>NW_024543220.1:9729807-10348461 GCF_018167655.1 Microtus oregoni | reverse complement strand
GAAACTCCGAAACCTGAGTCATAGACGGTTTGGTTGTGACATGTTAGGTGGGTGTTGGGAATTGAACCTGGATCCTCTGCAAGAGCAGTCAGTGCTCTAAACAGCAGAGCCATCTCTCCAGTCCCAGCCCTTAAATTCTTACTATATGGTTTTTGCTGTTGTTTTCTTTGCAATACTGGGGATTGAATCGGGAGCCATGTGTGTGTTTGGCATGTGTTCTACCGCTGAGCCACGGTCCCATATAGTGGCATGGACTGTCCCTTTTAATCTTGTCAGGCAGTGGTGGGATGCAGATGCGACCCACCCATGGCCTTCGGCATCCTAGGCCAACACTTTCCAATGAGCTCTACCCCAGCCCATCTCATTAGTTTGACCCCTTCCCTAGGGTCTGCCAGAATGCAGCCGCAGGACATCTCTCTTGGAGTTTGAGAGCAAAAATTGTAGAGAGCAGAAGCTGGAAAGGAAAGTTAGAACTCAGGAAATCAGAGCAGGGCTGGGCATGGGAGTACATGACTCGGGTCTCAGCACGCAAAGGCAGAGGCAGGAAGACCAGCCTGGTCTATACAGAAAGCTCTAGCCCAGGTAGTGAGACCGTGTTGGGGGCGAGGTCAGAGAGTCTAAAACACGAAGATCTCAAGCAAGCGTCGCTTGATCTTCCCGTGGGGTTTTGGGTGGGCTTTTATCTCCCTCTCCTGGAGGAGACAAGTGAGGAGGTGGTTTGAAGGGACGAGGTCCGTGGTGATGCAGGAGGAAGCCACTGGATGCAGGGGACGCAGGGCAGAGTGTGTCATAGTTCTTTTTCTGGGCGCTCAGGTGACGGAGAAGCGGTACCTGGGAGAATGAGTGTCTATCGGTGGAGACGGGAATTCCAGGTGTTCCGGGAGATGGGAAGAGCTACAGCCCGGCTTTTTTTTTTTTTTTTGTGACAGAATCCACATCCTCCAGAGCAGGGTGGTCTGTGAGCCACCAGGAAGGCAGAACACCGGGGTAAACCCCCGTGTAATCATAACTGCTGGGATGCCCTTCTCAGCACTATGGGAGTCTTTCAAATGACAGTGTTACAGAGAAGGGAAGGACTGATGCTGTCCTGACCCAGAGTGGAATAATCCTCCCTAGAAACCCAGGGAGCTGGGTTCTGGGGCCTCAGCACACAGAACAGGTGGGGCCCATGAAAGGGAAGGTGGAGATGCTGAGGGCTACAGGCTAGCCTCTCTTTCAGCCTCTGGGCATGGTGGGTAGGGACTCCAGGAGTTCAGTTCCCAGCACCTGTAAGCGCACTGCCTAAAGTTCTCCTCCTCTGTTTACACGTACTATAAATTAAATTTGATTAAAAAATATTTTAATTATTTATCTCATTTAATTAAAAATTATTTATTTTATTTTAAATTTAAATATAGATTATTTATCTGTTTATTTCTTTGTTTGTTTGGTTGGTTTTTCGAGACAGGGTTTCTCTGTGTTGCTTTGGAGCCTGTCCTGGAACTAGCTCTTATAGACCAGGCTGGCCTCGAACTCACAGAGATCCACCTGCCTCTGCCTCCTGAGTGCTGGGATTAAAGGCATGCGCCATCACTGCCCAGCTAAATATAAAAATTTAAATATAAAAATAGAAATATTTATTTATTTTATTTCATTGAAACTACTTAACTATTTAAAAGTTATTTTAGTTATTTTGGTTTTTTTAAACAGCCCTGGCTGTCCTGGAACTTATTATACAGACTAGGCTAGCCTCAAACTAAGATATTCTGCAGGGATTAAAGGTATCTACCACCACACCTGAGATAAAAATTTTATACTTTTTCCGCTTCTCTCTTAGCTTCAGTGGTCATCACCTCTTTTAGCCAGTGTAACTCCAGGAGCTCCAGTCTGTCGGCCACAGCCCGTAGCACATGGGTGCACTCCCCCAAAGCCAGAGCTTGGCTCTAAGTGCATCACATCGGGCTGGCCTCCCATCAACAAACTGACTCCTTCACTCTGGCTCTTCCAAAAAAATTTTTACGTCAAGAATCTCAAGACTTGGGTTGGTCATGGTCACGGTTCATACCTTTAATTCCAGGAGATAGAGACCAGCCTGGTGTACAAAGTAGTTCAAGGCCAGCCAGGACTACTCAGTGAAACCCTGTTCCTTTAAAAAAGAAAGCCTGGTGTGGTGGCCTGTGCCTTTAATCCGAGAACGCAGAGGGAGGTGGATCTGTGAGTTCAAGGCCAGCCTGGTCTGCAAGAGCTAGTTCCAGGACAGGCTCCAAAGCTACAGAGAAACCCTGTCTCAAGAAACCAAAATAAGATAAAATAAAATAAAATAAAATAAGGGCTGGAGAGATGGCTGAGAGGTTAAGAGTATTGACTGCTCTTCCAGAGGTCCTGGGTTCAATTCCCACAACCACATGGTAATGAGGTCTGGTGCCCTCTTCACGCCTGTAGGTATACATGGAGGCAGAATGTTGTATACATAATAAATAAGTCTTAAAAAATATTCCCAGAGCTGTCTACAGTATCTGTAACATCTATTCCTCTTGCACAGGATAGAGGACGGGGCCTGGGTAGGGGTGGAGGTGGGCACATCCCTGATGTAAGACTTTAAGACAATTCTGAAGCCATTTCTGACAATTCTGAATCCTCTCAGCCTCCGTGCCATAGTGCTTCCCCTCCTCCCCTGGGAACCAAGGACCTAACAGCTACACATGCACATACTCAGTTCCTGAACAATTACCCATATACGAATGTTTTGATTCAGTCGCCTGGGAAATGGGGTCAAAATGACCTCTTACCTCATCTGATCTGGCAACAGCTCTCCAGTCAATTATTGGTAATAGCCCTTTTGAATAAGCCAATCACAACCCCCCTTGCTTCTGTGGCCTTCTCCTTTAAAAGTAGCCTGTGCCAGCTATTCGAGGTCTCTCAGCTTCCCGAATGCTGGGGGACCCTGTCATGACAGAATTAATAAAATCCTCATGCTTTTGCATCGGCTGTGGTGTGTGCGGTGGTCTCTGGGGGCGACTCCTCGTCAGTGTTTGGACGCTAGGGTCCAACACTGAAAAGGACTGTTCACAGCTTTAGAGCTGAGCTCCACCTAAAGGGCCTCTGAGCCTTCCCCCTCCTCCCAGTTTCTCCTCTCTGTGGTTTTTTGACACAGAGTTTCACCAGGTAGCTCAGGCTAATCTTTGATTTCCTGTACTCCTGCCTCAGTTTCTGAGTGCCCAGATTACAGGATTTGACATCTTGCCCAGTTTGGGAAATGTTTCTCATGGGTATCCAAGTACTGAAACCCAAAGCTACACTGGACTTGCAACTGCTCAGGTCTAGCTTGATCAGACTTGAGGAGCCCTGCCAGCCTTCCCAGGAAGGTCGCCTGGAGGTGGAAGATGGAGAAGATGGGAGCTTTCACCTCACCAGGTCCCCTCCCATCTCTCCAACGCCAAATTTCTCTTTACAGAGAATTCCCCTCCCAACATGGAGCGAGGAGGACAGGCATATGTGTGGGAAGGGACAGCGGTTTTCTTTCCAAGGTGGAAGAAAATGGTGAGTTAGGCCAGGCATTGTAGTGAGCATACAGAGACACACACTTCATGTACTCACACAGACATGCACACACATACATGTTTCTACCCTGTGTGCCCCAGGGATCAGATCTAGGTTGTTAGACTCAGCAAGTATCATCACTCACTGAGCCATCTCCACCGTCCTCCTCAGCCTGCCCCAAGTCTTCCCGATCAGGCACGAAAACCAAGGCCAGGAAAGGGAGCTGCAGTTGCAGTCAGCTAAGGAATCCAAACCAGTGTGGAGAACTCTGGTTTCTTCCTGTTCCCCACTCCTGGCTCTCACCTGCGCTTTGGGAAGAGAAGTGGCCGGCCCCATGGGGCCGGCGGCTGGAGGGGCTGGGTGCTGACCAGCAGGGGAGGCCCTGCAAATGATCAGGGGAGAATATTTTCTTGCCTGACTGAGCCCAGGTCTCTGTGGCTCCCCATTTCTTCTCTCCCCTTTGCCTCATAGGGAGACAGATCCCAGAAGCTAAAATCGTGGTTTCCAGCTCTAGTCTAGTAGTCCTTCGTGTGAGTCCATTTCGCTGAGTTTCCAGGTGCCCTGTGCCGCAAACCCAGCGAGCCAGCGCTGGCTGGGCTCACAGTAGCAGAGCTGCCCATCAAAGCCTCTGCTTACTTTGTTTTAGACCAGGTCTCCTGTGGCTCAAGCTGGCCTGGAGACTCCTGTGGTTAAGGTTGGCCTTAAACTCTCTTTTTAAAGAAATCAGAGCGGGCTTGGTGGCGTGCGCCTTTATTCCCAGCACTCTGGAGGCAGAAGCAAGTGGAGGATATCAGTGGGTTTGAGGCCAGCCTGGTCTACAGAGCTAATTCCAGGAAAGTTATGTTGGACTCTAGCATCCAAACACCGAGGAGGAGTCTCCCCCAGAGACCACCTCACACACCATAGCCGATGCAAAAGCATGAGGATTTTATTAATTCTGTCATGACAGGGTTCCCCAGCAGTCAGGAAGCTGAGAGACCCCGAATAGACGGCACAGGCTACTTTTAAAGGGGCCACAGAAGCAAGGGGGGTTGATCTTTGACTATTCTGATTGGCTTATTTGAAAGGGCTATTATCAATAATTGACTGGAGAGCTGTTGCCAGATCAGATGAGGTAAGAGGTCATTTTGACCCCATTTCCCAGGGGACTGAATCAAAACATTCGTATATGAGTAATTGTTCAGGAACTGAGTATGTGCATGTGTAGCTGTTAGGTCCTTGGTTCCCAGGGGAGGAGGGGAAGCACTATGGCACGGAGGCTGAGAGGATTCAGAATTGTCAAAATGGCTTCAGGATTGTCTTAAAGTCTTACAGTTAGGGCTACAGAGAAACACTGTTTCTGGGGGGTGGGGGTCGTGTGTATGTTTGGGTGTGTGCATATGGCTGCAGATGCCCACAGAGGTCAGAGACTTGGGGGTTCCCTAGAGCTAGAGTTAGAGGTTATGAGCCACCCAACTTGGGTGCTGGGAACAGAATCTAAAAGGGTCCTCTCTTAAATGCTGGACTGTTTCTCGCCCCTGACCTTGCTCCCAAGGGCTGGGATCGCACGTGTGGACCACCACGTCTGGATTCCCATCACACCTTTGTGCTATGTTGGTAGGCTGTCCCTGACTGGAAAAGTTGGTGTCATCTGCCTTTCTTGGTTTCCTAGGCGGACTCTAGAGCTTTGGGACACGTCTTGGCTTGGTCCTAAAATATGGTGAACATGGAGACTTAATAAATTTTGGCTGTAATTTGGGGGATTTAAGATATTATGGTGATATAGGGAGACCTTTCTCAAAGAAAAAAAAATATATTATGATTCTCTAAGACCCAGGAAGCAAGAAACCAAGTCAGCTAAGCCACCAGCCTTCTGATCTCCAGGGCCACCGGCTGACAGCACAGAACCAGGCTGGGGAGAGCCTCATCTTCAGGCCAGCTCTGAGGTGACTTGCTGGGACAGTTGCTGTTAAGGTGGGCATTAGACTCCAGGAATGCTTAGGGCCAAGCCTGGCACCGACAGTTGGTCACTAAGGAGCCAAGCACTCAGAACATGCCTCCTGCCCTGGCCAGTGGGTCACCACCTGGAGTAACCACACATTATAATCCTTGAACCGAGGTTGGGAAAACAGGGCAGCAGGGGAGGAACAGGGCCTGCTGTGGAGAGAGATCTCTAGGCCTTAGAGGCTGGTGGGTGGAGGAGCTGGGTGTGGGGGATTCTAGCCTGCCCCCCACCCCTCCACCCCCCCCCACCCCCCCCCCCCAGGCCGAGTCTGCAGGGCAGACGGCAGGTAACTGCATGACAAAGGTGTGTGCTGGCTCTGTCTTGGGGGCAGAGAAGATGGGTGGGGTGGGGCACCTCTCGCCCTACCCTCCCTTAATCTGCCTTGGGGGCAGTTCACGGCTGCCTCGTGAACCCAGCGCCAGCCGCACATCTGCAGATTGTCAGACTAATCGATGGAAAAGAACTACAATTAAGGCTTAGAGCTAGGAAGATGAGCGAGAAATGAAGGGCACGGTGCAGACTCGGGAGGAAGGCCAGAGAGGCCCAGAGAGACGGCTCCTGCCACCGCCAAGCCCAACAACCCGGTCTGACGAAGGGGACCTCCACCCGTGCTCTGCGGAACACACACACACACACACACACACACACACACACACACACACACACACACTTAGGACGTAATTTTAAAAAAGTCTCTTAGAGAATAAGGTGAGGTCATTGCTCATTCCAGTTATCCCAGTTCTTGGGAGACTAAGGCAGGAGAATTGTCCTGAGGTCAAGGTCAGCTTGGTATCTAGAGTTAGGCTCCGTCTCCAAATAATAAATGAACCAATGACAGAGGCTGCTGGCTGCATCAGGAGACTCCCCAAGGAACACTCTGGCTCTCGTAGGCAGCTAGAGCCACTGACCCTAGCCAGCCGTCTCTCAGGCGGGGACAGGGCCCGGGCTCAGAACTCTGGTCTGGCTGTCTACACTGTGGGGTGCTTTGGCCCTGAGCCCTTTTGGGGCTGTGAGATCCACCCTGGGGACTTCATTTAGGGCAAGGTGTCGGTGTCAGTGCAGACAGACAAACATCCTCCCTAGCAGACAGGCTCTCCGAGGGCTATTCTCTTGCAAACGTGACAAGCACCAGGCCAGCAACCGGGACCCTGGAGGATTCTCAGGCCCAGAAAATCCCTGCAGGAAAGCTAAGGGTAGGCTTCCTGCACCCCTCCTCCTAATCCCATCCCTCAGCCTGGGGAGCTGGGGGAGGGGTGGATGACGAACACCAGGACGAAGGGAAGCTGGGTACCCTTCTGAGTCTGAGGCTCAGTCTTTGAGGGATTGGAGAGAGATGCAGAAGAGCTCTGAGAGGAACCTTGTATGAGGGGACGGGGCTGGGAGGGGGTTGGGGAGCAGGAAGTTGTCCCCAGGGGAGCCATCCAAACCCATTCAAGGGTTGAGCACTTGTTTAGGGTTAGAGATGCCCCCTCTGGGGACCCGGATTGTCCAGCCAAGGCCATTGTCCTGACCCTCCCCCCCCCCAGTCCCCTCCCAGGCTTCTTTGAACCTGAAATCAGATTTTTTTCCCCCCTCTACACACCTACCACCCTTTGGGTTTCTCCACCCAGGAACTAGGCTGGAGGCCTGGGATGAGAGGTGGGGGGAGAGAGGACTAAACCCCTTGAGGGATGCCCAGGCCTTGACTGTGAGGGGATCGTGGGCCTGAGTGGAGGCCTCACAGTGGGGGGAGGGGAGTCCCTGATTGGCTTGTCATTAGCCTTTGGACAACTTAGGTTGGGAGATATATGGGGACATTGCGGGTTGGGGCTGGGGGCCCGGAGATGAGGAACCTCTAGAGTCTGGAGGACTGAATGGGCATGGAGCGCCAGCCTCGTCCGCCACCTGCCCCCGGAGACAGGGTGGAATACTGGGCTTTCCCGGTCTCTGGAACCTACAATTCTAAATGGGTGGATGTCCAGTTGGTAGCACACTTTGTAAGTTGAAGAACTGAGGGGTGGCCCCAGAAATACTTGGGACAGGACATTCAATAAATGTTGGAGCCTCTAAGAGGATGGGGGCAGTGAAAGGCGGAGCGGGACAGTACCAAGCGGCTTTGGGGTGGGATGGGGGAGCCAAGCACTTGTTTCCTGAGCAATGTGGAGGTGGTCAACTCCGAGGTGTTCGGGGCCCACGGTAGGTGTGAATAGACGTTGAGAGTTGAAAATGAAGGTCCCCCTGGAGTCCTGCCCTAAAGGTTGCTCCCTCAGGATCGCTTCCAGACACACGCGGGCACCTTTCGCCTCAATTTCTCCCACCCCCTTGGCCCACTCCTCCACCCATCCAGGGGGCGGGGCCAGAGGTCAAGGCTAGCGGGTGGGATTGGGGAAGGAGGGCGGGAGAGAGGTTTAAGCAGTCCCTAGGTGAGCCCTCCTTCCGTCAGGCCCCCGGCTTGGGGTGCCTGTCTTCCCTATGGCTGGACACCTGGCTTCAGACTTCGCCTTCTCACCCCCACCTGGTGGGGGTGATGGGTCGGGAGGGCTGGAGCCAGGCTGGGTGGACCCTCGGACTTGGATAAGTTTCCAAGGGCCTCCAGGTGGGCCTGGAATCGGGCCAGGGGTTGGGCCAGGCTCAGAGGTGTTGGGGATCTCCCCTTGTCCTCCGCCATATGAGTTCTGTGGAGGGATGGCATACTGTGGACCTCAGGTTGGACTGGGCCTAGTGCCTCAAGTTGGCCTGGAGACTTCGCAGCCTGAGGATCGAGCAGGAGCGGAGAGCAACTCGGAGGGGGCCTCCCCTGAGCCCGGCACTATCCGTCCTGGTGCCGTGAAGTTGGAGAAGGTGGAACCAAGTCCGGAGGAGGTAAGTGAGATCGGCCTGGGACGGTCGAGGGGACATGGCTCCACTGGCAGAGGCGGCAGCGAAGAGAATTGGGAGCTTGCAGGACAGTCTTCCTAGCAAAGAAGGGGTTGTGGTGACTGTCTATTCCTGAGAAGGACACTGTTTGAACTAGAAGCCAGAATTGCAAGAATCCGAAACTGGCCTGTATTGTTCCGGCCTGTCCTTGTCATGTCGACGGTCACTATCTGGGCCTGACTGTGCCCCAGTGTTGGCCGGTTTCAGCTCCTTCTCCCTCTGCACTTAGCCCTTCTGGGGACTTGGTTCTCGGTCAGACCCAGGCCCTCAGGTTAAACATGGCTGGAGGGTGAAAACGCTTATCTTGGAGTTCTTGTTACTCCAAAGCTTGGGTGTGACTGACCGCTGATAGCTCTGGGCAGCAGGAGTTGGAGTTGGGTTCACCTTCAGTCAAGTTTACGGCTTGTCCGCCCTGCTTCTGCTGCAGACCCATGCGTGAGTGACCATTACTCTAAGTAAACACCCCGGCACCTCTTGTAGAGAGCTGGAGGTGCAGATTTGATCCGTTCAGCCCTACTTCCGTAAGTTGTAAACGCACTCTGGTAGGAGATGCTATCGCTATCTCTAGATCGTGCCGCGAGTGCACGGGCTTTGCTGAGTGACTGATGGCCTCCAGCAAGCCCTGGACGGGACCGCGGCAAAATGCGGGGCCGCCCTCGGAAGCAAGTGTAAGCAGTTAGCCATCAGGGAAAGGTGAGTGGACGCTGGTGCCGGCCAGTATTAGCAATTAGTGAGTTCGAGGCTCCCTGCCCAAGTGCCTGTTTATGCATTATCTCGCATCCTCTTAGCTACCGGGAGCCCCCTGGGAAGGCATTAGTAGTTTATCTCACGTCTTAAGTGGCCTTAATGAAGCAGGGAGCTTGAACCGTGGTTTACTTTATCCCAAATCCACAAAGTAGGATTTAGAAAAGCTGAGGCGCCAGCTGCGGGCACTTGATCTTTGCGGAGCGAGGTTGGAGACGAAAGTCAGTTTGTTCGAAGGTGGTAAAATCTCCGTTGAAACACCTTCCGAAGTTTGTGCTACCGCGTTGGGCTGTGCGTCGCTGGCTGCTGGGTTGACCAGCCTTAACTGGAGTATCTAAGACAGACCTGCTCTGCCCACCCCCCACTCCCACCCCGCGAAGGCTCACTTGCGCCACCAAATGACCGCCTCCTTTTCCATCTTCTGTTAGAGATAACCCGAAATGCCTCCCGCCATTTTTGTTCCGGTTCACTCTGAGGCTGCCTCCGCTCTTTGGGAAGCGGCCTCCACTGGCCATCCCATATCCCTCCCCACCTGGGCCCGACCGCCACTGCCTGCCAAGGCCTAAGTCGGGCTCTTAGTTTTCTTTTTTGTTTGTTTTCCCGAGACAGGATTTCTGTGTGTAACCTGGCTGTCCTGGAACTCACTCTGTAGACCAGGTTGGCCTCGAACTCAGATCCACCATCCTTTGCCTCCCGAGCGCTGGGATCAAAGCCGTGTGCCACTAACCGCCCGGCTTATTTCGTTTTTTTTTTTTTCCAGACAGGGTTTCTCTATGTAGTCTTGGCTGTCCTGGAACTATGTAGATCAGGGTGGCCTCAAACTCACAAGAGAGCTGCCTGCCTCTGAGGGGAGTGCTGGGGTTAAAGATGCGCCTCCCAGCCTTAATTTTAAAAACAAACATTTGTTGTGCTCGCAAGCTTGCCACCGAGCGTCTGTGGGCATCAGAGGCGGTATTCTCTACACTGCTTATTCTGGGGATCAAGCTCAGTTTGTCTGGTTAGCACCAAATCCATATTTTAAAATGTGTGGTAATGCCTTAGCTTCTGACGCATTGTCTACCATCTTAATTCGACTTGTCACCTGCACAAGCTGCTACCCTGCCCTCCTGGCTTTCCACAGCTCATCTCTTAGCAAGGGTTTTTTTTTCTCACACATTGGACTGTCAGCTCATGAGAGCAGGGCATTTGCCTGCTTTGTGAGGTGTGTGGTTTCTAAAGGAGCTCTCCAGCCTGGATCCTGTTATCCCCAGGGCTTGAGAAACCAAGGCAGGACAGCTACCTAGCAAGTCCCTGTTTCAATATCTCCACTTGTACTGTGTCAGTAGTTTTGAAACTTCAAAGCAAGCTGGGAGGGCGTGGAGTTTGGAGTCCAGTGGACCTGCTGCTCTTTATTTCTGCAGTCCTCCTGCCTCTGTTTCTTGAGGGCTGGGATTACATGCAGGGATTACCTGGCTCTTTCTGTAGTCTTAAAACTTACTAAAACTGGGGTCACATGTTGCCAGTGGGGCTGTTCTGGGCAATTTGTTAGCAAATGGGAATTTGCTGGGATGCTTGACCTGTGTTCTAATGCAGGGCACACTGGGTAGTGTAGGTGACCGGTTGCTAGGGAAAGAGCAATCCCTGCCACCTGGGGATAGAGAGTAAATGACATCAGCAGACCGGTTTTTAGTGGGCAGCCTGAAATGCTGAGATCTGGGGACCCCAGGGGCGAAGACTGACAAGCCCTCTTTCTCCCTGCAGTCCCAGGACATGAAAGATCTGCAGAAGGAGCTAGAGCAGTTTGCCAAGGTGCTGAAGCAGAAGAGGATCACCTTGGGGTACACCCAGGCCGACGTGGGGCTCACCCTGGGTGTTCTCTTTGGTGGGTTTTCTTCTGCATGTTCTGACCCCACAGCCGTCACAGCTCTCAATGTAGTTGCAAGGGGAAGGGCGTTTTAGGGGCTACCTCTCGTTCACCTGTGTAGAGGGAGATTAGAAACTTGAACTGCCTCTGGGAAGAGGTGGGAGCTTGCGAGGAGGGGTCTTGGAGGCCCTGCACGCTACCTTACTTTCCCCTTTGGCCTGCGTGGCTCCCCAGGAAAGGTGTTTAGCCAGACCACCATCTGCCGCTTTGAAGCGCTGCAGCTCAGCTTCAAGAACATGTGCAAGCTGCGCCCCCTGCTGGAGAAGTGGGTGGAGGAAGCCGACAACAACGAGAACCTTCAGGAGGTGAGCTTCACGTCCCCCGTCTCCCGGTCCCCCATGATGCGCAGGCAGGCACGCACAGTGCCTTCCTCCCAGGTACCAATCCCACCGGCTCCTTCCATTCATCATCGCTTGAAACGCTCCCTCTCCAACCAGAGATGCAGTTCTGTGTCCTGTGGTTGTTTCTTCCCCCGCTTCTAATGCTGAGGATTAGAATCCAAGGCCTTAATATTTGCTATTCAGTTTCTCTCTTCCTGGGGCCCCCTCATCCCAGGTTTAAATCTGATGGAACGTAGTTCTGGTCCCTCCCCAAACTCCGTTCTGCTGAGAAAGGCTCAGAGATTTAATCTAGGTCTCCCCCACCCCGTCCAGGATTCTCTTTCATTATAGTATTCTCCTTCTCTGGGGTCACATCCAGTCAACGCTCCCATAGCAATTTGCTCCCTGACAACCCCTTCCGCCCATGTCCAGATATGCAAAGCGGAGACCCTGGTGCAGGCTCGAAAGAGAAAGCGGACGAGCATTGAGAACGGCGTGAGGGGGAACCTGGAGAGCATGTTTCTGCAGTGCCCGAAGCCCACCCTACAGCAGATAAGCATTATCGCCAAGCAGCTCGGCCTGGAGAAGGATGTGAGTGGTACCTGGGTCCCCGTTCTCTTTTCCCTACCTCTGGCTTCGGCACCCGCGAGCTGATGCCAATCTTCTCTGTACCATCCTAGGTGGTCCGGGTGTGGTTCTGTAACCGTCGCCAGAAGGGCAAACGATCAAACGCTGATTATTCCCAACGAGAAGAGTATGAGGCTGCCGGGTCCCCTTTCCCAGGGGGACCTGTATCTTTTCCTCTACCCCCAGGGCCCCATTTTGGTGCCCCAAGCTATGCGAGCCCCCACTTTACCACACTCTACTCTCCAGTCCCGTTCCCTGAGGGCGAGGCCTTTCCTACTGTTCCCGTCGCTGCCCTGGGCTCTCCCATGCATTCAAACTGAGGCGCCAGCCCTGCCCGGGGATGAGGTGAGCCGAGGCAAGGGGGAGAGAGGTAGATAGAACCTGGAGCCACCACAGCCTTGGGGTGAAGCTCCTTTACTGAGGAGGGGTCCCAAGCACAAAAAGGGTGGGGAAGATGAAGTTCAGTGATGCTGTTTTGATCGTGAGCCTGTCACTCATTTTGTTCTTAAATAAAGCCTGGGACACATTGGATGGCTAAACTGTGTCTTCCTTTAGTTACTAGCTAGTCTGGGGATAGAGAAATCCAGTAATGGAGCCTCATGCCCAGGCAGTCCTCAAATAAAGGCGCCTGCAAACTCTTGGGTTATGAAATGCCAAAGGGATAGCTGGGATTGGAACTCAACCTACAGAGCAGAGTTTCTGTGTAGCCCTGGCTGCTCTGAACTGGAACTCAAGGTCTACATGCAGTTGACCACCTGAGTGCTGGGATTCAAGGCGTGCCTTGCCATGCCTGGCCTAAATTGTTAGTTTTTATATTTTGTTTGTATGGGTGCATTTGGGGCTTGTTTTATTTGTGTAAAGTGACTGTGGGGGGGTCACTGGATCCCCGGGAACTGTAGGTTCTGGGAACCAAACCTGGGTCCTCTGCAACTTTCCTAGACAAGGTTTCTCTTGTGTAGCCGCGCTGTTCTGGAACTCTGTAGACCAGGATGGCCTCTGCCTTTATAGAGCGCTGGGATTAAAGGCTGTCTATCCGTGGCTCTTAGCTGCTTGCTGGGCCATCTCTCCCACCTAAAAAAAATCAAGTCTTCAAGTGTTTTTTTTTTTTTTTTTTCCACTAGAACTCTTGGCCTCTGCCTCCCGAGTCACGGGATTAAAGAGCATGTGCCACCACTGCCCAGCAAAGATTTTATTATATATGGAGTGTTCTGGCTGCATGCCAGAAGAGAGCACCAGATCCCATTATAAATGGTTGTGAGTCACTAGTGGTTGTGGGAATAGAACTTGGGACCTCTGGAAAAGCAGCTCTGAGCCGTTTCTCTGGCCCCTCCTTTTAAAGAAAGGACCTTGTGTAGACCAAGCTGGCCTGGAACTCACAGTATGCTTCCACGCTCTACATTAAATCTGTGTGTGTGTGTGTGCACGCATGAATCCTTGAGTGCCACAGCACGGGGACAATGCGTGAACGTCTCTCTCCTTCCACATTGGGCTCGGTAGCCAGCGCCTTCACACACACACGTCATTCCCACGGTGCTTCTGCTGCAGGGAATTCCATCTTACACCACACCACGTCTAGGCTTCCCAGCATTTGGAAAGCGGGCTTAGACTCAAGGATAAATACCCCCATGTGGATGAAGCAAATTTATTTTTATTTAAAGGCAAAGCTCTGAAAAGCCAGTCACAGAGACCCAGTCAGCTGTGGTGCTAGCCATAGTATAAGGAAGCCCTGGGGTGGCTTCTGTGATGGTTGCTCCAGCAGCAGGTAACTCTGGTGTCCATGGGAACGAGGCGTGATTCCTTGTTACTGGGCATTCCAGCTCACTGGGAAGTTGGCAGCAACACCTTTGGCAGGAAACCATCTTTTATTTTGTCACCTCAGCCATGAGGGTTCTTCAGCCTTGAGTTGGAGTCTACGGCAATGGATTTTTCCTGTGCTCATTCCCTCCTTTGGAGAAAGGAGATATTTCTCAAGATCCATTCTTTTCCAAAAAATGAATGCTTTGCCTGTATATATGTATGTACATGTGTGCCTGGAGGCCAGAGGCCAGCAGACGTTGGATCCCGTGGGACTGGGGTGAGCTGAGAGCAACAAGCGCTCTTGATCACTGAGCCATCACTACGGTGTGAGTTCCATTTCCACTATCACTGCCCCTAAACCGGAGGAGCCAACATCTGTGTCCTCTGGCCTGCAAAGCCCAAGGTGTGAATCCAACACGGCATCCTGGGTGGCCAATGCAGGTCACGAGGTACCGGACATCACCGCCATCCAAGGCTACTGTCTTGTGGGTGGCCGCAAAGGTGCATGAGGATCCCTACTTTTTGATTTTTCAAGACAGGGTTGTAGCATTGGAGCCTGTCCTGGAACTAGCTCTTGTAGACCAGGCTGGCCTCGAACTCAGCAATCCACCTGCCTCTGCCTCCCAAGTGCTGGGATTAAGGGTGTGCGCCACTGCCCGGCTAGGGGCTCCCCACTTCTAAGGACAGTGGGAGTCTGGGAGTGTTCCTGAGTATCTTGTAGTCTAGACCTCGCTAGAGCGGCACAAGGGGCTCCAGGCCTGTGGGAGGAAGGAACTTGGAGGGTAAGGGGTGCCAACAGATCCATGCCTAACACACAAGGTGACGCCTGGAACCCCAGCAGGACAGATCAGCTTCCATTCTGACTGCCCTGTCCTTTACTTGGGGAATTTGAGGCTAGCCTGGGTTATACAATGAGACCCTTTCGTCAAAAGCAAACAGGGTTAGAAAGATGGCTCAGCTGATCTTCCAGAGGATTTGGGGTCTAGTGCCCCACCAGTTCCAGAGGATCCAATGCCTTCTGGCCTCAGGGTACTGCATACACGTGGTACACAGACATCCTAAGTTGACCTGCTTACTCTAGTTTTTGTTTTGAGGCGGGGTCTCAGTATGGGTCAGGTTGGTCTCACACTTGGCAATCCTGTCTTCTGCCTCGACTATCCAGTGCTGAGATTGATGGTGTTTTATGTATGTGATGGGACGCCAACCTTGGGCAAGTCAGGTGCATGCTAGCTAATGTCTCAGTGAGGCATTCCTGTGCCCCACCCCCTAGATTCTAGTTCTAACCCTTACTCCTGCAACCTCACACACATTTCCTGCATTTACGGATGAAAGCTAACCCGGATGTTATCCCTGTACCTCTCATCCCTGCCTTCTAAGACTTCATAAAAAGGAGTCTAGGGTGTGAGGTGCAGACAGAGGCTAACACTGAGGACTCAACTTACCCACTGGACACCAGAGCCGCTTTCTCCATGCGGAGCTTCTTCCTGGGCTCCATCAGGACGGACAGGGGGCACAGGGAAGCCTCGCTCTCATCATCTAGTTCTGCCAACACTCTGTGAGCCGATTTCCTCCGGTTCCTTGTGGGCGGAGCAGATGAAGCTCCCACTTCGCCGGGTCGGGTGGGAGCAGCCAGGCTTTGTGGTCGGCCTCCACCCCTGGAGAAGGTGAGGGGCTGGGGCTGCAGCTTGCTGAGGCTGCCGATGGAGTTGAGGATCAGTGTGGCCTTGGGGGCAGAGGAGAGGGTGCTGAGTGGCCGCTGGGGCGCCCCCTGAGGGGGCACCATGGGCTGGAACCCGGCCCCAGCTTCTCCCCTGGACCGAGGGACAGTGATGGCAGCGAAGTCCTGAGGTTTGACCCGGACTTGTTGGAACATGAAGTAGAATTCCGAGGAGCTGGTTCCTGCTTGCCCTTCAGGGCCAAAGGTCAGAAGGTCACCATCGTTCAGCTCCAGCCTGTGGCCTCTTGGGAGTCGGACATTATTGACCAAAGTCCCTGTTGATGGTGAGGCACAAGACAAGTGACAAGAACGGCGACCTGGTCATTTGGTTTTCAGGGGAGCACCTAGGAAAGTCCCACGAATGGGACGTTTTCTCGCTGTATTCCTGCTTGAGCAGATCTACCCCTAAACAGCTTATATTTTTTTGAGACAGTTTTAATCTGTCATCTAGACTGGCCCAGAACTCACAACCCTCCTATCTCAGCCTCTGGAGCGCTGAGATCACAGGGCGCGTGCATACACACACACACACACACACACACACACACACACACAGAGCCATACTTGCCCCCTGCTGTCCTTTTCCTTGACTGTAAACGTAAATGGCCCGTAACAGCAAGCACTCACGCTTACTGTTGGCTGTTACAGACCAATGCCAAAAACTTCAGATGAGGCTTCTCCAAACCTTGCATCTGACCTAATAATAGGAAACTAAGAACTGGAGATAAAAGAACTGTGGACTTTTGAGGCTGCCTAGGGCTGGGTGGAACACTGCCTTCATGGGAACAAGTCTGAGCTTAGTACTAGAGTGTCCCGCTGTGACGCTTTACCAATGACACCCCAGCGCCTCCTTCCTAGCCCAGCGTGAGCCAAAACAGCCGAGCAGGTTAGTCCTGGGAAGAGCTGACTGCACAGCTCTGGCGGGCAGGCCAGACCTGATCCTGCTTGCCTGTTCACGGGACACTGACACTGGGGCTGCCTGCTCACCGCTTACCTTGGCTGCTGTGGTCCTCCAGGCTGACCCTCCAGTCGTCCCCTTGGAGCTCAGCATGCAGCTCCGCGTGGACCCCAGAGATGAGGCCCGGCTCCTGCTGGGGCCGCAGGGCCACATCACACAGGTCAGCCCTGCAGCCCAGTCGGTAGGTGCAGCCCGACCTGGATGGGGGGTGGAAGGTGTAGAGATCACCGCCCCTGCCGCCCCCTATGCGCAGCAGCTGGAAGCAGGGCAGCATCGGGGGTGCTCCCTCTGCACCAACTTCTGCCACCTCAGCAGCTCATCACCGCCCCTGCTCCTGGGCCACGCACCGCGGGCTTCAGTTCAGTGCTAAGTGACGTCAACAGCTGTACCGAGGGCAATGCCAACTTGAGAAATAACAGATTCAGGGCGCCAGAGGCGGTAGTGACTGTCAGGACGAGACTTAAAAAGCAATTCCAGGAAAGTCCTGATGCGATGCAAAACTAGGAAGACGTGCTGCGGGACCTCGGGGGAGCCGGATTCTCGGGCCGCAGAGCATCCGGGGAGGCTCTAACAATCTGTGCAAGGCAAAGCTACTTTAAGCGGCAGCTGGGAACATGCAGACGGGGTGGGGAGGTCCTGCGACACGAACGTGCGTGCGGCACGGACGTGTCCCCTCAGCTGTAGCCCGGAGCCGGGAAACTTCCTAATCCAGGTGGAGCACCCCTTCTGTCCGCCCCCGCTCTTCGGTCCCTCGAGGGAAGAGAATCCGCTGTCACCCACAAAGCGCGGCGCAGACAGGTCCCTGATACTGCAACAAAGTGGATCTCACCCTTTCCTTTTTCGCTTGCGGGGTAAACTGAGGAAGGGACTCCACACCTTGCGCCCCTCGCTCCCGCTGCGGTTTGACAGCCAGGAAGCCGCCGGGAGGGCGCGGCTTAGGCGCGCGCGCCGCGCAGACTCCTCCTTCAGAATTCCCGGGCCCAGCTTCGCGCCTGCGAGCCCGCCTTCCCCCCCCGGCTGCTTCTGATTGGCCGTCTGAGTTGCCCTCTTCCGTTCTACTGGATGAGGCACAGGGAGGAGCTGTCCCTCTCCCGCCCTCCGCCTTTTCTGATTGGCTCACACGTTTTCCCGGGTTCCCGGGGTGGGGTGGGGCCATCAGGGCGCGGGGAAGGCCTTAGGCGTCAGTGTGCCGGCGCGCACCTTTCTTCTTCCTCCTTCCGGCCAGGAGAAATGGTGCTTTAGAGCATTTAGAGCAGCCCGCCAACCCACCCGCCTCGCGCATGCGTGATCGGGGGTGTGAAGCCTGGACCGGGAGCTCGGAGTAAGGGGCGTGGCAAGAGGGCGGATCTCGCGCCGGGTAAGGGGCGTTCGGCCAGAGTCGGTTGGGGGCGGAAAGGGTCTGAGAGGGGGTGCTAGGGTGGGTGGACGGGGTCCGCAGGGGAAGGGGGTGCAGGAGCCCGGAAAACAAATAGATGAGGGGGGCGAGACAGCCTTAGCGCTCAGGGTGCTCAGGGGGATGCGTCAGGGGTGTGTGCAGGAGAGGAGAGGGGGAGACCGGAGGACAGGGAGCGCAGGATAATTCGGTCCAGAAGGATGCAGACTAGAACTAAGAGGAGAAGCGTGTAGAATCTCTGGATTGCGTGAAAACAAACAACAACAGCAGCAACAACAACAAAAAAAGACATTTGAATTCGGATGGGAGTTGGACAAAGAAGATGCTGTAGGGCTCCGAACAGAGACGGGCTTCGGGAATGGAAGCAGAGGGGATGGGGATAGAGAGAAACTGAGGCCGGTTACCGAGAGGCTCCGTTGAGATAGCAGGAAGCTGGGTTCCCGGCAACGGGCTCTAGGCTGCTTGCGTTCCCCGGGGATCCTAGGGAAGCCACTTAACCCCATATGTGGCCTCATTCTTCTGGGGCCAGGCCTTGGGCTAACGCTTTGAAAGGAATTGACCCAGAAATCATGGCTCGTTGGTACCTAGATGGGCTTCCCAACATCCCTACCATTCCATGGCGAGAACTGTGGAGACCGAGCTTCCTACGGGCCCTCTCACCTCCAGCCCTGAGCTGCAGGGACCGTAGACCCTTAAGGAGGAAGGTAAAGCACCACCCAGAATCCTGTAAGTAGAAGCAATCTCCAAGGCACCCTCTGGCCCCCATCCCAGTACATTTACCTCATGGTTGTTGCCTCGGGTTCGTTCTCTTAGGAATGTGATTGGGACAGGCAAGTGGTTTGGTTTTCATCTGCCTTCTTAGGGAAGTAGGGAAAGAGAAGCTTAGAGCCCTGTGGGTCAGTCAGTAACTTTAGTATTTTATCACTTTGTTATTATAGGACTTTCTCTTTGGAAGGTGGCCTGAGAACTGAACTGGAGTGTCCTTGTTTCTCCTATTGTCCAGGGGAACGTACATGCCTGGAGACACGATCCAGAGGCTTCAGATAAGACAGAGATGTTGCCACCTTCAGGTCAGTGAGGCCAGTCCAGGAGGCTGGGGGTCTCCTCTCTTGCTGAGAAACTGACAGTCTTTTACTCTTGTGATCCCCTCAGGTTTTGCTGGGCTGGTTCCTCCCTCTCACTTCCAAGCTCGGCCCCTTCCAACTCTGCCAAGAATGGCCCCTACCTGGGCTTCCGACATTGCCCGGGTCCAATCCAGGGCTGGCCAAGGTGTCGTCGAGAGGCGGTTAGACACTCAGAGGCCTACAGTGACCATGTGGGAACAGGATGTTTGTGGAGATGGACAGGGGACAGGGCGGAGAGGCAGGTAGGGGTTGGACTTGCTAGTGATCCTTTGTACACACATGCCTTTATTTCAGCCCTTGGTTCCATAACTTGTGTGGTTTTCTGTAGGCGTTGTTGGTGCCTACAATGCATATACCATATGCACTGGGGATAACAAAGAGAGCCCTGGACTTAAATTCCCAGCTACCAAGGAATGTAACTGTCTAAGGGAGGAGATGGGTGGATGGCCCAGAAGCTGTTGGGAAGCAAGATGACACGTAGCTTAGACATGCTGACCCGGTACAGTGTTCCATACTGCTTCTTATGGAGTAGTTAAAAAGGTCTATACAGGCTGGAGAGGTGGCTCAGAGGTTAAGAACACTGGTTGCTCTTCCAGAGGTCCTGAGTTCAGTTCCCAACAACCACATGGTGGCTCACAACCATCTACAATGAGATCTGGTGTCCTCTTCTGGTGTGCAGACATAGATGCAGGCGGAATACCATATACAAAATAAATAAATAAATACTTTAAAAACAACAGATTTCAGCGAGCTCACATCTTTAATTTCACCACTTAGGAGGCAGAGGCAGGCGGATCTCAGTGAGTTCAAGGCCAGCCTGGCCTACAGCCAGTACTGTTACACAGAGAAACCCTATCTTAAAAAAAAAAACAAAAAATCCTTTATAGGATTATGCCTCTGCATATGGCTATGCTCTGAATATGTGTTTTAAGATTTTATTTTATTTTTTTTTTTAACAATTTTTTTTATTAAGAAAAGAAGAAAAAAAAACATAAACAAAAAACAAGTTTCCACCTCCTCCCAGCCTCCCATTTCCCTCCCCCTCCTCCCACCCTTCTCCCCCTCCTTCCACACTTCTACCCCTCCCCCCACTCCTCTCCCCCTCCCTCTCCAGTCCACAGAGCAGTCCAGGTTCCCTGCCCTGTGGTAAGTCCTAGGTCCTCCCCCCTCCGTCCATATCTAGGAAGGTGAACATCCAAACTGGCTAGGCTTCCACAAAGCCAGCACATTAAGTAGGATCAAAACCCCGTGCCATTGTCCTTGGTGTCTCATCAGCCCTCATTGTTCGCCATGTTCAGAGAGTCCGGTTTTATCCCATGCTTTTTCGGTCACAGTCCAGCTGGCCTTGGTGAGCTCCCAGTAGATCAGCTCCACTGTCTCAGTGGGTGGGTGCACGCCTCGTGGTCCCGACTTCTTTGCTCATGTTCTCCCTCCTTCTGCTCCTCATTGGGACCTTGGGAGCTCAGTCCAGTGCTCCAGTGTATAAATATTTTATTTTTTTTTTAAAGATTTATTTATTTATTACATATACAGTGTTCTGCTTGCATGTATACTTGCAGGCCAGAAGAGGCCACCAGATAACATTACAGATGGTTGTGAGCCACCATGTGGTTGCTGGGAATTGAACTCAGGGCCTCTGGAAGAGCAGGCAATGCTCTCAACCTCTGAGCCATCTCTCCAGCCCCTCAAAAATAAAATCTTAAGGGGCTGGAGAGATGGCTCAGAGGTTGAGAGCATTGCCTGCTCTTCCAAAGGTCCTGAGTTCAATTCCCAGCAACCACATGGTGGCGCACAACCATCTGTAATGGGGTCTGGTGCCCTCTTCTGGCCTGCAGGCACACACACAGACAGAATATTGTATACATAATAAATAAATAAATATTTAAGGAAAAAAAAGATTTTATTTTTGAGCTGGGCATGGCCTGCCTTTAATCTAGAGCGGCAGAGACAGGTGGATCTTTGAGTTCAAGGCCCCTCCCTGGCCTACAGACTGAGTTTCTAGACAGCCAGGGCTACATAAAGAAAACCCTGTCTGGATAAAAGGAAAGAAAGCAAAATAAGATTTTATTTCTATCTATGTGCGAGCATGCGTACTTGGAGGCCAGAAGAGGCTGTAGGGTTCTCTGGAGCTGGAGTTACAGGCGGCTGTGAACATCAGATGTGGGTGCTGGGAACTAACTGAACTGGGGGTTTTGCCAGAGCAGCCAGCACTCTCAGCCACTGAGCCATCTCTCCAGCCCCCAGGAATATGTCTGTGTGTGAGTGAGAATCCTTTGAAGCCTGGAGTCTGACCTGGTGCTTGCTCTACAACTCAGACTGGCCTCGAACTCACAGAGATCCGCCTGCCTCTGCCTCCCAAGTGCTGAAATTAAAGGTGTGCGCCATCACTGCCCGGCTGCTCGTGGTGTTCTTATGATGGTGTACGTGTAGAGATCCTCCGGCCTCAGCTTTAGCCCCTGGCTTCCCCACATAAAGTAGGGGGTCACTATCCTCTTTGCTGTCTCCACCCTCCCCGCAGTACCTGGGACGCATCTCACCCGTGCCCACTTGTCTTTGAAGGTCTCTGGAACTGGGGGTCTCCAGCGCCCTGAGCCAGCAGGCCGAGCTGATCTCCTGGCAGCTCCAGGACTTGCGGCGGCTGGAGGAGGAGGTCCGATCGCTACGGGAGACCTCGCTGCAGCAGAAGATGCGGTTGGAGGCACAGGCTCTGGAGCTGGATGCTCTCGCCGTGGCAGAGAAGGCTGGCCAAGCTGAGGCTGAGGGCCTGCGTGCCGCCTTGGCCGGAGCCGAGATGGTCCGGAAGAACCTGGAGGAGGGGAGCCAGAGGGAGCTGCAGGAGATGAAGAGTCTGCACCAAGAGCAGGTGAAGATGGGGGCGAGAGGGTGCAGGGAGCCTGGGGGGTGGGGGGGTGGGAGCAGAGCCATGGCATCTTGGAAGGGGAACGTGGGTGTTTTGGTCTTGCTCAGGCTGCAGTTGTTCTTGGGAGTCATGTGACCTGGCACCATTTGAAACGCTCCCAAGTAGTATTTCCCAGTTCTCTGCCAGGTACCCTTCTAGGAACCTGGTGGAGGGAGGGAGGAAAGCGGGTATGGATCCCGGGAAAGACTGAGAGGAGAACATTGTTCAGTCAGGATGCCCACGGCTTCTCTTTGCCATCCTCGAGGTAGGAGCCGCTCGCCTGGGGATTCAGTGATCAGGTTGCCTGAGTCTCTGCTGTCATGAATGGAGCTGACAGCCTGGTGGGGACACATTTAATGTGGCTATAGCCAGCTGCAGCTGGAAAAGTACTGCAGGGTGCAGGAGCACGAATGTGGCCGGGGACAGGGAGGGCAGCCACCCCAGGCCATGGCGAGGTCAGGAAGGGAAGCTATAAAGATGAGTGTTTTGTTTGTAATATCGGGGCAGCAGAGGCCTTTGTGCCCGGGAGTCATCACTGAGAAGGCTCCCCGAATGTGTCGCTTCCCTAAGCAGACACCAGCTTTGATATTTGATAGCCTGTGTAATTGGTACCACGGTCAGAAGGCAACTCCACAGTCATTGTGAGACAGCTGCTTGCTTTGCTGTTTGTTTTGATTTTTTAAGACAGGGTTTCTCTGTGTAGCCTAGCTGTCCTGGGACCTGCTTTGTAGACCTGGCTGGCCTGGAGCTCACATTCTCTTGCCTCCGCCTCCCAAGTGCTGGAATTAAAGGTGTGCGCCACATCGACGGGCTCCAGAAAGAAAAGCAGGCTAACAACACAGTCAGACTTGTATTTTATGTCGAGAAAGACTGTGTGCAGGGAGGGCCTCGGGAGAGAGCTTGGGGAAGTGCACTCTGTCAGGCAGCAGGCTTGGTAGGTATGGCAGATCTATTTTGGGGTGCAGGGGTGTGTTAAGGCAGGGTCTGGATATGTAGCCCTGGCTGGCCTTAAACTTGACAGTCCTCCAGTCTCGGCTTCCCAAGAACTGGGGTGTCTTAGGGTTTCTGTTGCTGTGTTAAAGCACCATGACAGAAAACAACTTGGGAAGGAAAGGGTTTGGCATATGTAACCCTGGCCACGTCCACTGAGGGAAGCCAAGGCAGGAGCTGAAGCAGAGGCCAAGGAGGAGCACTGTCACTGACGTGGCTTGGTCAGCCTGCTTGCTTATGTAACTCAGGACCCGCGGGGCTGGGCCTTCACACATCAACTATTAATCAAGGAAATGTCCTTGCCTATGGGACAATCTGATGGATGCATTTTCTCAGTCGAGGTCCCCCTTCCTCCCAAACTCTAGCTTGACAGCTGGGTGGTGGAGGTGCGCACCTTTAATCCCAGCACTCAGGCAGAGGCCAGCAGATCTCTGTGAGTTCAAGGTCAGCCTGGTCTACACAATGAGTTCCAGGACAGCCAGAGTGGTTACACAGAGAAACCCTGTCTCGAAATAAAATCAAAAAATCCTTTAGCTTTTGTCAAGTTGACCAAAACCTCACTAGAACACGGGTTTATAGACATTTGCCACCACATGCTCAGGACCACTGGAGGGTGTGTGTGTGTGTACATTCAGGTGTGGAGGGGCGTGAGTGTGCGCGGCACAGGTGGAGGTCAGAGGGCACCCTCAGGCGTGGGTCCTTGAGCTCCTTCATGGTATTTTATTGACCTGTAACTCTATCACGTAGGCCAGACCTCCTGGCCCATAGAGCTGGGTGATTACAGGTGTGCCCAGCTTTTGGCTTAAATTATGAGGTAACCGACTGAGCCATCTTTTCAGCCCACAAACCCGCAGGCAGGAGAAGGCGATGTTTACTGGGGCTGTTAGTGGACACAGGGAGGGAGGGAAAAGAACAGACAAGAATTGATGATTGAAACTAGCAGGAGAACCAGATGTAGGGAAGTCTCCATTTGCTTATAGCAGGGTGGTCTGCGGGTGGCTCTCTGAGAGACAAGGCCCAAGGTGGAGGAGCTGCCCCCCTTAAAGATGACTTCTGTTGCCGGGCGGTGGTGGCGCACGCCTTTAATCCCAGCACTTGGGAGGCAGAGGCAGGCGGATCTCTGTGAGTTCGAGGCCAGCCTGGTCTACAAGAGCTAGTTCCAGGACAGGCTCCAAAACCACAGAGAAACCCTGTCTCGAAAAACCAAAAAAAAAAAAAAAAAAAAAGATGACTTCTGTTTATGTGTGTGGTGTTGGTAAATGTATATCACACATGTGTGTGGGTACCCAGCGCCAGGAGAGGACACTGGATCCTACCATACGTGTGTGTGGGCACCCAGCGCCAGGAGAGGACACTGGATCCTATCACACGTGTGTGCGGGCACCCAGCGCCAGGAGAGGACACTGGATCCTATCACACGTGTGTGTGGGCACCCAGAGCCAGGAGAGGACACTGGATCCTACCACACGTGTGTGTGGGCACCCAGAGCCAGGAGAGGACACTGGATCCTACCACACGTGTGTGTGGGCACCCAGTGCCAGGAGAGGACACTGGATCCTACCACACGTGTGTGCGGGCACCCAGCACCAGGAGAGGACAGTGGATCCTACCACACGTGTGTGCGGGCACCCAGCGCCAGGAGAGGACACTGGATCCTACCACATGTGTGTGCGGGCACCCAGCGCCAGGAGAGGACACTGGATCCTACCACACGTGTGTGCGGGCACCCAGCGGCAGGAGAGGACACTGGATCCTACCACACGTGTGTGCGGGCACCCAGCGCCAGGAGAGGACACTGGATCCTCTGAAGTGCCTGCTGTGGGTGCTGAGTACTGAATGAGTTCTGGGTGCATGGGAAGCTCTCTCTCTCGTCTGCCGGGTCCCTCTCCAGCCCCTTCTCCCTCCACAGATGTCCTCCCTGACCCAGGCTCACCAAAAGGCTCTTGCCAGTCTGACCAGCAAGGCTGAGGACTTGGAGAAGTCTCTGAGTAGCCTGGAAATGAAACGGGCAGGGGAGACCAAGCAGCTGGCTATGGCCCAGAAGGAGGTGGAGCTGCTTCGGAGTCAACTGAGGTCAGGGGCAGGGGCGACTGGGAAGGGCCTAGCAGGTGACGGCATGGGGGCATCTGGGCTGTTCCGCTGAGGACTCTCCCGTTTCTGCCTCCACCCTAGTAAGACCCAAGAAGAGCTGGAAGCTCAGGTGACCTTGGTCGAAAGTCTGAGGAAGTATGTTGGGGAACAGGTCCCTCCTGAGGTTCAGAGCCAGGCATGGGAGCTGGAACGGAAGGAACTTCTAGACACCGTGCAGGTAAGGACAGGGATGGCCCAGAGGAGAGAGCATAACTCCCAGGGAGGGAGGCCACGCTGTCGCAGGGCTCAGGCTGCCTGCCCACTGCCTGGGTGTAGCACGGAGACTCACTGGCATGCTCTTCTGCCCAGCGCCTGACGGAGGACCGCACTGACCTCCAGGCCACTGTGGAGTTGCTGCAGGTTCGGGTCCAGAGCCTCATGCACATGCTCGCCCTACAGGAGGAGGAGCTGACCAGGAAGGTAGGACTCCCTCACCCGCCAGCCCCTGACCGGCTGCAGGCCTTCCCTCTGGGGGCAGTAGTTGGTGTGCTGCCCAGACCCACTAGGATCCTTTTTCTCCAAAACCTCGCTCCTCGCTGTGGTAGGGCAGAAAGAGCAAAGGTCACCCCATCCGCCTCCTCAGGATGCTTCTCCTGCCTTCCCACATGCAGATCCAGCCTTCAGATGCCCTGGAGCCAGAGTTTCCTAAGAAGTACCGATCGCTGCTGCGCTGCTGGCGGGAGAAGGTGTTTGTCCTCATGGTACAGCTCAAGGCCCAGGACCTGGAACACAGGAACTCCATGAAGGGGCTGAGAGACCAGGTCAGGGGCTCAGCATCTCACACAATGATGACAGTTTTGCTTTGGGTGGTCACCATGTGCTGGGCACAGGCCCTGAAGAGATGCCTACGTGTTCCCCAGGAGCTTCAGTTCTGAAGGAAGATGAAGGAATAAGTAGAAGAATGGGTGGTGTCAGACAGATGTGCTGTAAGGGGGAGAAGAAGAATGGGTGATGTCAGACAGATGTGCTGTAAGGGGGAGAAGAAGAATGGGTGATGTCAGACAGATGTGCTGTAAGGGGGAGAAGAAGAATGGGTGATGTCAGACAGATGTGCTGTAAGGGGGAGAAGAAGAATGGGTGATGTCAGACAGATGTGCTGTAAGGGGGAGAAGAAGAATGGGTGATGTCAGATGTGTTGCAAGGGGGAGATAGAAGAATGGGTGGTGTCAGACAGATGTGCTGTAAGGGGAAGGAGAAGAATGGGTGATGTCACACAGATGTGCTGATGTCACACAGATGTGCTGCAAAGAGAAAAGGTGTTGACAAGACTGAAGTGGATAGGCAGGGTGGTCAGCGATGCTTCCGATCCATCAGGGCAGGGCATGGTCAAGACAGGGTTTTTCTTTGTAGCCCTGGCTGTCCTAGATTTTGCCATGTAGACCAGACTGACCTTGAACTCAGAGGTCCAGGCCTGGGAAGATGGCTCAGTGGTTAAGAGCACTGGATGCTCTTCCAGAGGGTCCTGGTTACATTCCCAGCACCCACATGGCTGCTCACAACTGTCTGTAACTCCAATTCCAGGCAATCCGACACTCCCACACAGGCATACGTGAGGCAAAACACCAGTGTACAAAAAGTAAGATTTTAAAAAGAGAGAGAGAGCGAGAGAGATCAAAGAAAAGACTGAGAGATCCAGCTGTTTCTGCCTCCCAAGTACTGGGGTTAAAGATAGGTGTGCACCACCACTGCCTGGCTTTCTTTCTTTCTTTCTTTCTTTCTTTCTTTCTTTCTTTCTATTAGCACATATTTATTTAGGTGGGTGTAGTGGTGCATGCCTTTAATCCCAGCACTTAGGGAGGGAGAAGCAGAATTTCTGAGTTTAAGGTCAGCCTGGTCTATATAGTGAGTATCAGAATGGCCAGAACTACATAGTAAGACCCTGTCTTAGGAGGGAAAAAAAGATGTGTTTATTTGATTGTATGTGTAGGAATGTTTTGCCTGCGTGTAAGTATATGTACTGTGTGCCTATGGAAGTCAGAATGCGTTGGCTCCCCTGGAACTGGAGTTACAAATGGTTATCATGTGGGAAGAGGGAATTGAACTCAGGTCCTCTGCAAGAACAACCAGTTCTTTTAGCCAGCTGAGTCAGTGTCTCCAGCCCCACTTCAGGGCTCCAGATTTCCCTGCCCAGCTCCCTCTGCTCCCCTAGGTAGCAGAGCTGCAGGAACAAGTGAAGTCCCAGAGCCAGGAGCAGGCCATCTTGCATCGCGCTTTACAAGACAAAGCCGCTGAGCTGGAGGTGGAGCGGATGAGCACTAAGGTCTGAGCCAGGAGACTTGAGGGAGGGGGACAGAGACCCTGACCAGACACCGGGGAGGAGGAGGCTCTAAAGAAGATACACACACAAAGCCGCATCCTTACCAGACCCTGCAGATGGAGCTGAATCGGGCTCAGGAGGCCAGGCAGAGGCAGGAGCAGCTGACAGCCTCTGCTGAGGAGCAGCTGAAGTTCTTGGTCCGTGCCATGAGCAGGTATCTTCCGTGGGGTGGCAGGTGGTGGGGTGCTGCTTCCCTGAGCAGCCTCGGGCTGAAGGGTGCAGAAGGGGGGCGCCCGCTGTGAACTGACTCACCTGTGGTTGGAGGGGATCCTGCTTCCTGCAGGTCAGTCCAGTAGCCTTTGAAGCTAAGTAGGGCAGCTGGGCGGGGCCATGGCTTCAGAGCTCAGTGGTGGGATCTGTCCTTCCTTCTCACTCATGCCCTGTTTAGTTGGGGAAAGCATCTAAGCCGGACAGCCAGACTGGTCTATAGCTCAGCACAGCACTGGCCTGACGTTCAGGAATCCCTGGAACAGACTAGTCAGAGGAGCCCCTGCCCAGATACAGAGTGTCGCACGAGCCTCCTGCCTCCAGGAAGCCTCCCAGGCTTAAAGAGTGTCTGAAACCCCAATGAGGGAGGCAGACAGTGCCAGAGCCTGAGTGGCAGCCTGCAGTAGAAGCCTCACTCAGAGCTTGGCCAGCCCCGGTGCCCACTGTTGGCCGCTGTGGGTTTTACTGAGCGCTTCCCTGAGCTATGGATTGCAGATCCAGGGTGGCTCTGACCTGGGAGCCTTGATGGTTCCTCACTGCACACTGCAGGCCAGGCAGGATGGCACATGGCGGCTTTAAACACAGACTCAGCTACTTGGGACTCTTGTCTCAACCCTGACCATCCCTTCCCTGCCAAACCAAATGAGACGCCCGAGCCATGGTGTTGGGTTTGTTCTCAACTGGATTTTATTTTGAGGTTTTTTTGTTTTGTTTTTGTTTTTCAAGACAGGGTTTGGGCTGTCTTGCGTAGCCCTGTCTGTCTTCGAACTTGCTCCGTAGACCAGGCTGGCCTCTAATTCAGAGATCCACCTGCCTCTACCTCCCTAGTGCTGGGATTAAAGGTGTGCACCACCACTGCCAAGCTCAGCTGGATGCTGGATGTTTTTATCTGACAGTCACTAAAGCTTAAGCATTTATGGTTTTTTTTTTTTTTGGTTTTTCGAGACAGGGTTTCTCTGTGGCTTTGGAGCCTGTCCTAGAACTAGCTCTGTAGACCAGGCTGGTCTCGAACTCACAGAGATCCGCCTGCCTCTGCCTCCTGAGTGCTGGGATTAAAGGCGTGCGCCACCATCGCCCGGCTAAGCATTTATGTTTTTAAGGTCTGCTAAGGAGCTTGATTGATTAATTGATGTACTGTGACCTTCAGGGTCTGCCAAGGTCTCATCCCTCCTAGTGGTCTCTGTCCCCCCTTTTCTTGCTGCTTAACAGCCTACCTCCCCACTTATGTAACAGTACAGGACAGATGTGTCCTCTGTACACTCTGCAGATCCTTCAGGACGGATGTGTCCTGTGTACACACTGCAGGTCCTTCAGGACAGACGTGTCCTGTGTACACACTGCACGTCCTTCAGGACAGACGTGTCCTGTGTACACACTGCACGTCCTTCAGGACGGATGTGTCCTCTGTCCACTCTGTAGATCCTTCAGGACGGATGTGTCCTCTGTCCACTCTGTAGATTCTTCAGGACGGATGTATCCTGTGTACACACTGCAGGTCCTTCAGGACGGATGTGTCCTGTGTACACCCTACACGTCCTTTAGGACGGATGTGTCCTCTGTACACTCTGTAGATCCTTCAGGACGGATGTGTCCTGTGTACAGACTGCAGGTCCTTCAGGACAGACATGTCCTGTGTACACCCTGCAGGTCCTTCAGGACAGGTGTGTCCTGTGCACACCCTGCACGTCCTTTAGGACGGATGTGTCCTCTGTACACTCTGTAGATCCTTCAGGACAGGTGTGTCCTGTGCACACACTGCACGTCCTTTAGGACGGATGTGTCCTCTGTACACTCTGTAGATCCTTCAGGACGGATGTGTCCTGTGCACACCCTGCACGTCCTTCAGGACAGATGTGTCCTGTGTACACCCTGTAGGTCCTTCAGGACGAATGTGTCCTGTGTATACATCCTGCACATCCTTTAGGATGGATGTGTCCTGTGTACATACCCTGCACGTCCTTCAGAGATGAGATGAGGGGAGGGGAAGGGCGAGTGACCTGTGCCTTTTCCAGCACTCAGGCCAACCTCCATAGCACCATGACCAGGGTGAATCAGGCTGTAGCCCGGATTCCCAGCCTCAGCAACCGACTCAGCTATGCTGTCCGTAAGGTCCATACCATTAAGGGTACGTATAGCAATTGTGGGTTTCCAGCCTGTCCCCAGTGGCCCAGACCCCTTCCTCTTAGCCCTAGATCTGACACCATAACTATCCTCTGTTGCCTTGGTAACTTTCTGTGCCCTGTGCATCCCTGCCCTGTGCCCCACTGTCCTTCTGTCCGTGTATAACTATCTCCCTGTCCTTTGCTTTTCCTTCTCAGGTTTGATGGCTCGAAAACTGTCGCTTGCCCAGCTGCGCCTGGAAAGGTAAAGGACAGGTGTACTGGGGTGGAGGGTGTGTGGTGTCGAGGGCGGTCTGGGACAGGCGTACTGAGGTGGAGGGTGTGTGGTGTCGAGGGCGGTCTGGGACAGGCGTACTGAGGTGGAGGGTGTGTGGTGTCGAGGGCGGTCTGGGACAGGTGTACCGAGGTGGAGGGTGAATGGTGTCGAGGGCGGTCTGGGACAGGTGTACTGAGGTAGAGGGTGTGTGGATGTTGTGTGTGGTATGGTACTGGTTGCCAGGACTCAGAAAGGACAAGAAAGGATAGAGGCACTGGCCAGGTGGCTGCTGAGGGAGTTTTCTCTGACTTCCTCCTTTCCGTCCCAGCTATCCCCCACCCCCACCCCCACCCTCACTGGATGCAGACCTGAGCCTTGAGTTGGAACAGCTACGGGAAGAACGAAATCGCTTGGATGCAGAGCTGCAGCTGAGTGCCCACCTCATCCAGCAAGAAGTGGGCCGGGCACGGGAGCAAGGTATGGCGGCCCTGGTGGGTGTGCGGGGCCGGGGAAGACTTGGGGTCTGAAGCTCAGGTGCCTAGAAACTTCCTTTTAGGGGAGGCAGAGCGCCGGCAGCTGAATGAGGTGGCCCAGCAGCTGGAGCAGGAGCTGCGGCGCGCCCAGGAGTCCCTGGCCAGCGTGGGGCAACAGCTGGAGGCAGCCCGGCAGGGCCAGCAGGAGAGCACAGAGGAAGCCGCCAGCCTCCGGCAGGAGCTGACACAGCAGCAGCAGATCTACGGGCAAGGTGGGCAGCGTGGGCAGCGTGGGCAGCGTGGCGATGCCCGCCACCCTTCAGGATGGGCAGCTCCTGACCCCGCCTCCCACCCTCCCTGCAGCCCTGCAAGAGAAGGTGACTGAGGTGGAAACGCGGCTGCGGGAGCAGCTCTCAGACACCAAGAGGAGACTGAACGAGGCTCGGAGGGAGCAGGCCAAGGCTGGTGAGATATGCTGGGGAGGACTTGGCCCTCGAATGGCCTAGCTGTCCTGGAACTCGCTCTGTAGACCAGGCTGGCCTCCAGCTCACAGACCCTCCTGCCTCAGCCTCCCGAGGGCTGGGATTAAAGGCGTGCACCACCACTGCCCAGCATAAATCCTCACTTAGTGAGCTGAGCACACCGCCGCTAATACCAGGTGACCTCCCTGGCTCCTGGCCTGTGTCACTGCGCATGAGCGAGAGGCGTTGGGTGAATGATCACGTCTTTCCCCATGCGCCCATGGTCATGCGTGTAGACAGAGTCGTGGGAGCTGGAGACATGATGGGTCAGCCGCACACCACCCCACAGACATGACACCAGTGTCAATTCCATGAGCCTTCGCCACACACGGTGGTTCTTGCCTATCTTCCCAGCACTAGGGAGTAGGAGGCAGGATAGTTTAGGGCCAGCCTGGGCTACATAGCGAGGCCTGTCTCAAAACAACAGCAGCACAGATGACAAGCCTTGCCTGAGGAGTTGCTGTCAGGGATGAGGAAGGCACTGGGGTTTACAGAGCCCAGGATCCATGGCATCTGCCCACTCGCGGTGTTGAAGAGTCCCTGAGAGTCAGAGCTGAGAGCACGGTCTGATTTTTTGGGCTCTGGGCTGACCCACTCCCATCTCCTTAGTGATTTCCTTGCGCCAGATCCAGCACAAAGCCGCTCGGGAGAAGGAGCGCAATCAGGAGCTCAGGCGCCTGCAGGATGAGGCCCGGAAGGAGGAAGGGCAGCGGCTGGCCCGGCGAGTGCAGGAGCTGGAGAGGGACAAGAACCTCATGCTGGTAGGGGACGGCGGGAGCAGGGACCTGGTAGCTGGTGTGAGGAAAGCTGTAGGGTGGGGGCGGCTCGTGGGCCCTGGTGCGGTGCGGCTGACCCTCTCCTTCCCAGGCCACCTTGAAGCAGGAGGGTCTCCTCTCCCGTTACAAGCAGCAGCGCCTGTTAGCTGTGCTTCCCTCGGGAATGAATAAGAAGTCGGCGGGGTGCAGCTCCCAGCTTGTAGGGTCCCCAGATCCTGAGTCTCCAGCAACTGCACCTTCCAGAGAATCTGTGAAAGGTAGAATTCCGCCGAAAGACTCCCCCCCCCCCCCAGCCTCCTGTGCCCAGGACCCTCCCCTCAGGCCTCCCAGCCAGTGCAATTCTGTGCCCTGGGCAGCACCGAGCCTGTTCTCAACCTGCAATGTCCTCTGTATCAGGGTCCCTGACTGTCCTGCTCGACAACCTGCAAGGCCTGAGCGAGGCCATTTCCAGAGAGGAGGCTATATGCCAAGAAGACGTCCCGAATACCACGTGCTGCGGGGAGGAGCAGTGAAGCCAGCCTGGAGCTGGATCCCCTGGGAGTGGGCAGGGGCCAGCCTGACCTGTTTCCCAGCAAGCCTCGGGGCCCCAGCTCCCACCAAGTCTGAATTCTGCAATAAATAAAGATGGCTATAGCGGGGCGGATGCTCAGAGTTGTCTGGACTCTCCCTGAAGCCAGCTCCTCCTGCCCGACCTTCCCGAGTGGTACCCTTTCCTAACTGCTCCCAGGTTTGGGGTTTTTGTTTTGACTTTTGAGACAGGGTCTCCACCCTGGAGCTCACTATGTTTGTACACCAGGCTGGCCTTGAACTTACAGAGATTTTATTTGTCTCCACCTCTCGTTTTCTTCCTTCCTTTTTTTGTAAGACATGGTCTCATGTAGCCTCGGCTGACCTAGAACTCACTCTGTAGACCAGGCTGGCCTCGAAGTCACAGAGATCCGTCTGCCTCTGCCTCCCAAGTGACACTGCCACCTGGACCAAGTTTTCTTTTTTTTTTTTTAAATATTTATTTATTTATTATGTATACAATATTCTGTGTGTGTGTGCCTACAGGCCAGAAGAGGGCACCAGACCTCTTTACAGATGGTTGTGAGCCACCATGTGGTTGCTGGGAACTGAACTCAAGACCATTAGAAGAGCAGGCAATGCTCTTAACCTCTGAGCCATCTCTCCAGCCCCTGGACCAAGTTTTCTTTACCTCCACTTTTTGTTTTAGAATTATTTTCCTTGGGGGCTGGAGAGATGGCTCAGTGGTTAAGAGCATTGCCTGCTCTTCCAAAGGTCATGAGTTCAATTCCCGGCAACCACATGGTGGCTCACAACCATCTGTAATGAGGTCTGCTGCCCTCTTCTGGTCTGCAGACATACACACAGACAGAATATTGTATACTGTATACATAATAAATAAATAAATATTTAAAAAAAGAATTATTTTCCTTGAGTGATGATGAATGCCTGGAGCAAAATACTAAACATTCAGTATTTAAGAAGCTTCTCATAGGAGAGGCCTTCCTAGCCCAGGGTCACCAAACATTCAGTATTTAAGAAGCTTCTCATAGGAGAGGCCTTCCTAGCCCAGGGTCACCAAACATTCAGTATTTAAGAAGCTTCTCATAGGAGAGGCCTTCCTAGCCCAGGGTCACTAAACATTCAGTATTTAAGAAGTTTCTCGTAGCAGAGGCCTTCCTAGCCCAGGGTCACCGTGACAACAGCGTGAGGAGGGAAGGGGATGCTAGGCCGGGCTGGATTTTACTCCAAAGCTGGTCCAGATTGTGCTGTAAAGGGATTTGGGGTGGGTTGGAGAGATGGCTCTCTTCCAGAACACACACACACACACACACACACACACACACACACACAGCAGCTCACAACTGCCCATAACTCCGTTTCTGGTGGTTCCAGTGCCTTTGACCTGTCTGCACTGCATACATGTGGTGCACAGATATACATGCAGGCAAAACACCTATTCATGAGGCTGGAGGGATGGCCCAGTGGTTAACAACACTGACTGCTCTTTCAGGGGCCTGGGATCAATTCCCAGCACCCACATGGTAGCTCACAACTCTGTAACTCCAGTTCCAAGGAACACAACACCCATAGCAAACACCAATGCACATAAAAGTTAAGAAAAAAAAAAACACCACCCATTCACATTAATATATATATTATATATATATATATGTGTGTGTGTGTGTGTGTGTGTGTGTGTGTGTGTGTGTGTATGTATGTGGGCTGGAGAGATGGCTCAGTGGTTAAGAGAACTGACTGCTGTTCCAGAGGACCGGGGTTCAATTCCCAGCACCCACAGGGTAACTCACAACTGTAATTCCAGTTCCAGGGACTCAACATCCATGGCAAAACACTTATGCACATAAAAATTAAAAAGAAAAAACTTTGGGTGTGTGTGGAGGGGGGAGTAACAGTGGGTTAAAACCTTGGGAGCCTGAGTGAAATGGGTCCAGGTTCAGGAAGGGGCCCAAGTGAGGGATCTGGGAACAGGGCTAGGTTTCCCAGGTCAACCCCAGGCAGTGGGAGCAATGTGGAGACTCTGAAGTGTTCTTAAGGAATCTCTCATGGGGGAGGGGGTGTTTAGGGGTCGCAGGGCCGTGGTGCCGAGGAAGGAGAAGGAAGAAGAAACCAGATTACATGGGATGGTGGGGGGAGCGGGGGGGGGGGGGGGGGGGGGGGGTTGATGCAATGGTCTCTGCATGGGGTCAGGAACCAGGATATCCTGGCTTCTAGTCACCTAGGTGGCTCCCTATGGAATTCCTTAGATGTCACTGCCTAGGAGGTCCCTGTGTAGCTAAAGAGAGACACTCAGAGAGCAGCCAGCAAGGTCCGGAGGGAAGTGGGGGAGGGGTTCTGCTGACTGACCCAGGCGTCCTGCCTCCACCTGTAATTACCAAGCTTCCCCACGCGAGGTTTGTCCCCATTTTGTGGCTCCCAATAACTATGAAGGATGAAAGGTGGCCTCTGTGATTACAGAGATGACAGGTGGGTACCGGTGGCTACAGGGTGTGGATGAAGGAGGTGTGGAAACAAGGGTGGGGCCTCCTGGGGTCTGGGTCACTGATGGGGAGACCCGGCTGATGGGACCTGGGCTGGGGACTGAAGAGATGTTACTGGCGGGTTCCTTGTAAACGGGTCCAACCAGTTGGGCTCTGATGGGGATTCCGCAAGTCACTGGGCTGGCCCCTCCCCACATGCTGGTCACCTCCTCTACTATAAAGCCTTTCGGGTTCTCAAGCACCCAGACTCCGAGCACCCCACATTGGGGGCCAGTAGACAGCCATGATGCTCAACTGGAAGCTGCTGGGGCTCCTGGTCCTTTGCCTGTGTGCTGGAGGTAAGTCGGGAGAGGCCAGGAGCACAGCTGGGGCGACTCACCCTTAGGGCGGGGACCCCCAAGGAGGGCAGGAGTGTTCTTAGTGGGCGAAGCTCAGGGAAGGTAGGCAGGGGCAGTTCGGTTGTGGATATGTTGCTGGGTCAGGTGGAGGGTCGTGACGTGGGTGTGTGGAGTCTGTGTGCTGTGGGCTATCCCAACCCAGATTGGACAGAGCCATTTGGAGGCTTGATCATGTGGGTGGTCCCAAGGAGCCCAGGGTTTTCACACAGCATGGAGGTGGCTTCAGTATTTGGGAAGTGTATGAGGAGCACTTTAGCGGGGGGGCGGGAGATGGGGGGTCTGCTTTGGGGCCAGCTCAGGCTGTGCAGGAGGCTCAGCCTTTGGGTCCAAAACTGGGTGAGGAGCAGTCTGTGGCTGCATCTGTTTCCTTCCTCCTCCACAGGCATCTCAGGCAGTGAGGACCCCTCTCCCAGACCCACAGAAGCCCAAGAAGAAGAGGACTCCCCAGCATTGCCACTGGGCCCCCCAATCCCTGGTGACCCCTGGCCAGGAGCACCTCCTCTGTTTGATGAGCCTCCACCTCCAGGCCCCAACCGCCCCTGGAGAGATCTGCCTAATGCCGGTGCCTGGCCCCCAGAGCCCCCTAGCACTGATCCCCCTCAGCCTCCTCTGCCTGATGACCCCTGGCCAGCAGGAACCCAGCCCCCAGAAAACCCCTGGCCACCTGCCCCTGAAATGGACCATGGATCTCAGGAGGAACCTGACCTCGACCCGCCCCAGGAAGAGTTCAGATAGGGAGGAGCCTCAGGGAGTTTGAGCCTCCTCAGAGCACACCCAACCCACCTCTGCTCCCTGCCTCCTAATCTCTTAGCTCCCTAAGTCTCTGGTTGGATTGTGTGCAGGTGTCTATGTTCAACCACCTCCTCTTAACCTTGACCTTCATGTCCAGCTCCCCGTTCAGCTTGACCTCCATGTCCAGCCCCTCTCCTTCACCTTGACCTCCATGTCCAGCTCCCCCTTCAGCTTGACCTCCATGTCTAGCCCCTCTCCTTCACCTTGACCTCCATGTCCAGCTCCCCCTTCAGCTTGACCTCCATGTCCAGCCCTTCTCCTTCACCTTGACCTCCATTTCCAGCTCCCTTCAGCTTGACCTCCACGTCCTGCCCCTTCACCTTGACCTCCACATCCTGCCCCTTCACCTTGACCTCCATGTCCAGCTCCTCTCCTTCACCTTGACCTTCATGTCTAGCTCCCCCTTCAGCTTGACCTCCATGTCTAGCCCCTCCCCTTCACCTTGACCTCCATGTTCAGCCCCCCCTCCCTCAACTTGATCTCCAAGTTCAGCCCCACCCCCCTCACCTTGACCTCCTTATTCAGCCGCTCTGCCTTTCTTGGTCAGAATAACATAAAGCACACTCCTACCTCACCCAACCTCTTCCTGCTTCCTCTTCCCAGGGCGTCTAGAACTCCACCTCCTGGGAGGGCCTGAGCACCATGCTCCCTACTGCCACCTGGTGGCCTTAGCTGGGAAATGACAGTAGACCAGGATGGTGCTTCAATGGAAAAATAAAAGCCGTGTTTTCTTCTGAACTTCTGAATCTAGGTTGCTTTTCCCTCTTTTTTTCCTTCAAGACAGGGTTTCTCTGTAGACCAGGCTGGCCTCAAACTCACAGAGATCCGCCTGCCTGTGCCTCCGGACGGGTGCTGAGATTAAAGGCATGGGCTTCCACACCCAGCTTTAAGATGCATTTTCAATGAAAGTTTTGTTTTTAGTGCCTAATCAGTGCTTTTTATCTTTGATATTTGTGTTTTATGATAGCTGTAATATAAATTTGGTGCTGAATAATTATTTAATACCCACAAGTCATACGAGGTGGTGATACACACCTGTAAGCCTGGCCCTTGGGAAATGAGGACAGAAGTTCAGTTCAAGTTCATCCGCAACAACATCAACTTAGGCGTCGTCCGGGATGCAAGAAACAGTGGCTCAACCAAGGGGGGGGGGCTCAGCGGGTAGAGCGAGCGCTTGCCCTAGCGTCCAAAGCCTCAGTCCAGTCCACAGTCGTCTCACAATGGGCGTGAGAACACTCAGCTCCACGGCCCTCAGAGAGATGCAGTAACAGGAAAATACAAGAAAGAAATAGAATGAAAATAGGTCAGTGCCTAGCCCGATTATCATCAGGGAGGCTTCCTCTGGCAGCTGACGGGAGCAGATGCAGAGACCCACAGCCAAACATTGGGTGGAGAGAGAGAGCCCAACTTGGCCATCTCCACTGGGTCCTTCCCCGTGGAGCTCGGGGAACTCTGTGGAAGATGGGGAGGAAGGGGTTGAGGACACTTGGAGAGCATGGCCCACACAATCAACTAGGCAGGACTCTTACGGCTCAGAGACTGAAGCAGCCACACAGCCTGTGTGGATCAGTGCTAGGTCCTCTGCGTATGTGTTATGGTTGTTAGCTTGGTGTTTCTATGGGACCCCTAACAGTGGGAGTGGGGGAGTTTCTGACTCTTTTACCAGCTCTCGGGACCCTTTCCCTCCTACTGGGTTGCCTCTTTCAGCCCTGCTAGGAGGGTTTGTGCCTAGTCATGTTGTATCCTGTTATGCCGTGTTTGGTTGATATCCCTGGGAGACCTCCTCTTTTCTGAAGGGAAGCAGAGGAGGCGCGGAAGAAGGGGAAACTGCCATTGGGATGTATTATTTTATGAGAGAAGAATTTTTTTAAAAACAGAAAGAAGGAAAAGAAAAAATACAACGAAAAACCTTTCACTGGGGCAAAATTCTAGGGAATGGAGAGAGAAGCTAAAGAAAAAGGAAGCCCAAACAAAACAAAACAAAAAAAAATAGTAAAAAAAGCCGGGTGGTGGTGGCGCACACCTTTAATCCCAGCACTCGGGAGGCAGAGGCAGGCGGATCTCTGTGAGTTCGAGACCAGCCTGGTCTACAGAGCTAGTTCCAGGATAGGCTCCAAAGCCACAGAGAAACCCTGTCTCGAAAAACAAAACAAAACAAAAGAAAAGAAAAAGGAAGCCGGTGGTTTCATACTGGCTAAGAGACTTGCACAGCACACAGGACGGCTCAGCGGGTAAGAGCACTGGCTGCTCTTGTAGATGATCAGGGTCCATTCCCAGCACCTACATGGTGGCTACAACTGCCTGTAATTCTAGGTTCAGGCTGCCTGACATCTTCTGTTCTCCATGGGCACTGCATAAACTGCATGCTTACGATGCACATACACGCATGTATGGAGACAGGTTCTTTCTACAAAGCCCGGGCTGGCTGGCCTGGAACGGCTCTGTCAACCAGGCTGTCCTCAAATTCCCAGAGATCCATCTGCCTCTGCCTCTCGAGGGCTGGGACTAAAGGTGTGTGTCAGTATACCCTACCTTCCCTTCCTGGTTGAATTTCTGAGTCTCTTTCTTCCATCTCCTGAGCGTTAGGGTTACGATGGTCACCACCATGCCCAGTTATATCCTAGGCATCTAGCCCAGGGCTTTGTGTATGTCTGCGAGGGAATCTGCCGTCCGAGTTAGACAGGCCAGCCAATCTACCGTCGATGTTACACTCCCAGCCTCCTCCTCAACCCTTTATTATTATTATTATTATTATTATTATTATTATTATTATTATTATTATTAAAGCAAAGACTCCTGTAGCCCAGGGTGTCCCGGAACTCCAGGTTTTACAAGAACTGTGATTACAACCTTCCTTGCTCCTCAGACTTTCCAGGGAAGATTTTTCACTGAGGGACATACTCAGCGCATTGGGGGAAATAAAAAACAATACTAACCTCTTAGGAGAGAGGGCCATTAAAGGAACAAAATAGTCCTGCAGGCCCTGGTGTGGCCCAATTAAGGAGTGAAGGGCTCTCGATGTCATGATCCACATTGATCCTGTGCTATGCTGGTTTCTGTCTTCCCTTCTCTATTAACTGGACTGTGGTGGCACACACTTCTAATCCCAGCGCTTGGAAGGCAGAGGCAGGTGGATCTCTGTGAGTTCGAGGCCAGCCTGGTCTACAAAGCAAGTTCCAAGCCGGGCGGTGGTGGCGCACGCCTTTAATCCCAGCACTCGGGAGGCAGAGGCAGGCGGATCTCTGTGAGTTCGAGGCCAGCCTGGTCTACAAGAGCTAGTTCCAGGACAGGAACCAAAAGCTACGGAGAAACCCTGTCTCGAAAAATCAAAAAAAAAAAAAAAAAAAAAAGCAAGTTCCAGGACAGTCAGGGTTGTTACACAGAAAAACTCTGTCTTGAAAAACAAAAGCCTGAGGGAGCAGGGCTGAAGATTTGAGACCAGCCTGGGCAATACAGTGAGATCCGGTCTCAAGGAAAAGGCAGGCAGGAAGAAAGCGAGAGAGGAAGGAAAAAAGGAAAAGAGAAAGGGAGGGAGGGAGGGAAGAGGGTGGGAGAAAGAAAGAAGTGGGGGGAGAACAAGCCAACTACATTGAGCAATGAGGTAACTCACCTGCCCAAGACACGCCAGCGCGGAGGTCCAGGCAGCGCACTTTTTGGCTCCAGCTCATTCCCAGTTGGACACAGCAGGTGGACCCGTGGGATGAAGGGATAGGAAACTGGAGGTTTCAGGTCCTATTAATAGACTGTATTTGCATTGACACACGACATGTTTTACTAGGTGGGAGGAGACTGAGTGGGACTGGGTGGTGAGGAATCCTTAACTCAGGGAGAGCCACTGTGCTGGTCTATGTCCCTTCCTCCCGGTGTACCTAGTCTCTCCGGAGAGAGCCTGCAGTGGGCACAGGTACTCTTGCGTCAACAGGGAGCCTTGGAATTAGGTGATGAAACAGAATGGCAGATTTACATAACAATAACGAGGCGGACAGGACGGGCAATAAATGCTTAGCCAAGGCTGGAAAAGAGCTGCGCTAATTTCATGGGATGATCTAATAATAGAAGCGGAGCACCCTCCTGGGGAACAGGAGATCTTTGAAGATCTCAGGCCGGGAGCCTCTAGCCACTCATTTGTCCCTGATTCCACCCGCATTTTCTGAGCTCCTGTCATGTGGGGTGCGGGTGCTGTGACAGACCCAGGAAGCAGTTTCTGTCCTCCCTGCCCTGAAGGAGCTCCGAGCCTAGGGAAAAAATAAACCCGTCAATCATGATGACGGCAATAAGAGGTATTCCACAAGCTAAAGAGGAGCCCCAAGCATCTGCCAATGCCATCCTCACATTCTCCTGGCTTCGCTTTGTCGTGGGCTCAGCCTCTCTTACTGATATCGGGTTTTTTTTTTTTTTGTTTTTTGTTTTTGTTTTTGTTTTTTTTTGTCCCTGTTTTTTCTCTTTCAGTCCTGGGGATGGCTCTCAGGATCTCACACACACACCACACTAGTTCAGCGATCCGCATTGTGCTACACTTTCTCACCCATTATGGTGTTCATATTTGTTATTTAAGACGGAGTCTCATTTGGCCCCAGGTTGTCTTTGGATTCTCCCATAGCTAAGATGTCTTCAGATCCATGATTCTCCTGCCTCCACCTCCGGAGTGCTAGGCTCACAGCTGTATGTACGTGCACTGCCATCCCTGGTACTAGCACTGAACCCAGAACTTTGTGTGCACAGAGAGGGTGAGCGCGCTATTCACTGAGCACACCCCCAGATTTCCTCTTATCTGTCGTTGTTGTTGTTGCTAAGAGATGCTTCTGCTCTGTTGCTCAGAGTGGTCTCAAAATCTCTGGATACTCCAGCCACCAGGCCGTGGTGGCGGTGGCAGCAGTGGTGGCGGTGGCGGCCGTGGCGCACACCTTTAATACCAGCGCTGGGAAGGCAGAGGCAGGCAGATCTCTGTGAATTCAAGTTTGAGACCAGCCTGGTCTACAAAGTGAGTTCCAAGTCAGTGAGGGCTACACAGGAACTGTCTCAAAGAACCAAAACAAAATAAAATAAAAAGGACAGTCCAGCCTCGTTCAATCTAGAGCTTGCAACCATGCACACCATGGCACCAAATTACTCACTTATATGTTTATTTATTTTGAGACACATTTCACTATGTAGCCTTGGCTAACCTGGAACTTACTATGTAGCCCAGGCTGGCCTTAAACCCTGAGACCCACCTGCCTCTGCCTCCCGAGTGCTGGGATTTAAAGTTGTGCACCACAACACCTAGCTTGAGGTTTTATTTTTGTTTTGCCAGGCTCTCGATTTGTGGCCCAGGCTGGCCTTGAACTTGTGGCCAATCCTGCTTCAGCCACCACATCTAGCTTTATTTTGTGTTTTGAGACTCAGTCTCGTACAGCCCAGGCTGGACTTGAAGTTGCCAGGTGATGATGACCTTGAACGTCTGACCTTCCTGACGCTGGGTTTACAGGTCTCTACCACAACCCAGACCTGGTTTCTCCGGCTCTTTCTCCCACGTGGGTAGTCCTCGGTCTGCCACCAGAGGGCAGCCCAGAGTTTCTTAACCGGTGTTTTTCTAAAGGCGCCTTCCTTTGTTCAGGGCCATGGTCATCAGAGGGAGAGTCCTCTTGGCCACCAAGGGGACCCCTCTGAGAAGAGCCAGGCAGCTGAAGTGAGGCGAGAGAAACTGAAGACAGCAGGAAGACACCAATACAGACTTCTTGGCTTTACAGCCATTCTTTTTACTTCCTCGTCCATTGTGTGTGTGTTCATGTGCGTGTGCGTGTGCGTGTGTGTGTGTGTGTGTGTTCATGTGCACGTATGTACGTGTGGAGGCTGGAGCTTGGTGCTGGAAATCATTTTCTACTGATCTACCTTGTTCTCCCAGTCAAACTCAGAGCTCACCAACATGGCTAGTCTCGTTGGCCCTCCTGATCTGGGGACCTCCTGTCTCCACCCCGAGTCTGGAATTACAGGAGAGTCACTGCACAGCCATACAGCAGGATCTGAGCTCGGGTCCTCGAGCTTGGGCGGCGAGGGGTCTAACCACTGGGCCGTCTTCCCAGACTCCGTTCCTTACTCTCTCACCCCTCAGTTCCTTCAGAAGCTCGAAAGCTGGTGACAGCTGTTAGGGGCTTGGGTGGCCCTGCTCTCCGAGTGGACACGTGACTGCTTCCCGGGCTCACAAGTGTCTGTAGTAGGACATCGTGTAGTGACAACTGCCATGAAATCCAGTCACACACGCGCACATATCACACACAAGCACACAGTCACACACACATACACATTCACACACATACATACACGAATTCACACACATACTCACACACATATACACACACTCTCACACACAAACACACACACATTCACACACACATACTTAGACACACACACACACACTCACACACACTCACATACACACACACACACACACACACACACACACACACACATTAGTGAGACAGTCTGTCCTGCAGTTCAGAGATGGGAATGTGGTAGCAATGGCTAAGAAGATATACTTTAAAAGTTACTTATTGTGTGTGTGCCTCAGAAGATGTGCGGAGGAGTTACAGAAGGCAACTTTCACCGTGTGGAGGCACGGTCTCTGGTTTCTGCCACAGCAGCAGGCTCTGTCTAGCCAACAAACTTCTGGGTGCTTCTCCATCTCCTGTCTCCCTGTAGGCATGCTAGAGTTGAATCCAGGTTGCACCTTCTTCCAAGTCTTGACACATTGTTTAAGTAAAAAAGTCACAGGAGACCCTTCTGATGAGATGATGGGGACCAAAACAGACTTGACTGAGGGAGTAAGGCATCATGGGAGCCTCTGGGAGCCGCAGTCTCTCTGTGTAGTGGCGCACAGGTCAGTGATCCAGGTGAAGCCCCCGGTTGGGGAGTGGGCATCATGCTGACGTTCTGAACTTAGGTTTGTGACACCAGAGGGGAAATTCTCCATCTCCTTCAGCCCCTGAGAGCCTGACTGTGGGGTGTTTGGATGCTTTGGTGCCCAGGGCCTGGCTTTGTTCCCTGGTGGGAAGTGATTGTGCAGCCCTGAGGGCCGTCTGGGCAACAACAGTCTTTCCCCCTTGCTGCTCACAGGGTGTGCTGCTAACTGGCCTACCAGACCCCGGGGAGAAAACTCCAGAAGAGCTGGGAGGCGATGGCCCACAGGGATGCCACACCCGGCCTAGAAGTCCCTCTCCCAACCAGTCCTTCCAGCCTCCCTGGAGGCCATGAAACCATGGGTAGACTGTGCCGTGACCCTCCCTCCCTCCCTTCCTCCCGCCCTCCAGCCTTTCTTGTGCATGGGTCCTGACTGGGGAGGGATTGGACCTCTGTTTCTGGGTGACCAATTACAAGCGCTAATGGGCACAATGGAAGACTGACTATTTAATAGGCGTGCTAATTGACAGGCAGTGAGCACAGGGCTCCCTGGCCCTTGTTCCACAAAGCAGACAAGAAAAAAATATTTTGTTATCCTGAGCGCTAATCACACCCTCTTTCTGTCTCCTCACAGGACAAGAGGAGTGGAGGCTGAATTAGATGCCACTTAAACAGGGCCAGTATTGAGCTCAGGGAGCCTGACTGACCTTCAGGTGACTGTGCTGCTCTGGGGGAGGGGAGTGGGGGACACGAGTCCAGGTGCAGGGAGCCTGGTGTATGGGGTCCCTGGTCGCCAAGTCTTTCTCTTGCAGAATTCGAGCCTGAAGATGCACCTGGCTCTGACCCAGTCCTCACCGTGCTCCCTGAGGACTCAATCCTCACTGTGCTCCCTGAGTCCCCTGGAGTCGAGGGACTGTTAAGCGGAAAAGGACAGGCATGGAAAGAGTGGAAAATGGAGGCTGGCCAGGCTGGGCTCACAAGGGCAGTCTTAGAGGAGACAGAGACTGTAGGAGCTGAGGAGCAGAAGTGGGACAGATTTGACAACAGCTCACACCACAGAGAACCTTCTGAGGGAGGAGCACATGATAGCTGCTCTCAGAATATGACTCCCAGCCAGGGGCAACATGTTACCCAGGGAGGGGACACTCACCAGAGCTCCTGAGGGGTTTACAATAGTGGGCTCTGCCCTATCCCAGCCCAGCATCTCCAGCATCTGACTATTTCATGGTCCAGGGGAAAGGCCTGTCCTTCCTCATCGCAGCCATGTGAGCGCTGTTGTCAACAGAGACGGGCTGCATTCCTGGGGGGAACTATAATCCACTAGGGAAAGAGTGGCTTAGGGAAGTCAGTCATCTGGGAGGAATGAGGGCAGCACAGAGAGAGAGCCAGCAGGGAGTCGGTGGCTAGACCTGGGTCCCTGTTCTCTCTTCTCCATCACCTGTGGCAGGAAGGGGAGGAGGGTGGGGCAGCCGGGGAGGAAGTGTAAGATCCAGAGAGAGGTACTGTCTACTCTTGGGGAAGCACCAAGAGGTCTTGTGGCTTGGACACAGCCCATAATCCAAAAACACATCGTCAGCTGCTGGGCTGGGGAGACAGCCCAGTCAACAAAGTGCTTGCTGGGCAAGCGTGAGGATCTGTGTCTGAATCTGTAGCATCTATACAAAAGCCTGTAATCCAAGGGCTGAGGAAGTGTAGACAGGTGGATCCAGCCAGTGAGGCCAGTTAGTGAGCTCCAGGAAACAGAGACCTTGAGTCAAAAAGAAAATAAAAATTTAAAGGTGGATGGCGATTGAGGAAGACACTCAATGAAGACCTCTGGGCTTCCATGTGCACATGTATGAGGACACCCACATGAACATGTATATAGTGCACACACACACACACACACACACACACACACACACCACATCGCCATGTTTCCCAAGGCGGAGTGCTGGGAACTTTTCCCAAGGCGTAGTGTTGGTAACTCAGGACATACATCAGCCCTATCCCCGAGTCTGAGGTCCAAGGGAAATGTCCCCTGTTTGGAAGCCTAGACAGTGTGTTACAGGGTCCATGTAAGAAGAGAATGAAGGAAGGTGGCTGTCACCCACAGGCAGATGCCGTGGGCAGAGTGCTCCCAGGAGGGGGGCTGAGAAGAGATGGGGACCCTAAGAGTCATTTTTCTGTCAAAGGGAGCCTAGTCTGGTAGGGACTCTACATGCAGATAAATCCCATCCTTCTGTGTCCAGGTCCTGAGAGCCACCAGATAAAGACTGTGGGTGAGTCAGGGCCACCCATCCACGCTACAGGAAAAACAGCTCAGTGGGAGTGGGCAGGAGTGTCACCTTCTACCCGAGGGAGAGGAAGGCGTGTGACTGGAGATGAGTCCACTTGACGGACGGGTGATGAAAGAGGGCAGAAGAGAGATGGCTCTGACAGGAACTCAGGGAGAGGGGAGGAGCCCGTGGGCTCTGGGCAGCCTCAGAGAGGCCCCTCAGCCTTTCCGCTTTGTCCCTTTCCTTCTCCCCAGCCTAACCCCACTCCACATAAGACCCCCTCTAAGGAATTCTTATTCTAGGATTTCTGCTATTCTGCCCCCCAGGTGGCAGTGGGCGGCCAGTGAAGGGGCTATCTCACTCCATGGGGGACGACCAGTGAAGGGGCTATCTCACTTCATGGGTGGACGGCCAGTGAAGGGGCTATCTCACTCCATGGGTGGACGGCCAGTGAAGGGGCTATCTCACTCCATGGGTGGACGGCCAGTGAAGGGGCTATCTCACTCCATGGGTGGCTGTGGACGGCCAGTGAAGGGGCTATCTCACTCCACGGGTGGACGGCCAGTGAAGGGGCTATCTCACTCCACGGGTGGACGGCCAGTGAAGGGGCTATTTCACTCCACGGGTGGACGGCCAGTGAAGGGGTTATCTCACTCCACGGTGGACGGCCAGTGAAGGGGCTATTTCACTCCACGGGTGGACGGCCAGTGAAGGGTCTATCTCACTCCATGGGTGGACGGCCAGTGAAGGGGCTATCTCACTCCATGGGTGGACGGCCAGTGAAGGGGCTATCTCACTCCATGGGTGGACGGCCAGTGGATGGTTATCTGTCTCACCTCAGCCTCCTCTTTGGCCAGCCTATTCCTCCCATCTGTCCACATCTCCCTAAGGTTGGGGATGCTGAGGTGAATAGAGTTCTTTTTGTTTGTTTTGTTTTGTTTTTGTTTTTTCCAGGCAGGGTTTCTCTGTGTAGCCTTGACTGCTCCAGAACTCCTCTGTAGACCAGGCTGGCCTTGGAGTTCTCCCACCCTTTGACTTGGACCTTCCTCTCAAAGGTTCACCCTTTGAACTGGGGTTTCAATATGTTACAATGTATTACACTGAGATAAACAGTAAAGCAGGACACTTATAACAATGTAATATATTGGAAGTTTACAAGTAACAAATTGCTTGTTTCTGAAATTTCCAGATGCATTATTGACATTTTAAAAACATATATTTAATGTGCATTGGTCTTTTGGCTATGTGTGTTTGTAACTGCACCATGTGGGTTCACCAAAGAGGCCAGAGTGAGCATCAGCTTCTCTGGAACTGGAGTTACAGTTGTGAACCTCCACGTAGTTGCTGGGAATTGAACCCAGGTCCTCTGGAAGAGCAGCCAGCACTCTTAGCCACTGAGTCTTCTCTCCAGCCCTTTCAGGGCATCAGTTTCCGGCCCTGGATAATGGACACAGCGGGGAGGGAAACTGGATAAGGGGGAGCAGATGTTTAGGTAAGTACACAGAGAACTGATTGGAGCTTCTAGGCCCCAGATGTGGGCATGCAGTGGGGGGATAGGAAGAGGGTGGACAGAGAAGACAGGAGGAGAGAGGCCAGGTGAGGAATGTGACCACGTGGGTGGCTGGAAGCTGGCGGGAGGCCGAGAGAGACTGCCTCCTCCAGCCTGGCTCTCTTGGCCAAGTTCTGACAGCAGCAGGGAGGAATGTGAAAGAAGAAAACAAGACAGACAAAGGATGCCTACTCGGGGAGTGATGCCGGAGAGCAGATGCCCACATTCTCAGACCACAAAGGCTCCTTTCCCTTGTCTTGTCCCTGCCGCTCTTTGCCCTGCCTCAGTTCCACTCCTTCCCCAGGTCCGGGCTGGGGCCTGAGAGTCTAGGGAGGGGTTGGGGAGGAACCACAGGTTCCACTATTCTGTCTCCGGGGTGAGAGCAACTGGGAACTATGGCCAGTGAGCCACCCTTCAGGGGACACTCCCTGGTCCCATTTAAGCTACTCTTTCTGGTAATTTCCTGTTTGATCTTTACAAACCTGTGAAAGCAGGCAACTTTTTTTGTTTTGTTTTTTGAGACAGGGTTTCTCTGTAGCTTTGGAGCCTGTCCTGGAACTCACTTGGTAGACCAGGCTGACCTCGAACTCACAGAGATCCACCTGTCTCTGCCTCCCGAGTGCTGGGACTAAAGCAGGCAATATTTAAAACAATCCCAGGGGGCTAGAGAGATGTCTCAGCAGTTATACGTGAGAACTGCTCTCCCGGAGGACCTGGGTTTGATTTCCAGCACCTTCCATGGAGGCTAAGAACCATCTGTAACTCCAGTTCTAGGGAATCAGCTCTCTCTCCTGGCCTCTTCAGGAACTACACACAGGATTGCACTTACACACATGTAGGCAAACCACACACCCACATGAAATTAAAACAAGGAAATTACAGAAACAGTCCAGTAGAAGGAGAAGTAACTCAACGCTACGCCACACTTGACCAACAGCCCGACATGAGCAAGGCCTCGGGTTCCAACTTCAGGGCTCCCACCCCACCTCCCGCTTTACAGGTGAAGAAAGAAATCAAATGGCTGGAAGCCTGGGACTAGGCAGGATTTAAACCCCTGTCGTCTCAGTTCCAAAGCCTTGGTTGTTGAAGCCCAGGACTAGGCAGGATTTAAACCCCTGTCATCTCAGTTCCAAAGCCTTGGTTGTTGAAGCCCAGGACTAGGCAGGATTTAAACCCCTGTCATCTCAGTTCCAAAGCCTTGGTTGTTGAAACCTAGGACTAGGCAGGATTTAAACCCCTGTCGTCTCAGTTCCAAAGCCTCGGTTGTTTCGTGGTCCCAGTCCATTGCCCAGCTAGGGGCTTATGTTCTAGTCACTGCTTTCTGCAGGGCTCCCTGGACTTTCTCCTTCCCAGTCCTTCCTCTAGGCACCACCAGGAAGTGAAAGACCAGACAGCGGCCTGCAGCTGTACAAGGTTGTTTAGACTTAATTAAACTTAAATCGAACATAAAAAACTCAGTGAGGTACACCAGTCCCATTGTAAGCATCATCAGTGAGGTACACCAGTCCCACTGTAAGCATCAGTGAGGTACACCAGTCCCATTGTAAGCATCAGTGAGGTACACCAGTCCCACTGTAAGCATCAGTGAGGTACACCAGTCCCACTGTAAGCATCAGTGAGGTACACTGTCCCACTGTAAGCATCATCAGTGAGGTACACCAGTCCCATTGTAAGCATCATCAGTGAGCTACACCAGTCCCATTGTAAGCATCATCAGTGAGGTACACCAGTCCCACTGTAAGCATCATCAGTGAGGTACACCAGTCCCATTGTAAGCATCAGTGAGGTACACCAGTCCCATTGTAAGCATCAGTGAGGTACACCAGTCCCACTGTAAGCATCAGTGAGCTACACCAGTCCTACTGTAAGCATCAGTGAGGTACACCAGTCCCACTGTAAGCATCAGTGAGCTACACCAGTCCCACTGTAAGCATCAGTGAGCTACACCAGTCCCATTGTAAGCATTTGTAGCCTGTGTGGCCTGGGCAGAGCTGGGGTCTCATGACACAGGCCACATTCTCAGAACTCAGGGCAGGGCAGGGAGAAAGGGAGGGGCCAAGCCAAGGGCTGGAGGGACAGAGATGCCCTTGTGAGGAGAGGGACCTCTGGAAGGAGTTTGTGTGAGGGGAGGAGGGACCGAGTGAGGGCAAACTGATACTGATACTCCCACAGTGCTAGTGAGTAGTTGGCTGGGGTGGGGCCTGGGTCACAGCAGGAGGGAGGGACATTAGTGCAGGAGAAACCTCCTCCTTCTTGCTGGGTCCCAGGTCTCTGACCCTTCTTCCTTCAGGGATCCAGCAGCTGATCCGACCCTTCTTACTCAGGCTCAAGCCTCGGATGCTGTTTGTCCATCCAGGCCAAGGGGCAGGCTAATGGGCAGCCTGGCCACCACCTTCACAATTAGCCTCATTGGCCTCTTGCTCATCCTCCTGAGTCTGGGTCACTACCATGGGATGGGGACTGTGAGCACTGTGAGCGGCCTGTGAGTCACTGAGGCCCAGCTATGACAGGGGTCCCAACCCAGGCCTCTCCCTCATCCAAGCTCTGGTAACCACGGTTCCCTACCACCACCCAATTATCCCAAGAGCCCCCAGAAAGGAACCCTCAGGTTTTTAGTGTGTGGATGTTGTTTCTGAGAAGGAAAAAGGGCTTGCTTGGCGATGGGACACTTTCCTAGGCCTGCGGCAGGCTGGTACTAAGGCAGCAGCTCTAAGGGAGTCCGGGGTGAGGGCAGATCTTCAGATCCGAAGCAGGAGGGGAAGACTGAGTGACAGAAGAAGCCAAGGAAACAAGCTGATGGGGGCAACAATGTGAGCCCCAGCAGAGTTGGGGACGGGCAGGGGCAGGGTGCTTCTTGGGGTCAGGAGGGAAAGCTAAAATGTCCACCCTTCTTCCAGTGGAGGGACACTGGGAGGATGGGATCTGGGCAGGCCAGGGAGGGAAGAGCAGGGTGACTGGGTTCCTGGGTGAGAGTGGCCACCCTTGAGGAGGTAGACCTAGGGCAGAGCAGCTGGCTCTAGATTAGGCAATAAGGACCCTCGGGAAGGCCAGCCAAGGTAGGGGCTCTTGCCCAGTGGCCTGGGGTCCCCTGCAGCCATCACTGCTGCTGAGTAGACACATGTGATACCTGATTGCTTCAGCCTCCTGCCACACCAAGTTGCCTCAGGCAGCCTCCCCCTCCATCTCTCCTCCTCCCCACAGTGACTCCTGCCCAGAGAATGTCCAGCCCAGCATAAAGGTCCCCGTGTCCGTGAGCTTCTGTCAGTCTGGAGGCCACACCGTGCACAATGAGCTCCTCTCGGGCACCCAGGATGGGGTGTGTGGGCGGGCACGGGCTGATGGCATTGTTGCTGGCCAGTCTCATTCTACCAGGTAGGAGTCTGGGGCCTTGGGAGAGGGACAGCGTGGAACCCAGGGCTAGGTCAGAGAGGCTGGGGGCCATCCAGGGCTTGCAGCACAGGGTCCAGGAGAGGGGCGCAGGCTAACTGGGACTGCTCCTCATCCTTGTCTGGCCACTTCCTTTGCTCCACAGGAGCTGAACAGGCAGGTGCTCTGCCTCTGCGCCATCCTCAAGGCCTATGTAAATGTTCTGAGCTTGTTTCTGAAGCCTAGACAAGAGACGACTATCGTCAAACCCCAGGCTCCATCTCAGATCAAATGGCACAGCTTGGAAGTTCTAGATGGGGTGGGAGTGGCGGTAGCCCCGCTAGAAGATAGGATCTAGGTGTCTTATAGGAATAACAATTGCTACCATTTCCAGAACTGCCTTTTACAAGCATTTTAGATGTATTAATTAACTTGCGTTTATTTATTTTATTTTTACTGAGGTTCTGGGAGTTAAGCCCCAGGCCTTATGCATGCATGCTTATTAAGTGATCTACTATATACTTGGCCCTTTTATATCATATATATGTGTGTGTGTGTGTGTGTGTGTGTGTGTGTGTAATTTTTTGACAAGGTCTTGCTTTGTAGTCCAGCTAGCCTCAGCCTCCTGAGAGCTAAGACGGCAGACATGCGATTGCAGGCAAGCACCACCACAGCGCTCAGCTTAGAGCCTTTTGAAACGCTAGACTGTAGCCAGCCCTTTCCACACACTAATATTCTGAGACCTGTGTGATAGTTTGCCCTTCCCACTCTGCAGCTCAGGATCCGGAAGGCCTGAGGGGAAGGAAACTGGCTTCAGACTGCAGTTAGAAGCAGGGCATCCAGGATCCTGAGCCCAGGCTGGGCGATATGTGTCCTGTGCTGAGGGGTGAAGGGACAGGCGGGGAGGATTTGTTGTAGGGTACACCAGGGCCTTTGGAGATGAGGCTGGGGACTTTGCAGGCCACAGCAGACTGGCTGCTGGTGGACCACTCTAACATGAATATTGGTTATGAACTGCGATGTCTCATTTGCTGTTTTTGGACACGTGGTCCAGAGAGATGCTATTAAATGGCCTTCCTGGTGGCTGTGTGGGAAGGGCATGGCGTTCTTTGCTTCCTTGACTATATCACCCAGGGAAGGTTAGTCAACTGCTGATGTGTGGCTCTGAAGGGGTCGGGGTGGGCAGAACACAGAGGTGAGAGCTTTACAGAGAGACTGAGGCCAAAGGAGCGTGAGGCTAGGAGCCGAGGGTCAGTGGGTGGAGGGCAGAGGATAGGACAGAGGTCCGGGTCTAAAGACGGCCCAAGGCAGCGAGTCAGATGTGGGCAGAATGGGGCCAGCAGCTGCGTGTGATGGCTGGGTGGGGAGAGAGGGAGGTTGATGATAGTCATGGGGAGGAGGGTTCCATGGGCTCCCTGGGCTGGGACAGGGACATCAGGGGTGGCTCAGGGTGCGGTGTCCTGTCACACTGGTACAGGCAGGTTCTGAAGCAACAGGTGAGTGCCCCCACATCCTGGCCCCCACCCAAGGTTTGCTGGCCTGGCCAGTGCTGCGACAGGAAGCAGGCACCCTGCTGACCCACCCCTTCTGCAGCCTGGACTCTCTCTAGGGAGCTGGCGACAGAGTACCAGCTACGACGGGTGCTCGCCTTCTGTAAGCGGCACCTCTGCCTTTTCCTGTATCCACACACCCTCCCCCTCCTCTGGTGGTACCAAACCTACGGTCTTGTGCATGCTAAGCCAACGCTCCGCCTATGCCCCCGACCCCTGCTTTGCCTTCTATGTTCTTCTGTTTGGTTCTACGGCCTGACCCGCGATCGTCCTGCCCCCCCTTCACTCTGTCTCGTTCCTGACCTATGTGTTTTTGCCCCCTCTATCTGAAGGGTGCTTCTTTGATGCCCATCATGTCAGAGTTTTACCATCTGTTTTTATCGAAGACATATGACCTCTGCCCTCAATCCCCACAGCTAGAACAATAAAACTGCCCTGACCCTGTCACCCTCATTTCCTTCACAGACGATAGCCAGTTCTTCCTTTTTCTACCTCTGAACTTGCCTGGGTTCCTCTGTGGAGACGGGGCAGACAACTGGGGGCGGGGAGCCCGTTTCAATCTAGTCCTTACAGACATTACTCTCCTCCAGGAACCTTGGCGAAGAGCATCGGGACGCTCTCAGACCCCTGTAAGGACCCCACGAGGATCACCTCTCCCAACAACCCTTGTCTCATTGGAAAGGCTGGCTCCAGCAGCCTCAGCAGCCACGGTGGATCCAGCAGTTCCCAGGGAGCTTCTTCAGGATCTCTGATCTTTAAACCAGGAACAGGGTATTCCCAGAACCCCTATTCTTCTGGGTCTGGCTCCTTCCAGTCTGGAAGCAGCGGATCTCAGCAAGGAAGCAGCGGATCTCAGCAAGGAAGCAGCGGATCTCAGCAAGGAGGCAGCAGCTCCCACTCCAGTGGCTCCCACTCAGGAAGCAGTGGCTCCCACTCGGGAAGCAGCAGCTATCAGACAGGAGGCAGCCATTACCAGACAGGAAGCAGCAGTTCTCAGACAGGAAGCAGCAGTTCCCGATGGGTAAGCAGCAGCTCCCAGTCTGGAAGCTCAGGAAGCAGAACCCGGGAGGGACCAGGAAATGGCTCTGCTCTGCCAACCGATGACAACTCTTCCCGCCAGACCTCAGGCACCTTCCAGTCGGGAGGCTCCTACACTTCCCACAGCTCCGTGGTGTCTAGCAGTATCTCCAACCAGCGGCCCTGTAGCTCCAACGTGCCCGACTCTCCCTGCAGTGGGGGTCCCGTCGTCACACACTCCGGGCCTTACATCTCCAGCTCTCACACCGTCTCGGGCGGGCAGAGGCCTGTAGTGGTAGTGGTGGAGCAACACGGCTCTGGTGGCCCTGGAGGGTTTCAAGGCATGCCCTGTAGCAACGGCGGCCCCTCGGGCAAGCCCTGTCCTCCCATCACCTCTGTGCAGAAACCCTACGGCGGCTACGAGGTGGTGGGTGGCTCTGCCAACAGTTATCTGGCCCCAGGCATGACCTACAGTGGGGGTAAAATTTACCCCGTGGGCTACTTCACCAAGGACAACCCTGTCAAGGGCTCGCCAGGGGCCCCCTCCTTTGCGGCTGGGCCCCCAGTCTCGGAGGGCAAGTACTTCTCCGGCAATCCCATCATCCCCAGCTACAGCTCTTCCAGTTCCAATGCCTACCCAGCCTCGGGCATCGTGTTCCAGCCCGTGGGCAGTGGCGGGGTCCAGCCCTGTGGTGTCGGTTCTAAGGGGCCTTGCTCCGGTTCGAGAATTCAGATCACTTCCAGCAGCTCCTCTACCTCCTTCCAGCCCTGCGGCAGCGGTGCTTCCCAGGGGCCCTGCTCCCCACCAGGCACCGGCTCCATCGGTGGGGGAAGCTCCTCCCTCTCCACCGGCAAAATTGTCCTCCAGCCCTGCGGCAGCAAGTCTAGCTCTCCCGGCTACCCCTGCCTTTCCGTTTCCTCCTCCACACTGAACGGAGGTCTGAATGGCTCTCCTCAGTCTGTCCCCACCGTGGTAGTCAAGCCTTGTGGTCTCAACAGCCCTGGAAAGGTGCCCTGCCGTTCCATCCGGGACATTCTGGCTCAAGTGAAGCCTCTGGGGCCCCAGTTGGCAGATCCGGAAGTTTTCCTGCCACAGGGAGAGCCACTTGACAAGCCTTAAGTCACACAAGCCAGCCATCTCCCAACTGGAAGATGTTTCCTGCCCGCCTTCCAGGAGAACCCTGTGCCGCAGGCTCTGGTCACCCTTATTCGGCGCCGGCGATGGTGGACTCTGTCCCTTTCTCCTCTCCTGGTGCTGCCATCCCATTCCGCTGTGGTGCCCTCTCTGCCTGATCACCCACCTTAAAGTTCACTTATTCGGGTTCTTGACTGGGAAGTCCTTGAAACACTTCAAGTCAACCATGCCTCTGTCCGTTTGCCAAATAAGGCGAGATCCAGCCCATCACCCTGCACTTCTCAGTGACCTCTCCACCCTACCAGACCCACTCCCTACGCACCCGAGCCTCCTCTGCTCGCCATCTGAGCCCCTGTTGGGTTACCACAGATACTGTCCTGTGCGTGTGAACCCCCAGGGCATCGGCAGAGCCTGGCACAGACTCCCGGCTCTCTTGGGATCCTGGACAGGGCTCAATAAACTTTGTGAACTTTGTGCAAACTCTTTGCTTTCCTGGAGTCCTAGGTCCCTTCTCTAGTACCTGGGCAGTACACCTCATGTGCCTCTGGAGGGCGCATGTCCCCAGTTTCTCTTCGTAATTTGGTTTAGTGTTTTCTGTCTCACGCCTCCTCCCACGGAGAAGGAAAACAATAAATACTGATTGAACTGAGACGTCAGAGTTGCCCGGTGTCCGGATTCTTGCTCTTCACGCCTCACTTCTCAGCTCTATTCCCCTTCTCTTTTCCTCCAAAAAGCCCTCATTATTTCCTTCTCCCACCTAGGCTTCTCCTTCATTACGGAGCCTCACCTCGAAACACCGTCCTCTCTGGGAATCCCAAGAGTCGATCTTGAGTTTCTGGGACGCTGGACCAGCCCAGGCAGATTCCTGGAGACTGAACAGGAGCCTGGGTGTTCTGAGCGCTGGGGGCGGGGAGAGGAAGACAACATCCCAGTGTGCTGCAGTGCACCAAGCCTGGTGACTCACTGGCCTAGTTAACACGGTTCCAAGACAACAGAGCCTACAGTGCCCTCTCCACCTCCTCACCCCTGAGTCAGCTGTGGCAGACGCTAGCGCAGGAAGGGCTGTGGGTGTCCCTATAGGAAGGCCCTTATTCCATGTGCAAGGCTCTCAAAGCTTTTAGAAAGGGAGCTTCCTGCTGTCCCAGTGTCAAACCCATTCCCCTCCTTTTAGGAAGAAGAGAGCAGGTGCCGACCACAGTGGCTGAAGCTTCAAGTCCAGGACCAGAGGCTTCCCAGTGATCAGATGCTCTGGGGCGCGCCATCGGAGACAAGGCTCACTCTTCCAATAGGAATCCTTTGCCAAGGGTGCTAATTCACTCAGACAAGTCTCCATTAATCTCCCTCCTACCTCCCACTAGACCCCACCTCTTAAAAGTCCCACATCTCTCAATATCCCCACCCTGGAGACTAGAGAGGAACACCAGCAAAGCGTATGCAAACCATAGCATCTCCATTTAAAACTAGACAAATCACTAATGAGCTCCCATCACCCCAGTGCAACAAGGTTGAAGTCACGGCCCTTTGACTGCATGCCTGGTGACCACAAACACCAGAAAAGAATATCAGATCTCATGTAACTGCTGTTAAGGGAGGTTGTTAGCCTCCATATGTGTACTGGGAACTGTAGACAGAGTTTCTGCCCCACTCAGTCCCACAGCCATTCAGTCCCAAAGAAACACACAAAGACTTATATTAATTATTAACTGTTTGGCCTCTTAGCTCAGGCTTATTATTAACTAGCTCTTACAACTTACATCAACCCACAATTCTTGTCTATGTTTAGCCATGTGGCTTGGTACCTTTTCTCACTAAGGCATTCTCATCTTGCTTCCTCTGTGTCTGGCTGGTGATTGATTTTGTGCCTTTCCTCTTCCCAGAATTCTTAGTCTGGTTGCCCCACCTATACTTCCTGCCTGGCTACTGGCCAGTCAATGTCTTATTAAATTAATATGAGTGACAAATCTTTACAGTGTACAAGAGCATTATCCCACAGCAGGGAACCAAAGTCTGGTCCTCTATAAAAGCAGCCATTACTCTTAACTGCTGAGCCATCTTCCCAGCCCCCTTCCTTTCTTTCTCTCTCTCTCTCTCTCTCTCTCTCTCTCTCCTCTCTCTCTTCTTGTTTTTTTATTTATTTATTTAATATGTATACAATATTCTGTCTGTATGTATGCCTACAGGCCAGAAGAGGGCACCATACCCCATTACAGATGGTTGTGAGCCACCATGTGGTTGCTGGGAATTGAACTCAGGACCTTTGAAAGAGCAGGCAATGCTCTTAACCTCTGAGCCATCTCTCCAGCCCCCTCTCTTCTTGGTTTTTGATACAGGGTTTCTCTATGCAACAGCCTTAGCTGGAATTAGCTCTGTAGACCAGGCTGGCCTTGAACTCATAGAGATCCACCTTTCTCTGCTTCCCAAGTGCTGGGATTAAAGGTGTGCACCATCACCGCCCGGACCCCATCTCTTATATTCTTTGACTACGTCTGACCACCTGCATTAGGCAGAATGTCACCTCCACACCAACACCACCAAAGATGTCACCATCCCAGTGCTTGGAATTTACAAATCTGTCAGGTTACTCCGCAAAGGGAAACAGGGCTCCTGAAGCAGTTCAAGTCATTAGTCATCTGACCTTACCATAAAGGGATTATCCAGGATTATCTGGGTGGGCCCAGTATAAACACAGTGTTTAAAATGTGGGCTTGGGAGGCAGAAGAGGGAGCCAGACGACAGAGTGTGGGAAAACACTTGGAAGACAGAGAAGAGAGCCAAGAGACCAGAGGCATGGGGAGGGGGGTGGAGCCTGGAAACTGAAAACAGCCAGGAGTGGAGTCTCTCTAGAGCGACTGACAGGAATCAGTCCTTCAGATCCCTTGATCTTAACTCAGAAAGACACGTTCTGGACCTTTGTTCTAGACAATGACAACAGGGCTGGAGAGCTGGCTCAGTGGTTAAGAGCACTGGCTGCTCTTGAGAGGAAGACTTGGGTTCCCAGCACTGACATCAGGCTCATGGCAACCACCTGTAATTCCAGCTCAAGGAGTCTGACACCCTCTTCTGGCCTCTCTGGGCGTTGCACACACATGCATATCCCCCCTCCCACAGGCACACACACGCATATACATAATTAAGAATAAAGTAAGAAATTGGATGGTGGTGGTGCATGCCTTTAATCCCAGCGGTCAGGAGGCAGAGGCAGGTGGATCTCTGTGAGTTCAAGGCCAGCCTGGTCTGCAGAGTGAGTTTCAGGACAGCCAGGGCTACAAAAGAATAGAACAAGGGCTGGAGAGTTGGCTGCTCTTCCAGAAGATGTAGATTTAACTCTCAGCACCCACATGGTGGTCCACAAATGTCTGTAACTTCAGTCCAAGGGGATCCAAAGCCCCCTTCTGACCTGGGGGGGCTCATAATATAGAATAACAAAATAAATAAAATCTACAAAACAGTTTTAAAATCTTTTACAAGGGGGCTGGAGAGATGGCTCAGTGGTTAAGAGCATTGCCTGCTCTTCCAAAGGTCCTGAGTTCAATTCCCAGCAACCACATGGTGGCTCACAACCATCTGTAATGAGGTCTGGTGCCCTCTTCTGGCCTGTAGGCATACAGACAGAACATTGTATAATAAATAAATAAATAAATATTTAAAAAAAATCTTTTACAAGCTTGATTACAGGGGCTTTGACAGCACATGCCTGTCATCCCAGCACTTGGGAGGCTGAGGCAGGAGGATTATATGTCTGAGGCCAGTCTCATAGTGAGACTCTGTCTTAACTTACCCCAACTCCACTCTCCTCAAAGAAAACCAGGCAAAATAGGAAACAAATAAGCAAATGAAACAAAAGACAAAATGAAAACAAAACCCACAATATTACATTGCATTGGGAATCGTCAGCTTGTGGGGCTTTGTTATAGGCTCAGGGGGACAAAGCTCTTTCTCCAGGTTAAGGGCTTCACATAGGAAGAGCACCTCAGATGGGGGAAGTTTTGCACCCCAGGATGTCCAGCTTGTCGGCATCCAGGGGACGATGTGGGGATATATAAACAAGGGGTGCTGGAGTGAGGTTCTAGATCCCAAGAGTCAGCCTGCTGAGTGTTGCTGCTGCCGTGGGAGACGGTGAAGACACCAGCATCCTAAGGCTTAGGTAGAGACAAGCCAGGGCAGGGCTGGGAACTAGGGGTGACCTGTGGACCAGAGCACCTGGGTGAGGAAGGGGCAGGGAGTACAAGGAAAAGAACCAGGTATGGGAAACACCCAGTTCCTCTGGGACATTCAAGTGACACCTGTTGCCACAGACCGAATCGAGAATGAGGGTGGAATGGGCAGATCTATTGTCTCCACAACCACTGGCCCAGCCTGTTTCTGCTGTCCCCCACCCCACCAACGGGATAAAGCCTGCTGCCTGGAGCCCAGGGAGACTGCTGGAGCGAAGCAAGATGCAGGGCCTTGCAGGTGGGAGCCAGGCTCCCCTGGGCCTGCTCCTGATCTGTCTGTATCTGCCAGGTATGGAGGGCACTGGGGTCCTTGGGAACTGGGATTAGTGAATAGGTAAAGGCAGGAGTGTGCACATGTGGTCGGGTGTGCAGCTGAATCCCCAGGGAGGTGAGGAGCAGCAAGGGAAGGGGGCATGGGGGTCAAAGGAATAGCTGGTACCAAATCCGATCCACTGTCTGCTTCATTTTCTCCATTTTTTCCCCTTCAGGCCTCTTTGCACGGAGCATTGGGGCACCAGAGGAGAAAATCTCCCCACATTCTGGAAAACCTTCCTTCGCCAGCCTCTTCAAGCTTGAGACAGCGGGCTTGGGACAGCCTCAGCCAAAGCCTGACCTTGTGAATCACGAACCACCGCGGGTTCTTCCAAGGTTCCCTGGATTCTCACAAGATGGCGCTCTACCTGAGGTGCCCAGCCAGCCTCCCTTCTGGGGGGAGTACCCCATGGAGTTCTGGCTCTCCGAGGAGGACCCTCGGCAAGGGATGGGGGCTGCTGCCGAGGACCGCTTGGAGCGAGCGCTGCCATACCTTTCCAGAGGCAGACCTCTTCCTATGGCTTCCTCCGCATACGAAGCTTATGGACCCGAGGACTCAGAGTCTGTACAGCCTGGTTCCAGTCCGCTGAGAACCGAGGCAGAAGCCTTCGCCCAGCATCCGTTCTTGTACTTCATCCACAGATTACTGCCTGGTTTTCCTTGGGGGATTCTAAGTCCCAGTGCATCTTGGGGAGCTGGAGGGGCAGGAACTGGGTGGGGAAGAAGGCCCATGCCATTCCCTTCTGGAATATGGGGTAGCAATAGTCAATTAGCAGGTCGGCACCCAGTAGTCAGTTGGGGGCCCAACGGTCCGTATCCTGCAGGCAACTGGGGGGGTAATGGTCGGTATCCTGCAGGAAGTTGGGGAAGTAATGGCCGGTATCCTGCAGGAATTTGGGGAAGTAATGGCCGGTATCCTGCAGGTAGCTGGGGGAGTAATGGCCGGTATCCTGCAGGAAGTTGGGGGGGCAATGGTTGGAATCAGCTTCCTCCTGGAGTCCGTCCTCCTGGTAGAAATCAGCTTTCTCCTGGAGTCCGACCTTCCGGTCCCAATCAGCTTCCTCCCGGAGTCCGACCCCCTGGCTCTTCGGGGAGCCTCCCAAACCCCAGTTTGCAGTGGGAATAGAGCTCAGCAGAAGCTCAGTCAGGCTCAGTCACATGCTTTTCCCTTCTCTCCCCATTTTCAACGCTTCTTCTGTTGATCTATGCTGGTCGCCAATAAACGCAAGCAGTTCTTGAATCTGATGTGTCTCCGTGTCTTTGTTTCTGGGAGTAACGGCATTGCACCTGGGGCCCCTCATTTCCTAGCCTTCCCCGTGTCTCTCTTGGGTCTCTGTATAGCCCATCTTGTTGTCCCCATCTTTGGGGGAGAAAGATCAAAATCCAGGTACTTGAGAGGGTACCACTCCACCTTCACCCCTGTCCAGGTGGTGGAATGGCCCTGAAGAGGAAGCATGGGAGAAGAGTTGGGTGTTCACCTGTGGTGGGAGGGAGGGAGGAGGTCCATCCAGCTGGCACCAGGCCAGGAGGGACAAAATTCAAAAACCAAAACAAAACAAAAAACCCAACTCTTCCCATTCACAGAACGCAGGGCCTGGTGAGGTCATGTGGCCCACATTTATCTTTTGTTCCCCAGACGGTGAAGCTTCTTGGAAATGGAGGGTGCATTGATCTCCTTCACACGCATCATGCATCACTTAGGGCTTTGTGTGCAGAGAGCCGCAGACTTTGAACATCCACCGAATAAACCTCAGCCCTGATAAAGGACGAGAGAAAAGAAAAGTCAGGCCCCCGAGCCAGCAACCATGGTGGCGGCATCTGCTGCTTTGTTCTCTGGTTCACAGCTCCTTCCTCTGCTTGGGCTATTGTCTCTCCCTCCACTCTCTGGAGTTCCCAGGAGCTCAGCATCCTGGTCCAGGACAGGAGTGAGGGCAGCGTGTGTGTGTGTGTGTGTGTGTGTGTGTGTGTGTGTGTGCGTGTGTGTGTGTGTGTGTGTGTGTGTGTAGGGGGGGGTGGGTTCTACAAAGGAGAAGACAGCCATCAGTGGGGACAGACGTGACTGCATTTTCTCCACTGTGTACTTTGCCCTTGTGGTCCAGGTGTGTGACAGCCTGGCATCATCCCAGATCCAGGAGGCTGGGCAACTTGTAGGAGAGAAGCAGGTGGGGCCCAAGGGATGGGAGCCACCTGCCCGAGTGGGACATGCTGTCCTGGTGTCTGTGGTGAGAATTCCTTGTTGGAACACTTCCTCATAAGCTCATCTTTCCCCTATCTGACCACACCTTTCTCTTGTCGCCTCAATCCAACTCTCTTCCCTCCTGGATTCTTGATTTTTCTCAGTCCTGGGGAAGACTAGGGGGCTTTTTTTTTAAGCTTTTCTTTTTCAACAGATCATTTCAGGCTTGCAAGCTCATTTCTCGTTCTAGTTGCCTGCCTTGCTCCGGTCGCTCCTAGATGCATTTTTAAGTTATCGGTCTGTATCACAGACTCACTATAATTGTCCCAGTGAGACAAAGACTTCATCTGTTCACTGTTGCACCTCCAGGACAGTGTCTGAGCCAGGGCAAGCACTCAACAAACATCGAATGAGTCAGCAAATCCTCTGTCTGTCTATCCGTCTGTCCGTCCATCCATCCATCTATCCATTGTCTGTCCATTCATCCATCCATCCATCCATCCATCTATCCATCCATCCATCTATCGTCTGTCCATTCATCCATCCATCTGTCCATCCATTGTCTGTCCATCCATCCATCCATCCATCCATCGTCTGTCCATCCATCCATCCATCCATCTACCCATCCATCCATCATCTGTCCATCCATCCATCCATCCATCCATCCATCCACTGTCCGTCCATCCAGCTATGCACCTATCCATTCTCATGCACCTGCAGGCAACACTGCACCAAGTGTGGTCTCCAAAGGCCCATGTATTACAGATTTGGTTTCTGTCCTGGCGCCCTTAGGCGGCAGTGGAAGCATTAAGAGCTGGGTTTAGCAGGGAGGACATCAGGTCATTGGGAGGGCTGCTGTTAAATAAGATCAGGGGACTCTGTCCTCTTTTCTCCTTGTTCCCTGGTTTTCCATGAGGTTTGGTTCAGAAGCGTGCTCCCTGATGGCTGCCCAAGACAACTACAGACTCCAAGACAACAGGGATGACCTTCAAAACTGTGGGCTCAAACAAAGCTTTTCTCTGTAAGTTCTCTCAGAAGTGCTACGGTAGCTAACACCCAAGTCTCCACAGGGCCTCATCAGAACTGCTGCCGTGTCCTTCCTGGAGCCTCCTGAATCTGTTCTCGGCTCTCGCAATGTTTCATCACTTCACCCTCGTCATTACCTGTGACGAGTGTGTTTTATGATTCGTCTTCACTAACAGAGAAGCAGAGACAGAGTTGTGAAGCAACTCACACAGGTCATGGATGACAGAGGCAGTGACTTCAGCCTTCTCCTCCTCACCCATCCAGGGAGTGTTCGGATATGGATGCAATTAGCAGAAATACCAACTAACTTTTATTATGTGTGCCAGATCATGGTCAGGGTGTTTGCACACACATCCTTCCAGCTGATCTCCCCCAGAAATCCCCTCAGCAAGGCAATGCCGTGACCCTTGTACAGGGGAGATACGGAGGCCCAAACAGGGTGGGCCGAGGGCTTGCACGCAGGTCAGGCAACACTGAGGGAAAGGGGTGAAGCTCACCTTAGCAAGTATGGCTGAAAACTCCTAGAATCTGAGACGCCAGTGGCAGAGGGCTCTGAGTAGCTGTGGTCAATCACGTCGGAGTGGTCTTTAAAATTTTTATTTTTATGTCTATGAGTGTTTTACCTTTAAAAATGTATGTGCACCATAAGTGTGTGGTACCCAATGAGGTCAGAAGAGGGCGTGGATCCCCTGGAGGTGGAGTTATAGGCAGCTTATTTGGCTTATACTTCCACGTCACAATCTGTCACTGTACTGAATGGTTTTATGTCAGCTAGACACAAGCTAGAGTCACCAGAGAGGAGGGAGCCTCAGCTGAGGCAACGCCTCCATGAGAGCCAGCTGTAAGGCATCTTCTCATTTAGTGATCAATGAGGCCGGGCCCATGGTGGGTGGTGCCATCCCTGTGGGCTGAGCAAGCAAGTCAGTGAGCAGCTCCCCTCCATGCCCCTGCATCAGCTCCTGCCTCCGAGTTCCAGCCCTGCTTGAGCTCCATCCTGACTTCCTTCGGTAACGAACGGCAAGGCTGAAGTGTGAGTCTGATGAACAGTTCTCTCCCCAGCTTGCTTGTTGGGCAGGGCTCTGTTGTAGCAACAGAAAAACCCAAACTAAGACAGTCATGGAGGAAAAGCAGGGCAGGAACTGAAGCTGAGGCCATGCGAGGGGGCTGCTCACTGGCTTGCTCTCCCTGGCTCACTAAGTTCATTTCTTACACAACCCAGGACCCCTGGTCAGGACTGGCACCCGCCACAATATGGCCACAATGGGCTGGGCCTTCCCAAATCAATCATTAATCAATAAAATGCCCCCCATAGACTTGCCTGCCGGCCAATCTGTGAACACACCCAAATTCTCTGAGTTGTATATGTTAAATGGGACCTGAAGCTCTTGTTACCCACCCACCCACCATCCTGAACCCAACAGGCCTTCACGACCCTGCACCTGACAAACGCTCCCATGAGAAAATACACGTTCTTGCTGTCTTCACAAGTTCCTGGAAAGCAAAAGGAGAACGCCAGCCAGCAGATGGAAGCGGGCAGAGGGTACCCTCCCAGCTGAGGAAGAGGAACAGACGTAGGTGCTGGTCTACAGATAGGCAACACCAAAACCAGACCGCTGGCCCTCCACCGACATGAGAGACGAATGGAAACAGCCTGGCTGGGCTAGTGAGTCTCGTCACCTCTGTGCCAGTGCCTTCCCGGGTCTCGGCGTTGAACGTGCGTGGTGACTGGGCTCTGTGACCTGGGCCTGGCTGTCTGTAAGTGGGTAATCTCTAGACAATCCCAACACGGTTAGAGAATTGCCTTAGCCTTGGAACACTCAGTTCCCAGTACACTGAGGGTGGAGGGAGTTACTGTCACCCCAGTGAGACCGTCTGACCCTGAAGTTACTGTCACCTCAGTGAGAACGTCTGACCCTGAAGTTACTGTCACCCCAGTGAGACCGTCTGACCCTGAAGTTACTGTCACCCCAGTGAGACCGTCTGACCCTGAAGTTACTGTCACCCCAGTGAGACCGTCTGACCCTGAAGTTACTGTCACCCCAGTGAGACCGTCTGACCCTGAAGTTACTGTCACCCCAGTGAGACCGTCTGACCCTGAAGTTACTGTCACCCCAGTGAGACCGTCTGACCCTGAAGGTGGCCCCACACTCCAGAAAGAGTTGAGATGACTTCCTGGGCCTCTCTTTGAGAGGACACCAGTGTGTTGACCGAGGGGGTACAGGATAGATTGGGGACCCTGTGAGATCTTTAACTCACTGTTATCTGCCCAGGCCCCCTGAGAACAGCCCTTGCCCAGTTCTAGGCTACCTGCTTTCTGTTCCTGTGAACTGGTCTATCGGAAGCATTTCATGTAAGATCACACAAAGCTTGATCGTCTGTTAGCACAGTGTTTTCCATGTTTTGTACTTTATTCCTTTCTTGTCAGATTTATCATGATTATTGAGTGAGGGTCTTGCTATGTAGACCATCCAGGCTGGCCTTGAACATGTGATGGTCCACCGGTCTCTGTCTCCCCATGCTAGGATTAAAGACCTGTACCACCACGCCAGGTTAGAATAGAATTCTTCTTTTTAGGTACACAGATTTCAGAGAGGTTTTTAAAAACTTGCAGCCTGCTGTCTTCTGCTCATATAAAGTATTTTAGAGTCTCCCTTGGGCCGTCAAGATGACACATCCGGTAAGGGCTCTTGCCGTTGTAACAGATGTGAGCTAAGTTCAGTTCCGCGGACCCTCGTGGTGGAGGGAGGGAACTGACTCCTGAAAGTGGTGTATACATGTGTGTCAGTGTACCACGCGCATGCAGGGACCTGTGGAGGCCGGAGGAGGACACGAGATCAGCGAGAGCTGGAGTTACAGGCAGCTGTGAGTCCCCCTATGGAGATGCCGCAACTGACCTGGGGTCCTCGCATTGGGGTCCTCGCATTGGGGTCCTCCCACTGGGGTCCTCCTGTTGGGGTCCTCGCATTGGGGTCCTCCCGTTGGGGTCCTCGCATTGGGGTCCTCCCGTTGGGGTCCTCCTGTTGGGGTCCTCGCATTACCCGTTCTCAACTGCCGAGCTGTCTTCCGACCCCACATTTACTATTTCAGACGATTTCTTGGAATGGTGAAGGGCCTGTGAGGGATAAGTGTGGGTGACCGAGGAAATAGATCGGGGTGCCCTCAGAAGGGAGCTTCAGTAGGGAAAATGTACTATGTGCAGTCAGGACAGCTGCGGTGCCTGAAGCTTGCCAGGGGCCGACTCCTGCGCCATGGGAGGAAGTGACTCCTCAGATGTTTCTGTGGGGCTCAACCTCGGGCGTGCAGGAGGGAGGTGCCTCTGTGTAATTATTAAATTTGTTTCCTGTTTGTTCCCTTCTTTCTCACACGGGAAGCCCCGTGACTCCTGCCTGGAGCTTAGGCAGCCTCCTAATTTTCTCTCAGGGACAGGCTCCGTCAAGGCCAGTCCTCCCAGCTGGCCATCACACCCTGTTAGACTAGCTGGCTGCAGACTCGGAGCTCACACAGAGGGTCAGTCCTGGGCAGCCACTGTCTGGACCGATTTTGTGCCTTATCCTCACCTTGGGCAAGGATGGCCGTCAGGAATGGCGTTCAAAATGTTTGAGTCAAAGAATCAGTCTATAAACTGCAGGTCCCTGCCCGCTGACCCGCCTGCTGACCTACCCAGTGACTTGGCCTTAAAGCCGGGTCACTCTGCACCCTGCTCCGGTCACCCGCCCACCTCTTCCTCTGTCTAATCAATGGTCCATCCACTCACTAGATTCTAGTTCACAAAGTCTGGGGAGCCTTGGGGGGGATGGGAAACGGGGATCAAAGGGAAAACTAAAGAATCTGAATTGTCCCTGGTGTTTTAAAAAAATATTAGCGCTGGGAGGATGGCTTATTGGTAAGCTGCTTGCTTCACAGGGGTGAGCTTGATCTCCAGCATACGCATTAAAAATTGGGGCTGGGGGCTGGAGAGATGGCTCAGAGGTTAAGAGCATTGCCTGCTCTTCCAAAGGTCCTGAGTTCAATTCCCGGCAACCACATGGTGGCTCACAACCATCTGTAATGAGGTCTGGTGCCCTCTTCTGGCCTACAGACATACACACAGACAGAATATTGTATACATAACAATAAATAAATAAATATTTAAAAAAAAAAATAAAAATTGGGGCTGGAGACGGCTCAGCAGGTAAGAGCACTGGTTGTTCTTGTAAAGGACCTGGATTTGGTTTCCAGTACCCACATGGCAGCTCACAGCATCTTTAACTCTAGTTCCAGGAGACCCAGTGTCCTCTTTGGGCCTCCATGGGCACCGGGCATGCACATGGCACACATATATGCGTGCATTCATATATGTAAAATAAAAATAATGTTGCTCTTTTTTTAAGTTGACTGTAATGGAGAGTGATTTTTGCAAACCCCAGCACTGGGGACCCTGGGGTCCCCGGGGCTCACTGGCTGGCCGTCCTGCCCCAGATCCCAATGAGAGATGCTGTCTCGGAATATGAGGTGGATGAGGAGCGCTTCAGGAGGAACCACGTCTGAGGTTGCCCTCTGCCTTCAGGCCCGTGTGCATCTGCATACACAGTCAAGTATTAACTTAAAATCTCTTTGTTAACAATTCAAGAGTACCTACTAATTCAGCAAGAGCAGGGGTCTATGTCTGCAGCTGCTGGACAGACTGGAGAAACCCCAGGGAGGAGCAGGTAAATAAAAGCGTCTAGACCATAGGCTGGCCTTGCCCTCCTCACTCTATTCAGAGGCTTGAAGGTGGGGAGGGACCAGACGGGCCAAGGGCACCTGGCATCTTACACAGGGCAGACCCCACCTGTCTTTTCAACCCCTAACTTTGTTCTTTCTCAAGAGCCATGCAGAGTGGTTTGCCATGAGACCAGAACAACCAAACAGACAAGCCCATGCATCCGCAGGTGACTCACAGGTGAGTGTCCTGACCCCTGGCCACCTCCCCACGCTCATCTACCTTTCTCATGACTTTGAATAATTACAGCTCTGGTAATGGAACTAATGGGCCAGGCAGAAGCTCTCCACCTCGGTTTCCTTATCCATGAAATGGGGACAGTCAGAGCTCCCACGTAATAGGGCTTTCGGGAGGAAGTCACCCGACATTAACACGTTAGAGGCTCAGCATGGGGTCGCACTGGCTTTAGATGTTAAATCAAGGCTCCTGTAAATGATCCTGTGATCTTCTGCCCCAAGTATCCCCCTCTCTGACTTTGACTTTATGGTCATCATTCGGAGGGTCTGATTGGCAGCTTTCCCAGGTCGCTTGCACCCCGGACAATGGGTGAAAACATTTTACCTTGGTAGCTAAGTGGCCAGGCTCTGGAGACCCAGCAATAATCCTGAGTTCGACTCAGTTTCTTTTCTGGCTGCGGAGGTAAGAGTCTCGGGACAATGTTGCCGCTCTGCCGTAGAGGCTTGCGGTGTAGCCCTGTGGCTTCAGAAGGCAAGACCACGTGTGACTTGTAAGCCTTCCTGGGGATGGCACTGACCAAGGGACCAAGCCTGAGGCAGCAGAGCCCTGAGCAGGCGGGCCATGGTACGGGCGCACTTCAGCCCTTGGCCGGCGGCGGGTGGGACATAATACTCCCGTCTTGGCAGGGATGAAATGATGAGTCGCGGGACTCGCTTAGCGGAGCTGCTGTTCCAGCCATTGCCAAGGCTATAATCATTAATTTTCCCCATTGCCAAGTCTATAATCATTAATTTCCCCCATGGCTATTCGGTAAGAGCAGGTGTGGTGACCTGCGCTTTAAAAAAGCGCCTGTCATCCCGGGCCCCGCCACTAGAGGGCAGGCTCTGCCCGCCGAAGGCGGCACCGTGGGCTGACAGTCAGTATGGGGGTATCCAGAGCCCAGGCATGTGAGTGTTTCAAAATACCAGCCGTTGGTCTCCCCGTTTGCCCATTCTTTCCCTCATAATCCGTGGTGTCTCGCGGACACAGCTTCTTTCCTATAACTCAGTCACAATGAAGCTTACCTATCTCCGCTCCCCCCACCCCGCCCCGTCCCTTCCCCCAAGAAAATCCAATGCTTTTACTCTTTGAAGGTAAAATAGCCATTCAGACTTCTCCTTTAGGCCAAAGAGGAATAAATGACTCACTTTTCACTCCTGCAGACTTTGTTTCTGTTTGTTTGGAGACAGTCTTACTAGGTAGCTGAGGCTGGCCCCGACCCCCTGACCTCTGCAGTACTGGATAGCAAGTGTGCACCACCGTGCCTGGCTTTCTCCAGAGCTGTGGGCTCCGGGCCTCATCTACTCTGGTGAAGGATGGTTAGAAGGAGCTCGGCCTTTGGCAGTGTCCGCCGCAGCCTGCAGCCCAGAACCGCGGGGGCGGAGCCTCTGGGATTCCGGGCTGAATCTAGCAAGGGCCCCAGCAAGAGCGAGCGCGGGCCTCCAAAGCCCCTGCCGCTGCGGTGGGACCCACGGCTCATTTATTTCCTTTGCTGTCTTGCTTTCCTCTTTTCTGTCACTTCCTGCTGTCTGTCCTGGACAGAATATTGTATTGCCACAACCGTGTTTAGCGTCCCAGGAATCAAATTCAGGTCGTCAGGCTTGCCAGCAAGTGCCTTCACCCACTGAGTCATCTTGCCAGCGCCTTAACTAATTAAGTTTTGTTTTGAAATTATGTCTTGGTTTATTAACTTACTGGATGTCTGGAGCATTTTTCTAATAATGTTAGTACAGGCTTTAGCTCTTTCCACTTGAATACTCTTGTTTGAATGGGAAGTCTTAAAAATTTATTTATTTTGCGTGTGTGTGTGTGCACATGCATGTATGTGTGCATGATTATGTGTGTGCGTGTGTGCATGTGTGTATATGTGCGTGTGTGTGTGTGTGTGTGTGTGTAGGTCATAGGACACTAGGAAGAGGCTGGGTTTCTCCTTCCATCATGTGGGTTCTGGGGATCAAACTGGACTTCTGAGGCTTGGCAGCCAGCTAGCTCCTCTGCCTGCTGAGCCACCTTCCATACCCACCTGAGAAATGTTTATGTCATCCCGAGTTTATGAGTATGAAAAATAGGCATTCAAACCAAACACATAGGCAGTAATTTACAAATTTATAGAAGGTAGGCATAGAAATCAAACATTGACAGTAACAAGTTTATCTTAAAAGATCTGTTTGGGGGGGCTGGAGAGATGGCTCAGTGGTTAAGAGCATTGCCTCGTCTTCCAAAGGTCCTGAGTTCAATTCCCAGCAACCACATGGTGGCTCACAACCATCTGTAATGAGATCTGGTGCCATCTTCTGGTCTGTAGGCATACATGCAGACAGAATATTGTATACATAATAAATAAATAAACAAACAAATAAATATAAAAAAATCTGTTTGGTATACATAATTTTACTCATTTCCTTATTTAGAAAAAGAGCAGATTGCACGTTGGCTAGATGGATTCAGTAGCTTGTCTAACCTAATGCCGTCTCGAGGTGGACTAATTTGATAATTACGTGCTGAGGAATGACAAGGAAATATTAAGTGTTTGCTTTCCATCATGAAACCGCCATGATCTGTAAGAGCAGAAACAGTGTATATATAGAGAGAAAACAGTGCGGTTCGTCACGTAGAAGAGTCTGCAACGTGAGCGTCGGTCTTTCATGGTCTTTCATGCAGCTTTTGTTGGTCTTTCTGACAGTGAGCTCAGGTTTGAACTTTGTGTGTTTCTTCCAAGGCTGCATTGGGGTGCCAGCATGCAGCAGCACAGACTAGAAGCACCCTATATTCGTTAGGTCTTCGAGTTTGAATTTATTTGGGGGAATTTTTCATTCTGAAACCTTTTATTGTTGAAAATGTTCATGACGGGGGCTGGAGAGATGGCTCAGAGGTTAAGAGCACTGACTGCTCTTCCAGAGGTCCTGAGTTCAATTCCCAGCAACCACATGGTGGCTCACAACCATCTGTAATGATATCTGGTGCCCTCTTCTGGCATGCGAGCATACATAGAAGGAATGTTGTATACATAATAAATAAATAAATCTTTAAAAAAAAAAAGAAGAAGAAGAAATAAGAAAATGTTCATGACGCCCGCGTTCCACGGTTTGAAAACCTTGGAGCCCAGAATCTTCACAGCTGGCGAAGGCATGGCGCACTCTTCCCACCAGGTGGCGCTGTTGGATCGTTCAAGACGTGAGAGACCTCACCACCTCCATCAATGTCAGAGTATTGAACATCTCCTTTCTCTGTATTCTCTTCCAATGAGTGCACGCGTGCGCGCGCGCGCACGCACACGCGCGCGCGCGCACACACACACACACACACACTATATTTATTAGCACACGTGGCTTTCTGGGACAACTCTAAAATAAATTTTGCAATGGAAAAGCTTTGAACTACAGTTAGGAAAAATGTATAGGTTCAGCAATAGTTAACATACTCCAGTCTTGAAACAAATTTTCACATTGTTTTATCTTATTACTTTTAAAGAGTTACAGGATTGCCTGAGTGTGGTGGCGCCTGCCTTTAATCCCAGCAACTGGGAGGCAGAGGCAAACTTTGATTTTGAGGGCAGCCTGGTCTACAGAGTGAGTTCCAGGACAACCAGGGCTGTACAGAGACTCTTGTCTTTAAAAAAAAAATGGGGGTGGGGGAGTCTCATAGGATGGATCAGTAATGTCCTGTGCTTAGCAAAATTACACTATCTTAGGAAAGTTATGAAACACACCATATTTTAGTTGGTATTTGTTCTGGGGATCCCTCAGGCTCTAACGAGGGGAGGGGATACTCTTTTTTCTGCTGTCCAGTTTCCTGATTAACATGTGATGGTCTTGTCTGAACTCTCTCCAGATAATGACCATCCTCTCCACCCTGTGTCCTCTGGGCTTGGGACGGAGCCTGGAGCCTTGAGCCCACACCATGCAGTGATCATCCCGTGGTCCACACACACAGTGATCCCCCTGTGGTCCACACACGCAGTGATCCCCCTGTGGTCCACACACGCAGTGATCTCCCTGAGGTCCACACACGCAGTGATCCCCCTGTGGTCCACACACGCAGTGATCCCCCTGTGGTCCACACACGCAGTGATCCCCCTGTGGTCCACACACGCAGTGATCCCCCTGTGGTCCACACACGCAGTGATCCCCCTGTGGTCCACACACGCAGTGATCATCCTGTGGTCCACACACGCAGTGATCCCCCTGTGGTCCACACACGCAGTGATCCCCCTGTGGTCCACACACGCAGTGATCCCCCTGTGGTCCACACACGCAGTGATCCCCCTGTGGTCCACACACGCAGTGATCCCCCTGTGGTCCACACACGCAGTGATCCCCCTGTGGTCCACACACGCAGTGATCCCCCTGTGGTCCACACACGCAGTGATCCCCCTGTGGTCCACACACGCAGTGATCCCCCTGTGGTCCACACACAGTGATCATCCTGTGGTCCATACACGCAGTGATCCCCCTGTGGTCCACACACGCAGTGATCCCCCTGAGGTCCACACACGCAGTGATCCCCCTGTGGTCCACACACGCAGTGATCTCCCTGAGGTCCACACACGCAGTGATCCCCCTGTGGTCCACACACAGTGATCATCCTGTGGTCCACACACGCAGTGATCATCCTGTGGTCCACACACGCAGTGATCTTCCTGTGGTGCACACCATGCATCTCTCTCTCTGAGTAATGATGACAAGAACTTCCCCTGCAGAAGGTCAGAGAGGGGAGCTGAAAACAGCCTGGATTGTAGGTTTTTTCAGGAGATAGCAATGGGCACACCATGTATGAAGTATGGACTCTGAGTACAGCAGATGTGGGGACTCAAGTCATATAAACCATTAATAAAATGCATTCTGCCCTTGGTAAGCATACCACGTGGCTAGCTTGCCACCCACATCCTCCCTTCGGGATCAACCTCCTTCCTGCACTGCCATGACTATTGGCAGGCACAGATTCTGTCTGGAATGTCTCTCATCTGAAGGGTATGCCCTGCTGGCAGGAGACATAGGCGCTGTCAGGACACCTGCCTTCCGGAGCAGCCTCAGTTGTGATGTCTGCCCCTCACGCTTCCCTCAGGTCTCCGTAGGGCACCGAAGGCAGCGCTTCTGGAGTTTGGAGCCTGGTCTGCATTTCCTCATCTTTAAAGACTGATCTGCCTCTGGCAGAGCCTAGAAACACAGCCGAGAGGTGGCTCAGTGGTTAAGAGCCCTTACTGCTCTTCCAGATGACCTAGATTTGGCTAGCAGCCCCTGTCTGGCCCCTCACAACCACCTATAATCATAGCTGCAAGGGGTACACCGCCCTTGTGTGGCCGACACAAGCACCTGCAGTCATATGCACACTCCACTCATGCACATAAATAAAAAGTAAATATAAAATCTAAAAAACAAAAGCAAGTGAACTTCATGGGTTATTTTAAAAATACAGTTGAGGAGGAGAGGTGTCCTGTGTGTGCACAGAGCTCTGGGACCTCGGGCCGCAGCCATTGCAGACTCTCAAATCTCAAGAGCAGCTGTCTTTCTGTTGGACTCTGGCCAAGCCTGAGGGGACACACAACCCACAGAGCATAGCGAATACCATTAGCAGAAGGCTCTTCGAGTCCTGGGTATCTGGAAGAGTGGTGGGAATCAGGAGAGGACCAGACAGCACTATTGAAAGGACAGGGCTCTGAAAACGACGCCATGGTTTGAAACCTGTGGACTGCACAGTGCTCAGCTCTGTACAGGAGGATTCGTGTAAGCGGAGACACCTACAGTGTGTCGGAAAGGAAGCCGAGGGGCTCATGGCTCCTGTGCACAGGACTTGAAGCTGAGGGGCTCATGGCTCCCACGAAGTGTTGCCTGATACATTTGTAAATCTCCAAGAATGTGGGAATGTCCAGACACCACTGCAAAAGGGAAGAACAACTCTTCATGGATGGTGGAGATCTTTCCTGGTTGAGTTTATGAAACATGTTTTATTTATTTACTTTTTGAAATTTTACTTTTTAACTTTGTGAATGTCTGTGCAAACAGGTGCATGCAGGTGCTGCTGATGGCCACAAGAGGGAACCAGTGAACTCAGGTGTGAACGTTGTTTGTTCCTGCCAAGGCCGCATTGGGGTGCCAGCATGCAGCACAGGCTAGAAGCACTCTAGATTCGTTAGGTCTTCGATTTTGAATTTATTTGGGGGAATTTTTCATTCTGAAACCTTTTATTGTTGAAAATGTTCATGACGCCGGCGTTCCACGGTTTGAAAACCTTGGAGCTCAGAATCTTCAGAGCTGGCGAAGGCATGATGCACTCTTCCCACTAGGTGGCGGTGTCGCATCGTTCAACGCGTGAGAGACCGGACCACCTCCATCCCTGCTGGAGCATTGAACATCTCCTTTCTCTGTATTCTCTGTATTCTCTTCCAATGAGTCCACACGCGCGCGCGCACACACACACACACACACACACATACACACACACACTATATTCATTAACACATGTGGCTTCCTGGAACAGCTCTAAAATAATTTTGCTATGGAAAAGCTTTGAACTTGCCCACAGTTAGAAAACACTGTACTGTATAGGTTCAGCAATAGTTAACTACTCCAGTCTTGAAACAAATTTTCACATTGTTTTATCTTATCACTCATAAAGAGCTATAGCATTGCCTGAGTGTGATGGCGCCTGCCTTTACTCTCAGAACCCGGGAGGCAGAGGCCAACTGTGAGTTTGAAGAAACCCTGGTCTACAGAGTGAGTTCCAGAACAGCCAGGGCTATGTGAAGATTCTTGTCTTTAAAAAAAAAAATGGGGGGGGGTGCACATAGGATGGATCAGTATTGTCCTGTGCTTAGCAAAACCACACTATCTTAGGAAAGTTCTGAAACACACCGTATTTCAGTTGGTATTTGTTCTGGGGATCCCTCAGGCTCTAACGAGGGGAGGGGATACTTTTTCTTTTTCTGCTGTCCAGTTTCCTGATTAACATGTGATGGTCATGTCTGGACTCTCTCCAGATAATGACCATCCTCTCCACCCTGTGTCCTCTGGGCTTGGGACGGAGCCTGGAGCCTTGTGCCCACACCATGCAGTGATCTTCCTGTGGTCCACACACGCAGTGATCTCCCTGTGGGTGCACACCATGCATCTCTCTCTCTGAGTAATGATGACAAGAACTCTCCCATGGAAGGGTCAGAGTGAGGAGCTGAAAACAGCCTGGATTGCAGGTTTTTACAAGAGATAGCGATGGGCACACCATGTATGAGGTATGGACTCCGAGTACAGCAAAGGTGGAGACTCAAGTCATATAAACCATAATTAAAATGCATTGTGTCCTTGGTAAGCATACCACGTGGCTAGCAGGCCACCCACACCTCCCGTTGGGATCAACCTCCTTCCTGCACTGCCTTGACTATTGGCAGGCACAGATTCTGTCTGGAATGTCTCTCATCTGAAGGGTATGCCCTGCTGGGAGGAGGCACCGCTCACTGTCAAGACACCTGCCTTCCGGAGCAGCCTCATTTGTGGTGTCTGTTCCTCATGTTTCCCTCAGATGTCAGTAGGGCACCGAAGGCAGCACTTCTGGAGTTCGGAGCCTTGTCTGCGTTTCCTCATCTTTAAAACCTGATTTGCCTCTGCCAGAGCCTAGAAACACAGCCGAGAGTTGGCTCAGTAGTTAAGAGCCCTTACTGTTCTTCCAGACGACCTAGATTTGGCTAGCAGCTCCTGTCTGGCCCCTCACAACCACCTATAATCACAGCTGCAAGGGATACAGTGCCCTCTTGTGGAAGACACAGGCACCTGCAGTCATGTGCACACTCCTCTCATGCACATAAATAAAAAGTAAATATAAAATCAAAAAACAAAAGCAAGTTAACTTCATGAGTAATTTTAAAAATACAGTTGAGGAGGAGAGGTGTCATCTGTGTGCACAGAGCTCCGGGACCTCGGGCCTCAGCCATTGGAGACTCTCAAATCTCAAGAGCAGCTGTCTTTCTGTTGGACTCTGGCCAAGCCTGAGGGGACACAACACACCTCGTCCCGGGCACAGAGCACGGCGGATCCCATTAGCAGACGGCTCATCGAGTCCTGGGTATCTGGAAGAGTGGTGGGAATCAGGGGAGGACCAGACAGCACCATTGAAAAGACAGGGCTCTGAAAACGATGCCATGGTTTGAAACCTGTGGATGGCACAGTGCTCAGCTCCAGACAGGAGGATTCATGTAAGCGGAGACACCTACAGTGTGCTGGACAGGAATCTGAGAGGCTCATGGCTCCCTGGCATCTTACATGAAGCTGACAGGCTCATGGCTTCCAGGAGGTGTTGCCTGATACATGTGTAAATCTCCAAGAATGTGGGAATGTCCAGACACCATATCCAAAGGGAAGAGCCAGTATTCATGGGTGGTAGAGACCTTTCTGGTTGAGTTTTTGAAACATGTTTTATTTATTTATTTTTTATGGTTTTACTTTTTAGTTTTGGGAATGTCTGTGCAAACAGGTTCATGCAGGTGCTGATGATGGCCACAAGAGGGCACCAGATCCCCATGAGCATGAATTTGCTAGGTGGTTGTTATTGCCCATGTGGGTGCTGAGAATTGATTGAACTTGGGTCTTCTTCAAGAGCAGCAAGTGCCTTTACCACTGAGCCATCTCTCCAGCCTTGATTTTTTAAATTTATCACTTTTTATTGCCTTAATGTATATCAATTCCTAAAATGAGTCCTACAGTCTCACTCAGAAACTGCAACATGCATGCACCAGGCCATGGCTACCGCCAGTCGGATTCAAAGCCCCTGCGTTGTTTCTTTAATTATTTATTATTATTATTATTATTTTTTTTTGTTTTTCGAGACAGGGTTTTTCTGTGGTTTTGGAGCCTGTTCTGGAACTAGCTCTTGTAGACCAGGCTGGTCTCGAACTCACAGAGATCTGCCTGCCTCTGCCTCCCGAGTGCTGGGATTTAATTATTTATTATTTTTATGTGCATGAGTGTTTGCCTGCATGTGTATGTCTGCACCCCACTTGTGTACCCAGTGTTCACAGAACCCAGAAGAGGAGTTACAGATGGTTAACCTCAGTGTGGATGCTGGGACCCGAACCTGGGTCCTTCCCAAAAGCAGAGCGTTGCCCTTATCTCCCGAGCCATTCTCTCCAGCCTCAGTGTTCTGTTTTATCCCTTAACAGTGTGTGTCTACCAAGCAGCGTTTAGCGCCCTGGCATAGAGGTTGCTCATGTGTAGTGAACAGGAAGGGAGTACACAGAGGACCATAGGGAAGAGCAGGTGCAGAGGCTCGGGCAGTGTCACACAGAGCAATGCTCGTCCCCGTGTTCACCTGTTCTGATGTTCAGATCACGGGTCTATAAACCTGTCACTGGGTTTCCAGGCACTTTACCCAGCAAGTAGCTCTAATCTCCAATCAAAGTCTTACATTCTTCTTGCTTATTTATTTTTATTCAGAAACTGTTTTTAGTCAGGCGTAGTGTTGCATGCCCTTTAATCCCACTGTAGCATGGATTCTAATTGGTCTCTATAATAAAAACCTGGAGTTGACGATCAGGCGGGAGAGTGGAAAGATCAGAGAAGCAGAGCGTTGGCCACTAGTTCTTACCTCTGCTTCAGACCAAAGAACGATCCTGTTCCTATGAATTCTCAGACTGAACCCTGAGCTCCCGTCTGCTCCCACCTTATATTCCCCTCTCCTCTTTAGATCTCTTTCTGTCTAGGTAAACAATCTCCAGGTGATGGTGTTCATTTCTGGTGTTTGTTTTAGGTACATGGGCCGCACATGGCCATCCAAGTACCCTGGAGTGTCTCGAGTACCTGTGTACTCTTCCTCTTAATTCTTCACATGGGAAGGTCGGAAAGTAGCCTCAGACACACATGGTGTCCAGTGTCTTATAATTAAAGAGAAGCAAACCTTCTGCAATTAAAATGGGAACCCTCGAGCATTTCCATGGCTGCTGATCCCTCAGTGCCCTGGGTTTCCTCCCAACACTAAATAGCTCACATCTTTTTTTTCCTTCCACGTTAAGCACTTCAAGTACTTCATACTGCCAAGACCCATTTTCCTCTGTGTGTGTCTCAGACTCTGATTGAAGAAGCTATCCTGAGATATTTACTGCAATTGGGAAGGTGTTTCCTCAAGTTCTCAACCCGAGTTGTCATCCGGGTGTTTGCCAAGCCACCAATCCCAATGACGAATGTTTTCATACTTTGGAGATCACACCTTCCTAATATTTCCGAAGAGGGTTTAATCCTCCTCAGCAGGGCTGCTGAACAGGCAGCATGAGGGTCTCACACACCGCTGCTGGGACTCAGCCCTTGATTATTTTATCCAGCAAAGCGGTGGTTAGTGCTGACTGTCCACTCCGCAGTGTCTAAATTCACCTAGAGATTACCCCCCGACACAACCGTGAGGGGCTGCCTGAGAAGGTAAGACCCTGAGAATGTAAGGATTATCTTTTTATTTTTATGTGTATGGATACTATGGATACTTTGTGTCTGTGGGGGTCAGCAGGGGACGCCGGATGTCCTGGAACTGGAGTCACATATGGTTGTGAGGTTCCTGGGAATAAAACCTGGGTCCTGTGGAAGAACAGCCTGCTGAGCTGACTCTCTAGCCTTTCACCAAATTTTCTTAATTCTGTGTTTCCAAACCTTGCTTTCCATCGTTATCAGCGGCGCTCATCACGAGGCGCCCGTGCCTCTCCACCTGTTGCCTCTCAGCTCTGAATCCATCTTCTCACAGCCGCGTCCTTTGCAGCCAGCGCAATTTTACGTTTTGCCAGCAGAGGGCGCGGGAAGTACGCGGCCCGAGGAAAACGGTGGCTGCTGGGGTTTGCTGGCTTCCTGGTGGCTGCAGTTGGGGGTCAGCGAAGCAACATTCAAGGGTCTTGGTCCCAGCTGCGTGCTAAGGGCACGACTTCCCTCCACGCACTGGCCTCGGCCACCGGTCCTCTCCAGACTGTACCCCAGGATAGAAGGGATGTCGTCTGTCAGCCAGGGCCTCATGCCGCCCGCCCTGAGTTCTGGTGCAGAATTGAGAGGCAGCGCCTTCCACATTTGCCTTTGCATGGGTGCTCTCACTCAGCCCGGGAAGGCTTCTGGGTTGTCCTTACTTGGCTGTAGCTGCTCCCCCATTGCTTACTAAGCGACAATCTCTGACAAATACTCAGGTTATAGGTTGACTGCTGTCTTCTGACTGTACCTTGAATCCTTGGCCGACATCTTTTTGTTTGATTGGTTTTTGGATTTGCGGTTTGTTTTTCCATGTTTATTTTCATTTTGTGTGTGAATGCTATGTCTGCTTGTATGTATGAAAATCACGTGTGTGCCTGGTGTCGACGGACGGCAGAAGAGGTCGTCGGATCCCCTGAAACTGGAGTTAGTGACAGTGTGAGCCACCTTGTGGGTGCTGAGAGCCAAACGTTTGCCTGTCCTCTGGAAGAGCAGCCAGTGCTCTTAACCTCTGAGCCATCTCTCAAGTCTCAGATTATTTTAGAAATCGTGTGTGTGTGTGTGTGTGTGTGTGTGTATGTGTGTGTGTTGTCCAAGGACACTGTTTGAACCATCAGCTCTCTGTTTATACCACGTGGGCCCCAGAGATAGAACCCAGGTCACCAGGCATGGGGGGAAGCAAGCATCTTTACCAGCTGAGACATCTCCCCAGCTCCAGATTTGGGGGTTCTTGAGACAGTCTCAGGTAGCCCAGCAAGCCTCCATCTCACCATGGAGTGGAAGATGATCTCAAACTCCTGACCATCCTGCCTCTGCCTCCTAGGTGCCGGGGCTACATGCACGTGCTACCCTGGCTGCTCTGCAGCCGGCATTTTGAGCCAAGGTCTGGGTGTGGTCCGGGCATTGCATTGGGTGGAACTGTTTGTGTAGAAGAAATCGTTGGTATTCAGTCTCCGCTAAGGTGTAGGAGAAAATCCCTCATAACTAAATATTTTATTTATTTATTTTTGATACAAGATCTCACTTTGCAGCACAAGCTGGCCTGGAACTTCCAGGGATCCTCCTGCTTCAGCCTTGCAAATTCTAAGAATATTAGCATACATCATTAAATAGACAAAAATTTATGTAAAAATATGCTAACCACATATTAAGATCTAAAAAGAGCAAAAAGGACGACGGGGTGCCAGAGGGGAGAAAGACTGGGGAAACCAAAGAAAGGATGGGTTACTTGAAGGAAGGTCCCTGTGGGGCAGGAACTCAGACTGAAAGGACCGGCTTGTGGGCTGGTGTAGCTGAGAGGGTGGGACGAAGCTGTAATAGGAAAGCTGTGCCCCTGCAGTTAGGCACCAACTGCTGCCCCTGGAGTCAGCGGAGGCTGCTTAGCTGCAGGCCTTTGCCTGTGCTGAGGAGACTAATAAAATGGGAAGAAACCTAAGCCCCGGTCTGCTCTCCTCCTCAGCCAAGCCAACTAGAGGAGAGTGTTTGAAGCAAACAGTAGCCCAGTTCCCATTGGGAGACCCCACGGAAGGCTCTGTGCGTCTGCGCATGTCACTGGCCTGGCCACCCTCACGGAGGGCATTCCTGCATTAGTTTTCCTGGGCCAGGTCCGGCTGCCGTGTTCTCAGGACCGCCTGGGGAGAGCTGAGAAGGCTGGGGTGGCAGGCTTCGGAGAGCAAACCAACCACCAGGGTGGAATGCAGGGGTCCCAGAGCCACGCGGGGTCAGGCAGGGGCTGGGCTTCCTATGGCTTGTCAGCTAGGTCCGGGCAGTCAAGACACCTCTGCTGGGAGGCGCTTGGTGTCCCCATCCCCACTGAGACCTGGCTGTGGAAGTCTCTGCTTGTAGGATTTCCCACAATCTTATCCGCTAAGGCCGCTGCCCGCTCATGCTCCGTCCTGTTTCAACCGCTAAGTTTCCTCCCCATTTAGTCAAAGGAGACCGTCAGATCACCTGGAGAGAAGCCAGGGTGTCCATTTAGTACTTGTAGAGTCTTCATTTTTGCCCCGTCCCTTCTACCTTACTGGCTTTTCTTTCTTTTCCTTCTCTTTTCTTTTTTAAACAGGATTACGCGATGTAGCTCTGGCTAGCCTCAAACTCAAGGCACTCCTCCTGCCTCTGCTTCCCAAGCGCTGAGATAGAGGTTTTCACCAGCATACTCAGAATGTCTTGGCTTAAAAAAAAATGATTTATTTGTTTTTATATTTCTCTGGTGATTGTTTTTTTTTTTTTTTTTTGGTTTTTCGAGACAGGGTTTCTCTGTGGTTTTGGAGCCTGTCCTGGAACTAGCTCTTGTAGACCAGGCTGGTCTCGAACTCACAGAGATCCGCCTGCCTCTGCCTCCCGAGTGCTGGTTCTCTGGTGATTGTTGTGTCTGTGTGAGGATGCTGGATGTCCTGGAATTGGAGTTACAGACAGGTGTGAGCTGCCATGTGGGTGCTGGGAATTGAACCCAGGTCCTCTGGAAGAGCAGTCAGTGCTCTTAACCACTGAGCCAGCTCTTTAGTCCCCATGTCCCTGAGGATTTTTTTGCTGGTGTTATTTTGTTTTGTTGTTTTTTTGAGACAGGGTTTCATTGTGTAGCCCTAGTTGTCCTAGAACTCATTCTGTATGTAGACCAGGCCGCCTGGAACTCACAGAGATCCCCCTGCCTCTGCCTCTGCCTCCCAAGTGCTGGGATTAAAAGTGTGGGCCACCACCTCCCAGTGTCCCTGAGATTTTGTTAAAAATAGTATTTATTTTTTAAAGTAAAATATATTTATTCTTAAAAAATATACATGTGAGAGAAACCCTGTCTCAAAAAACCAATATATATATATTGTGTGTGTGCAATGTGGCTATGTGCTTGAGGGTGCAGTTCCCTTGAAGGCCAGAGGAGGGCACCAGGTCACCTGGAGCTGGAGTTACAGATGGCTGAGAGCCAGCCAACGAGGATGCTGGGAGCTGAACCCAGATCCTCAGTGTGCTTTGGTAACTCCAGAGCCTTTCTCGAGCTCCTGGCCCTGAGCCTTTAGATCCACACCAGAAGCAAACACTATGGGCTGAGCCTCAGTGTGGGTTACACAGGCATCTGAAGACATGCAAGAGACTTCTCTCTCAGTATGCCTCTACTGCGTTAGACATGCTGGATCTGTTTTGAGACAGGGTGTCAGGTAGACCAGGCTGTCCTTGAAGTTATATGTATCCAAGGCTAGCAACATCACCTGCTCCTCTTGCCTCCTCCTCCCAAGAGACTGGGATTAAAAGCATGTGCCACATACTGGGTTTATGCAGCCATGGACTTTCGAACCCAGGGCCTGGGCACGCTAGGCAAGCACACTACCAACTGAGCTACACCCCCAGCCCTTAATGCTTGTTCCTGGCAACCTTGTTATCTCAGCATGTCAAAGGCTGAGGCAGGAGGATTGTGAGTTTTGAACCCAGCCTGGATTTCTCTTTCTTTCTTTCTTTCTTTCTCTTTTCCTTTTTTTTTTTTTTTTTTTTTTTGGTTTTTCAAGATAGGGTTTCTCTGTAGATTTGGAACCTGTCCTGGAACTAGCTCTTGTAGTCCAGGCTGGCCTTGAACACACAGAGATCCTCCTGCCTCTGCCTCCCAAGTGCTGGGATTAAAGGCGTGCGCCACCACCGCCAGGTTCCCAGCCTGGATTTCATAGAGAGACATCTCAAAACAGAACAAGAAAGCAGCAGATCTCTGTCTTCAACTGGGGTTTGTCTATGGGTTCTTCTGAGCCCCCATTCCCTATGGCATCGCTGGCAATTCAGCCCCAACTCCCTGCTGTGAAGGGGGCCCTTCCTCCTTAGCTTTCTTACCCCTACAGGCCCAGGGATGGGGAGCTCAGCTTCTCTCTGCCTAGGCTTGTTCACACCCTCTCGTGGCCTTGTCAGACGGGATTAGCTTGCTTTCTAGCATGGCTCCCACCTTCTTAACCAGAAACTCAGCCTTTGTCCTGAAAATGTGGGGACCACAGATCCGGACCCAGCTTCTTCTACACCTTAACCCCAGGACAGAAAACCAGGCTGCCTTCTGCTCAGGTCTGCAGGAGTGTGTCAGACTTCAGTTCACCGCTATCCACCGAGGAGCTAGAAGACCTATATTTTAAATGTTTAAATTAATATGATCTTATTCTGTGTTAGATGTTTATATACATACAGCAAATGATACTGCGTAACACCTATAGGTATCAAGAAAAATTCTGGAGTATCCTTGATTCAAGGGCAGAACAGATAGGACCTTGGTTGCTGTGGAAACCATAGCCACAGGTACTTTGATATTTTCATTTGTTTGTTTTTAGGACAAGGTCTCACTATGTAGCCCTGGCTGTCTTGGAACTTGCTACATACAGGCTGGCCTCAAACTCAAAAATATTCCCCTGCTTCTGCCTCCCAAGTGCTGGGATTAAGGACTTTTTTTAAAAAATGTTTTATGTGTATTGTGTTTTGCCTGTGTAAGGATGTAGGGTCCCCTGGAACTGTGTTTATAGATAGTTGTGAGCTGCCATGTGGATGCTGGATATTGAACCCGGGTCCTCTGGAAGAGCAGTCAGTGCTCTTAACTGCTGAGCCAGCTCTCCAGCCCCTCCTTTGCTTTTTTGACGGCCACTGTATTTTGTTCTAAGGACCTTGTCTTGCTAAGCCAGGAGGTAGGTGGAGCAGGCAAGACCTGACCGTGTCCATCATCCATTGCTGCACTGATAACTAACCTGGAGCACAGAGTGATTAATACTGAGAAGCCCAGCTACTGGAGGACGCTGCTGTAGATACCTTATCTGGTCTCTGCAGAACCGCTGACTCAGGCTGTCAGTGTGGCAAGGGTCGTCAGGAGCCTACAGTCAAGTCAGGTGTCCTGCACTCCTGTAGTCCCAGCCCTTGGAAGGCAGAGACCGGCGGAGCAGGAGTTCATGGCCAGCCTGAGCTACGTTCAACCCTGTCAAAAACGAACAAAACAATATAAGACATCCTGCAGTAGGCCGGGGAGATGGCTCCGTGGGCAAAGGCACTTGCTGCCCAGCCTGAAGACGTGAGTTCAAGCCCCAGGATCCCCGCGGGGGAAGGAGAGAACCAACTCCATAAACTTCTGCTCTCTCGAGCCCTCCGTGCTGAGGTCAGCGCTTGCCCCAGAGTTAGCACTTCTTAGGTATGCAGAACGAGTGAGCCAGCGAGTGAGCCTGCGAGTGGCCCAAGGGTGTGGCTGTGAGCGAGGAAGGGAGGCCCCAGGGCTCAGTGACTCACCAGCCCCTTATCGCGTTTTGTGGGTTATAAATCATCATCATTTTCACGTTTAACAGCTCTGGAGTGGAGATATGTCAGCACCAGCGTCAGGTCCTCGCCTGATTGACTTTCCTGTCTTAGTGGTGCGCGCAAGGATGGGGATATGCAGCCAGTGGGGTCTTTGTAGTCGGTCAGTGTAAATCCACTTACAGCACAGTGGACGTGTGCTGTGCCTACGCACCATCAAGTGCTCTCAAGGAGGGAGCTGGGGTGTGACACGGAGCTTGGGGACTTCAGTGCGAGGCGCCCAGCCAGGTCAGTCCGCTGAGGTAGTTCTTGTGACTAGATCAGGGGAGGTGCTGATCCCTGGGCCACTACCCAGTTATTGCCACTAGGGGGCTCATGAGCACGCTTCATCTGGGTTTGCAGGCTGTCTTGCTTGTCTCTTCAGGCCTGCCTTTGTTGTCATGGATACTGTTTCCATAGTTATTTGACCGGCGTGGCTTGTTTCCCTCCATTATTTACTTTTGCATGCTGAGCATATATTCAGACTTAATCTTTTTTTTTCCATTTTTTTTATTGAGAAAAGGAGAAAAAAAAAAACAAGTTTCCACCTCCTCCCAGCCTCCCATTTCCCTCCCCCTCCTCCCACCCTTCTCCCCCTCCCCCACTCCTCTCCCCATCCCTCTCCAGTCCCAGTCCAAAGAGCAGTCAGGGTTCCCTGCCCTGTGGTAAGTCCTAGGTCCTCCCCTCTCCATCCATTTTTAGGAAGGTGAACATCCAAACTGGCTAGGCTCCCACAAAGCCAGCACATTATGTAGGTTCAAAACCCCGTGCCATTGTCCTTGGCTTCTCATCAGCCCTCACTGTTCGCCATGCTCAGAGAGTCCAGTTTTATCCCATGCTTTTTCAGTCACAGTCCAGCTGGCCTTGGTGAGCTCCCAATAGATCAGCTCCACTGTCTCAGTGGGTGGGTGCACCCCAGACTTAATCTTTATCCACGTCAACCTAACAATTTTACCTTCCGTTTTTTATCAACCATGACGTTCCTGGGGGTTGACTCTGCTGGTCACTCTCTAAACCGTCCGCACACACAGGGGGGCAGCAGCAGGCAGCTAAACACCCAGTGTGGATACTGGTGGGAACCGTAGAGACTAGGTCTGCTGTTCCAGTGAGAGGAAACCTCCGGCTCCACGGTGCAGCTGTGAACGTTTTAATGGTCCACATTCTTTTTTTTTTAATATTTATTTATTATGTATACAATATCCATTCATTCATTCATTTATTTATTTATTTATTATGTATACAGAGCATTCCTTCCATGTATGCCTGCAGGCCAGAAGAGGGCACCAGACCCCATTACAGATAGTTGTGAGCCACCATATGGTTGCTGGGAATTGAACTCAGGACCTTTGGAAGAGCAGACAATGCTCTTAACCTCTGAGCCATCTCTCCAGCCCCCCATATTCTTTTTTAAAACTTCTCAAGATTTCTAATACAGTCCAGGGTTCTGGAGAGATGACTCAGTGGTTCAGAGCACTTGTTGCTCTTGCAGAGGCCCGAGCCTCAATTCCCAGTACCCATGCAGAGGCTCATAACCATCAGTAACTCAGATTCCATGGGATCCAACACTCTCTTCTGCCCTCGGTGGACACCTGGCACACATATGGTGCTCACACATAAATGAAGGCAAAACACACACACACACACGTAAAATAAGTAAATCTAAAATAACTGAATATAGTGTATATTGGGAGACTGGTCTGTTCCAGCCTCTTCGCTGCCATGCCACACCAGGAGGTGGGACCGCTGCAACTTCTCTGCCTCCTTCTTTGTGTGTAGACAGGCAGACCTGGGAATCCCTGTGTAGACAGGCAGACCTGGGAATCCCTGTGTAGACAGGCAGACCTGGGACTCCCTGTGTAGACAGGCAGACCTGGGACTCCCTGTGTAGACAGGCAGACCTGGGACTCCCTGTGTAGACAGGCAGACCTGGGACTCCGTGTGTAGACAGGCAGACCTGGGACTCCGTGTGTAGACAGGCAGACCTGGGACTCCCTGTGTAGACAGGCAGACCTGGGAATCCCTGTGTAGACAGGCAGACCTGGGACTCCCTGTGTAGACAGGCAGACCTGGGACTCCCTGTGTAGACAGGCAGACCTGGGACTCCCTGTGTAGACAGGCAGACCTGGGACTCCCTGTGTAGACAGGCAGACCTGGGACTCCCTGTGTAGACAGGCAGACCTGGGACTCCCTGTGTAGACAGGCAGACCTGGGACTTAGAATCATCCACTTGCTTCTGCCTTCTAAGTACTGGGGTTAAAGTTGTGTGCCAGATACCCTTGTTTTTATTTGCATTTTTTGTTTACACTTATCTCTTTATTCTGTGTGTGCGTGTCTGTGTATGTGTGCGCGTGCACACACACTCCAGCATGTGGTGGACTGGGGACAACTGCGGAGTCTGTTCTCTCCTTGTACCTCGTGGGTCCCGGGGATGGAGTTCAGGGGTTAGGCCTGTCACAATGCCCTTGCTGGCTGAGTCATCTCACAGCCTGTTCTTGTTTTCCTTGATCTTGGCAGATTTGCCTTTTCCTGGCTTTGAGAACGATACGCCTGGTTTCCTTAGCTTTTTGAAGCATGCTGATGGGGTACAGAGAAAGGGCATGGACTGACAGGCAGTGGTGGCGCATTCCTTTAATCCCAGCACTCAGGAGACAGAGGTAGGCAGGTTTCTGAGTTCAAGACCAGCCTGGTCTACATAGTGAGTTCCAGGACAGCCAGGGCTACTGAGAAACCCTGACTTGAAAAACGACAAAACCCAAAACTCTAGCAAAGGCCAACATCTGCCCTGAGCGTCAAATCGACAGCATGTTCCTCATGTTCCTCATGTTCCTCATTGTCTGCGGTGGACCTAGGTGAGGTGGCAGGGGAAGCCCAAGAGCCCGGGAGTGTGGGAGCCAGAATGACAGAAAGCTGACTAGAACGGGAGCTTCAAGAAACCCTTTTTGCCGGGCGGTGGTGGCGCACGCCTTTAATCCCAGCACTCGGGAGGCAGAGGCAGGCGGATCTCTGTGAGTTCGAGACCAGCCTGGTCTACAGAGCTAGTTCCAGGACAGGCTCCAAAACCACAGAGAAACCCTGTCTCGAAAAACCAAAAAAAAAAAAAAAAAAAAGAAATTTTTTTTTTTTTTTTTTTTTTTTTGGTGGTGGTGGGGACTAGGCTCAAAACATTAAAGAAGAACCCAGACTGTGCGAGGCAGAAGAGGACGAAGGTTTTCATTCCTGTAAGACTCTGAGGTGATGGAAGCTGCTGCCCATCTCCTGGGGTTCAGCTCAAGAGAGGCAGAGAATGATGTGGAACTAAGGGACTCCAGAGGTCACCAGCTAAAAGCTCTTCCCTTCAGTGTGAGCGTTTTAGTCTTCCTGAGCCTCAGTCCTATCCTCCCTCCCTTCTTCCTGCCTCTCACTCTTGTCTCTTTGGACAGGATCTTGTTATGAAGTCAGGTTGGTCTCGAACTTGAGACCCTCCTGTCTCAGCCTTCTGAGTGCTGGCATTTAACACACACACCCCACACCCAACTTCAGCTCTGCATGTTTTCTTCATTTTGGTCTTTTTTCCCTCCTTCTTTCTTCCCTTCCTTCCTTCCTTCCTTCTTTCCTTCCTCCCTCCCTCTCTCCCTCCCTCCCTCCTCCTTTCTTTCTTGGTGAAGAACGTGGCTGCCGTTTGCCTTGCCTGAAAAGTTGGCCCGAGGCTAAAGTGAAGAGTTTTGGATTAATTCCCCTGGCAAAGGAAATCTCAAAACAGCCTAGTCTAGACATTGTTGTGTGGTCACTAGTGCTACTCTAATGGAGATATAGAATGAAAAGGAGCAAGCTGAGCAGGGAAAAATATCTTGAGAAAAGGGGCACCAGAATGTGGAACGGAGCAAGTCCGGTATTCGAGCAGATAAACAGTGTAAGAAATAGAATAAAGGGAACGGTGACCTCAGGGAAAGATCTAATCCAGCTAAGTTTCCTGATGTGGGATTCCCCTCTGTACGATATGAAAATATATTTTATTAGCAGTGGCTAATAAAGAAGCTCTTTCAGCCAATGGCTTAGCAGAGTAAAGCCGGGTGGAAAATCTGAACAGAGATACAGAGAGAATAGGCAGAGTCAAGGAGATGCCATAGTAACTGCCAGCACCTTGTCTGGTAAGCCACAGCCACGTGGTGGCACACAGATTAATAGAAATGGGTTAATTTAAGATGTAAGAGCTAGCTGAAAATATGCCTAAGCTGTTGGCCAAACAGTGTTGTAATAAATATATTTCTGTGTAATTACTCAGGTGTGGGTAAGCGGGAAATGAACAAGCAGTCCATGATTACAGTTGCCAGCTTGTGAGGAAATTAAAGCAAAGCTTAGACCTGGATGTGGTGCTCACGCCTCTAATCCCAGTGCTCAGAAGGCAGAGGCTGGTAGATCTCTGAGTCTGAGACCAGGCTGGCCTACAGAGCAAGTTCCAGAAGAGCCAAGCTTATGCAGTAAAGGTAACCATGGAAAACAGAAAGTTTGTGAAGATGTAATTAAACAAGGAGACCATGTTCCAGGCCCAGGAAGCAGCAGAACTGGGCAGCTTTGGCCACGTGGTTCTGGAGTTAAGGACAGAAGAAAGGGGCTATGGAATTTGCCTCCGTAAACTAAGGAAACCGGCTGAGGCCTGGCACGTGTCAGGGTGTCCTTGAATGGAGGCCTAGAGAGATCACTGCATGGAGCTGTGCAGTTGAAGCCTAGATTACTTAGGAGACCCCAAGATGCTGGAGACATGGGGTACCTGCCGTGGGGAGCTGCTAACAGGAAGTGGAACCAGCCCAAGAGAAAGAAGTGTGTTGTAGTCAACAAAGCTGGTTGATACTGGAGATCTGAAGACTGTTTGGACATCAGACATGGAGAGGCAGAGTTTGGAGTTTGCCCAGCTGGTTTTCTGTCTTGCTTTGGTCCAGTATTTCCTCACTATGCCCCTTCCCTATGTTTTAGAATGGTCATATATATCCTGTGCCATTATATGTTGGAAGGGTGTGATCTGCTTTTTGATTGTGATTTCACAGGGGAAAATAGTTAATCGATTTCACGAATCTCAGAGAACTTTGGACTTTAAAGCATAGTTGAGACCATTATAGATTATGGGGACTTTTGAAGCTGGGCTGAATGCATTTTTGCGTTATATTATGGTTACAAGCTCACAGGGGCCATGGAGTAGAATGTGGCAGTTTGAAATAAAATGGCCCTATTAGGAGGTGTGGCCTTATTGGGGTAAGTGTGATCTTGTTAGAGGAAGTGTGTCACTTTGGAAGCAGGCTTTGAGGTCTCATAGGTGCTCAAGCCATGCCTAGTAGAAACCCTAAGACTGGCTTAAAACTCATAGCAATCCTCCTGCCTCACCGTTGGGTTACAGGCATGAGGCACTGTGACTAGCAGTCTTTGTATTTCGAGACCGGATGGCTTTCCTGTCTCATGGAACTCAAACAGGGGTAGGAAGGGAGCAAGTTTGTGGAAGCGGCATCTATAACCTTAGGAACGGTTGCCTGTGTCTTGGGGCTCTCTCGTGCATGTGCACAGGCTGGAGGAGCCCCCCTACACATCTCCCTGATACACCCCTTGATTACAGCACTCGGTGCTTTTGTGTTAACACTGTGAGTTGTCCCGTGTCTGAGGGCAGGGACTGGGTCACTCCTGTGAGCCTCCTAAGGAGGTGGGCTAGCGAGATGCCACAGGGCAACCTGAGTTGGATCTCCAGGACCCACGTGGCAGAAGGGGAGAACTGGCCTGAAGTTGCTCTATGATCTCCACACTCCTGCGTGGCAATGCAGACCCCCCACACACAAAATAAATGAAAAAGTAAATAGATTCAATAAAGATGAAAAATCCCCATCATGTTTAGACACTCATTTAACCGAGCCTTAATTTCTTTGTGTTTTCAAATAAGATCAAAACAGAAGAATTCGGACCGAAATAAAGCATGCCTACATTCATGCCCTCTGAAACACGGTTTGTCAGCTCTAAGGTGACCTTGGTAAAAAGGCACCATTGCTTATATCCACCCAGTAAGACAGGGCCCTGCCTTAACCCGCAACACCTGGGGGGCTGTGCGCCTGGGATGGATGAATACCTGATCCCTGAGGACCTGCGCTGTCCCACACACTCCCCTTCAGACCCCTGTTCTCAGGGAAGTGGCATTCCAGAAGCAGGGTCCCGGCAGTGAACAAACACACTCATGGAAACTCAAGTCTACCGCCTGGCCGGCTCCAGAGATTGAAGGCTGGGTCTGTGTCAGATAACCCTGCAGTCCGGACTACACCTAAAACAACAGCTGTGTTTACCAAGGTGTCAAAGATACCGTGTAAGGAAGGCGTCAGATCCTCATTGCCGGAAAACGTCACAGTGTCCTTGCTGGTATAGAGGCAGGACTGATTGGAATGCCCACGCAGGGATGTTTCTGTGAGGGTGGCATGCCAAGCAGGTGTGATTTGGCCCCGGCTGGGCTTGCCTGGGTCCTCAGTCTGGGCAGCATAGTAATCATATGTACCAGTTGAGACCCCTGGGCTTGGTTCCACTCCTTAGCTATACAGAGACTTTACATGGGGTGGCGGTGGGATTGTCCGAGGGGTCCTGAGTTCACATGGAGTTAGCTGGATGCCCTGACTAGAGAGATGGCACAGACATGGCTAACTGATCATGAGGGTCATACCAGCTCTCTGTCTCTCCCTCTCCCTCCCCCCCCTCTCTCTCACACACACACACCCCTTTTATCCTGCTCAGATGTTCAAGCATCTTTCAGGGTATTCAACACAGGAGTTGTGCATTCCTTCCAGTGCCATGTGGAGGTGGCCGTGCTTTGGGAAGGACCATGACATGGTCATCTGGGGGTTCAGCAAGGACCAGGCAAGCCCCTGGTAGAGGTACGGACACAAGGGATCTAATCTACATGGGAAGTAGAAAAAGACGAGATCTCTTGAGTAAATTGGGAGCATGGGGACCTTGGGAGAGGGTTGAGGGGAGGAGGAAGGCAGGGAGGGCAGCAGAGAATGTAGAGCTCAATAAAAATCGATTGAAAAAAAGAATTTGGTGCTCTCGTAGAGGACCTGGGTTCCATTCCCAGCAACCACATATTGGCTAACAACCATCTGGAACCACAGTTCCAGGGGATCTGACATCCGAGGGCACCAAGTGTGTGTACACACACATGCACACGTGTGAGGAGAGGGAGAGAGCGTGCAGTTGAACAAGAGCACTCATCTTTTCCTCTGTTTCTGAACAGTGGTTACTATGTGACTACCCACTTCTAGCTACTGCAGCCTCCCCGACCCTTGGACTGTGAGTCAAAATAAACCCCAGCTTTCTTAACTTGCTTCCTCAGGTGTTTGTCATAGCAAGAAGAAACGTCACTAATGTCTCTCTATCAGAAATTCTTGTGGGTGCTGGGGCTTGCGCCCTTGGCTTCCTTAAAGCAAGGAGGACCTCTTCCAGTGAGTTATGACCCCGGCCTCTGTCAGCAACTGAGTGTGACTAGTGCATGAATGAAGAACCTGTGGCCACTTCCCTCCTAAATTCCTCCCATCGGCCACCCCTTGAATGCTTTAGTGTCAAGGCGTCGTGATCTGAATGTCTTAACCATGTGTGTATCACCCATGTTTTTTTTTTTAAAGGGGGTTTGGAAGGTGGCTCAGTGCTTCAGAGTACTGGTGCTCGCTTCCAGAGAACCCGGATCTTATTCCCAGCACCCACATCCTTGTTTTTGGTTTTTTTGTTTGTTTGTTTGTTTGCTTTTCGAGACAGGGTTTTTCTGTGGCTTTGGAGCCTGTCCTGGAACTAGCTCTTGTAGACCAGGCTGGCCTCAAACTCACAGAGATCCCCCTGCCTCTGCTTCCCAAGTGCTGGGATTAAAGGTGTGCGCCACCACTGCCCGGCTCTCACCTGTGATTTTACGCACACGTGTGGATGCATTGAGATCTGGGGCTTTGCCTCTCGGTGCAGAGGTCAGTGCACAGTGGCCTCTCCAGTCCTCTGCCTCCTCTTCTACCTCTGAACATTCCTCTTTCCCCCTCATCTTTTCTAGTTTCTCCTTTCTTTTCTTCCCACCGCTCCCCATGTCTCCACAGAGTTCTCTTTCACATCCCACATCCTCTCCGACTTCCTTTCTTCCCCTGTCGCCAGCGCTCACCCCCTCCCCAAAAAATCCTGTGGTGATCTGAGAAGAATGTCCCTCATAGGTTCCCGTATTTGAGCACCTGATTCCCCTGTTGGTGGTGCAGTTTGGGAAGATTTAGGAGACGTGACCTTGCTGGAATGAGGTGTTGCTGGGGGTGGACTTGTGACCTCCCCTCCTTTGCTCCATCTGCTTGTGTTTTCAGTTGATCCCTCGGCTTCCTCCTCCGGCGGCCATGCCTTCCTCTTCAGGAAGCTGTGGTGACCTGCTTAAGATCAAGCCAGCAGACACTCCAGCATGGAGGGAGAAGCTCCTGAGGTCTCACCCCATCTTAGGAGCTATTGACTGCTGCTGGTGAAGGGAGACATTTTTCTCTGGGGGTGTGGCCAAGGGTAGGTCATCCATATTCCTGCAGACAGCCCTCTTAAGCTTCAGTGAGACACTGGAAAAATAGAGAAGATGGGACTGGAGAGATGGCTCAGAGGATAAGACCACTAGCTGCTCTTCCAGAGGTCCTGAGTTCAAATCCCAGCAACCACATGGTGGCTCACAGCCATCTGTAGTGAGATCTGGTGCCCTCTTCTGGCCCACAGGGATACAAGCAGACAGAATATTGTATATATAACAAATTTTTAAAAAAGAAGAGGAAGTGGGGGTGTGTGAGGGGGATGTGTGGGGGTGTGAAGGGAATTGTTGGGGTGTGATGGGATGTGTCAGGGTGTGAGGGGGATTGTTCAAGTATGAGGGATGGGTGAGGGGCAGAGGAGTCGGAAGTGGATATAATCAAGAGACAGTGAATACATGTACATAACTATCAAAGGATAAATAAAAGCATTTTTCTTTTTAAAAAGTGCTGGGCAGATTTCCTGAAATCCCCATTTTATTGTTTTCTTCCCATGCATGTTGGGGACCCTGGATATATTTGCTGGGACATTGGGAGAGCTTTCTGACTGGATTCTGCCCTTCATGTTCTACTTGTTCAGGTAATCAACTCCCCCCCCCCCCCCACACACACACCCAGTCCCTTACACCCTACACTGTCCTGCTGGCTGGCTTCCTGTTTAGGACAGGCTGGACTCCTGACTCCAGTGTGTGGCACTCCTAGCCCCGGGTTAACCCCAGGGCCTTCCCTGTGTGATGCTATCTAGTTCATGAGTCTTCCGACCCCTTGTTAGCCATGCCCTGACTTGCAACCACAGCCTGCCTTGTACTCTCGTCTCTGCCCCATAACTCTTCAGACCCTACCTGTCTGCCACTGTGTGAGCAGCCCCGCCTCTCCAGGGAAGGACAGTGGAAAAGCCTTGATCACAGCCTACTAGTCTTCTGTCTATAAACCTGTCTCCCTCCACAGTACCCTCAGGTCATCCTTGCCCCCTGACCAGCCTACCCCATCTCCCCCTCCCAGGGACCTTCTTAGGTGCCAAGCAAGCTCTTTGTACAGAGCAAGAGGAAGCAGATGGAGGTTTTAAGATAAAGGATGAGGGACTGGATTGGCCGAAGACGGGGTGGCTGAGTGACAAATCACTGCTTCAGGATATTGTTTTATGAAACCCATGACATTGTTCTTATTTTAATAGAGGCAAAATTTACATTATAATATACAGATCTTCAGCATTCAGTTAGATGGATCTTAATGCTTTTTAAGGATTGACTTTGTTTTTATTTTATGTGTATGGATGCTTTATTTGTGTTTAAGTGTACCGTGGGCATGCATTGTCTCTGTGAGTTTGATGTCAGCCTGGTCTGCAAGAGCTAGTTCCAGGACAGGCTCCAAAGCTACAGAGAAACCCTGTCTCAAAAAAACCAAAAACCAAACCAAAACACACACACACACACACACACACACACACACACACACACACACACACAGAGAGAGACAGAGACAGAGAGACAGAGAGAGAGACAGAGACAGAGAGAGAGAGAGAGAGAGAGAGAGAGAGAGAGAGAGAGCAAGCTGCATCACTGGTGTAGGCACCTGTCTTCAGTGATGTGTAAACATCCACAGTGCATGGTAGATTCATTTAGTTCTCTTTAATCGTACAGTCTTAGCTGTAGACTTTTCCTTTTCCTGGTGGGAAGGAAGCAGGAGGGAGGCTACTTGGCTGCTCCCCTAGGGCTGGGTCCTTCAGGTCAGCTCCCGACCTGCTGAGGATGCTGAGCTGACTTTTGCTTTTTGGATCACACAGACAGCTCTTCCAGCTAGCTCCATGGCTGCAGGAGGACTCTGGTCCCTGAAGCCAGTTCCAGTGGTGCTTGGCTCATGTTAGCCTTGAGGGTGTAGCCTGTGGCTGGGGCCCTGGGGGTAGCTCAGGTTTTTGGGGAGGTTTCTTAGGCAAGGATAGTTTTTCTAGGAAGCAAGATGAAACCCCTCAGGGGCCTTGAGAGGCACGTCCCCGCTTCCATCTCTCCATCCGCAGCACCCTTAGCCCCGTGGGAGCTCACTCCTTACTTCTGCCCGGCTATACATCATCTAGATAGTACCTGGCTTTCCCAACACTCTCTCTTGCCCGTTCTAGCCCACCATTTCTGTGTAACTCTTTCTCAGTCCCTCTCCTTGTTACCCCCACTAACAGGCTCTGCTGTCTACCCTCTTGCCTGCACTCCTGGTTAGAAAAAGGGTTCCTACTTGGTCAGTACTCACAAGAGAGGCTGCGAGCCCTGCATCAATAACTGTAGCCAGGGCAACTGAGGCCGACTCCGTTAGGGCAACTTCCATGGTCTCAGCTGGCCCGCTAGGCTTCCCTCACTTACTGCAGCGGCTGAGCTTGCGCTGGTGACACTGGAGGTTGTAGCTGCTGTATTGTTGATGTCGGAGGCTGCTGTCATTGTGCTGAACTCACCGGACCCAGGAGCTGCCACTGTTATAATTGTCCCAGGTGTGGTGGCTCCAGACGGATTCACTGTGAGGCTCCAGGGTCAGGGCTTATGGGGCTCTGACTGGAAACTCTGCGTGACGTGGTGGGGTAGGAGACAGAGGAAGTGTTGCTGGTCAGTTCCACCGTAAAGTTAGCTTAGTTCAGCGGCTACTATCTCATATTGCTCCTTACAATGACAATAATGATAGCTGTCACTTATGGAGTCTCACTATGTTGCAAGCATCGTGCAAAGTGCCACCCACATAGGAATTAGTATCTCAGATCTGTATGGTCTCTCCATGAGGCAGGATCTGTCATCCCCCAAATTTTAGAAACAAGGAGACTGAAAACCAGCAAAATAAAGCAACCGTTCTGGGCAGACAGTAGCGGAGCAGGCTTAACTCAATCCGACCCCAGAGTCAGTGTGTAGCCCATAACTACCCACATCTGCGTGAAGGAGGCAGCGACCTGTGGTCACAGCGGGCACTGCTGTTGATTCTCCGGCCTTCCGCGGGGTTTTACAGACGGCGTGCACAAAAGGGACAGGGAAGGGGCCCGGGGTGCACGCCGCACAACCTTCCAGTGGGGGGGCCCGGGGTGCACGCCGCACAACCTTCCAGTGGGGGGGCCCGGGGTGCACGCCGCACAACCTTCAGTGGGGGGGCCCGGGGTGCACGCCGCACAACCTTCAGTGGGGGGGCCCGGGGTGCACGCCGCACAACCTTCCAGTGGGGGGCCCGGGGTGCACGCCACACAACCTTCCAGTGGGGGGGCCCGGGGTGCACGCCGCACAACCTTCCAGTGGGGGGGCCCGGGGTGCACTCCGCACAACTTTCCAGATGGCGTTGAATCCTTCTAAAGAAGATGGTCAGAGGAGTCAGGGTGGGGGAGATGGAAACATATCCTTTACTGCTATGAGGTAACACTTATGCACACAAAAGTTTAGGAGCCGCCAGTCCAAGGAACCTTCATTGGCCTTGGCACACAGTCCAGCAAACCCGGCAGGTGTGGCCTGAAGCTTAATGTCTTCTGGCTTCCACGGTTGGTCAGTTAGAGTTAAGGGAAGGCCTTGGAACACCTGGGGAAGCAGGACATGAGAAGGAGGTTCCAACTGACTCTGGAAAGGGGAGGTTTCAGGTGAATGAGACCTGGAGACAGGCCCTTGGGTGTTACAGAGAGTGGGAGAGATACCGGGTGGGAACTAGGTTGTAAGGACGACACCTCTGGGGTACGGGATTTGGGGTGTGGTTGTGGAGGTAGATTCGTGTTGGCATATGACTGTAGCAAGAGCCTATTGTTACATTTTTAGTATTTTTTAATGAAACTGCCATCAATAAAATTAAATAGTATTAATCTAGAATGAATTAAATGACTTAAAAATAAGATAAAAATGCCTCAACTCATCACTTCTGAATCAAACACTGCTCTGATTTGCACTCAGGAAGGCACACACGTCAAGTGCATGCATGGTGGGGACAGTGTGCACAGCCAAGCTTCCCATTTGTGCACAGCCAAGCCGCCCGTGTGTGTACAGCCAGACTGCCTGTGTGTGCACAGCCAGACTGCCCGTGTGTGCACAGCCAAGCTTCCCATTTGTGCACAGCCAAGCCGCCCGTGTGTGTACAGCCAGACTGCCCGTGTGTGCACAGCCAAGCTTCCCATTTGTGCACAGCCAAGCCGCCCATGTGTGCACAGCCAAGCTTCCCATTTATGCACAGCCAAGCTGCCCGTGTGTGCACAGCCAGACTGCCCGTGTGTGCACAGCCAAGCCACTCATATGTGCACAGCCAAGCTGTCCATGTGTGCACAGCCAGATCGCCCGTGTGTGCACAGCCAAGCCACTCGTATGTGCACAGCCAAGCTGTCCGTGTGTGCACAGCCAAGCCGCCCATGTGTGCACAGCCAAGCCACTCGTATGTGCACAGCCAAGCTGTCTGTGTGTGCACAGCCAAGCTGTCCGTGTGTGCACAGCCAAGCTTCCTGTGTGTGCACAGCCAAGCCGCCCATGTGTGCACAGCCAAGCCGCCCACTTCTTTCCAGCTCTGCATCCTGTGACTTACACTGGCAGTGAGAATTTAGCCACAGACAGAGCCCCCCTACCCCAGTCACACTCAGAAGGACTTACCAAGAGCAATGACGACTAGAAAGGATGCCCTAGCTGCCAGACCCTCCTTGGTCCTCCTTTTCATTTATGGGAAGCCCTCCCTGGGCTGAGCAGGGCTCTGCCAGCCAAGCTGAGCCACCAGCTTTGTCTTCCCTTTGCCAGGGAATTGAGCTCCTACCAGCAGCTCTGGGGAATTGAACCTAGGGTCTCGAACATGCTAGGCAAGCACTCTGCTATAGAGCCTCTTTTTACTCATTTACTTTTGAATTCTTGAGTCAGAATCTCATGTAATACAGGCTCGCCTCAAACTTGCTATGTATCCCAAATTGGTCTTGAACTCCTGATCCTCCTGCCTCCATATTCTAAGCTCTGTGATGCTGTGGGAGCACATTCCACTCCTTCAGCCAATATCATTTAAGATACCAGCCCACCTCCTCCAAAAACTGTGACTAGACACGCACACCATGCATGGCTTACATCTCATTTGACATTTGATAGGACCAGGGGAAGGAGTGCAAAGAATTATCAGGATGGAACAGAGATGCTGATGGGATGAGGTGTTGGTGGTATGTCTGACCATAGTTCATGGTGAAAGCTTCAGGCTAGACTGTGGGAATTTTAACTTTATATGATGTGTGACCAAACAAGCTGTTGCTCCGTTCTCCAGGAACCTGGCTTCTTGGCAGAGGAAGGATCTCAGAGTATTGAGAGGTACACATGAACCAGTGTGTGTATGCGGCCGTGAGAGGGAAGGATGCTCACAACCAGGCGACTGATATTTCATGAGTGTCTACTGGGTACTGTCGTTAACCTTCAGTGAGCAAGAGGGGACTTAGGAGTTCGTTTGGAGCTGTTATTCAAATATACAAGAAAGCCTGAGTGAACAAGTTCTAGAAGTAGGAAGAGAAGGGATCATGGTAGGAAAGGGGGTTTTGGTTGGGGATGGGGCAGGAATCACGCTCTTATAAAGCCTGGGAAAGGGCTTGGAAGATGAGCTGGGTATGTGGCTCCGTTGGTTGTTGCCTACCATTCACAGAGCCCTGGGTTTGATCTCCATTACTGCATAAAATCTGGGTGTTGTGGTGTACACCTGCAATCTCAGAATTCAGGAAGTTGAGGCAGAAAGATCAGAAGTTCAAGGCCATCCTCAGCTACATAGTGAGTTTGAGACCAGTCTGGGATTCATGAGACCCTGTACTGAAAATGGACAATGGGGGGCATTTGTAAGTTGATTTGGAATGGAATGTTCCATGTGAGGGATAGACAAGGAGTGTGGTCGGTGACCCTGTGCAAGAAGTAAAATTTCTCACACTTTTTTTCCTTTAAAATGAACCAAAGGGGCCAGGCGGTGGTGGGGCACGCCTTTAATCCCAGCACTCGGGAGGCAGAGGCAGGTGGATCTCTGGGAGTTCAAGGCCAGCCTGGTCTACAAGAGCTAGTTCTGGGACAGGCACCAAAGCTACAGAGAAACCCTGTCTTGAAAAACAAAAACAAAAAACAACAACAGGGGCTGGATAGATGGCTCAGCAGTTAGAGAACTTATTCTTGCAGAGGACCTGGGTTCCAGTCCCAGCACCCACGTGGTGACTGACAGCTGTCTGTAAAACCAGTTCAAGGGTATTTGAGCGCCAGGCATGCATGTGATATACATCCATACATTGGGGAATATTGTTTTAAGGTGTGTGACTTTTGTTTATGCTGCAATTTGTTTAAGTCGGTGAATCTGTGATTCTTTGCCTGGCTGAAACACCTGACTGAACGGCCAATAGCGAGGGAGGAGAAAGGACAGGCGGGGCTGGCAGGTAGAGAGAACATATTGGCCGCTCAGCTCCATTTATTCATTCATTCATTGATTCATTTATATTTATTTTTCTTCTTATGAGATTTATTTACTTTATGCAGATGAGTGTTTTGTCTGCATGTGTTATGTCCATGTAACACATGAGTGCCTGGTGCCTTGGGGGTCAGAAAAGGACATTGGATCCTCAAAACTGGAGTTGTAGATGGTTGTGATCCACCACATGGGTGCTGGGAATCAAACCCTTGTCTTCTTCTGGAGCAGTCAGTGCTCTTAACCACCGAGTGTCTCTCCGGCTCCTTTATTTTTCTTTAAGATAAGAGTCTCACTTTGTAGCTCTGATCATCCTGGAACTCTCTCTGTAGACAGCCTGGCCTTGAACTCACAAAGATCTACCTGCCTCTGCCTCTCAATTTCTGATATCAAAAGTGTGCTCACATGACTAGTTATATTGGAGCTGATTTACTTGTGTGACTGACTCCAGTGTGTCCTCCCAGAAGGGTTGATGGAAGCTTCCTTCATCTAGGCTTTAGAAGGGAGAGGCACAGACCGACCAACCCACATCTGTGACAAGATCTGGGCAGCTCTTTGTCAGGTATGGTGATGGGACGCCTGGCCTTGATTGCAGCAGGGAGGTTTGGGGCTGTAGCTCAGGCGTAGAGTTCTCGTCTAACGTGCACAGAACTTCACATTCCGCCCCCAACGCTGCAGAAACGTTATGGGCTGAATCACTCCTTTGTTGATCTCAGGGGTATGGCAGGGTTGCCAGGAGACAACGGCCTGTGGTTGGGCTCTTTCTCCACGGAAGCCTCAGCATGGCCAGGTCAGGACTCGGGATCCTTGGCCACAGTGACTTAATCAGAGTGCACCTGGGAATCAGATGCTAATCAGCCACTAAAATCTCACCTGGGGGCCTAGAAAGGCTAAAAGCCTGTGTCCTGCTTGCAGAGGACCCAGGTTCAGTTTGCAGCACCCACAAGCAGCTCTTAACTGCCTGTAACTCCAGTTCCAGGGGATCCCACACCCATTTTTGGGCCTCTTCAGGCACCACACACATACAGGGTACACATATACACATGCAGGCAACATACTACATTGTAAACATCTTAAAACTTGAGTTTTTCCATGTGAGGGAAGGTGGGGGTTTGGAGGGAGTCGCTGTGTGACTGACATGTTCTGTGGCCCCTGGACTCCTTAAGGGTGAAGAAGGTGGGTGTTGACTGAGTCCAGCTTCTGGGGTCCTATAAAGCAGGCTGTTGTCCTCTTCCAGGAGTGGGGAGGAAGCTCAGAATCACCCATTCCCCTGGGCCTGTCTTTCATAATGATTTCTCAGCATTGACTATGGTTCTAACCACCAGGAACACTGATTTTAGGCTTCTCAAAGCGGTGAGCTTCAGTGCATGCCACGGGGTCACAGGTGTCAGGGAAAACACACTCCCGTTTGCTGTCATTGCTTAGTACTTGGACCCTCATTGGTGGCAGAGAGGACCATCCTTCTGGTGGGAATTCACGTCTAAATTTCCTAAGTACTGGTGCTTCAACTCCACTCCTTCAAAAGGATTTCTAGCAGTGGCTATTATTGCGTGGCTTCATTTATGCAGAGGGCAAGTTCAGGGAGAAGTCAACTAATGATGATTAAGTTAAAATAGTGGCTACTTCAGGCTGGTAGGAATGAGGAGGGACAGGGAGGGGCAGGGAGGAGCCTCCTGGAGGAGAAGGTGGTGTATTCTGAAGAGTCACTATGAGTGTATGCCTGAGTTAAAACCCAATGATTTAGAGCAGGCTCGGGTTGAGGAGGCCTTAAAATTGTCATGCGTGGGAAGCCAGCCAGAGCGACACACAGTGAGACCTTATCTCAAAGACCAACAAACAAACAAAAACTAAACCAGTGTGGCTCTATTGGGAGGGAGTGGAAACTTTGAGATGGGGCCTATTTGGAGGTTTTCTAGCCACTGGAGACTGAACCTTGAAGAAGATGGGGGCCCCCTCCTCTCTCCTCTTCTGCCACCCACAGACCCACAGCAACAGGGTTAGGTGATCATGGGCTGAAACCCCTAAAATCTGCGGTCAAAATAAAGCTCTCTTGGTAAGTAGCTCATCTCAGCCTTTTGTTACAAGGACAGACCACTGGGACACTTTGTTACAAGGACAGACCACTGACAGACACTTTGTTACAATGACAGACCACCGACAGATACTTTGGTACAATGACAGACCACTGACAGATACTTTGGTACAATGACAGACCACTGACAGATACTTTGGTACAATGACAGACCACTGATGGACACACTACTCCATCAATAGGATAGATGGGTTCTGGATTAAAAATTCTGGGGTGGTCATGGTTAGAATGTATCTAGACTATAAAACCACCAGTGCTGAGGAGGCCCAGCCATGTGAGTTTGAAAACAGTGTCATCAGAAGAAACAGGTCACCGTGAATGACTCTGGAGCAGTTTGACCTAGGGAAGTTGTCAAGTCTGAGGACACTTTCTGTTTTTTGTTTGTTTTGTTTTTTTGATTTTCGAGACAGGGTTTCTCTGTAGCTTTGGAGCCTGTCCTGGAACTAGCTCTTGTAGACCAGGCTGGCCTCGAACTCCCAGAGATCCACCTGCCTCTGCCTCCCGAGTGCTGGGATTAAAGGTGTATGCCACCACCGCCCGGCATTCTGAGGACACTTTCTGTGTGCCTCTTTGGAAAGCCAATGGCTGCAAAGGGAGACACTTGCAGAGGCTTCAGGCTTAGAGCCCATGCTTGTTTTCAGTGAGAGAGGTCAATTTTGGATGAAAAAAATGAGGACATGACTGCTTCTAGGTATGGTTGGGGAGAAAGTTACTCAGGGTAGATACGAGGGACAGCCAGCCAGAGGCTTCTGGAAGGGTGCAGACTGAACCGGGCCATGAGCTGGGGTCGGGGGGCGGGTTGGTTGGAGAGCGAGAGAAGAGGAGAAGAGAGAAGGGAGCAAGCAGACCAAGAGGCCAGGAGCAAGCCAGGAGACAAAGAGACCGTGTGTCCAAAACGGCTAAGTTATAGAGGGGCCAGAATCTGGGCGAAGGGAAGGAAGTCCAGCCCCTGAGAGGGAGGGGCTCAGGGTAGTGGGCGGGGCGAGAAGTGCTGGAAGGAGCCGGAGGTTCGGGGTGAGACTTGTCCCAGGTTTCTCTGACCTGACAGCACAAGGAATTTAGGAACTATGACTTTATCAGTGTGAGGAGCACGTGATAAAGTAGAGACGTCCGTTGTGAGTGTTCCTTTGAGCCAAGTGACTGCTGTCGGGCGAGTTCAGCTGTGTCTCTGAGCAAAAGATTTATTCCATCTGGGCTTCTTGATTGCTTACACCCCTTTCATGGAGAGTTAAGAAGAGACACAAGACCCACACATGAGTATCAACAGCTCCTTGCTGTCTGTTGTATGAAATTCTGTATGAAATTGCCTGTGACCTTGAGGAGGAACTAGAATATATAAAGGCCAGGGAACACAGTGTGTGTGTGTGGGGGGGTTCTATCTATGTAATTATGGGGAACCTTGATCCCTGCTGGGCAAAGCCTCTCCACGTGTCACTTACTGTGGGTTATGTGGGGATTGGACGGATCCCTGAGTGGATGTGTGTTGTTGGTGTGGACAGTCGCGCCAAGGACTCCATTACCTCAGACTCATGGGGAAATGGCAAAGCCTTCCCCGCTGGTTCAGAGGAACGACAACGCCTCCTCTGGTTTGGGTCTTGATAGCGTTCCCAGAAAATGTCCATCGCTTTCACTTCTGGATGCTTACAGCCCAAAGACTGTTCCTGCCAAGATTAGCTAAACAGGTCTCTGATTCAGCTGTGCACTCCAAACCCAGCCTCCTTGTTTAGCTGTATGCAATACCCACCCCCCTAGTTCAACACTATATTATAAATGTGCCAAGCTTCCTGGGTGCTGCAGCTTCATCAGAGAGCACCGCCTACCGCGTTTCTCTGTGTATCTGTCTTGTCTTCATTCTTGTGCTGCCCTAATCACGTCCACCCCTGAAGTCATGCTGGCTGTGCCCAAGGACAAGTGAGCGCCCACAGCCTTGTAAACAGCCTCTTCTCTATGCGCCCCAGGGAAACTGAATAAACTCTGGTGGAACTGTGCCTCAGTTTGCCACAGGGACTCTAGGAGAAGGGGGGAGATTGTTCATGTCTTCCCCCTGGAAAAGAATTTTAGCAGTAGGTGTAAAGGACCCAGAGCAGCTTTGAAATTGACCTTGCGTGGCTTACACTGCTTACTTAGCAAATATCGTAGTTCCTGATTCTCACTGTCTTATCATCTTTTCAACATGGCTCTAAGTCTGCCTTGTTTCTAAGTTTAGCCTATTCCCAGCCCCAGCGTGATTCTCCTCATCCAGACATGAAGGCTGTTTCCACATTCCTCTATACATTGCCTTGGTCATGGTGTTTCATCACAGCAATAGAAAAATAGCTAAAATACCAGGATAATGGATCCTGCTTGGGGCAGGAAGACTAAGAAAATGGGAACACAAGAATCTCAAGCGAGGTCTCTGGAGTTTTCTGTGGAGATTGTGAAGCCTGCACAGATTCCACCATGAAAGCTCTCTCATGTAACCGGACAGTTCCCTCCAGAGCTCAAGACACCACCCATACACACAGGTTCTCTCCTCAGACACGTTGGATGTATTTATTTCTTTGTGAAATGACCAATGTATGGTCCTCCTTCTTGTGTCTGGTAAAAACCGGGAAAGGGAAGAATGCATCTTTCTCAAGGGACCCAAACAGAGTTGGGAAGGGACTCCGGGGGGGTATGGAATACGAAGCAGCCCCCATCTCCTCTGAAGGATGCAGTCCTGGGCTTCGTGGGCAGTACTTGTTATCTCTCATTCATCTCCATGACCCCGGAGGTTACTGGTCTCCTCCAGGACCAGGTAGGGCTCCATGGAGGCATGTGGGGTTCTCCAGAACCAGGGTGGCAGTTGTGGGGGATGTAGACAGCTATGTCAGCAGCATTTCTCAGAGACAGGAGACTCCTCTGCAAAAAGAGTCTATAGTTTAGGAACCATGTCCCCCCTCCCAGGCATGTACCATGGATGACTCTGTAACCGTTCCTCTCTCCCCACAGCTCTTTCTTATGTTACAACCATCTCCTCCCCTAAAACCCCCAGCTGGCCCTCATTCCTCTTAACACCTGTAGCTCAGACTCCGTGGTTTCCTTGGGATGTGAATACATCCTTCTGACTATAACTTGTTTCTACTTGTAACTCCTGATCTATACTTCTTCCCTATCTCCCTCTGACTTGGGGCCTCTGTGACCCACCACCCGCTCCTTTCCCTAAGCACCTTATTACATATCAGGCACTCACCACAAAAAGGAAGACTCCAGCAAAAAGTGCTGTGGCCACAACAACAGAAGCCAGGGTGATGAGGACGGTTTCCCATGGCTCCAAGGACCCACTGGGCTTTGCCGCGTTCACTGGAGTTACAACTGTGGTGGTGTGGTTGGAGGTGGAGGTTGAAACTGCCAGGCTAGAGCCGCTGTGGAGGGTTGTCCAGCCAGAACTGGAGGAGGTACTGGTCTCAGCAGTGGTTGGGGTGGGTGTAGAGTTGATGTTTGTACTGGCCCCATCTGTGGTTGAGGTGGGTGTAGAGCCAGGCGCGGTGCTGGTTCCAGCTGTTGTTGAGGTGGGTGTAGAGTTGATGGTTGTAATGGTCCCGGCTGTCATTGGGGTGGGTGTAGAGTTGATTGTTATACTGGTCTCAACGGTGGTTGGGGTGGTTGTAGAGCCAGGTGCTGTGCTGGTCCCAGATGTCGTTGAGGTGGGTGTAGAGTTGATGGTTGTGCTGGTCCCATCTGTGTTTGGGGTGGGTGTAGAGTTGATGGTTGTGCTGGTCCCATCTGTGTTTGGGGTGGGTGTAGAGTTGATGGTTGTGCTGGTCCCATCTGAGGTTGGGGTGAGTGTAGAGTTGATGGTTGTGCTGGACCCAGCTGTCATTGTGGTGGGTGTAGAGTTGATGGTTGTACTGGTCCCAGCTGTCATTGGGGTGGGTGTAGAGTTGATGGTTGTGATGGTCCCAGCTGTTGTTGAGGTGGGTGTAGAGTTGATGGTTGTGCTGGTCCCAGGTGTTGTTGATGTGGGTGTAGAGTTGATGGTTATGCTGGTCCCAGCTGTGGAAGGGCTGGGTGTAGAGTTGATGGTTGTGCTAGTCCCAGCTGTGGTTAGGGTGGGTGTAGAGTTGATGGTTGTACTTGTTTCAGCTGTTGTTGAGGTGGGTGTAGAGTTGATGGTTGTACTGGTTACATCTGTGGTTGTGGTGGGTGTAGAGTTGATGGTTGTGCTGGTCCCAGCTGTGGAAGGGCTGGGTGTAGAGTTGATGGTTGTACTAGTCACAGCTGTGGTTGGGGTGGGTATAGAGTTGATGATTGTGCTGGTCCCAGAGGTTGTTGAGGTGGGTGTAGAGTTGATGGTTGTGCTAGTCCCATCTGTTGTTGGAGTTGTTGTAGAGCTAGGCGCTGTGCTGGTTCCAGCTGTCGTTGAGGTGGGTGTAGAATTATTGGTTGTGCTGGTCCCAGCTATGGTTGGGCTGGGTGTAGAGTTGATGGTTGTGCTGGTGCCAGCTGTCATTGAGGTGTGTGTAGAGTTGATGGTTTTGCTGGTCCCAGCTGTGGTTGGGCTGGATGTAGAGTTGGTGGTTGTGCTGGTACCAGCTGTCGTTGAGGTGGGTGTAGAGTTGATGGTTGTACTGGTCCCATCTGCGGTTGAGGTGGGTGTAGAGTTGATGGTTGTACTGGTCCCATCTTTGTTTGGGATAGGTATAGAGTTGATGGTTGTGCTGGTCCCAGCTGTCACTGTGGTGGGTGTAGGGTTGATGGTTGTACTGGTCTCATCTCTGGTTGGGGTCATTGTAGAGCCAGGCACTGAGCTGGTCCCAGCTGTCGTTGAGGTGGGTGTAAAGTTGATGTTTGTACTGGTCCCAGCTGTCGTTGAGGGGGGTATAGAGTTGATGGTTGTAGTGGTTCCATCTGTGGTTGTGGTGGGTGTAGAGTTGATGGTTGTACCGGTCCCATCTTTCATTGAGGTGGGTGTAGAGTTGATGGTTGTGCTGGTCCCAGCTGTCGTTGAGGTGGGTGTAGAGTTGATGGTTGTACTGGTCCCATCTGTGGTTGCGGTGGGTGTAGAGTTGGTGGTTGTGCTGGTCCCATCTGTGGTTGGGGTGGGTGTAGAGTTGATGGTTGTTCTGGTCCCAGCTGTCGTTGAGGTGGGTGTAGATTTGATGATTGTGCTGGTGCCATCTGTTGTTGTAGTTGTTGTAAAGCCAGGCGCTGTGCTGGTTCCAGCTGTCATTGAGGTGGGTGTAGAGTGGATGGTTGTACTGGTCCCAGCTGAGGTTGGGCTGGGTGCAGTGGTGATTGTTGTGCTCGTCCCAGCTATTGTTGAGGTGGGTGTAGAGTTGATGGTTGTGTAGGTCTCTTCTATGTTTTGGGTAGGTGTAGAGTTGATGGTTGTGATGGTCCCAGCTGTTGTTGAGGTGGGTGTAGAGTTGATGGTTGTGCTGGTCCCAGGTGTTGTTGAGGTGGGTGTAGAGTTGATGGTTGTGCTGGTCCCATCTGTTGTTGGGGTATGTATAGAGCTGATCGTTGTACTGGTCTCATCTGTGGTTGGGGTCGTTGTAGAGCCAGGCACTGTGCTGGTCCCAGCTGTCGTTGAGGTGGGTGTAGAATGGATGGTTGTACTGGTCCCAACTGTGGTTGGGCTGGGTGTAGAGTTGATGGTTGTACTGGTTCCATCTGTGGTTGGGGTGTGTGTAGAATTGATAGTTGTGCTGGTCTCAGCTGTTGTTAAGGTCGGTGTAGAGTTGATGGTTGTTCTGGTCCCAGAGGTCGTTGAGGTGGGTGTAGAGTTGATGGTTGTGTTGGACCCATCTGTTGTTGGAGTTGTTGTAGAGCTAGGCGCTGTGCTGGTTCCAGCTGTCGTTGAGGTGGGTGTAGAATTATTGGTTGTGCTGGTCCCAGCTGTGGTTGGGCTGGGTGTAGAGTTGGTGGTTGTGCTGGTCCCATCTGTGGTTGAGGTGGGTGTAGAGTTGATGGTTGTTCTGGTTCCAGCTGTCGTTGAGGTGGGTGTAGAGTTGAATGTTGTGCTGGTCTCATCTTTCATTGAGGTGGGTGTAGAGTTGATGGTTGTACTGGTCCCATCTGTGGTTGGGGTGGGTGTAGAGTTGATGGTTGTGCTGGTGCCAGCTGTCATTGAGGTGGGTGTATAGTTGATGGTTTTGCTGGTCCTAGCTGTGGTTGGGCTGGGTGTAGAGTTGGTGGTTGTGCTGGTACCAGCTGTCGTTGAGGTGGGTGTAGGGTTGATGGTTGTACTGGTCCCATCTTTGTTTGGGATAGGTATAGAGTTGATGGTTGTGCTGGTCCCAGCTGTCGCTGTGGTGGGTGTAGGGTTGATGGTTGTACTGTTCTCATCTCTGGTTGGGGTCATTGTAGAGCCAGGCACTGAGCTGGTCCCAGCTGTCGTTGAAGTGGGTGTAGAGTTGGTGGTTGTGCTGGTCCCAGCTGTCGTTGAGGTGGGTGTAGAGTTGATGGTTGTACTGGTCTCATCTGTGGTTGGGGTCATTGTAGAGCCAGGCACTGTGCTGGCCCCAGCTGTCCTTGAGGTGGGTATAGAGTAGATGGTTGTGCTGGTCTCAGCTGTGGTTAGGCTGGGTGTAGATTTGATGGTTGTACTGGTTCCATCTGTGGTTGGCCTGGTTGTAGAGTTGATGGTTGTACTAGTCCCAGCTGTGTTTGGGCTGGGTGTAGAGTTGATGGTTGTGCTGGTCCCATCTGTGGTTGGGGTGGGTGTAGATTTGATGATTGTGCTGGTGCCATCTGTTGTTGTAGTTGTTGTAAAGCCAGGCGCTGTGCTGGTTCCAGCTGTCATTGAGGTGGGTGTAGAGTGGATGGTTGTACTGGTCTCAGCTGTGGTTGGGCTGGATGTAGTGGTGATTGTTGTGCTCGTCCCAGCTGTTGTTGAGGTGGGTGTAGAGTTGATGGTTGTGTAGGTCTCTTCTATGTTTTGGGTGGGTGTAGAGTTGATGGCTTTGCTGGTCCTAGCTGTTGAGGTGGGTGTAGAGCTGATGGTTGTGCTGGTTTCAGCTGTGGTTGGGGTGTTTTGAGACTCAGTGGATCTCCTCGGCTCTGTGGTCTTTGGTGTTGATGCAGAGGTCAAGATTGTTGTGGAAGTAGTATTGGTATTTACTATGGTATAAGAGAAAATTTTTTTCTGAATATCACTATGAAAGATAACCGTGCATGTTGAACATATTTGCTATCTGCTTCCTGCTTTGTCAAATTCACTGCATGGGTGACTTTATTCAGTGCTCATGACCTGCTCTGTGGACACCATTATTATCAATTATCTCACGATGAGATTGGAAATATTGATGTTTGCCTGCTGCCTGTAGAGGGCAGAAGAGTGTGTTAGATCCCCCTAAACTGGAATTACAGAAGGTTGTTGTGCATTCTGGGAGTGGAACCTGGGTCCTGTGGGAGAGCAGTCAGTGCTCCAAACTACTGAACCATCTCTCCAGCCCCATAAAAATATCATAAAGGAGTTACAAAGGCTGCACTTTAGTGGTGTTTGCCAAGTGTGGGCAAAGCCCTGTATTTGAGCCTCAGTGTAAATATAACAGATTCTGTTGCTGTTACAAAATCCAACAAAGCAGCCTCACGGGCGGAAGGACTTAGTCACAATTTCAGACTATGGTTCCCCCAGCTCTGGCAGGGAAGCCAAGGATGACCCAAGTAGACATGACATGTGAAAATGGTGGATTTGACTGGGAATGTTTTGAATGATAAAAATAAAATAAATTGTCTACAATATGAAAAATTGATATTAAAAAACAATCAACTCAGGGCTGAAGAGATTGCTCAGTGCTTAAGGTCACAGACTGCTCTTCTAGAGAATCCAGGTTCAGTTCCCAGCATCCGCATGACACAGCTCATGACTGTCTGTAACTCCAGTTCCAGGGGATCTGACACCCTCACACAGAATACATACAGGCAAAAACACCAGTGCAAATTAAATAAATAATAAATAAATCTCTCTTAAAAAACCCCAGCAAACTCAGCGAACTCTTCTTACTCAACACCTGACCCATACCACATAGGTGTCACCCTTTCACAGCTGTGTAAACTGAGGCACAGGGAAGCCAGTCCTCCACAGCATGCTAGTGAAGCCATGACAGCTTGTAGCAATGTGAGACCAGAGCCCATAGTGTCAGCTGCTGGCTCCTCCTGGACTCTGGGGAGCCCGGGGCTTGCTACAACCTCTCCCATCTCCTCAGCTGCTCCCGGATCATCCACGTTTAGATAAAATCACTCACCACCATCTCCCAAAAGCAGGAGCTGCAAAAGCAGCCAGCACCAGAAATGGCTCTCCCTCCGTGTTACCATCTGCCTCCTTGTGTCTGGCCAGCGAAGATACCTGGATCCCAAATGTGGCCAAGTTCTAGAGAGTACTTGAGAAAGAAGAGATGAAGATGAGCTCCCAGGAGTCCTGTTCCTCTAAGGGCTTCCTGGGGAGGGGGTGGCTGGATGCCTGAGCTGTTAGGCTTCCTGAGCTCCAAGCTGTCTCCTCGTTCTGATCATTGAGACCTTTATAGATTCCTGTGGGTCAGGGAGCGGTTGGGCACTTACCCTGACAGGCTGCCTATGCTGAGCACGTAAGGAAACAGTCCTGAGCCTGGGAAGGCAGCGGCCTAAGGTTCAAGGGGACGGCACAAAAAATGACCCAGTCACACAGGGCTGGGTTGAAACAGGAAGAGAAAAAGGAAAGGAGATCAAAATTGCCAGTGAGAAGGGACCCACCCCTGAGGCAAGGATGGGTTCAGAAACCTGTTCTAGCTCAAGATTTTGTTTCCTGGTCAAGAAATTCTGTGGTTTGACTTCAGCAGAGAAGAAGCCCCAAAGACCCAACTGAAGGGCAGGGCCCTATGTCACCCAAGCAAATGAAAACGTGAGGCTCCGAAGGGAGCAGCAATCGGTAGGCATCTGGGCTCCTGGGTTGCAGTGAGTGGCAGACACCCATCAACTTGCGTTGAATCAATAGAGGAAGAGAGAGCCATCGTTAGCAAAGCCTTCTTTGGGTTCCTTGTTATAACAAAGTGTCTGTCCTATTTGATCTCTGTTGCTGTTTTGTACACTCTGACCAAACGCAGCTTGGGGAGGAAAAGATGTATTTATTTGACTTGCACTTCCAGGTCATGGTCCACCACTGAAGAAAGTCGGAGAAGGGGCTCAAAGAGAAGCGGAGAGCTGAAACCATGGAGAAAGGCTGCTTCTGTGCCCTGCTCCCTGGCTCCCTTGCTGGCCCCATGATCAGCTAGCTATTTTACACAGTGAAAGACCACCTGCCTAGGGATGGTGCTGCCCTCATGGGCTGGACCCTCTTCCACCTGCCTAGGGATGGTGCTGCCCTCAGTGGGCTGGACCCTCTTCCACCTGTCTAGGGATGGTGCTGCCCTCAGTGGGCTGGACCCTCTTCTATCAATTAATAATCAATGGTTTCCTACAGACTTAATGTATTAGAAGAACAATTTCTCCATCCAGACAGCTCCTCTCAGATGATGGTAGGTTGTGTTAAGTTCACAATTATAGTTAATCAGGGTAATGCCCGAAGTATTTTTTTTAAAATACTTTATTTTTTTTTAAAGTTGATTTAGCTCATAGTTTAAGAGACTCAAAATCCAGGATTAGGCAGCCCCAATCTGCTTGCCTGTAGTGACGGCTCTTCTTTTTAACATGATGGTTGACGGTGAATCAGGTCATGGCAGAACACGTGTGAACGGAACAGATCACATGGTGAGACATGAAGAAAGGATTTTTAGGAATATCATAGGTTCTCTGACAACACCCTGCTCTCTCCAGAGCAAGAAAACACTCCCCCTCATCATGAGACAAACGGTGACCCCTCTCAAAATCCCAGTCACCTCTTGCTAGGTCCCACCGCTTGACTCTCAACCATGGATGTGCCCCTCCTTCCAACATGCCATTTCATCTTTCCGAACAAGGCGCCTCTCAGGAGTATACACCTGGGTGAGGCGCAGGCAGGCCCTGCCTGGGAAGACTGAGTCTAACGGAAGTGGGCTTAGACAGTCTGGGTCTTCTGGGAGTGTTGAGTTTGGTCTGGACACTTGGATGTTGCCGCACACGGTCAACTAAACTGTGACCACACGGATCCAAACGAGCAGAGGGTTTCGGAAGTCCGGGGGGGAGGGGCGCTGGTCTGTCACTCCGTCCTGCCCCTCACCCTCCTCTGCAACAGGAGAAGCTTCACGCAGGAGGAAACGTTTCTGGTAGTCTGTGTGCAGGCGAGCAGACGTTCTTCACGACTAAGACCTGTCGTGAGGAAGCTGGCGGTTAACTGGGACGCAGTTTGGAATGAAAGGGTCTGAGAGAGCGAGGGATGTGGCGTTGGGAAAGGCTCAGAAGCGGGTCTCCCCTGTAGCCATTCCTGTGACTAAAGCAAGAGCCTGCAGTGACAAGTGAGGTTTTAGGTGCCCAGCAACTCTACAGCTGAAAAACTGCCGGCTCTCCAAGAAAGATCTTGCCAGCCCAATCCAGACTTAGCCGGAGGGAAGGATCTTAGCTGCAAATTCAGTCTGTGATTTAGCAGCTTTCCAAAAGTTGTGCTGGGTGTACTGATCAGAATCTAAAAGTAACTAATCTCTCCACTCAAAACAGGGAGCTTGGAACACCCCAATAACTCTCATGACTCATCTCCAGGGTCACACCCGAATGCCGTGAGTCTGTTTGCTTCCTGAGACAGGGGTTTGCTATGTAGCCTAGGATGGCCTCAAACTCCAGGCCCCCCAGCCCCGCCCTGTCCTTCCTGTGTTAGGTGTGCACCACCACACCCAGCAATCTGTGTTGCCTTTTTGTGTCTGTGTGGTGCTTGGCCCGAGCCTTCTGCACGTCAGGCAGAGCTCTACACCCCCACAGAGCTGCAGCCCCCTGGCTTAAATTCTACTGTATCCTTTTTCCTTCAGGAGAGACTAACGTTACTGGTTTGTTTAAATGCCATCAGCCGAACATTGTCACACAGCTCCACGAAGGCACAAAGGACACTGAGGAACACAACTTGAGCAACCATACTGTGTGTGATAGCACACGCCTAGGACGCCAGGACTTGGGAGACAGAGGCAGAAGAATACAGGGTTCAATCAGCCTCAACTACATAGAAAGTTCAAAGCCAACCTAAGGTACATGAAACTCTGTCTCAGTTCACATCTAACCCACCCCTCAAAAACAAAGAGCAAAACTAACGATGGCCGTGGATATTTGTGGGTAGCTATGAAGCCATGACACGCATTCAAACCCATTTACTTTACAGTTACAATGTTCCTAACAGCGAAAGTCTTTATAGACTTGAGCCTTCTTTATTTCATGTTTGTTTACATTTAGGATTTCTGACTCTGTGTGGATTTCTCTTAGAGTACCTGTCTGAAGGCCAGGCTGAAGGAATGACCTTCCTCCTAGAACCAAGCACACACAGGTGTGGCCGGTTGGAGAGTCTTTAGATTGGCTTGTAAGAAAGACTGAGTTTTTGTTTATTTCTTTTGTTGTGTTTTGAGACTGATGGCCTTGAACTCACAGAGATCTCCCCTCCCCCCCAACTTCTGCCTCCTGGGCGCTGGGAGTAAAGGTGTACACCACCACACTAGGCCACATTTCCTCCTTAAAAATAGAATTCTAGGGCTGGCGAGATGGCTCAGCGGCTAAGAGCATTGCCTGCTCTTCCAAAGGTCCTGAGTTCAATTCCCAGCAGCCACATGGTGGCTCACAACCATCTGAAATGAGATCTGATGCCCTCTTCTGTCCTGCAGGCAGACACACAGACAGAATATTGTATTCCAAATAAATAAATAAATATTTTTTTAAAAAAATAGAATTCTAGCTGGGCAGTGGTGATGCACGCCTTTAATTCCTGCACTTGGGAGGCAGAGGCAGGCAGATCTCTGTGAGTTCGAGGCCAGTCTGGTCTACAGAGTGAGTGCCAGGCAGAGAAATCCTGTCTCAAAAAACCAAACCAAAACAATCCAATGTCAGGCATAGTGGCTCAGGCCTTTAACACCAGTGCTCAGGAGGCAGAGGCAGGGGAATCTCTGTAAGTTCAAGGCCATTGTGATCTGTGTATCAAGTTCTAAGACAGTCAGGACTACAAAGAGAGACCCTGTCTAAAAGAACAAAATTTACTAGTATGGAGGTGGTGCAGGAGAGGGTACTGGATCCCTGAAGCTGGAAAGTCACCTTTGTGGGTGCTGTGTAGTGAACCATGTCTCCAGCACAGCAAATGCTTTGAACTACATTGAATATATTGTTTAAATTGTTTGTTTATTTTGGTTTTTTGAAACAGGGTTTCTCTGTGTAGTCCTGGCTGTCCTGGAACTTGCTTTGTAGACCAGGCTGACCTCGAATTCAGAGATCTGCCTGTCTCTGCCTCCCAAGTGCTGGGACTAAAGGCGTGCACCACATGGCTTTTAAAAAGCTTTTGTAGGGGCTGGGGAGGTGACTGAACAATTAAGACCACTGTCTGTTCTTCCAAAGGACCCAGGTTAGGATCCTCACACCCATGTGATGGCTCACAGACTATTAAAGCTCCAGGTCCAGGAATCCACTGTCCTGGTCTGGACCCTGCCTGACTGCATTCATGTGACACATTTACACGTATCTAAGCAAGACACACACAAGATAAAAATAAACAAATTCAAGCCAGGCATGGCTCATAACCCTTAATCCTAGTGCATGGGAGGCAGGGACAGGCAGATCTTTGTGAGTTTGAGGCCAGACTGATCTACAGAATGTGAGTCCCTCTTTTAAATAAATAAATAACACTAAATAAATAAATTCAAATATTTTAAAAAAGATCTCAACTCTAGCGGTTAAGCCTCAAGTATTACAGTACTGAGGTCTTTCATCTAGCTGGGAGTTACATTAGATACTGCTGTGTTTGTTCTCGAGGCTCCTGACCCTCCTCTGTACCATGCCTAGAGGCAGGTGATTTTACTTGTATTTCCTTGTATGAAGGATGATTTTAATTTTAGCTTATATTCTCGGGAAGGGTTCGTGATTTAAATGAGGACTTCTGGACAGGCCACCTGGACTGGTCCCACCAAGGTTGAAATACCTTGAGCTCAAATTCCATGGCTGCTTCTTGCTTCCTGTTTCTTCAGCGTCCGATGTCAACGCAGGTATCTTGTATATCTAGGGTCATGCCACACAGCCCAGGCTGCCTGCAACAGTCCCAAGTGCTGGCTTCATAGGCTGGCATCCCCGGGGTTGGCTCATTAGTTTTTAACTTTATCCTCTCCTGTCACTCAACAGCTTCCTGAAGAAGACTCCCCAGCCCCTCTCTTTTCCCTCAGCATATTTTCAGCCAGGACCCTGGTCCATTACAGAGTGTTACAGTTTCATCCCGTTGTTACAATAAAACCCCCCACCAAAAGCAAATTAGAGGAGAAAGGGGTTTACGGTTTCAGGCCCGTCTGAGGGAAGTCGAGGCAGGAGTGGGAGGTAGGTCTACACTATACTGTGAAATTCTGAAGAAAACGGAGTCTCACAGTCTAGAGCCTCCATTGACCCCTAAAGCCCTGCCCTGTTCCATTTATTTGAATTCCATTCTAGAGCCTGCAAGATGACTCAGTGGGTAAAGGTGCTTGCTGTCACGTCTGAGGCCCTGAGCTCCATCCCCAGGACTCAGATGGTAGCAGGAGAATTTACTTCTCCAAGTTTTCCTCTGACCTCCATGTGTGAGGTGGGATGCCTCCTGCAACCAACTGATAAATGTAATAGAAGTTTGTTTTTAATGAATTCTATTTAAATGTCACCAAAACCCACAGCTTGGATACTTGAACAGGACTTTCTTTTTTCCAGTAAGAAGCCCCTTAGACCTTCTGGTATGGCTTCTATTGATGTAGGACCTGACCTAGGGAGGCCACAGGTTTGTTCCTGAGGTCACAGTGACTTGGGCTAGGACCAAAGCCATTCTGCCTTGGCTCCACGCTCTCAATATCTGGCAGCACTAGGAAAGTTCCCTCTTTCCAAACAAGCTCACTCGCCACGCAGACACTCAGTCCCACAACACCCACAGCGGCTAAAACTAGAGAAATGAGGGAGCGAATGAAAATATCCAGCTGGTTTGACCCTGTTTGTGTGGGAGGGGGGTGCTTGTTGATACAGACCCTGTTTATTTGGGGGGGGGTGTTTCTCTGTGTAACAGTCCTAGCTGTCCTGGAACTAGCTCTTGTAGACCAGGCTGGCCTTGAACTCACAGAGATCTGCCTGCCTCAGCCTCCCGAGTGCTGGGATTAAAGGTGTGTGCCACCATCGCCTGGCTGATACGAACCCTATTATATGGCCCTGTCTTTGGGTCAGTTAATGGATGAACTGTCTGGTTGTCGTAGTTTGAATGTAATTGGCCCCCAAAAGCTCATAGGGAATGGCACTATTAGGATGTGTGGCTATGTTGGAGTGGGTGTGACCTTGTTGAAGGAAGTGTGTCACTGTGGAGGTGGGCTTTGAGGTCTCCTACACTCGAACTATGCCTAGTGACAGTTCACGTCTTGTTGCCTGGGGATCAAGATGTAGAACTTGCAGCTCCTTCTCCAGCACCATGTCTGCCTGCAAGCCCCCATGTCCCACCATGATGATAATGGACTAAGCCTTTGAAACTGTAAGCCACCCCAATGAAGTGTTTTCCTTTGTAAGAGTTGCCGTGGTCACGATGTCTCTTCACAGCAACAGGAACCCTGCCTAAGACACTGGTCCTTCTGATCTAAGGATGGAGGTCCATGATGCTGCCACAGCGATGTATGCCCAGGTGAGACACATTGGAGCTGTTGATAGTGTGCATGGGGTCCCTTCCAGGGTCACGGAAACAGAAGCAGAGGTGGGCGTATCAGGTGCTCTGGTTTCTGTGGAAGACACTGCCATTGTCCAGGGTCTCCAGTGGAAGTGGCCTCGGAGCCTGGGCTGGAGAGATGACTCCACAGTGGAGAGCAAGCACCGCTCTCGCAGAGGCCTGAGTTTGGTTCCCGACACCCATTCTGGGTGGTTCACAACCACCTGTAACCAGGAGGATCTGGTGCCCCCTTCTGGCCTCTGTGGGCAACTGCATATGTGTGTGTGTCTAAAAAAAATAATAAAACCTTTCTTATCAATACTAAATTTCCCACCCCCTCATTTGAAAATTGAACTGAGCTTTTGCCTAAACCCAGACATAGCCATTTTAGAACCAACAGAAATCCTATCTCCTCCCTCTGGTTCTTCGAAGAACTCCGGTCCTGCCCTCCAGCCTCCTGTCCAGGGTCACCCATAAGGCCATGGACACCTGAGAGTCGGCAGAGTCTAGAGTCCCTACTGCTTTATTGCAGAAATCCAGCAGAGGGCACCTGTCCTCTGTCTACTAACCCCCCTCCCGCCCCATCAGTACTAGATAGAATGATGGGATAAATTGGAGAGATGAACTGCCTATAAGATGGAAACGTCAGAGCGTGGTGGGAGATTGTGGAGAGGGGACACGCCGGGGAGCTGCTGGTGACGCTGCAAGATGAAGCCAGTACCCACTTTTGGGGAAAGATGCCAGAGGACATGCTGAGTGTTGGGCGTGAGGTGGGTGGGTAAGACCACAGGCAAACATAAGCCCCTCTGTGCATACCCACCCACAAACAGAAAACCCGCCAAAGACACCCAGAACAACCAAGGGACTCACACGGAGGCGGGAAGAGTCACGGAGAGGAGGTGTTTTGGGATCTTCGCAAGATTGGTTGGGGGTCTCTCTCTCCAAGCAATGGAGAGGATAGGAAAGAAAACACTCCAATCTTCCTTTATTCTTAGGTCCTTTTTTAATTAAAAAAAATAAGATCTAGTACTCGAGGAGCTTAGAATTGTGTGCACCTTTAAGTGGGGGTGGACAGAATTGCTATACATCAGTTTTTAAACCTGGGCACTGCCTCCATTCCTCCTGCTTCCCAGGGTCCTACTTCACTCTTGGGTTGTTCTCTTCTGAGGTGCCAAAGCCTCATATAGCCACGCCTCTCTCAGAACTGGTCCTGCCCTGGTCCCGCCCCTGCTGTCCGTGAACCGCCTTATTCCCACATCACCACTTTCAACGGAGAGCGCTTGCGTTATTCATTCATTCTTCTCTTTCCCCCACAGGTACATGTCACCCTTACCACGTGACTCCTCAACTACTCAGTTAAGAATATGGCCGATAGGGGTTACAGCTGTTATCTGTCAGTTTTTGCTGCCCTTTCTACGCCCAGGAAGTTGGCGTCGTGAGTCTAATTCATCTTCCAGAAAAGGGGAGAAGCCTGGAAGAGCTGGGGGTGCAGTTCTCAAGATCATGGAGGGGACGGGATCTGGCTTGGTTTCAAATTCTGATGCTCCATCAGGTAGACGGGGTAGGAATTGCGGCCCCCTCTGTCCTCGGGGTCGAAATCCTCTGAGTTCTGGGTCGTCAGTACACGGCGTGTTCGCGACGCGCAGGCAACCTGAGATGGCAGGAAGGAGTAAGGTCACCGCCAGCTGTTCGACTTTGTCAACCACCCCTGGGCCTTTTCTCTTGGATCCTGCACCTTTTGCTTGTCCAAGATTCTATCCAAGCCCCGGTCCGTATTCCAGACCTAGCTCCAATACAGAGTCCCAGATTCCACACACAACCCCTTCTGCCCTGGTCACCTTATCCTTAAATCCCTACCCTCACACCCAAGACTACAACCAACTCCCAGATTTTATCTCTCACACCCCTTCCATCTCAGCCATGGCCTTCTATTCCAACTCTTCCCATCTTACAGATTTGCTGGGTTTCTCCCCTTTATACCCCAGCTCACTATTCTCTCTAACTCCGAACCCTAATCTCTCCTCAGTCTGTCTCCCCTAGCCCTGCCCCATTGCCCTTACCAAAAAGATCAGGCCAATGAAGATGAGCAGGACAATCACGGCCAGGAGGATTACAACAACTATGGCCCACGCAGGGAACGAATTGTTCTCTCCCTTTGCCCCCTCAGCGTGGAGGCCTCCAGGTGAGCTGTGGCGGCTCTGCTGCTGGTGAGTCCCTGAAGTGCTGGATCCCAGGTCTGTTCTAGTTGTCACAGAGCAGAGGAGTCCCCGTTGTGTGGTCTCAGATTTACGGAGACGAGGAGAGAGAGCTGTAGACTTGTCCTCTGTGACCTTGACTGGAGGCCCCGTGCTCACGAGGACTGCTACTGTTTTCTCTGGGTTTCCTGGAGCTTTTATGGGCTTAGTGGTCAGTGTGGTTTTCCTCCGGAATACCGTGGGACTTTGTGAGACGCGTGTGGCTTCCTGGGTGGTTGACGTGGCTTCTTCTGGGTGTTCTGTAGACTTTGCTGAGACTTGTGCTGTCTTTTGATTGGCCAGTGTGGTATCATGTTCTACAGGCAGCACTTTGGCTCTTGTGGTCCTCTCATTGGCTGAGACAGTCTCACTTTCATACTGAGTGGGTGTTGCTTGGGATCTTGTGGTCCTCTCACTGGCTGATATATCCTCTCCCTCATGCTCTGCCAGAGTCACTTGGGCTCTTGTGGTCTTCTTGCTGGCTGATGTGGTCTCTTTGATGTGTTCTGTAGTCGTTTGCTCAGGCTTGTCTGAGGCAAATGGAGTCCTGTGAGCTTCAGCTCCTGGTGTTGCTGGGGTCCTTGGAGTCCTGTATGAGGTCTTTGGGGCTTCTGAGGATTTTACTGAGGAAGATGTGGTTTTTCTACTGAGCTCTGAGTCATGGGAAGGAGTTGTGGGTTTATGTGAGGTGGTCCTTAGCCCAGTGCTGGTATCCACAGGTCTCGTTGGTGTACCTGCGTTCCGCGTTACTCTGGTTTTGCTTGTTGTAGACTTACAGGTTGTTCTTCTCCTGGGTGCTGAGGTTGGATGACTTCCCTCGGATCCTTTCTCTGTGTTAGTGGGTTTGGGGTCATCAGCTGAGCGTCCATTCTGGATCATTGGGTCTTTTCCTGGGCTGGTGACATTCTTTTCCAAAGCAGGGGTCATTTCATGGCGAACAGTGGTGTTTGGGTTATCTGTGGCTTTGGAGTTGTCTACAGATTTGTGAACTGGTTTGTCAAGGCGTACGGTGGTGCACCGCTTTTTGGGCTTCTGGGTTGCTGTAGACTTAGGGAGGTCTGGAGCTCGTTGGGGGTTCAGATCAGTGTGGACAGAAAGAGCCTTGTGAGTAAGGCCTGGAGTAAGGGTGAGCAGATGATCAGATGTTGAAGGTTCACCGGTCTTCTGAAGTTCCTGAACTGTGTTAGCACCTGTGGAGAGAGAGACAGATGAGGGGCTTCCCTACAGTCTTGCCTGCCTTTGTACTAGGCGTCCTCAGGATGCACAGCTGTCTTCTCTGGAAGGCTCATTAGAATACCACACTGTTTAACCCCATTCTCACCTCTAGCCGCGGAACTTTTGCCCAAACTGCACCTTCAGCAAAAATGTAGTCTCTCTCCTTCCCCACACCCATACCTCAACTTTCTTCTCAGTCTTCTGGCATCTCTCCTGGGTCCTCTTTAGATCTAGTGTCTCTCGTTGGTTAGTATGATCTCTCCCTCATACCCTGTGCGACACGTTTGGACTCTGGTGGTCCTCCCATTGGCTGACACATTCTCTGTCAAAAGCATCATCATTGACTCCTCCAATAACCTTTCGCTTGCTTGTGTGCCTGTCAACATCTACTTCCTACCGCACCTGCCTCGGTCTCCCTTCCCATGGAATCGCTGAGAGGAAAAGGAATTCATGTCAGAATCTCGGTCTTCCATTCCAGAGGTGACAATGTGAGAAACTGAGGCACACTTCAGGCAGAACTTTCCAGGTGAGAGGTTGAGAGAGGAGGATGAGGTAGAAGAGGATGGGAGAGGAAAAGGGAGACTTCCATTCGGGTACTGGAGTTTGGTCTGAGCAAAGGGAGGTAGTTCAGCCCTTGTTTCTACCCACATTGGGTCCCCTCTTTGTACCATGTCTGAGAATAGATGAGGGAGACTCTCGACAGAAAACGGTTTCTCTGGCGGGTCCTGGCAGCACTGAGCAATCAGCTGGATTCTGGGAGGGGCTCTGTTTAGGGACAGGGTGTGCAGGAGAACACCCTTATCAGCAGGCAGATATGGGCCTTAGTGAAAACACAACTGGATAGGGACAGATGTGTCTCTGACGCTGACCAGAAGAACGAGAGCCCGGAGATTACCAGGGAGTAGAGAGACATAGCTGAGATTGTCAGCACTGTTAGCTCAGGGTGGCACCCGGCTCAGGGCTGATTCCCAGTAGTGGGAAACAGATCCACCTGCCTTCCCGCTGGTGAGAATGGGGGCTGGGAACTCAGTCCTAGGAAGTGTGGGAAGAGCAGACCAGGAGGTGAGAATAGAGAAGCCCAAGTCCCATGAGCTGCAAGGAAGAGGCCTCACTGTCCCTCTGATCTCCCTTCCTTTGAAAGCATTCTCCTCTCAGTGATTGGGAGCATCATTTTCCAGATGCCATGGTGTAGATCCAGACTGCCTCTAAAGGAGTTAAATACCTAGTCCCCAGATGGGCACTGCTGGGAGGTGATGGGACCGTTGGGAGGCGGGGTCTATGAAAGGAGGTTGGGTTATAGCACATTCCCTTGGAGAGACTGCTCTTTCCTGTTCCTGACCAATCAGGGAATGGCGTCACTCTGTCGCATGAGAACGGGCTGCAATGGGCTCAGAGCACCAGGGCCAGTTGTTCATGGATGCAATCATCAAAAACTATGGCCCCAAACAAGACTTTTGTCTTCATAAGTCCATAACCTCCGGCATCTTGCTACAACTAGGGAGAGCTAATGCAGCAAGCCAGGCACCTGATACCTTCACAGATATTCACTCACCACGGCTGAGCTTCCAGCCCTCACCAGGCTCTTAGAAGCTGCCAGTCTCCCCATTTTTCCATCTGTGGAACTGGAATCTCATGGAGGAAGTGACCCCCACCCCGCTTAGCAACAACAACTTTTGTTCAGTATTTCCTATAATCCTCATTTATCTGCCCCAAGGACCTCTTGCGGGTGAGAACTATCTTCTGTTCTCCCTGCTGTATACTGAGGGAACAGGGTTCAGAGTGGTTAGGTAATCCCTGGGATACCCAGCCAGTAAGAGGTGGAGTCAGGATTTGAACACACATCTTGGGATGCCAGCCCCAGACTAGGACTGGTTAAGACCTCAGCACCGACCCTGTGAACCCGGTCAGTCTCTCTGGGGAGGGAAGGGCCCCGCTGCAGCTTACATGTTTGTTTATTTAATCTTTTTCACAAACCCACGTTTTTACAGGTGGGGAGGAAGCTGAGATCTAACTACCCAGGTGTCCACTACCCAGGCGTCCACTACCCAGGTGTCCACTACCCTCCATGTTTCAAACACACCAAGGGCCCGATAGAGACCCACAGAGTGAACCAATGAGTCACTCATGGCGGAGAGTGCTGAATCCCACTGGCCTTGCAGAACTGAGGGACAAGCTTGAAGTGCAGGCTTTGTCCCCATCAACTTTGTCCTCACTCAGGTAACCTCAATACTTGGAACTCAGAATAGCAGCTTCCAATAACAGGCAACATTGTAAAAACTTACTGAATTGTCAGAGGAAACTGTTGAAAAGACTTCCACTATGCACATTAAGAAAACACACACACCACAATTTGTGACTTCCGCGGGCTGGAAGACTCAGGAGTGACATCAGCTCTTTTTAATGACTTCCCAAAATGAACAAGCAGGAGGAAGATGGCTAACCATCAAGTCTGGGGTGGGTGTCAGCTTTTTTATTTATTTTGAGGCGAGTTCTCACGTAGCCTAGGCTATGAAGTTTTTTGATCCTCCTGCACCTTTCTCCTCAGTGTTAGGTTTACAGCTGTGCACCACCACAGTGCGGGGAACCTTACTCAGGGCTTCAAGCATGCTTGCCTAGAACTGCACCATTGTAACGCCAGCCCCAGCCCCTCTTCCCACATCCTCTGTCTGAACTTCCCTGGGCAGGTTCTGGAGTTCTGTGCCCTACCTGAGCCTGGGGACCAACAGGTCCTGTGGACAGATGCTGGACCACATCGGAACAGTCCAGGGGAATTTGCCCACCTTCTTTTTCTGCCGTACACAGTCATGTGCCCCAACCCTGGTCCAGACACACACACACACACACACTTGTGTGCACATGCCTGTGTACCTTCCAGTCTCTCCCCGCATCCTGCCCCACCAATATCCAAGGGCACTCCCCGACCTCACCCATCAGCACTGCTGCACCCCACCTCCTGTCCTGATGCAAATCTCCAGGGTTAAATGAATAAATATGGACAAATGCCAGAACCATGCCTGTGCAGAGTAGGCTGTACCCCCGTCACGGGCACAGGCCGTCAGCATCCTTCCTGCTGTATCATTGACAGGTGAGCTCACGGGCACAGGCCGTCAGCATCCTTCCTGCTGTATCATTGAGGTGAGCTAAATGGCTGAGTCAAGTGGGAGAGCTGGGTCTGTCTTGAACCTTCCGGAACCCACCCTGCGCTCTTGCCCCACAAAGACCCCCAGCTGTGTGACTCCTCTGCTAGGTGATGGAGATCATTGACCCTCTGGGGAATTAAGGAGACACCGGCAGAAGCACCATGAGTGTCAGTGGGTTCCTTACCTGTGGTAAGTGCCCAGGATGTGCAAGCTCCCTCCCCTGTCCCCCTAGAACTAAAGTCTACATAGCATCTTTATGTAAGCTTGAAGCTCTAGGCAGGTGTAGCCCCCCCAGACCATCTCAAAAGAAACGGAGCAGAATCGAGATTCCTCTCCTGTGTGTCGTGAACACACTAGGCAAAACCCTTCACAGCCATTCGTGCCGCTTGCCATAGTTCATTGCTGTGGCCGATCATCCAGCCCCATCCACACCAAGAAATAAGACCTTTGTGATTTCTATCCCCTATATAATGGCGACCCCTTTACCTCTCTGAGCATCTTACCTGCCTCCCAAGAAGCTGGAAGGAAGAAGAGGCAGCAGAGGAAGCCAAACGTGGAACAGAGACCGCTGGTCAGTTGAGCCATGTCAGAGCTAGGAGGCCACTGAGGGACCACGGACCAGGGACCCTTCATGTTATAAGGGGTCAGGTTTGACGTCACGGGGGCTGGGGCTACTCTGAGCTAAGCCTTAAGCAAATGGAGCTGCCCCACCCATAGGGGTGCCCTGATAATGGGAGACCGCAGCTGTGTCATGAGCTAGGTACCTGGGTTCCACCAAAGGCGTGGGATCTGGAGACTCAGAAGGGATCTGGGTGGGGTAGCCAGGCTGCCTCCTTATCCAGCCCCTGCAGAAGGAATGGCTTGTATGGGGTGGCCTGCAGGCTCTGAGCCAATTCTTGTCTTCTAGAGGGATTGGACAGGGCACTGGACAGGTCCAGGCTCTGGGAGGAGGCTCATACTCACCCTCCTGTGTCTCTAGCGTCATCCAGCCCCACGCCCCTAACTCACACATAGCCAGCCACACTTTCTGCCCTGGGTGGAGTGTCCCCACGTCTAGGTGAAAGAGCAGGGAAGGGGGCAGCCCTCACGTGGTCCATGACACACAGAAGCTTCCATTGCGTAAGGACAGGCTGTGGGGACAGCTGAGGCAGGGAACCCCAGGGCTGACATTACTTGTCCCCTCTGGGGACATCTGTCCTTCCTGTGCCTCTCCTGCCATCCCAGGCATCAGCTGCCTCGACCTCAAAGCTGCGTCTGCCCCTGCTCAGAAAACTGCACCTCCTATTTCTAGACTTCCTGCCCCCCTTTCTCCTCATTGAAAAGTCTCAGTTGTGGGGCTCAAGGGGGAATCACCTCATATCCCCTTTGAACCCCGTACCTGAGACTTCACTCTTTCCCTACCTAGAGCAAGTGTTAGCTTAGAGACCAGCTCCACCGAGGTTCTAGGAGAGAGGAGCCCCTACCCCTCCCTGCATCTGATCTACTCCGAAGGCCTCCTACACTGTGAGCACCCTGGGGTGCCTTTGTCGTCCCCCCCACATCCACATCCCCAGTCTCTGGGGCAGTGCAGCAGTCAGTCAGCGATCCGTTGCCAGTGTGGGGATGTGGCTCAATGGGGAGTGATTGTGTAACTCCAACACCATAAAAGATGTGAGTCCCCTGGCGGGATGGAAGCAGGACCGTTGCTCCCTAAGGGAAGTGGGCAGCAGAGGGGATGGGGGGGACCTGAGATCCTCAGGGTAGGAGCTGGGGCTGGGGCAGCTGAGGCTCCTGAGGACCAGTGGTCCAGCATGAGTAGTGCCTACGCCCTTAGGGCTGGATCAGGGAAGGAGAGAGGTCAACTGCCATGAACTCAATTAAAGGGAGATTAATGAGCCTCTGCGGTTGTGCCTAAGACTGCCAGCTCAGAGCTGGGCAGCCTGTGAAATCACAGCGAAGCCTGCAGGATGAGGACCCTGAGGCGGAGACAGGCCTCTCCCTGCAGCTCCATCCGGACCCTAGAGCCCCTGACAGCCTCCTTTTCCACTTGTCTTCTACACCACGCTTCCTCTAGAGTCCCTAGCTCCAAGACACTGGCTTCCTGTGGAAAAGGCCAGTTTTGCCTCCCCAGGGGAGACTCGGAAATTCCAGGAGCATCCATGTCACAGAGATGCGTGCTGCGGGTATCTAGTGGGAGGAGGCTAGAGATGCTGCTGGCCACAAGAGTTTCTGTTTGGCAGTAAACTCCAACCGGTGCCTGTGAACAAACACCCTCCTCCCACTGTGGTCACAGCTCACAGAAGACCCAGCTGTCTAGAGAGGAGGAGCCTGGCATGGGTAGAGGCCAACAGACTCGGTTTCTAGAATAACTCACTAACCGCTGTTCTTTTAAGTATGTTTTTTCATGTGCATGCGTGTTTTGCCTGCATGTGTGTCTGCAAAACAGTTGTGCAGCGCCCATGGGGGCCAGAATAGAGAGTTGGAGCTCCTGGGATCGGAGTTAGGAGTTACAGACAGTTGTGAGCCATCATGTGGGTACCGGGAATCAAACCCTGGTTCTTTGGGAGATCAGTCAGTATTCTCCACCTCCCCAGCCCTAGGCACTCAATTTATCTTTTTAATTTTTTTGTTGTTTTACTTGTATTTTTTTTAAAAAGATTTATTTATTATGTACACAGTGTTCAGCCTCCATGTATGCGTGCAGGCCAGGAGAGGGCGCCAGATCTCATTACAGATGGCTGTGAGCCACCATGTGGGTTGCTGGGAATTGAACTCAGGACCTCTGGAAGAACAGCCAGTGCTCTTAACCTCTGAGCCATCTCTCCAGCCCGTTTTACTTGTCTTAATTCCCTTTCTTTCTCTCTCTCTCTCTCTCTCTCTCTCTCTCTCTCTCTCTCTCTCTCTGTGTGTGTGTGTGTGTGTGTGTGTATGTACGTACATCTGTGTGTCTGTTTTGCTTTAAGACAAGGTGTCCTGCACTCCATCTGGTCTTGATTTTGCTATGTAGCTGCGGATAGCCTTGAACTCATGATCTTCCCCTCATGTGCTGGGCTTACAGGCATGTACCACCATACCTGACTACTAAATTGTTTTGTTTTTTGAGACAGGATCTTGGTATCTTACGTTGGTTGTCCTGGAACTCGTTATGAAGACCAGGCTGGCCGCCAATTGGTGACTCTCTTTCTGCCTCTGCCCCTTGAGTGCTGAGATTACAGGAAGACACTACCATGCCTGGCCCGAGATGGCATCTTCCAGTCACAAGAGGTGATTCTGTCTGAGTGGGAGGCAGGGGAGTCAGTCACGGGAGCCTCTTGTGGGAACTGACGAGGTCAGCAAAGCCATCTTGTTTTCAGATGAGGGCAAATGGCTCATAGCCATTTCAGCCCTACCTGTCATGAGCATTGCTGGCAGCCAGATGGTAGCAATGTAAGGGGTCACAGCTGCACCCCTAACTCATCTCCCCCAGAACTGACATGTCTGTGAGATGAAAAATGAATAGGATGTGCTGATCAGGAGGTCCGGGGGCCAACTGCCCAGATCTGGGCTCTTGCGTGGAGTACTGCTTCCTGTGACCACCCAGTCGTTGGGGTTCTTTGCTGAGCAGGAGTGGCGGTGATTAAGAGTCAGCGCGATTAGTGCCTCACACGCACACTCATGTGATGCTCCCAGGATCTCTTTGAGGCAGAGGCTGCTCCACCCACGGCTCAGTTCTCGCTCTGAAGAGTGTGCCCGCAACACACAGCACCAGCCTGCAGCTGTGGTTCACACCTGCCACACGTTGTTACCGTTTAGGAATTATCATTGGTTCGTTGGTAAAGTGTTTGCTGTACAAGCACGAGGGCCTGAGTTCTATCTCCAGCACCCACATAAAAAGCCCGGCATGGGGGCTGGAGAGACGGCTCAGGGGTTAAGAGCTCTTGTTGCTCTTCTTCCAAAGGACCTGGGTTTGATTCCTGTATGGTAGCTCACAACCGTCTGTAACTCTGGTTACAGAGGGATCCGATGCCTTCTTCTGGTCTCTGTGAGCACTGCACACACGTGGTGCTCATACACACATGCAGGCAAAACACTCACTCGCAGAAGACAAAATAGAAATGAGATCTCAAAGATGGAAGCTCTCTGCTGCCCAGGTTTCCCACCTGGCAAGCCGGGGAGACTGGGCTGTCAAGACACCAAGAGGGACCAGGTGAGGCCCCACCCATCCCTCCCTTTGGGGTGCGCATTCCAGAGCCCTTCTCTGGCAGGAATGATGACAGCTAAGGACGGTTAATCATTAATCCCTCAAGAACCTCTGAGGGACCCAGGCTTGGGTGGGGCCTGGCACTTGCAGGAGGGCCCCCACTTGTCCCTACCTCTCTCTCCTCTGAGGTCTGAAGCAAACAATGGGGGGGGTACCCCTCCACATTACCCAGGAGCCAGTGAGTGGCCCTCTCCAGGGTCATGGGAACCACTCTGGGAGAACTGGAAAATCCAGTTGCCGGGTCTCTTAGTGCCCCCCACACCAGTGCTGAGGGCCCAGGGTAAAGAGTGGCTGTTTCCATTTCCCTTCTGCCGTGGGAGAAGTGAGGTAGCCACAATGGGGTCTTCGATGCCCCTCTTCTTCCTCCTGGCTCTCCTCAACACCTCACATGCAACAGGTGAGGGCTGGAGGGTGGACACGGGAGGGGGGGGGGAGAGGATTCCTTGGTACTGAGTTCCTGATCTGATGGGGCAGCACTGGGGGAAAGGGAGTCTGGGGCGGAGGCAGGGGACATGCCCCCCCCCCCACACACACCAGGAGGTATCATGACCCTGACTCCTGGGCCCTGAATCACATTTTTGGTTTCCCAGGACCAAAGGTTATTCTGAAAGTAAAGTTGGCGGAGGTTTTCCAGGCCAAGGCTTCCCAGGACTCCAGTTTCCTGGGCATGCTCCAAAAGGTAGTTCTTAGAAAGGGGATGGGGTGCTGTGTGCTTCTCTGAGCTCCTGCGGGTCTCTGCTCAGGCTGCCTGAGGGGGGAAGAGAGTGGGGTACCATCTGCAGCTCATCCTCTACTCACTTTTATTCCCCCAGATCTGCCTCCTCCTCCACCTCCCATCGGGGACCAACATGACCCTCCATCACAAGGGGCCACTACACCATCTCACCTGCAAAACTTGAGGGCAGCTAAATTCAGCTTTCAGCTCTGGGGAGTGGGTAACAGAAGTGAGCCGGCCTTGACCTAGCAGGCCCTCCCCGTACCACATGCTAATAAACAGGTGGGATCTAATGACTGGCCTGGTGTGTGAAGTGGGTCTGTGAGCACAGGACATGCCAGCGTCTGGGTCTGTGAGCACAGGACATGCCAGCGTCTGGGTCTGTGAGCACAGGACATGCCAGCGTCTGGGTCTGTGAGCACAGGACATGCCAGCGTCTGGGTCTGTGTGCACAGGACATGCCAGCGTCTGGGTCTGTGTGCACAGGACATGCCAGCGTCTGGGTCTGTGAGCACAGGACATGCCAGCGTCTGGGTCTGTGAGCACAGGACATGCCAGCGTCTGGGTCTGTGTGCACAGGACATGCCAGCGTCTGGGTCTGTGTGCACAGGACATGCCAGCGTCTGGGTCTGTGTGCACAGGACATGCCAGCGTCTGGGTCGAGTGATTCTCCTGTTCTCTGAGCAGAGGTGCTAACTCTCTGTATATCATGGAAGCCTAGAATATTAGGAGTGACGTAACTTCAGACAGACGACAGACAGACAGAGGGAACACCTCTCCGGCTGTGGTCCTCCTTGTCCCCGACTTTTCCCGAATGCTCTGAAAGAGTATCTTCTTTTACAAGAGAAAATCCAGACCAGAGAGCATTGTTCTCCTGAGGTCCAACAGCCGCCATGAAACCAGGTGCCGTACAGATGTCTTAGTTTATTTAAGGAAGATTTTAACTGCAGCCTCTTGTCCTAAGCTTCGGGGCTGTAGGTCCAGGAACCCCTTGGAATGCGGACAGAACATCTCAGGACATACACAGCCCACTGGCCCTGGGTCCTACTGGCCTGCATGGCTGATCAGGGTGGAGAGCGGGGTAGAGGGAGCTCAGAGGCAAGGGAGGGGTGAAGCTGAGAAGTAGCCAGCAAGTTCCAGTTCCAGTTCCGGGAGGCTGGAGGGAGGCAGCCCTTAGGGAAGTGTGTGACACCTGACATGTGAACCTGGGATCACAGGTGTCCTCGAAGGGTGGGTCCTCTTCAAGCTTCTACTCACAAGATGGGGGTGGCGGCAAAGCCTGCATGCTAGGACTCCTCTGAGAACAATGTGGGTAGACTCCAGAGGATGGGTCGCAGAGCCTGCCATGCTGTAGGTGGGTACATTTGGGACAGACTGATGTCAGAGTAGGAACCCAGCCTTACAGTTCAAATCCTGCCAGGTACCCAGATGCCTCTTTCTACTTTTACCCGACTGCCTTCCTCAAGATTATCTTGAGCTGGGCCTATAGGTGCACATCTTTGATCCCAGCACACGGGAGGCAGAGGCAGGCAGATCTCTGAGTTTGAGTCCATCCTGGTCTCCAGAGCGAGTTCCAGAACAGGCAGGTGTGGGACCCAAGCAGCAGTGAGACCCCCCAGAAAGTAGGCCCGAGTTTCTGTTTACCCTAAGCAATGCCTGACTCCAGGAAAGACCACAAACTGAGACTACCCAGGTACCACCCAGGAACGGACCAATCAGTATCCAAGGGGACAATACCTGCCTTTCCAGCCACTGTAGATAGGATTGCCAGGTTCCCTAGCCCAGCACACATCCATCCCTTTCACCCAGACACCCCTAGACAAATGTCACCCAATCAGGGGTCCTGAACCTTAGGAATCTCCTCACTCCAACTTCTACTATGATGAAAACCCCACCCCAACTGGTCTCGAAGTGCTCGGCTCTCCTCGCTGCCTCAGACAGACTAAGCTCAAGCTTGAAATAAAGACTCTTTGCCTTTACATATGGGGTTCAGTCTCCCTGGTAGTCTTTTGGGGGTCCCCATGATCCGGGCATAACGCCAAGGCCACATAGTGGAACCCTGTCTCAAAAACTGACTAAATCCTGTAACCTTAGACCTGACTGACCCCTTGGGAGGGTTGGGATGACTGCTACTGTCCTTCCCGGTCTCCACCCATGCCACCGTCACCCCATGTAAGAGCTGACTCATGTGGAAGATACTCCAGGGAGAACATCTCTGAAGCCCAGAGAGAACATCTCTAAGCCCAGAGCAAACATCTCTGAAGCCGAGGACGCACAGACGGGAAGGAAGCAGAAGCAGACATTTTGCTTTGCCTCTCTTCTCCTCTCTGGCTGTCTTGGAACATGCAGCATCAAGGAGAGGTAACCCATAGGTCCCCTGGGGACCCCGGTGTTCTGTGACTTGCGTTTGGACTGCCCCAGGAGGGAAGTGGCCCCCACGGGTCAGGCATGCAGACTCCAGGTGAGCTAGGGGCTTGAGGAGCAGACAGACGTCTGTTCTATCCAGCTCCTAGGGCTCAAGGCTTGGGATCATCAGCGCGTAGCTTTTGGATTCTTTCCCTATAGCAGTGGAGATACCGCCTTGGGGTTCACCGTAGCTGTGAGGGGAACAAGGAAAATGAAAATCTCCCTGAGATGGGGGTTTCTTGTTCCCAGAAGACATTGCAAGAAGAAATGGCAGGATGGCATGGGGGCGGGGTTTCTAAAAAGGGCCAATAGGTGAAAGGGGGCGGACCCAGGGACCTTATATAACACCCAAGCCAGCTCCTGTTAGTAGATGATCAACTTTGGGGCTGTTATTTTTCTGATTCTGCTGCTTCGTGTTTTATCTTTCCCCGGTGTTCAGTTCTCCAGGGGACACACTCAGCAGCTCCTACATGACCAGCTAGAGATTTCTCTCTTGAGAACCACGGTGGCGGGTTAAGTCACCACTCCTAAGCAGTGACAGGACAAACCAGGCCCCAAGGTACTTGGGAGGAAGGGTTTCAGCGGGCAGGTTCCTCACTCAGCACACCTGAGGAAGGACCATGGGGTAGGGCCTTAGCTTCCTCATCTGTCTGGCTCTCGGGCCCTCGACTTAAGTGCGGGCACCTGGAGGTGGGCTGTATTGGGGGTAGGGAAGACTTAGCTTTACCGGCGCGTTAGCGCCTGCGCCCAGCAGAAGCCAGAGGCATCCCCTGGAGTCACAGGCAGTTGTGTGCCCCTGACCTGGGTGCTGGGAATGAAAACCTGGGTTTTCTGAAGAGCTGAGTCGTTTCTCTGCACTGCTTCCTAAGCTGTTGTAACTTTGGAGAATTCAGAGAGGTCTTGACGCAGAGGAAAGAGGTGGCAAACTTGCTTTGAGTTGGAAGTGTCTGAAAGTGGAGGAAGCGACAGGTGAGGTGGTCAGGGGTCTCTTAGGGGCAGGAAGGCTTTGTTGCATGCTGCTACCCCGACAGGTTTTGTTCAGAACCCACATGGCTATTGTTGAAGTAACGGGACAAGCGACCTCTCCACTTTACCCCATCCTCTAAATCAGGATCTCCCCACGCCAGACATTCCCCACCCCCAGCCCTATTGTGTGTGCGGTGCTCCCCACTCCCCTTGCTGAGACCCTGAACTTCGAGTGTCCTGTGGCTGGAAAAACAGGCTGTAGGGCTGTGGGTGTGGCTTACGGGTTGAAGGTTTGCCTAGTCTTGCACAGGGCCTGGGTTCCATCCCCAGCACTGAGGTTTGCAGCAGCCCACGGTCAGATTCTAGCCAAGCTGCTAGCAGTAACTGCTAGGCTCGGTCGACCGGTCGACCGGGGGAGAGGCTCTGTCGGCTGCGGGGAGGCTCGGTCGGCCGGGGGAGAGGCTCTGTCGGCTGGGGGAGGCTCGGTTGGCTTGGGGGAGGCTCGGTCGGCTTGGGGGAGGCTCGGTCGGCTGGGGGAGGCTCAGTCTGCTAGGGGAGGCTTCCGCTGCGGCTTCCGCTGGGTCTTCACACCAGCTCTCCACACCCCACACTCCACACCCCACATCTCCAGGCTTCTATTTTTTTCCTCTTTGCTGCCTGTTTTTGCCCCCTCACACCCTCGGCACCCACACCCACTTTTGTTTTTAATTTCCAGTTGCTATAACATAAACATGCGGGGTGGGGGTGGGGCTTCTGTATTCTCTAGATCACAGGTACATGTGATAAATAATTCACCCCAGGTGCTGGGCTTGCTTACAGATTATAGACTTGAGGAGGAAAGATGGTTCGATGGAATGTTTACCCCGGTTTTGTTTTGAGTGGTGTTTTTTTTTTTTTTTTTTTTTTGGCAAGGGAATTCATTAATCTGAATAAACTCCCCCTTTTCTCTTTGGTCCTACTGAGAAAGGAGAGGGTACAGGTACCCATACCAGGTCAGTAAAATCCCAAGAGGATGCTCTGGCAAGGTCTGGAAGATGTTTCAGTGTCTCTTGCCTACAAATGGCCCTCATCAGCAGAGGTTCCCATGGTCCTTCCTAGGACTCTGATCGAGGGTCTAAGAAGGGAACACCTGGTGTTTTTCTGCACACGGACCTGACCTCAATATAAACTGGAGGACTTTTTTTTTTTCCAAATGGCGTCTAGTAGGAAATATCAGTATGTAAAAACCAAGAGAGGTCTGCACCTGTGAGTGGATGCTGGCGTGGGTGAGAGCTGGCTGGTGGGGGGAGGGGTTCCTTGCTGGTGAAGTTTGATAAACTGTTGCAGAATCATTAAGCCCTTTGTTTTAGCTAGGAGTTGTCAATTGAGGCGCTTTCCTGGCAGCACCAGAAACAAGGGCACAGTTAGGGTAGCAGGGACTGCTGGCTTCTGCAGAGTCGCTAAGACAAGGAGGCTAGCAGGGCCCTTTGAGCACCCACAGTCCATTCTTTCTAGGTTCCAGTTTCCTGGTTAGAGGGGAATGTAGCTTCTGATGGACTACCCCGTTCAGCTGGTCTTTTCCACCTCAGGTGCCATTCCTTAGCCTCTGTCTGTTCACTGACCGGGGCAGCTCCAGCGGATGGAGGGAGGCCGGCCTCTGTCTGGTCACTGTGGTCGGGGCAGCTCTGGAGGTTGGAGGAGGGCCTCTGTCTGGTCACTGTGGCCAGGGCAGCTCCAGAGGATGGAGGGAGGCCGGCCTCTATCTGGTCACTGTGGTCGGGGCAGCTTTGGAGGTTGGAGGCCGGCCTCAATCTGGTCACTGTGGTCGGGGCAGCTCCGGAGGATGGAGGGAGGCCGGCCTCTATCTGGTCACTGTGGTCGGGGCAGCTTTGGAGGTTGGAGGCCGGCCTCTATCTGGTCACTGTGGTCGGGGCAGCTTTGGAGGTTGGAGGCCGGCCTCAATCTGGTCACTGTGGTCGGGGCAGCTTTGGAGGTTGGAGGATGGCCTCAATCTGGTCACTGTGGTCGGGGCAGCTCCGGAGGTTGGAGGAGGGCCTCTGTCTGGTCACTGTGGCCGGGGCAGCTCCAGAGGATGGAGGGAGGCCGGCCTCTGTCTGGTCACTGTGGTCGGGGCAGCTTCGGAGGTTGAAGGATGGCCTCTGTCTGGTCACTGAGGTCGGGGCAGCCCCGGAGGTTGGAGGATGGCCTCTGTCTGGTCACTGAGGTCGGGGCAGCCCCGGAGGTTGGAGGATGGCCTCTGTCTGGTCACTGTGGTCAGGGCAGCCTCGGAGGTTGGAGGATATTACTATTCTAGTGGTCAGGAGTGTCCTTTTTTTAATTTTATTTATTTATTTGGTTTTTCAAGACAGGGTTTCTCTGTGGCTTTGGAACCTGTCCTGGAACTAGCTCTATAGACCAGCCTGGTCTCGAACTCACAGAGATCCGCCTGCCTCTGCCTCCTGAGTGCTGGGATTAAAGGCGTGTGCCACCACCGCCCGGCTAATTTTATTTTTTTTAAATATTTTATTTATTGATTATGTATACAATATTCTGTCTGTGTGTATGCCTGCAGGCCAGAAAAGGGCACCAGACCCCATTACAGATGGTTGAGAGCCACCATGTGGTTGCTGGGAATTGAACTCAGGACCTTTGGAAGCACAGGCAATGCTCCTAATCTCTGAGCCATCTCTCCAGCCCCAGGAGTGTCCTTTTGGTATCCATGTTTGTGCCATGGGCTCTTCTATCCTTGGGACCATGACTTTCCCTCCCAGCTGGAAGCCCCTGCCCCTCCAGGCGTAGTTTGAGGTCACTTTAAGGATCCCACCCTGTGACTGCTTTCTGCCTTAAACCCTTGGCCTCATGACGAACAGCCAGTTCCTCTTGGTAAGTGGGCAGAGTGACTAGCAAATGCTCTGGTCTGGATGCAGGCCCAGCATGTCTGAAACCTTGCAGGCAGAATGCAAAAGAACTCATGCATGCAACCCGTTTCAGAGATACTAGTCTCGGGTGTGGCGCTTGAATAACCAGTTCTCTCCAAAAGCCTCCAGCCTGCACATCTGGGGACCAAACAGGACACTGTCAGCTGTGGCTGATAATGGGACAGTAGGCTTGGCAAAGACCAGCGGCCATTCTTCTTCCCTAGGGCCACGGAACTGAGCTGGTACCTGGCGCCTAAGGAACACCTCCTGCCTCCCTCTGCAGCTCGGCTGGCTATATGATGATATTCTATCCGACATGATGCGGGGGGGGGGGGCGAATATTAATATCCTTGAGGAAAGGGTTTCCATTCTGGAGGGAAGTCCAGCCCTTCAAAGAGCCCCACGATACAAACCTCTGTAACGAGACGCTTTATAACTGGACCCCTGCAGCAGCCGCTAGCCAGTTTGAGGGAACTCCTGCAGTTGAGTAGCTGGCCACGGCACAGCTCTCTACCACACCCCTCTGCTATCTCACCTCCTTTGGGCTTTCTTTTGTGTGCCCCATCTCAGCTTTTCTCTGAGGAGCACTCTTTCCTGGCCACCAACTTGGCTATTCTTTCTCTCTTTCTCCTTTCTCCAGTTTATTATGAAAGCCTTGCGGTGACTTGTGCAGTGACATCATCTTAGAGGAGGGAAACGGTTTCATCCAAACAACTCACCAGGGTTTCTGACAACAACAAAGAACAACGTATGTGCAGACAAATCACACAATTAAACTAAATGGTATCCCTGAAAAGAAACAGCTAGAGGGGAGGCCTGGGTGCTTATTTAAAATGTTCACTAAGCCCCAGTGATTGTTTGCTGTTGTTTACAGTCAGGTGTTAATGTTTGCATCCAGGTAGAAACTGGATTCTTGACCAACAATGTCGCGTTAGCATGCAATCAACTGGTTCGTTCTAAAGTGGTCATGGCTGTTGATGACAAGAGGCTTTGTATTTTTATAAGGCACATCTTTTGGTCCGTGTACAAAGTTTTTTTTTTTTTTTTTTTTTTTTTTTTATTTTTCGAGACAGGGTTTCTCCGTAGCTTTTGGTTCCTGTCCTGGAACTAGCTCTTGTAGACCAGGCCGGCCTCGAACTCACAGAGATCCGCCTGCCTCTGCCTCCCGAGTGCTGGGATTAAAGGCGTGCGCCACCACTGCCCGGCACAAAGTTTTGGAATGTTAACTATTTTCTGACACTTTGGAGTTACTGGTGAGCTCTGAACACCAACATACAGCAATTGGCATGATTAAATGTCTCAGAAATATCTTGGCCAAGGATATAACTAGCTCCTCAAGGAGATATCCCCCAGCCGCCACAGTCACCTGGATCTGACCACAGCAAGTCACACATTGGACCCTCGTGAGGTGATCAAGTGCTCAGATGTGATCCAGTGTTAGGGACTGCGGACCACCAGACCCTGAGTTTCCTGTAAACAACTTGTTTTCCTCTGCTCTGAGCAGCCTGCAGCTGCTCTGGGCATGAGACCCTGATGGCAGGGGAGTGATTTCTGGTGGGCCAGCAGCTGAAAGATCCCGAGAGCTGGGGTGTGGCCAGAGCACTAGATAAGCTGCCCCCGAACACCATAAAGGGAGCATTCTAGTTTCAAGGATGACCCGTGTCTCAGGACTACAAGGTGTGTCTGTGGATGGTAGACAGATCTGCCCATCCACCCAGGCAGTGAGAGGAAGATAGTCGAAAGGGTCTGAAGTATTTCCAAACATTTGCGTTTCTGTATTAGCCATAAACTTGTGTGATCTGTCTGCTGTCGAGATTCCGCTCATGGAAACAAACCTTAAGAGCTAGCTACAAGCAACGTAACTGTTTCAACTGAGTAGTATCCTCGTCCACATAGTCTCCCATAAACAAGCCATTTGTATCTGATTAACCACCCATTCATAGACACACCTCGCTGCACTGGTCCAGCTCCTTGGTAAATAACTTATTGTCCATGATGATGAACCAGCTGCCGCTCTGCCTTGCTCCGGGGAGCGTTGCCCCTGCACCTGGGCCACAGGCCTCCACGCCCCATGCTTTGTGCGCCCCCTGGTGGATGCTAGGCGCTAGCACCTGCCCGGCTGGCCCACTACTGAGCCACTCCTCCTCCTCTGCTCTCCCTAGCTCAGGACTTTCTGTAATGGCAGCCGCCCCAACTTGGCTATTTTTTTAAAATAATTTTTTAAAATTATTATGTATACAATGTTCGCTCTGCATGTATGCCTGCCCACCAGAAGAGGGCCCCAGATCTCATAGATGGCTGTGAGCCACCATGTGGTTGCTGGGAATTGAACTCAGGAACTCTGGAAAAGCAACCAGTGCTCTTAACCTCTGAGCCATCTCTCCAGCCCCCAACTTGGCTATTCTTGAACCTCCCAGAAGTCTTTGCTTAACCCCATCTAAGATTCTTGACCCTTTTATATTTCAACACACTCAGTTCCCTTGTCTTCCCTTTGTCCCTCGTGTTTGGTGACTTTTTAAATTTTTGTCTGCATTGGTGTTTTGCTATGGATGTTGGGTTCCCTAGAACTGCCATGTGGGTGCTGGGAATTGAACCCTGGTCCTCTGGAAGAGTAGTCAGTGCTCTTAATTCCTGCGTCATCTCTCTCCAGTCTGCATTTGACGACTTTTTAATTCACTATCACCCACCGAACCCAAAGGGGGGAAAATCAGGAGACCCATCTGCTTCCTTCGATAAGCACGCAGACGCATGGCAGCAACTGGAGCTAATGTGTCAGGTGGCAGCCGAGTCCTGCCCTTCTGCCCAGTAATAGGAGCATGCGTCAGAGCAACCATCGTGTTTGAAATGTGGTTACTGCAGCAGAAAGCGCTGCACCGGAGCCGGGGTGCTGGGTCAGCTAGGCTGAGTCCCTGTTGGTGAGCTGGGCGAGTTCCTTCCCTTCTCTGGCTGTGTCCAGATGAAGCTAAAGCCCACAGGAGTTGGTTCTTGGTAAGATATCAGGAGTGACAGAAGACCCAGCCACAGAAGGCTCAACACATACATCTACCCTGAGTCCCTCCGTGCAGAGGGGCTGAGCAGGCTCTGAGTTTCACTGAGGTGAGGCATTTGCGTGCAGGTGGCTGCCAGCATCTGCATGAAACTCAGACACAGAGTATGTCTGTGCTCCCCAGAGTCCTTATCGCCCTAAAGCCCAGAAAAAAGTATCAGCCTCTAGGCACAGGGTCACCAGGGCCTTGCCTCTAACTTTAGGGAACTGTTGGAACCAGTGTCACACCAGAGCGCCAGGGCAGCCGCCCTCTTCCCAGAGCAAGGGAGAGAAAGGATCACACGTGGTATATTTGGGGTTTCATCATTTTATCTCCCTCTCCTCATTCTTGCGTTGTGGGGACTTCAGGTCTGCTTCCTTTACAAGACAAGGAAGGCACACGGGTCACTTCTGAGGCCGCCCTGCACCACAGGTCTGGGAAGGAAGGCTGGCACGGTGCGAGTGGGGCTCAGAGCTCCCTGGCGCTGGGCGTCTCTTCTATCAGCTGCTGGAGGTGGGAGGCTGCTTGGTCCAGCTTTGACAACTCCAGGCGGAGGGAGGAAAGCTGGACGAGGAGGAGGATGAGAATGGGTGAGCCGGCTCCGCACCATCCCCGCCAGGGCTTGGGCTTCCTCACTTACCCTCTGCTGCCTCTCTGTAACCCCCTCTGACGCAGTCCGATTCAAGAGGGCAGCGAGCTGTTTCTGTAACTTCTGCCTCCGGGCAGCGAGCCGAGGTAGCTGGCTCTGGGGGTCCACCAGGCCCTAGACATCAGGAGTGAGGGCTAAGACACCGGCAGCCTGCAGCTTCCAACCCTGAGACCCTCCCCTTCCATCCTCTTCTGAGATCCCTCCAGTTTCCTCTACTGCTCACCTGCAGCTCCATGTAGATCTTAATGGTGTCATCCAGTGGGGCGAGGGCCCAGCTGGAGGGAGCTGCTGCCCCTGGGGGCAAGAACCCTACAGCCCCACAGTGGCTCAGGGTGCTCAGGGGCTCCAGGAAGGGCTGGAATAGGCCCTGTTCTTCTGGATCTGAGCTCTGGAGCAGCACTAGTGGAGGCAGGGACAGTGAGTCAGGGTCAGTGAGGCCATCAGCTCCCACCCCACCCTTGGCTGCCCTTCACTGACAGTCCCTTCATGACGACACCCAGGACCAGCCTCACCTTGGGGTCGGGCTTTTGTGAGCTGGTAGGTGGCTCGGAGGGCCCGTAGTGCCTGGACAACCTCTTGGACCCTGGAGAAGCAGCGTTCCAGCTGGGGCTGGCGCCAGGACTCCTGGTGAGAAAACCCAGAGTCAGCACTGCTGCTGCTGTACCCGCTCCACCTGCCTCATCAATGAGAACAGCGCTCCGCCTGCAGGAGCAGGGCAACAGGTGAGGGCACCACCATCTACGGGAATGCACGACCAGTAGTTGATGACTGTACTCACTCTGCAGTACCAACCAATCCCCACTGGGCGAGAAATCCAAATACTATCAAGACACAAAGCCCAGTGTCAGGTTCAAATCATGAACAGTTTTACTTTGAATATTCTGCAAGCATGTACTCGATACAGCATATGCATGCCTGCGGGATCTCCTGCGCGAGGTACAGCATATGCATGCCTGCAGGATCTCTTGGAACTGGGGTTACAGTTGAGAGCCACAGTGCGGCTGCTGGGAATCAAACCCTGGTCGTCTGCAAGAACAGATGCTCTTAGCTGCTGAGCCACCTCTCTCGTCCCAGACTCCCCCCCACCTCTTTGTTTTGTTTTTTGAGACAGGGTTTCTCTGTGTAACAGTCCAGGCTGTCCTCGAACTTACTGAGCTCCAGCTGCCTTTGCCTCCCAAGTTCTGGGGTTAAAGGTGCACACCACCACTGCCCGGCCTTTCCCCTCTATGTAGTCCTGGAACTTGATATGTAGACCACGCTGGCCTCAAACTTACAAAATCCTCCTGCTGCCGGGCGGTGGTGGCGCACGCCTTTAATCCCAGCACTCGGGAGGCAGAGGCAGGCAGATCTCTGGGAGTTCGAGGCCAGCCTGGTCTACAAGGGCTGGTTCCGGGACAGTCACCAAAGCTGCAGAGAAACACTGTCTCGAAAAAAAAAACAAACACCAAAATCCTCCTGCCTCTGCCTCCCAAGTGCTATGATTAGAGGTACGAATCAATTTAGTGAGACAGTATAGAAACAATAGTGCCCGACATGGTGGCACATGCCCTGAATTCCAGCACTTGGCAGAGAGGTAGGCAGGTCTATACAGTGAGCTCCAGGACAGCCCAGCTACATAGACCCTGTCTCAAAATGGGAAAAACAAAAAACAAGGCTGGGAAATGGCTCAGCAGGTAATGCCTGCCAGGCAAGCGTGGTAACCTGAGTTGGAACTCATGTGAAAAGCCCCATGGTTAGTGGCAGTGGCCCCACAACCTTCAGCCATCACAAGGCTACCCCTCCACCCCTGACCCTGACTTACCAGGCTGTGGGCACTGGGGTAGGGGGCCACACAGATGCTGGGGGCAAGGGGACCACCTTGCCTGGGGGGCAGTCTTTGCCAAAGTTCTTCTGCCAGGAAGGGCATCAGTGGGGCGAGGAGGCGCAGACCAACATCGGCGCAGGAGAACAGGACCTGAGGGGGTCCTGGGGGACACGGAACCTTCGACAACACTGGCTTTACCGCTTCCTAGGGAGGGAGCTGACAGGTAGAACAGCCACACCGCATTTTGCCTGCCTGTCACTGCTGTGCGGGTGGGGACCAGCTCCTGGGCCGGGGTACATGCTAAGGTCCTGAGCATCACCAACACCATGCTATCCCTGGATGTGCATGTGAACAGGGCCCTGTTTCCCAGAGGTGTGGGAGAGAAAGTGGGACAGTTTGGTTTTTTTTTTTCCTCTTATCAGAAAGGGACAGAGATGGTTTTTTCCCTGCAGTGCTGGGGACAGAAGTGTCCGATGCACCAAGTCCTCTGCCCTGGAACAAGGCTGAGAAACAGCGAGGGAGACCAGCCCACAGCCACCGTTGCATGCCGAGTGACCCTGAGTGGGGAACTGAGGCAGGCAAGCACTCTGGGTGACTGTCATGGACAATGCTTAGAGACCCTGGTCTGAAACCCACCACACTGTCCCCCCAGGACGCAGCAGCTGGAGTGGCTGAAGCAACCGTGACAGGCAGCAGCGCTGGGCTGCACTCCAGAGGCCAGGCAGTGAAGGAGGAACAGGTGCACGCACCCCAGAACTCTGGAAACTCTAGGCCCTGCCCTACCACTCACCAGGTAGACATCACAGAGGTTGTGGAGCCAGAAATGATACAGGGTGTGGGTGACAAGTGACAGGTCCTGGCTGAGGAAGCCCCTCTCACACTCGTGGGCTGCAAAGGCCAGGCGGCTCAGAATCCAGGCGTCCATGGCGGAGGAGGGTGACACCTGCAAGCAGGCGCCATGAGGACCCGGATGGCTGGGCCCCGTCCCCGGTCACTCCAGGCTGCCGTCTCCCACCTTCTCTGCTGGCTGGGGTACAAAGTTCTCCCCCAGGCCACGGAGGATAAAGCGCAGGGCGTTCCAGAGCTTGTTGCAGAAATGGCGGTAGTTCAGGACCTCAGAGACAGACAGGTGCAGGTTGCCCCCTGGAGGGAGAGAAACAGGAGTCTCCCTGTCCTCAGCAAGCAGGGCTGGCTGTCCACACAGGGGCCCTCTGCCATGCCAGCCGCCAAGGCTCACCCAGGATTCCATGAGAGCACAATGCAAACCTCAGGGCATCTGTCCCACACTCGGGGATCCCATGAGGAAAGTCCTTTTTCTGCAACCAAAGGAAGACAGGGGTGGCCAGTGCCTTCAAGGCTGCAGGGAAAGCTGGCAGCCACGTTAGAGGCCTGGCCATAGGTCTTACCTGTGCTGCGGCTGCAATGGCCAGCTCTCCTGGGTCCAAATTGCCATCTCTCAGCTTGGCCTGTAGCACCTGGGGACGAGCGACGAGTTCATGGACCAGGCTCCCTGACCTCTTCATCCCTTGAGCTGAAGTCTTTGTCCTTACCTGCAGCTCTTGCCCGCTAATGATATCCCGTGGGTCTAGCACATTCCCCAGGGACTTGCTCATCTTCCGGCCTTGCCTGTCCCGAACCATGGAATGGAGAAGCACCTGGAGACATGGAGGGGGGTCAGCAGAAGGGCTTAGGGACCAGGGGCAGACCGGGCATGTGGGGCACTAGAGTACATTACCTTGCTGAATGGGAGCTGCCCAGTGAGCTGGGTCCCCAGCATGACCATGCGGCTCACCCAGAACAGCAGGAGGTCACTGCCAGTTTCCAACAGTGAAAGGGGATAGAAACGAGCGAGGTCTGGCGTCTAGGACAGGATAAGCAGTAAGGGCCACGGCCGCCTTAGCCAGCTCTGTCCACCCGAGTGGTGTCCACCCGTGTGGTGCCCACCCTCATGCTTTCTGCTTTAACCACCTCACCTCTTGGGGCCAACCCAGGGCAGAAAAGGGGAAAAGAGCCGAGGAGAACCAAGTGTCCAGGACGTCAGGGTCTGGGGACAGAACGGAATGGGGACAGCTAGAACCTTTGGCCGTTGCTGCCAGTCCCAGTGCCCCTCACAGATTCGGCCACGCACTCACCCCTCTCCAGGGTTAGTTCTGCTCCTGGTCTCCCGGTCAGCTTTGCTGCTACAGCTCTGGCCTCAGCCTCTGACCGCCCAACCACCCAACATTCCTTCCCGTCATCCTGAAAAAAAGCACGGGATTAATGTGGCAGGCTCTCGAGAAGAAACCGCCTGGGGTACTGTCACACATTGGGCTCCGAGTTCCCCGCCTGGGGCTTCCTTCCACACCAGCTGCTGCTCACCGACCTCTGCCTTCTCTCCAACCACCATGTAGGCCGGGATCCGATGGCCCCACCACAGCTGCCGGGAGACACACCAGTCCCTGCCAAAGATGATCCCAGCTGATGCCTCGATGTGCCCAGCAGTCCTCCCCCTCCCCACCTTCATGAGCGCCCCCCTTACCCGATGTGGGAAAACCAGTGCTGCCAGTTCTTCTGGTGGAAGGCAGGCCAGAGCTCCAGAGCCCCTGACTCCACAGCCTGGAAATAGAGGTGGCCCACGCCTTTAATCCCAGTCACAGGCAGGCGGGCCTCTGAGTGTGAGGTCAGTCTGTTCCAGTCCCGCCAGAGCTTGCTTGGCTCACAGCCTGAATTCTAGCCCCACAGAAGAACCCACTCCATACTTTAGCCTCTCATCTCCACCTGTGTACATAACACAGGCGATTAAATAATTTAAGTTTTAGAACAATATGTCCATGTATGTATACACACATAGAGGTCATAGGTCAACTTGTTCTCTTCCAGCACCAAGTGCAGCAACCAGAGCTTTTGCCGGTCAAGGAAAGAAGCCAGGCGGTGGTGGCGCACGCCTTTAATCCCAGCACTCGGGAGGCAGAGGCAGGTGGATCTCTGGGAGTTCGAGACCAGCCTGGTCTACAAGAGCTAGTTCCAGGACAGGCTCCAAAGCCACAGAGAAACCCTGTCTCGGAGAAAAAAAAAAAACAAACAGAAAGGGCCTTGAATTCTGTCCAAGAGCAAGGGTGCACGGCAGCCAGCTCGGGCTGCCTGCCTCCATCGCCACAGAGCCTTTAGGACAGATCCCAGTCTGTGCTTCACCACGATCCTCGGAGGCTCCCCTCCTCCCCATACTGGGCCTTACCTTGGCAGCTCGGTCCCCCATTTCCTGGCAGCGGACAAACCACTGGCACTTCAGCAGGTATTCTACCACGTCCCCGGAACGGCTGCAAGGGTGGCAGGGTTAGGACCCATGTGCTAGGGAGCAGCTGGGGACAAAATCTCACAGGACCCTGGACTGGTGGCGCCCCCTTATAATCCTAACACCAGAGAGACTGAGGCAGGGAGTTCCAGGCCAGCTCAGATTACACGATCAAGACCCCGACTCAAACAGAAGCCCCGGCACAGAGTTCACCCCCTTTCGGGACGGCCCCCAGTGGAGGACTAAAATGGCCCTACCTGCAGAGGGGCAGCACCATGGGGTGCTCCTGCAGGCCCCGGAGCAACCCCCGCTCCCTCAGTGCGCACATAATCTTTTCCCGGGCCACAAATCGGTGAAGACCCTGGGGAAGTGACAGACAGGATGAGGCAGGGTGGAGAGTGCCCACAGGAGATGGGGAGCACCAAGACGGGCCCCACCTGCAGCCAGTCTCCACACAGGGACGTCATTGTCCCATCCTCTGCGATGACGCTCAGTGGGGTCAGGCCGTGCCGGGCCCCCATCTCGGCATCTGCTGGACTGTGAGCCGGGGTCACCTTCACTGCCCCTGGGGGAAGGAGCTGCTGTGAGGCGCCCGCTCGCATGACTCTCCCACTGTGTCCCCCCTCCTCCCTGAACCCTTGGCTTCCACACACCTGTGCCCACATGTGGCTCAACAGTGGTGTCTGTGATGAGCGGGAGGAGCTGTCCTGTCAAAGGGTGACGGAGCTGTCGCCCGTGTAAATGCTAAAGGGAAAGGTGAGTGTCAGAAACAGGGTCCACCCGTGAGACCCCAGAGTGAGAGGGACAGAGAGTCCGCCCCGTGAGACCCCAGAGCGAGAGGGACAGAGGGTCCACCCGTGAGACCCCAGAGCGAGAGGGACAGAGGGTCCACCCGTGAGACCCCAGAGCGAGAGGGACGACAGAGGGTCCACCCGTGAGACCCCAGAGCAAGAGGGACGACAGAGGGGGTCCACCCGTGAGACCCCAGAGCAAGAGGGACGACAGAGGGTCCGCCCCGTGAGACCCCAGAGCAAGAGGGCAGAAGGCCCGTTGAGTGAGCCAAGGAGCAGACACTTGGAACAGCTCCTCCCCTGCTCCTACGAAGGCAGCCATGGGAAGCACACGAGCCAATGAGCGTGGTGGATACAGAGATGGGCAGCAGCGTGGTCTGGGGGCGTGGTTAACCCTGAGCGTGAGGAGAAGCAGAATAGCCAAAGAGAAGGGGGCACAGACTGGGCCGCCACAGAGCTGGGAGGAGGGGTCTCAGAAGGGGAAAGTGAGGAAAGGGTGCAGTGTGGGGTGCAGTGTGGGGTGCAGGCCCACTCCAGTTACTCACTGTGTATTGTGGGTCGTCGGGGTGGACGGCCACAGCCACGTCTCCAGGCAGCGTCTCGGGCCTCGTGGTTCCCACCACAATCTCCATACCTGGAGACAAGCATTCAAGCCCTACAGTCAGCCATCCCCCGGCCTTCCCCCGACACGGGTGGAGCAGACAAGGCCCGGCTGGCCCCATGCTGCCTCCTGCCCCCTTCTGACCAGCTGAAGCATTAAAAACTACACGCTACAGCTACCTTCCTTTGTGCTGCTTTCCTGAGACAGGGCCCAATGTCGCCCTGGCTGGCTTGGAACTTGCTAGGTAGACCGGGTGAGCCCTAAACCTGGAATCCTCCCACCTCTGCCTGCCTCCCAAACACTGTGATCGCAAGTGTGCCATCATTAGTCAGAACTAACCTTTCACCACTTTCCTGAGTGAACCCTAAGTTCCCAAAGAAGAGGACCCCCAGAGTAAGGACCCACAGCAGCGAACCTACCAGGGGTCCCAGAGGCCCAGTATGTGCTCGAGAAAATGGGGAGCAGAGGAAAGAGGGCAACTTTAGGCTGACACTCACCAGGCTCGCCATCCACAGGGAAGGCAACAGAAGCAAGGAGCCCAAAAGACACAGGGGTCGGGCAGCCGGGCAGCTGGAGCACTGTGCGGCCAGGCAGGGGCCGGCTCTCTACCTGGAAGGTTGAGGAGGCAGGTGAGAGAGCAGCCTCTCCGCAGAGCTCACATCCAGGATATCCACCGCCATGTGTCCCGCTTCCCTGGCGTCCACCCAAATCCCATCCAGAGGGCTGGCGAGCCAACGTCCACGGTAAAGTCACAGAGCTCAGAAGCCAAGGCAGCGCACTGCACTGAGCACAAACTCTTGAGTCTTTACAGTGCCCCCGCGAGGCAAGCGCCACCATCTGACTGAGGGGAGCAACAGGATGTCTAGAGCTGAGACAGGCAAACACAGCTGCCGGCGGCAAGGGCCTGACCCCGCCAGCCTGCTTCCCTCCTCTTCCTCACCTCAATGTCTGAGATGGCCGATCTCAGAGTGCACGACCAGTTCACAAGCTGACGGCTCCGGTACAACAATCCCGAGTTGTAGAGTCGCACAAACGCTTCCGTCACAGCTGCCGAGGAGCCCTCGAAGGATGACACCCGACATGCTCCCTCAGCCGAACCCAGAGGTTCCCCTCGTTCCTCTCCCAACACCCTCCCCAGAAAACCCACAGCGACTATAACGTGAACTCACAGCGTCCATGGTGAAACACTCTCGGTCCCAGTCCAGAGAGGCACCAAGAGCGCACAGCTGCTCATAAATCTCCCCTCCTTTCCTGTACCAGAGATTGCTATCGGTAAGTATGACCAGAGCACCTCCCGCACACTAACCAAGGATGCTCACCAATGCTGGGTAGCACGTGGCACTGGCCCAGCAGAGGCTAGAAGCTGATGGAGACAGAACCACACACCCAGGGTGGAGCTGATGGAGACAGAACCACACACCCAGGCTGGATCTGATGGAGACAGAACCACACACCCAGGGTAGAAGCCGATGGAGACAGAACCACACACCCAGGGTGGAGCTGATGGAGACAGAACCACACACCCAGGGTGGAGCTGATGGAGACAGAACCACACACCCAGGGTGGAAGCCTATGGAGACAGAACCACACACCCAGGGTGGAGCTGATGGAGACAGAACCACACACCCAGGCTGGATCTGATGGAGACAGAACCACACACCCAGGGTAGAAGCCGATGGAGACAGAACCACACACCCAGGGTGGAAGCCTATGGAGACAGAACCACACACCCAGGGAAGAAGCGGATGGAGACAGAACCACACACCCAGGGTGGGGCTTTCCACGGCTTTAAAAGCTGCACAGAGGTCTCCGTAGGGGTGTCTAAATTTCTGGCTTCTTTGAGCCATGCAGGATGAATAATTGCCTTGGGGCTACACCCTGTGGTGTCTACACTGTGGCCCCAGATTATGAGGACATGGACATAGACATACATACACACACACAAGCTGCAGCCCATGGGTTGTGAGCGCACACATACATTCATTTTGCACAACACCATAACACAACATTGCTTTTGCACAACATCATAACAAGATACTGCTTTTTGCACAACACCGTAACACGACACTGCTTTTTGCACAACACCGTAACACGACACTGCTTTCTGTACAACACCGTAACACGACATTGCCATCTTGAAAGTTCACATTTGAGGACTGTGCAATAAAGCAAAAGAAAGAAACCACACACACAAAACAAGTCCCCAACGTGTTTTAAATAAGTTTACAATTCACAACTATGCTGGGATGCACGTGGCCCACGGGCCACAGGTTGTGTTGTATATGCCCAGGAACAGTCACACGGTGAAAAACCTAAGAAAGTGAGAGAGACAAAAACATGTGACAACAGATGTGAAGGAGACAGGCCCGGGTGCAAGGGAGAGGATGGAATCCAAGAGAAAATAAGACAAGCAGACAGGATTAAAAAAACAAACAAAAACAAACAAAAAAAACAACAACACAGATACGTGCATAGATCCATAATATACACATACACGATATTTACATTCTGACATAAACACAGCATGCGTCCACACACACGCACACAGAGCTTGGACACCCGGTCCCTCAAACGCTGAGACCCAGAGCTTCTGCCCTGAGGCGGTTTGGAAGAACCGAATGCTACCAGTCAGGAGAAAGCAAAGATTCAGCCAGTCAGTCATGCAAGGGCCCCCGCCATGTACGCGCGTTTCCACTGCCACACGGCCTGGAGGAAGTCTTCCCGGCTCAGCTCGTGTCTCCTCACGCCCTGCTCCTTCCACAGGTGTTTCTCCACCACAGCCTGGAGTGGGATCAGGAGCAGATGAAAAGCTGGTCAGGTGCTTTGGATAAAGACTGCGCCGTTGACCGAGAAAGGGAACCGGGACGAAAGACCCACCTGGGTAGCAATTCCTGCGTGATCTGAGCCAGGGATCCACAGCACGCAATCCCCACGCATCCGGTGCCTGAAACGGAAACACCAGAAGGGGCCCTTGAGTTCACTCACCCTTCCCCTCAGAACTGCGGCCACCCCAAGTCCTCTCACCAGCGCACAAGCGCGTCCTGTATCGCTACTGTGAGTGCGTGACCGATGTGCAGAGAGCCAGTGACGTTGGGAGGTGGGATACACATGGAAAAGGTCTCCCCTGTTGCATGGGGCAGCCGCGCCTAGAAGGAATGAGGAGATCTGAGGCACAAGAGAGGACTGTGTGTTACCTGGAGGGCAACAGCACCCTCTGGTGTGCCCAGGTCAAAAAGAACTTCAGGAGGCCAGGTGTAGTAAATCACACCTTTAACCCTGGCTCTCGGGAGGCAAAGGCAGGTGGATCTCGGTGAGTTTGAGGCCAACCTGATCTACATAGAGACCCTATCTCAAAAAAACAAATCATGATGATGATGATGATAATAGAATTTCATCCAATGTACAGAAAGCAAAAAGAAACCCCTAAAGCAGTCGGGGTCGAAAGAAAGCTGAGCTGTGAAGCTGGCCTGTGCCCACAGAGTTCAAGGGCTGTCCACTCGGTCCCTGGGCCCTCGCAGCCCCGTTCTGCCCAGCACTGACCTGATACTCCGGCTTGAAGAAGCCCTCTCGCGCCCACCACTGGTACCAGGCCGCCTCAACATATCGGGGACTGTAAGCAGGAGGCGGGGGCCCAGAAACATCTGTACAAGCAGAAGAGAGAGCCACTACTGAGCTGCATTTCAGCAGACCACAGAGCAACAAAATCGCAAAAACATAACTACAGTTTACCTTTCTTTTCACCTGGCTCGGTGGGGATTTCATACAGTACTACCTCCTTGTGGCTCCAGGCCTTGGTGGGCACTGCAGGTGACTGTGGGAGGAAATGGGGGGGGGGGGTTGTAGATCGCAGTAAGTACACCACAGTCATCTGGATCCACGCACCAGATCTCCTTCAGTCCCTTCCCAAGGACTGACCCCTGACCTTGCTCGTCTCAGCTAGCCCAGCCTCCAGGGCCGCCTGTTTCTCCCGCAGGCGCTTCTGTTTGGCTTCTCGGTTCCTCCGAGAGAGGGGCGAGCCTTGGAGCTCTGGCTGTGTACACAGTGGCTGGGGCCTGGAGAGACCCCAGGAGGGCCTCAGCACCCAAAGCGGTGGCCGAAAGAAGGCCAGAGGTAAATGAGACATGGGGAGAGTTTGGGAAGAAGTCAGGTGCGCTCATTAAGAGGCCGGGGTGCAGGAGGTCACAGCCCGTCACTCCCAGCCCAGCGGCTGGACCCTCTCACTCTGTCCTTCCGCCTGGGGGCGGAGTGCATGGTGTCAACACCATTCTGGGTCGCTGAAACCTTGGCGTCCAGAAGGCAGGGGCTCTGGCGGTCACCCTGCGCTGACGCGGACACGCGGAAGATTAGTCTGGGGTTCGGAAACCAGGAAACCCCCAAACCTCCAACACGCCACTCTATCCTGAACTCCGCAGCGGATTCGGCGTGCGGACAGGCAAGCCGCCGAGTGTGCGCACGCGCGCAGGGGCGGGGCCACGCCGGCGCGTGCGTAGAAGACGCTCGCTCCGAGGGTTTACTGTGTAGCCGTGGGTACCACCACCTCGGATGGGAAAACGCGGACAGGTGTCCGGAGCCGCTTAGCTTTTTCCTTAATTTTATTAAACAAGAAATGTCCTGGTGTGTAAACAAAATACATCTGAGTTGGAAAGCTGCCCTCCCGCTCGTCCGTTCGGGCCCAGATCCGGCCGGCTCAGGAGCTGTGCTTCTGCCGCTTCCAAAAGCGCTTGACGTCGCTGTGCCCGGACGGCGTCACCACCATCAGCCGCTTGGCCGAGTTCTCGAAGACCAGCACGCCCAGCTCCCGCGCGTGGGCCAGCAGCAGCTCAAAGTCCACTTGCGACAGGAACTGGTTATACAGGACGCCTGAGGTTGGGTGGGACAGGCAGGAGGTGAGGGGCTGCAGTGGCCTCGGCCCCTTCGGGCAGCATCAGGGCAGAGGCAGCAGACCAGAGTTTTAAGAACGAACTCGTGCCATCCAGACGTTCGAAAAGACAACGGAATACCACAAGAAAAACCATGCAAACCTACTCAGGGCGATGACTGAATGACCCTGCTTCTTACCCTCACCTAGATAGCTTAACCCAAACTGCACTGAATTGGGACCTATTTCCTGCTACCAATAAATATATCAAAATAAAGGATCAGCTTTCCTTTCCCTCTCTGTGAAGGAAACAAATAAGAAATGCCCGAGACCCTTTTCATTCACCATGGCCAAACTGCTGGCCTTGCCTCTTAGATCAACAGAAGCAACGCACCTTCAGTGAAACGAAGTCTGTCCCTCTCCAGCTCCCACAGCCGAATCTGGTCTGTTATGGTGGGAGGCAGCACAGGAGTCTGCAGGAACAAGGGTGGGGCTATAGGACCCAGGGCAAGAGCCCAAAGCAATCTCTGTGGTTTAGATGCCTCTTTCCATCCATCCTTCCGTCGCTAGGTGCCCAGACTGCCAGCCTCCAGCATCTTGGTACCCCACCCACCCATACCTGTTTGAGCATCACTGGATGGGCCCTTGTCCTTAGGAAATGGATTATCTAAGAAAACACAAGAATGCAGAAAGCCGTCTGAGCGGTCTCTCACTGAAACAGCATCTCTTGCACTTGCTAGCCACGAGCCAGACAGAGCTGAAGCTATGCTTCCATGACAGGAAGACCTTGTCCCCCATCTCCCGACCTCCATTCCAGGTAGGGATACCTGCTGGGCTGTGATGCCACTGGCAATGGCCTGCTGCACGCTCTCCCGGGTCACCTGTGCCACCACCATGTTGGGGAACCGATACAGCATCTCAGAGAAGAGGGCGATGAGAGCGATCTGCAGCTCCGACTCTGGCCAGGGATGAAGAGGAATGAGGAGGTGCCCACTCCTGCCTCCCTCTAGCCCTGCCCTCGTGTGTTAGACAAAATACCAGAACGCTCCTAACCATAAACATGGCATAACTGGAATCCCTCCTGCGTCTCCCCTCCACCTCCATCCAGCCTCACCGGTATAGGCATACAGTCGGTAATTGGTTTCCACGACAATGAAGCCCGGCTGGTGCACAGTGCCCCCAGCCCCAGAGACGCCAGACGAGAGGTTGATGGCTAGGCGCGTGGGGTAGTAACGCCGGGACTTCCTCTGGAAGGGCACGGGGAAATAGGGTCCTCTGTCACCACCCTAGCATCTTCCTGATAGACAGATCCCCAGGTTCAGGGTGCAAAACCAACCCTGAACTTCCCCCCCAAATGACCCAAGCACTCAGTCCTGGCAAGAGCTTTCTGCACCCCAATACCCTACTCTCCTAGAAGCCAGGTAGCTGGGTGTGCGTACCTTCCTCTGGAAAACGAGTCCGAACTCACGCAGGTGTTGCAGGAAGTTCAACAAAGAATCACTCATACCTTCTACGGAGTAGTCCTGGGGAAGAAACGGCCAGCGAGGGCTGGGCACACAGCCCACCACTGGCCACCCAGCCCCTGCACCGCCCACCTCATGCCTTCTCAGGCACTTCTGTGGTCATTCTTACACTCCACTTCTCCATAACCTCTCTTTATCTCCCTGTCCTCCAGCCCCTACTTACCTTGCCCAGAGTAGAGAAACTGAGCTGGAAGAGGAAGGAGAGAATCTCCACTAGGTCCATGCCCCGACTCTGAGGAGAAAGGGGAGGTGAGAGAGGATATGAGGCAGAGTGGCAGGAAGAGGGGGTTAAGGAGTGCAGTCTAGGGACCAGAGGAGAGCGGACACATGGTCATCGGCCCAGGCTCTTACCTGCGCTGTCTGCAGATACTGCAGCATGAAGTACCAGAGCTGGGCAGACGTGTCCAGCAGCAGGAATTGGAAGCCAGCAGAAGTGATGCAGGGCGGCTCTCCAGGTTCAGCGCTAGAAATGGAGGGGCTGATGGTAACAGCACGCAGAGAGGGGCTGCCTGTTTCTTATACCTACTCAAACCTCTTTCTTTTCAATCCCTCCGAGCACTGGACACCCACTTTATCTGAGACCCAATGAGCAGGGAGCTGCTGTATTCTGTCCTCCTCACCTTTTCATAAGCCCAGCCTGGCTGAGGAGCTGGGCCAGGTCCTGGCTGACGGCTGCACTGGGGGAGCCTACCATGAAGTGCAAGACCACCTAGAGACAAAGGGGTCAGACTGGCACTCAGGGCTCCAGGGATGGGGGCAGAGCAGAGACAAAGGGGTCAGACTGGCACTCAGGGCTCCAGGGATGGGGGCAGAGCAGAGACAAAGGGGTCGGACTGGATCTCAGGGTTCCAGGAATGGGGCAGAGCAGAGGCACACAGAGGCCCGGTCCTCACCTCCCAGCGCTCCTCGGCGTACTTGTCGAGTGAGGGGACGTCCCGGGCGTGCTTGTCTGGTCCCAGCTGACTTGTGTCATCAGACCAGGCCTTGCCCCTGCGGCCAGCCAGGATGAGTAGGAGTAAGGAGCCCTGTCTGCTTCCCCACGGACCACAAGGAGGGGGCATTTCCTACACCCTGCACCAAGGGGGAGGAGGCCTCTCAGGGGCTTTTCCTCCATCGCTGCCATCAGCAGTTCCCCTGCCCTAGCTCAGGAAGAGAGGGAAATGACATACCCACCCAGAAGGGCAATTCGGAGGTTCTGGCGGAAGATGGGGTTGAGGATGAGGCCCTGGAGTCCACCAGGGAGCAGCTGCGTATGCCAAATGCGGAGGCCACTAAGGAGCCCTGTACTCTCCTCCTGAGCCCTGGACAGAAGCAGAGGCAAGGGGCGTGTTACGGGCAGAAAGAGACCTCCAGGGGTTCCATTTCTACCTTTTCTAAACTGGCAGCCCTTGGAACAGTGTCCCAGAATGAAGCTGTGTTTCTAACTACAGCGCTAAGTAGAGCCTAGTTTTTCTTTTTCTTTAAGACAGGGTTTCTCTTTAGCTTTGGAGACTGTCCCAGAACTCACTCTGTAGACCAGGCTGACCTCCGCCCCAGAGATCTACCTATCTCCTGAGTGCTGGGATTCAAGGCGTGTGCCACCACCACCTGGCTTGTTTTCTCTTCTTTTAATCACTGTTTGTTTCTCTGTTTAATTTTCTAAGTTAATCCCTTTTTTCTCTTTTTTTCCTTCTTTTGTTTTGTTTTGTTTTGTTTCTGAAAGGGTCCTATGAAGCTGGGGACAGCCTCAGACTCACCGTGGAGCCCTTGAACTTCTGCTCTTCCTAGCTCTCCCTCCCAACTCTCAGGACTGCTTCTTTCTTTTCTTTGCTCTCTTTTTTAAGTCAGCATACAACCAGTTAGTTACAGAAATCACAACCTCCAAAGGGGAAACCATTGCAAGTGTACTCTTGGAGGGTATTCGCCGTGCGGGGCAGAGCCTGCGGAGAGGCCCGCGGTTTGACGCCTAGCTTCCTGTGTTTCCTAGCGGTGCAGTTTGAGAATGCAGCCGCTGGGCAGCCGGCACGGCCGTGCTCAGGACTCACTTGCTGAAGTCTTTCTTCACCCACAGGGCCACTGCAGCCTGCGGCAGAGGCTGCTCCAGAAAAAGCATCCGCATCACCCAATTCTTCGCCAGAGAAGGGAGCTCCCTGAAAGGTTCAGAGGCCAAAGGTTACCAGAAGCTGCCTCACGCCTGCACCTCGGCCCACATCTGCCTCTGGAACGTCTCACCCCACCTCCCACCTCTTTACCAGTCCCACTGCCCCCACACTCTGTTTTGCATTGCCACACCATGTGGTAATGTCTAACGCGCCGGTGCTCACACTAAGCTAAACCTCTCCCCATAAGATTCCAGTCTGCAGGCCCCGTTACATTCCCCAAACCACGGTCCTTGCTTTGAGAGGCTCTCACCTGAAGACAGCCAGACAAGTGGCTGGGTGCCCATACAATCGGTCCAGCACCCCAGGGCTCAGGCCCCCTAAGAACTCCTGTAGATTCCTACATTGTAGGTGTGCTCGGTTCAGTCCACCCCTTGCAGGGGCGCTCTCCATCACCTGAGAGGTACAAACATCAGAGGTACTCCCCCACGATCCAGGCCAGTGTCGCTCTGCCTTCAGATCTATCAGGTCCACCATCACCCACCATTTCTACACCTTCCTCCCTGGTGCTACTCATTCCTTACTTCTCCCAAACCCCTCATGTTCCTGCTTCTTCATCAAACAGCCCAGGATCACCTTGAACTTGCTATGTGGCCAAGGATGGCTTTGAACACCTGATCCTTCTGTATCCACCTTCCAAGTGCTGGGGTTACAGGAATGTAGCAATGCTGGCTTTTCATTCCATATCTCCCCTAAAGTTAAACCTTCTCTCAGCCTCCAACTGGTGGGATTATTCCCACTTTTGTGTGTGGCCCCGAGGATCATGTCTAGATCCTCACCAATGTGGCCAGGTGACAGAATCATTTATTGTTCCATACTTGCAAAAGAGTTTTGCATATTATCGTAGCAGTGACAAAGATGCTTATTTGAACCCAGCCCTCTCTCTCCTCCACCCTCCTGGTCAGATCGGTCTACAAGCTCCAAATCTGTCAAGTCCTTAGCTCTCATCTGGAGACCCGGCTATAAACTACCTTCATGCTGATATCTCTTTTCTATCTCTTTTCCCCCGCGCCAGCCTCACCCTCTCACCGTCCCACACCGTCCGAGCTCCTCACTTCTTCCTGGCTTTCCTTTCACGCCACCTCTAGCTTAACTCTCTCTCCCTTTATCTCTCTCATATCGCCCCCTCGCCACTCGGATCCCCCTCGCATACCCCGGGTCACGAGCCGTTGCTTAATCAGAGCCAATGTCTCGCACTGGCTGAAAATAAAGGATGAGAAAACGGTGGGAGAACCACGAAGTCTTCCACAGACAGGAACCAGCCAATAACCAGTCCAAAGGGTAGGGAGCGCAGAAAAAGTGTGAAGAGTAAAGGGGATGAGAATAGGCAATGCACTCGCTTGCCGCGTGGCGTGTTGGGAATTGTAGTCCTCTCATTGCCCGCATTGTAGCATCGTGAGGACGGTTTGACTACAATTCCCGAAAGGCACCGCAAGACTACCAGCCGAGAGAAGCTGGTTTTTCATTGAATTCCCTAAGAACACCCTACGACAGACCATTTAGTTCCACTTCTCTCTTTCCCTTGCCTCTAAGAGTCCTTGTCCCGCCCAGACAGGAGGCGGCAACCAATCTGGAGATGCTCCCGAGGCCTCCAATCAGAGGCCCGCTGAGGCCGCTCAGTGGCCAAGTGTTGGATTTAGAGACCTAAAAACTGGGTTTCTTGACCTCTGCTGTTCCCCACGAAATTGAGATAATGTACCGCGCAGAGCATTTTCACGAGGCGAGGATTAACACATTCCAGTTCACATTCCAGTTCGCCCTTATTTGGCAACTAAATGCTTAATCTTAATCTCTTCCTCCAGATTCCCCCTCCAGCTCTTAAACAGTTGGAAGACTCCATTACAATTTTTTTTTTTTTTTGGTTCCTGTCCTGGAACTAGCTCTTGTAGACCAGGCTGGCCTCGAACTCACAGAGATCCACCTGCCTCTGCCTCCCGAGTGCTGGGATTAAAGGCGTGTGCCACCATCCGCCCAGCTCCATTACATTTTTTTTTTTTTCCGAGACGTGGTTTCTCTGTGGCTTTGGAGCCTGTCCTGGAACTAGCTCTGTAGACCAGGCTGGTCTCGAACTCACAGAGATCCGTCTGCCTCTGCCTCCCAAGTGCTGGGATTAAAGGCGTGCGCCACCATTGCCCGGCTTCCATTACAATTTTTAAAAGAAAGCTGCCATTTGCTCTGATTTGGTTGATGAATTTACTGGAGAGAAAGGTAAGGCAAGGGAAGACATCCACCAAGGTCAACTATAATTTCTCCAGTTCTTATGAGTCAAATTCTGATTTTTGGTCTTTTGTTTGTTTTTTTGGTTTTCTGTGAAACCCTGGATGTCTGGAACATGCTCTGTAGACAAGCCTGGTCTTCAACCCAGAGATCCTCTTGCCTCTGTCTCCCAAGTGCTGGGATTAAAGGCGGGCACCACCACCACCCGGCTTAAATTCTGTTATTCTTACATCACAGAATACCAAGCCCAACAAGAATAAGGAATTTGCACAAGAGATCCGCAGTGCTGGGATAAGAAACACATTTACAAAGGACAAAAGATGGCAGGACCATGTAAGACTTTGTTATGACTTATTATGCCCACTATTTGCCAGTCGGTATCTACAATTAGCAGAGCATCACGAAGCTGACAGCGCTTTTCAGCACACGGTACAGTGTTTGTATATTTCAAACACAAGAGTCACAGTCTGGGAATAAATGTTGGGTGAAATGGGCAGAACTGAAAGAAAGCACCTCTTATGGAGCAATTAAAAAAGACAACAAGGGCTGTGAGGTGGCTCAGTAGGTAAAGACTCGCTGTGCTCACCGGGTGACCTGACTTCTCCGTGCATGCCATGGCAATATGAAGCCCCCCCCCCCCACACCCGCCTTTGCCCTCCTGCACTCACAGGAATAATGAATGAAGTCATTTGACATTGTCTTGTTTGTCAATGTTAAAGTAAACTCTGTGCCAGCCCCTCCTCCCTTGTTGCCGTTAACAAACTCATTCGTTCACGATGACCTTCATCCTGATAGCAGGGGGAAGGCAGTTTCTAAACATAAAATGACCTTGTCTAGAAACAACTCCAAGAAGAGAGACCGAAGGCTTGCACACAGCCCCAGAGGTGGATTTAACTTCCCATTCCCCAGACCTCCTCTATAAAGCCCAAGCATCCCTTTCGTCTTTGGCAGACACCCCCCTTACTGCCATGTCTGCCCCTCTATGTTTGAAGTAAGCACTTCAGTCTGCTGAGGTCCATTTCTGCCTCCTGTCTCTTTAAGATGCTTCAAAAATCTAATAGTAAAATAAGGAAAGAAGAAACATACTAGATTAGCAAAAGAAATACCAAGCAATAGTAAGAAATCCCATCTTGTAAAGAGATGGGAAAGTTTTGATTTGCAATTAAAGGTGGTGGAAGGAATGCAGACTGGAGAGGGAAAAAGAAAAGAAGCAAAAAGAATAAAAACAACACCGGGTGGTGGCGCACGCCTTTAATCCCAGCACTTGGGGGGCAGAGACAGGCCGATCTCTGTGAGTTCGAGGCCAGCCTGGTCTACAAGAGCTAGTTCCAGGTGGTAATGCTTGCCTGGAATCTCAGCCTTCCAGAACCGGAGGCAGTAGGATTAGGAATTTACAGTTTGCCTGTTTTTTTGTTTTGTTTCTTGAGTCAGGGTCTCTTTATGGCTGTCTTGTAACTCTCTCTGTAGGACAGCCTGGCCTTGAATTTACAGAAATCTGTTTGACTCTGCCTCCTGAGCATTGGGACTAAGGTGTGCTCCGTGACTGCTCCTGACCCTCCTGCCTCCACCTACCCACCCAGTGCAGAATTACAGGCCCATAACGCCACACGTAGCTTTGTTCTTTTTCTTTCTTGCTAAGATTTGGTTGCTTCTTTAATTTCAGTTTTATTTATTTATTTTGGTTTTTCGAGACAGGGTTTCTCTGGAACCCCACGGGCTGAAGAGCATTGGTGGAGATCTGGTCTGACCAGAGGAGATTGCTGAAGGCTAGCAACACACAAAACCCAGGGAACAGTTTCTGGACAAAGGCCCCGTGTTAGGAGGGTCTGTGGCTGAAAAAACGGTGGTGTGTGCAGGAGAGTGTGCTAGCCCAGAAAGTCAGCCCTGGACAGAGCAATCGGAAATGGACTTGGTGGAACACTTCTACTATAAGCTTTCAGGAGACTGAGGCAGGAGGGTTGCTAGTAGTGAGATTCTTATAGCAAACAGCACAGGCCTTTAATTCCTGAACTCAGGAGGCAGAGGTCCATAGATCTGAGTTCAAGGACAACCTGGTCTACATAGGGAGCCAGGCCAGTCTTGGCTACACAGTGAGACCCCATCTGAATAAAGCAACAGAAAGATCCACAAAAGCGACTAGGGGTACAGCTCAGTGGGAGAGAGTTCGCCTAGCGTGTGCAAGACCCTGGGTCCAACCCTGGCATTGTACTCATCACCATTATCGTCATCACACATACATAAACATAAAATAAAATATAGTAAAAAACAATTTAAAGGGGCTGGTGAGATGGCTCAGAGGTAAAGGCAGTTGCCACCATACCTGCGTTTTCTACCCAGGACCCACATGGTGGAGCTAGAGAACCAATTCCTGCAGGTATTCTCTAACCTAGACACACACACACACACACACACACACACACACACACACGCATGCACACATACACACAGACGCACAAACACGCATGCCCACACATGCATACACAATTCCGCACACATGCACGCACACTACATAGATTTAATATGTAATAATTTTTGAAATACAAGCTACAGAGGACCCGGCACAGAGTTGTGTGCCCGCAACTCCAGCACCTGGGAGGTAAAGGCAGAGCATCCCATCTGGATTATTCTCTGTTCCACAGCAAGTTTAAGACAAGTCTGGGCCACATGAGACCATAAGATCCAGCCTCAAAACAAAGGTCACTGTGGCTGCAGAACTAAAAACAAACCGGAGAGGGACAGAAGCGGTCCTGGGTGACTAGCTAGGACACGCCAGTGTAGCAGCCTGTGCCCGGGCAGGGGAAATGTCGAGAAGAACGAAGATCTGGCAGCGGACCTATGAGCTGCGCACTGGACTGGACTCAGCATGGAGGAGGATCGAGGGTGCCATTGCTGCCACGGTGGGAGAGTGGCAGGTTTGGACACGCTGTCCTGATCTTCACAGGAGCCAGAGTTACATAGTTCCAAAGCTTACTCAAAGCAAGTCTGGGCACAGAACCCTGGGAGCAATGGCTCCCTGCCAGGAATTCCATTGCTTATTATTCTAACGTCTGACCTCTGAACTCTAACCCATCAATGTCTGTCTTAATCGTAAGGCAGTAGCCTGACCTCCGCAGCTTTAACAAGACTGTTAGATTTGTGACCTGGGCCCTGAGAGCCCATTAATCCAGCCTCAGATTAAATTATCTTTACTGTTGTCCTCTCATTATCTGTTTGGCTCACTTTGTGAATATCGTCAGCCAAAACCCCAGGGTCCTTGTTTCACAGAAATGGCTGTGAAGATGGGGCTGCTTTCTCCAAACCTGCAACTCGATTGTTTTTTCCTTGCTTCCCAAAATGAACTCTCAAGCTTGCCCAGTGACTGCAGCTTGTCCTTGCAGGCCTGAGACATCCAGGCTCATAGCTGTGGCTTCCACCAGACAACTCACGGGCAGGAGTCATGAGCATGCTCCCAAAACCAAACCCAGAGATCACCTGGGTCTCCCCAACCCTTGGGATCCGAGAATTGGACAAGGAAAAGAAATCACACCGTTATTTTGGATACCCTCAACCCAAAATCTATGGGGAGTGAGAGAACTCCTGGTGGCTTCTGAGGTAGCTGTTGACTACCACCGATCAACACCACTGGTTTTTCTTTTTTTAATTTTCGTTTTTAATTTTACATATCAATCCCAGATCTCTCCTTCCCTTCCCTCATCCCACTCCCCCACCACCTTCTCCTCACCCCACCCACCACTTGCTCCTTAGGGTATGGCCTCCCATGGGGAGTCAAGGAAGTTTGTCCCTTCACCGCTTTGAGGTCTGACCAAGGCACTCCTCCCCTACTCCCGTGTCTAAGCTGAGAAGGTGCCCCTCTCCCACCCCCAACGCCCCCTCTCCCCCTGTGTCTAAGCTGAGCAAGCTGCCCCTCTCCCACCCTCCCACCCCGTCTAAGCTGAGCGAGGTATCTCTCCATAGGAAATGGGCTCCCAAAAGCCAGTTCCTGTACTCAGGATAGATCCTGGACCCACCGCCAGTGGCCTCATAAACTGCCCAGTCCACTGTCACCTGCATTCGGGGGGTCTAGTTCGGTCCTATGCAGGTTCCACAGCTGTCAGGCTGGAGTCCGAGAACTCTCACTAGCTCCGGTCAGTCGTCTGTGGTTTTCCCATCATGGTCTTGACCCCTTCGCTCATACCGCCACCCCTCTTCTCTTCCACTGACTGCAGGGGCTTGGCCTAGTGGTTCGTTGTGGATCTCCGTATCTGCTTCCATTGGTTACTGGATGAAGGTTTGACGGTTATGGTGGTCCTCAATCTGATTACAGGGGAAGGCCAGTTCAGTCCAGCTCTCCACTATCACTTAGAGTTTTATCTGGGGTCACCCTTGTATACTCCTGAGAATTTCCCTAGTGCCAGGTTTCTCGCTAATCCCATAATGGCTCCCTCTATCAAGATATTTCTTTCCTTGCTCTCCCTCTCTGGTCCTTCACCCAACCTGACCTTCGGATCTCTCACATTCTCCTCCCCGCCTCCCCTTCCACCCCCACCCCTCCCTCCCACACTCACTCCCAATTTACTCAGAAGATCTTGTCTATTTTCCCTTTCTAGGCGGATCCACGGATGTTTCTCTTAGGGCCCTCTTTGTTACCTTGCTTCTCTGGGGTTGTGCACTGTAGTCTTGGACACCACTATTTATTTATGTTTGCTTTTAATTATTATTTATGTGCATTGCTGTTTTGCTTATGGTGTCAGACCATTGAGAGCTGCCATGTGGGTGCCAGGGATTGAACCTGAGTCCTCTGGAAAAGCAGCCAGTGGTCTTAACCACTGAGCCAGCTCGCCAGCCCCAGTGGACATCACTATTCTCCCTGCAGAGCATCGGAGTGGACAGGGCTCTCAGGGCCCAGCGGGCATGGGCCCGGATTATGTGACCACAGACCAATGCTAGGACAGGCAGGATGTGGGACGCGGACTGGGGAAAGGGAAGACAGCAGGCTGGGAGTGAGGGTGGGGGGAGGCAGACATTACCCAACCCCCAGGAAATGCACCCGCAGCTGTGGAAAAACTCAACTTTTATTATTACCTGCCTAGTGCAGGAGATTAAAATTGCTTCAAGCTAAGTCCATATATTAGTGTAAAAATCTGTGTCTCTCCCCCCAAAAATGTACAAACCCACGTGATTATAGAAAAACCAATGTGGTAGCTACAATAGAGATCCCCGCCCCCAGCCTCGGGCTATTGATCCCTCCGTCCCCCATCCTAGTATTTACTCCACAGAAACATATAGGCTTTGAGAAGTTCTAGCTGCAGCATAGAGGGTGGGAAGGAGGGGCGTGTGATCGAGGATCAGGTCAGGGATCACCCCCAGGTCCAGTGTGTCAGGGGGCGGAACAGAAGGAAGCCAGGGCTGAGGATCACTGTAGGGGTTAGGCCTCCTTGTCCACCTCGTCCCCCAGTTTCTCAGCTGGCAGTGTCCAGTGTGTGACAGGAAGGTGGCCGGGGCCACAGCCACCTCCCCAGGAACCAGTGTTGTCCAGTGGGGCCCAGGTGCTCCAGTGGGCCTCGTCCAGTGTGCGCCCTGCATTTGCCCCCATCCTTCCCCAAGGGGTGGCTACAAGAAGTCAGGCAGGGTCCCAACCCCAGGGCCAGCTGGGTGGGTGGTGCTCAGGAAGGAACCAGGAAGGGTGCTTGTCCAGTGACAGAGGCTTCAGCTCCTTGGGCAGGCCCAGCCCACCTGCAGAAACGCTGCCTCTCGGGGATGGAAGGGTGGGGTGCCATAGGCTTCTCTGGTGTCCAGCGTCCCCTGGATGGCTCCGGCGGGTGAGGGCTGCAGGGTCCTGAGTTTACACTGTGTTGAGCGCATCGTCTGCCAGGAACCGGTGAAGCTGGGCAAAGGGCGGCCGCTGCTCTGGCTCCCGGCTCCAGCACCGCAGCATCAGCTCATAGAGGGTCTGCGGGCAAGCGGGTGGCCGGGACAGGTACACCTGCGAGACGCCCGCCGTGTGAACGAGTTAGATACAGGTACCCTCACCACAGGGTCTGTCCCCCCTGGCCCCTCCCTCAGCTCTGACCTGCCGGCCCTGGTCCCTGAAGAACTCCCCCGCATTCTCGATGACCTGCTCATCTGTAAGCTGCCCGAAGGGCTGGGACCTGCAGAGCATCAGCACCTCCCACAGGGTCACTCCGAAGGCCCACACGTCACTCGCTGTCGTGAATTTCCCCTGACACACAAGAACGCAAGGAAGGCAAAGGAAGACCTCAGACAGGATAGACTCAAAGTCTACCTGGGCTGTCCTACCTGACTCCCCACACCTGCTTCTCTGTTCCTGGCTTCCCCACCCCTCCCCCTGCTCTGGTCCTATCCCTTTCCACCTGCCTTCCACCTGCTGGTCCTGAGTCTCTATCCTACCCCTTCTAGCCCATTTCCAACTCTTACCCCCCCAGCCCAATACCCGCTCTTGGCTCCTGAATCTCCTGTTTCTTCTATTCCCAGTTCCTTGATCCAGGGTTCCCTCAATTTTCAAGGGAGAAAAGTAGAGCCCCAGAAAGGCAAGAGGAGTCACAAAATTGGCAGAGGGGCAGCCAGTGTCCCCTCCCCACACACACACCCCAGTCTTTGGGATGCTCACCATGGCAGAGGGGCAGCCAGTCCCCGCCCCTCCCAGTCTGCTCCTTTTGGCTGATCACCATGGCAGAGGGGCAGCCAGTGCCCCCCATACACACACCCCAGTCTTTGGGAAGCTCACCATGGCAGAGGGGCAGCCAGTGCCCCCCCACACACACCTCAGTCTTTGGGATGCTCACCATGGCAGAGGGGCAGCCAGTATCCCCCCCCCAACACACCAGTCTTTGGGGTGCTCACCATGGCAGAGGGGCAGCCAGTGCCCCCCTACACACACCCCAGTCTTTGGGATGCTCACCATGGCAGAGGGGCAGCCAGTGTCCCCCCACACACACACCAGTCTTTAGGGTGCTCACCATGGCAGAGGGGCAGCCAGTGTCCCCCCACACACACACCAGTCTTTGGATGCTCACCATGGCAGAGGGGCAGCCAGTGTCCCCCCACACACACACACCAGTCTTTGGGGTGCTCACCATGGCAGAGGGGCAGCCAGTGCCCCCCCACACCCCCCACAACCCAGTCTTTGGGGTGCTCACCATGGCAGAGGGGCAGCCAGTGTCCCCCCACACACACCCCAGTCTTTGGGGTGCTCACCATGAGGATGCACTCCCAGGCCATCCACCTAATGGGCAGCACTGCCCGGCCCTGCACACGGTAATAATCCCCAGCATAGAGATTCCGGCTCATGCCAAAGTCGGCGATTTTGATGGTGAAATTTTCCCCAACCAAGCAGTTCCTGGTGGCCAGGTCCCGATGCACAAAGTTAAGTGTGGCCAGATACCGCATGCCCGAGGCAATCTGGGCTCCCACGTGCAGCAGCATAGGGTAGCTGAGAGAAGCAGAGAGAAAGTCACAGAGCAGCCTTGGCTCCTCCCCACCTGACGTACTTCTGTCTAGGAGAGGGAGTGGAGCCCACACCTCAGCCACTCTCGGATCCTGGCAGGGAAGAGGTTCAGAATGGGGCAGGTCCTATTCTACCCATCCAATCCCAAGGAGTTCACGCTTTGTTAGGCTGAGGCAAGAGAGAATCATGGAGGCTGCAGTCTCTTCACCTGCTCCTAAGAGCTCAGCCTTCCTGGCTAGTTCATGGATTACCATGGAGATGAGCTCCTCATCCTAGGCCCGCCCCATGCTCTCCTCCTCCCTCCCCAGCTCAGTGAGGGCCAGGAGACCCATCTGGGGTGCTCTGGGGAAGGTACCTGATTGTGGGGCCCTGGTCAGACTCTCTGTCCCCAGGCAAGCCCTGCGCTGCCTTGTTCTCCAGCTGGTGGGCACTGAGGAACTGGTTCAGGTCGCCGTTCTCCATGTAGTCGGTAATCATGCAGAGAGGGTCGTCCTGGACACACACGCCCAGGAGTCGGATGATGTTTGGGTCCTTCAGCCGGGACATGATCTTCACCTCCTTCAGGAAGTCATTCCTGGGGAAGCAGGGAGGAGGCTGGAGAAGTGCCATGGCAGTGCATCCTCCTTCCTCCCCCAAGGGCCTCCCTCCCTCCAGATACCAGGCTCTGCTGCTCCCTGATCACCATGGCATCCCCCCTTTTCTAGACATCACCCCTAGTCCTTACCTAGCTAAAGTATGACTACATCGTCTCCCCTCCCCCTCTCCCTCCAAACTCACTAGGCTCTCCATCCACCTTACTCTTCCTCAATCTATGGCCTCTCTTTAATCATTCTTTAATTGTGATTGTGCTTTTTTGGTTTTTGTTTATGTCTTGGAGCCTGTCCTGGAACTCGCTCTGTAGACCAGGCTGGCCTCAAACTCACTGAGATCCACCTGCCTCTGCCTCGCGAGTGCTGGGATTAAAGGTGTGCGCCACCACCACCTGGCTAATTATTTTTGTTATATATACGTGTATGGATAAATCTATGTGTGCACTCTGCCCAATCCATTTAGTGTTAAGTATGTGTAGGTTGTAAGGCTGACCACTTGGGACTAGATAACCCTTCAGGGGGCTGAGCTCTGGGGAGGATGAACTCTCCCTCTCTCAGAAGTTGTTGGTTGTCTGTAGCTCTCCATCTACAAGTGGGGCCCCGCGTGGTTGCCCCCGTTCACACCGGCATGTGCTATCATTATATTGCCGTGGGTCTCACCTGGCATTTTTGGTGGCATCTGGCCGGAGGATCTTCACTGCCACCAGCAAGGGGTGTCCCTTCTGCACAGTGACAGGGAAATCACTACAGACGAGATCTTGAGGGTTCTCTACTTCACACAGGTGCACCTGGAGAGGGAAGGTCAGGCCATGGTGTCAGAGGGGCATCACAGCACAAACAGTCAAGGAAGCATGCAGCCGTGGCGACAAAGCCCTAGTCCGGCTCGATGCTGTGGAAGTTGGACAGGCATCCTCCTTACCTCCCCAAACTGGCCCAGGACAGGTGCCCTCCTTACCTCCCCAAACTGGCCCTGGACAGGCGCCCTCCTTACCTCCTCAAACTGGCTCTGGACAGGCGCCCTCCTTACCTCCCCAAACTGGCCTTCGCCAAGCTTCTCCTTGAAGCGGAGCCGGGACCGAGGGAAATCCACTCTGGGGGGCCCATCCCCAACTGCCCCTGGGGGCAGGGCGGGCACAGCATAGGTGTTGCCCCCAGTGACGCCCTGCAGGGTAACAATGTCAGCCTCGGCATAATGGGGGACGCTGTTCTGGGGAGGTGGGGGTAGCAGCGGGGGTACCGGGCTTCTCGGGTTCCATATAGTCCCCACTGCAGGCTGGAGAGGTGAGGGGAGAGAAGACAGGATGAGGCTTCAGGAGCAGCCCTGAGCGGTACAATTCTTCACGCCCCAATCTCCCAGAGGTCCCAGCCCCTATGTCCCCTCTGTCCCAGCCTCAAACCAGAGAAGGCCGGTGCGAGAACTGTGTGCCACACCCAAAAGCTTTCGAGGCAGCACAGACAGTTAAGTAGAAAGTACCCGAAAATTTCCCCCTTTGGGGGTTTCCTGGCACAACCCTGACCACTAGGTAAGCCTGGGCTGGAAGAGGAACTCCTCCACCCAGCATCTGAGTCATGAGTCTCCTCCATGTTCCAAACCCTCTTCCCACTGATCACCAGCTCCTGCTGCTGCCGGCCCAGCCCCTCCCAGCCACAGTGGCTCCCAATCCCAAACACACCAAGCTCAAAGACAGGCAGAGACAGGGCACACAGAGAGGGGAGGGGGGAAGGTCCTCACAGCAAGAAGTTTACAGACAGGAGGGAGGCAGAGCTGTCCCCTCTAGGCCCTGGGGAAAGGGCCGCAAAGAGGAAGCAACACCGAAAAGAGGAGCAGACAGGAGGGGCAGCGTGAGCCTTCACCTCTGGGACTGTGGAGAGAGGACACAGGGGGGAGAGGGCAAGCGCCCAGGGTGAGGCCCTCCTCCTCGCAGCTCTAGAGAGAGGGGAGAATAAAGCGGAGTTACAGAAGAGCGGCACCACAGCAGCGTCCTCTCTAGCTCTGGAGAGCAGCGCGAGAGGAGGAGGGGACAGAGCTAAGACCAGCTCGCACAAGCGAGGTCCCCTTGGCTCCAGGGGCCGCAGAGCTTCCAGCTGGGAGCTCAGGAGAGCAGAAAAGGCCACAGTGGGGAAGTGGATAGTGCAAGGTCTGAGGGCTTTCTCTGCCCAGTAGAAGTCCAGGAGCCTGCAGAGCCCAGCAGCAGAGGGGCTTACCCTGCGTGTTGGTGGGTTTGGCCCAGGCGGGTGTGGGGGGGCCCGGGCCTCGAGGGGGACGGGCGTAAGTGGCCAGAAGGAGGCGGTAGGCCGGATTGGAGAGCAGCAACGCTGTCGGGAGAAGGAGGGGGGAGACACGGGGAAGGGATGAGACTCAAGGCTGGACAGACAGGGAGACCTGGAATAAGGCAAGCCTGGGGCTTATGGGACTGAAAGTGCAGGAGACAAGAGATCGAATCACTGAAGGCCCTCAAGAGTGATGGAGAGCTGAGTGGATGATGGATGTGTATGCGTGGATGAGTGGATGGTGGATGATGGATGTGTATGCGTGGATGAGTGGATGAGTGGATGGTGGATGACGGTGAGTGCAAAAACTGCTGTCTGAGGTTGAATGCTGGAGAAACAAATGGGTTTATGAATATAGATGGATGGACAAGGTTGGGTGGGTGGGTGGGTGGATGGATGGGTAGATGGATGGATGAATGGATGGATGGATGAGTAGATGGATGGGTGGGTGAATGGATGGGTGGATGGATGGGTGGATGAGTAGATGGATGGGTAGATGAGTAGATGGATGGGTGGATGAGTAGATGGATGGATGGATGGATGGATGGATGGATGGATAGATGAGTAGATGGATGGGTGGGTGGATGGATGGGTAGCTGGGTGGGTGGGTGGATGGATGGATGGATGAGTAGATGGATGGGTGGGTAGGTGGGTGGGTGGGTAGATGGGTGGGTGGATGGATGGGTGGATGGATGGATGGATGGGTAGATGGATGGGTGGGTGGATGGATGGGTAGCTGGGTGGGTGGGTGGATGGATGGATGGATGAGTAGATGGATGGGTGGGTTGGTGGGTGGATGGATGGGCAGTTGGATAGATGGATGGATGGGTGGGCGGGTGGGTGGGTGGATGGATGGATGGATGAGTAGATGGATGGATGGATGGATGAGTAGATGGATGGGTGGGTGGGTGGATGGATGGGCAGTTGGATAGATGGATGGATGGGTGGGTGGATGGATGGGTAGCTGGGTGGGTGGGTGGATGGATGGATGAGTAGATGGATGGGTGGGTAGGTGGGTGGGTGGAAGGGTGAGTGGAAAGAACAAATGTTGAGGGGTAAGGAGACAATGACGGCACAACAGAAATCTATGACACAATGACAGGGTGAGACCACTGGCATTCTGGGTAATACACAGGACAACCTTGGGGAGACTATATGGAGGTACATAGAAATAAGAAAATGAATGGACAGTAAAGGAGAAGAGGGGCTAAGACAAGAACACAGGCAGAAGACAAGGCGGGACTGGAACAAGGCAGGCCTTACCAGAGCCATTGGGGACACAGGGCGCAGAATGGGGTGGAGTTCCCCGAGGCCGAGGCTCCTGGTAAGGGGGTGGCTCTCGGGGCCCTGGGCGGTTGTTGATGAGGATGGTGTCCCCAGGGACAGACAGGTGAACTGTCAGCTCCTCTTCCAACACCCGGCGCTCAGCCTTGTCATGAGATTAGACAACATTAATTGAACTACTACTTAACATGGCTTCCTGGGTGTTTGGATTAAAGTCCGGCTATTCTCTCCTCATGGCAACCCCACTTCCCTGATGTCACCCCACAGCACCCAACCACATCTGACCAGGCCCTAATTATCAACTGTAATGGACATCACCCTCCCAGACGTGGGAAGTCCAGGGCATAAGGAGAGCAGGTGGCCTGACACTCGCCCCCTTCACTCGCTCGTCTCCAGCTTCTGTTCCCAATATTGGTTGGGCTTTGAGAGAGGGACCTCCGACTGATAGAGCTTGGCTGGAGGACAGAAAGTGAGGCTACATTCTGCTCTGGAAGGCCCTGCCTGTTTCAAGGTACCCTCTAAGGACTCTAGGTTCTTGGTCCTCCCTAGCTCTGGTGAGGTTCGTCTCACAACGCCATGCTTACTCTTGAGAGGGGTCTCTGTTTCCGATATTAAGCCAAGCCCAATAGATCGCACTGACCCTGACGGTATGTCCGTCCCCGCCCACACACGTCATGCCCTGCCCACGCACGCCATGCCCCGCCCACCTTGCTGAGCAGCCGGCGCCAGTGCAGCCTCCAGAGCATGAGAGCGATGATAAGCAGTAGCAGCAGGATGATGGCCACCAGGCAGCCGATGAGGATGGCAGTGGGGCTCCCTTCCGCCTTGGCCACTGGCTGTTGGCCCCGGGGCTCCAGCTCTGACAGGGGAGAATGGTCAGCACCACAGCAAGAGTCCTGCCGCACCAGAGGGGAAGGCCCGGGAGGTACTGCGCCCGAGGACTGCTCACCGAAGTTGCTGAAGTTGGTGGGAGGTGGGCCAGGCGGCCACCAGGGGGCCGGTGGGAAGGAGTCAGAGGAATCATTCATCACATCTGGGGAGAAGGAAGCAAAGAGGAGACTAGTCAGTGTAGGGGACCCGAGGGGATGCAGGTGCGTGAGACAGGGAACTGAGGGGCAGCGCGGTTAGCCAGCTGGTACAGCAGTATGGAAGGTCCCTGGCTGAGGGGAAGTGGAGAGCTCAGGGAGGGGCCTTGTGGGTCTGCAGGCTTAGAGAAGAAGCTCTTTCTCAACGAGGCAGAACAAGAACCGGTCACCCTCTCTCAGATGGATCAGGAATGAGGGACTCATACAGGAAAGAGAGAAGGGAAAGAGAGAGGTCTGGGGACAACCAAGATCCTACACATCTATAATCCTATTTTTTTTGTTCATATATATATATAATATATATATAATATATATAAAATATATATAAAAATATATAAATAATATATATATAATATATATATAAAATATTCTGTCTGTGTGTATGTCTGCAGGCCAGAAGAGGGCACCAGACCTCATTACAGATGGTTGTGAACCACCATGTGGTTGCTGGGAATTGAACTCAGGACCTTTGGAAGAGCAAGCGATGTTCTTAACCACTAAGCCATCTCTCCAGCCCCACATCTATAATCCTAATGTGTGGGAGGCTGAGGCAGGGGGATCACAAGTTTTAGGTTGGTGCAGGTTACATTATAAGACCTGTCTCAAAAAAATAATATTTTTTAAAGATGTATTTATTAAGTTTATAGTGTTCTGTCTGCGTGTATGCCTGCATGCCCAGTGAGGGCACCAGATCTCATTACAGATGGTTTTTGAGCCACTATGTGGTGGCTGGGAATTGAACTCAGGACCTCAGGAAAAGCAGGCAGGGCTCTTAACCTCTATGCCATCTCTCCAACCTGCCCCCCACCACAAATAATTTTTAAAAAGAATCTTTAAAAGTTAAATTTTAAAAAAAGAGTCTACCTGGGTGTGGTAGCACTCAGACAGCAGAGGCAGGCATGTCTCTATGAGTTCTAGGCCAGCCAGGGCTACATAGTGAGACCTCATCTCAAAAATACAAAAAGATCAAAAAGAACCTACAAAACACCAAAAACAAAATAAAATAAAATAAAAACCCACTGAAACCAAACAAATGAAAAAAGACTCTACAGAGGATTGGGGTCTGATTCTTTGGCCTCAGTTTGAGAAGTCTCACGTGTGACAGGTGATATACCAGGAGTCCATATGCTGGGGACACTACAGGGTTAACAGTCAGATAAACCTAAGGACTACAGAGCCAGGTACACTCTGGGACTTACTCGAGATAAAAGAGATCTCACTGAAGAGTAACCAGGGTCCTGCGAAGAGGAATCGGCACTGAAGGAAGCGGCCCACGCGGCCACCCAGGGTCACTAAGATGGCCCTGGCTCTGGGGTCTCCGAGGCTGCCCCCCAAGGCATGGCGCACAGGCTCTCCCTCCCAGGCCATGGCGGGGCCTCTTTTAAATCTGCATTCCACCCCGCCGGGGAGGCGGGCTCCCAGCGTGTGCATGTTGTTACAGTGGACCTGAGAAGAGAGGGGAAGGACACTGAGTCGTGGCCGGGAAGCTGCAGCAGCACCGTCCCCAGCCCCGGTATCCTCAGGAGGGCGGAGCTCGCTCACCTCCATGGTCTGGAAGGTCCTCAGCCTGTCGAACTCAAACTCCATCTCCACATAGCCACTGGGGAAACTATGGTTGCTCCAGCCGACATAGTCATAGCCCGGCCAGACCCGCAGCTCCTGGCTCTGCCTGAAGTCATCCAGCCCTATCACACCGTCGGCCAGTTGGCCCAGACCACCATACTGCAGCCTGATTGGAAGGAATGGGAAAGGACTGTTCACACACACACACACACACACACACACACACACACACACACGCACACACACACAGTGGTGGCCTGAACAGCCAATTCTCACTCCGCTCTCCCTGCCCAGCCCACACCAACGTCCTGCAACCCTCTCCCCTCTTGCATGCACCGTACCCCAAACTATCACAAGGTGGGTCGCACACCCTGCTGAAGAGCCACCACGAAGGCACATGGGTCAGTCTATAGTGTGTATATTTAATGTGACAATTCTCAACAGATGTTCCTAGCCGGGGTGGTGCCTTGCTTTGTTTTTAGAGAATGTCTGACTGGCCTAGAACTTGCTCTGATGCTCCTGCCTCTACCTCCCAAGTACTGGGATTGCAGTTCCAGATGCCCTGCGGCTTTTCTTACAAGGTGATCTTTGTCTGCACTATGGGACACCTCTTTCTAATCCAAACAAAGTGCCCTTTGGGCTAGTGGTCACCTCACTGTCCTTCATTCCTGGTCTGACCTTTTAGACCCCACCTAACCGGCATTCTCTTCAGCTCTTCCATTTCACTGTTCAGGCTACTCCGTGCTCCACCTCACCTTTCATACACACGGACACCACACACACACACACAAACACACCACATACACACGGACACCACACACACACAAACACACCACATACACACGGACACCACACACACACAAACACACCACATACACACAAACACACCACATACACACGGACACCACACACACACAAACACACCACATACACACGGACACCACACACACACAAACACACCACATACACACAAACACACCACATACACACGGACACCACACACACACAAACACACCACATACACACGGACACCACACACACACAAACACACCACATACACACGGACACCACACACACACGCAAACACACACATCACATACACACAAACACCACACACACACATACATATCACCTCTCACACACAAATACCTACACACCACATACATACACCCCACATACACATGAGCACCACACACATACACATGCAAACACCACACACACACCACATACACACCACACACACACACACATCACCTCTCACACACAAATACCTACACACCACATACATATACCCCACATACACATGCAAACACCACACACACACCACATACACACCACACACACACACACATCACCTCTCACACACAAATACCTACACACCACATACATATACCCCACATACACATGCAAACACCACACACACACCACATACACACCACACACACATGCACCACACACTCAGCTACAGCTCTCTCCCATTCCGAGCCCCGCGTAGGCCATCCCTCTTACCCGCCAGCCGTATATCCATCATAGGTGGAGTCGTTGAGATATACCGCCTCAGATAAGTACATGGTCTGCCCCACGGGGGCTGTGTATGACAGGAGCCCATCTGGGAGGGTACGAAGAGGGGAGTCAGAAGGAGGCATCAGGCCTGAGGGGCGGATTTCAGCCCCTTCTTGTTGGTGTGGAGAAGGCAACACTGCATAGCCCCTTTCTCCTCACTCAGTGACAGTCCTGACAGACAAGGACTTCTGATGCCCTCTGCCGTCTCTATTTCTTGCTTCCAGGCCCGGAAAGAGGTTCTTGTGGGGCTGAGCTACTCACCCCGCCAGAGGCAGCCATACAGCTCCACCCGCAGACAGACGCTCATGACTCGGTCAGCCCGGGGGTAGAAGCGGACCAGCCGGGCCACCATGGGGGGCCCAAGGTCCTTCAGCACCACTCCACCAGGATCCTCATTACCTGAAATCACCTGAGGGCCAGGGAGGAAAAGGGTGGATGGCTGGGTAGAGCTACAGGTCAGACCTAACCACCCAGGCTTCAGAGGCTCCCTGCCTGCAGCCTGCAGGGACCACCGAGAGGCTGGCGAGGGGAACATGCAACACTGTGGAATGCAGCTGGGCATTTTCAAAAGGAAGTTCTATAGCAGTGGGCACTGATACCTCTCGAGGCTCTAAAGGTCTGGCCTCAGTCGTACCCTACCTACCCTCTCCCCTGCCTGCTCCCATGTGTCCCCAAGCCATTCGGGCCGCTGTGCCCAGACCCTTGCCCAGAATCCTATCTCAGCACCCCTGTCTGCTTCACCCCACTCCCTCTGTTCATTCAGAGGACATGATCACCCTGGACCGGACATGATCTCAGTGGTGAAGTCAACCCCTCCTCCCAGGACAGCTGTGAGGAACAAGAGGCAGTATTTGGGGCAGAGCCTTGAGGTGGTGCCCAGAGCAGATCTGCAGGAGGAGACATCTCCGAGGAGAACTGGATGGAGTGAGGGGGAGTCTCTGGTGTCGGGAGGAGGCCTTGCCAGGCACAGCGAGCAGCAGGTGACGGTCCCTGACTGTGGGGAGGGGCCCTGGCTTGTCCCACAAACAGCAGCAGAGGCCGTATGGCAGTGTATGTACATGTATGTGGGTCTGGACACACACATGCAGTGTTTGTAGAGACCAGAGGAGGGGGCAAGATCCCCTGAAGCTGAAACTGGGTTCACCCACATGCTTTGCACTCAAAGAATGGGTTGTTTTGTTTTGTTTCAGTGCTGGGCTGAGAGCTGGGTGTGGCCATCTGATTTACATCAGCTACTGTGTGCTGTTCTCTGAGGAAGGGGTTTGGTAGGTTGTAGAGAGGGACAGAAGCAGGTGGAATAAGGTTTAGACTTCATCTCTGCCGGGTGAAAGAACACATGGCTTAGAGCTGGAAGTGGGGGGTGTACAGTGATGGGGTTCAGAAAATGCCACAAGGTGGGCACAGAGAGGAACTGAGAGAGAAAGAGAGAGAGAGAGAGAGAGAGAGAGAGAGAGAGAGAGCCACCAATACCATCTTAGTTTGTGGTCATGCGAGGGGGGGAGGGGTACATTTCCCCAAGCTGAGAACAAGAAAAAGAAACAGATTTGGGATAGAGTGGGGACTGAGGTCCAATGGAGAGGCCACAGGATGTTAAGAGGTGGCCAGGCTGGCAAGGAGAAGAGCGATCCTCCCCAGGTGCCTCACCTCCTGGCCCCAGCGGTCCTTCCAGTCCATCCAGCGGCGGCCATCTCGGGAGTAGCGCAATCGGTAGCTGCGGGAGAACTCTTTGCCCAGGCCCCCAGCGTGGCGGCCCTGTGTGCCCACCAGAGCCACCAGGTGCAGCCTCCGAAGGTCCACCTGCAGGTACTCCTCCTCTTTGGGGAACACGGGCCCTGCAGGGCACCATGCGCCATCTCCGTCACTGCTCTCCAGCCTGGGAGGAAGGAGGAGGTTTTTATTTTTGAGACAATGTCATTTGTAGCTCAGGCTGGCCTCACTATGTAACCTCAAACTTCTGGTCTTCCTGCTTCTGCCTCCTGAGTGATGGGATTATAGCATTCAACACCACACCCATTTATGGGTGCAGGGAATTGAATACAGAGTTTCATAGTAGCTGGGTACCCTAACTGAGCCACACTGCCAGCCTAGTCGTGGGTCTATGTGGAGCCTATTTCCACTACATGGCATATGTCTCGCTGGCCGGGGCCTTCTCAAAAGCCCCTTGGCCTGTGCAGAGGGGCGTCCATTTAAGAGCTCCCCCACCCCCGTTTCAGGTACCTGCTGTGGCGGGCAGCAGTGGAATCTGACCAGGAGCTGGACACGGAGATGTCGCTGTCGGGAATGGTGCGGTCCTGCATGCCCAGGGCATAGCGGCACTTGGCTGAAGGACACAGACACAGGATGGGTCAGGGTCCCCCCAACTCTCTGACTCCCAAGCTGTATTCCTTAGAGACCCAAGATTCAGTTTCCTTACCAGGGTCAAAATGTCCCTTCATGTCAGCATCTCCAATGGTCACCAAGAGTAGCAGCAGCAGTAGAGATGAGAGGGTCCCTGTCCCCATCGCTCCTGATCCCTCCAGCCTATGGAGGAGGGGACAGCATCTCTGCAGGGGACAAACAGGGAGAAGGTCTGCTCACCAAGGGATCTAGGTATAGACATCAACAAGAGACAGACAGGAGGGCAGCTTTGGGGATGAGAAGAGTAAGTTGCTGTTTGAAGCAAGGTTCTACTTTTAGACTGCCTCCTACACATCGGGTCCGGCCGAGCCTTAAACCAGAGTCCATAACTTCATCATCAGCCACTTTATAAGGTAGATGTTATGATCCATATTTAACACACAAAGAAACCAGAGATCTGTTCATTAAATATCATGCCTAAAGTCCCACCCCCAACCAATAGAGAAAATAAAAACAAAAACAAAAGTAAAAACAAAACAATGGCTTCAAAAATGTAGGCAACACACAGAAGAGAAGGGCGTAATAGTTATAATAAACTAAGAGTTCTTATAAATAGATAAAGAAACAATTTTATAAACAACCCAGTATAGAAATGGCCCAAGACTCTGAGTATTCTCTTCACAGAAAAGCAGAGCCAATATGTTTAAAATATATATTTTAAAACATATCCAAGTTCACTGGAAGTAGAAAAATACAAATCAGACTGACAAAGGAATGTTTCTTTTTTTGAGACAGAGACAGGGTCTTCTGGTGTAGCCCAAGCTGGCCTCACACTTACTATACATCCTAAGGCTGGTCTTTTACTTGGCAGAAATCCTCCTGCCTCAATATCCCAAATGCTGGAGTTACAGATACACACTTGACACCTAACCTGACAAAATATTTTTTAAGATTTATTTTTAGGGCTAGAGAGCTGGCTCAGAGGTTAAGAGCATTGCCTGCTCTTCCAAAGGTCCTGAGTTCAATTCCCAGCAACCACATGGTGGCTCACAACCATCTGTATTGAGATCTGGTGCCCTTCTGGCCTGCAGGCATACACGCAGAAAGAATATTGTATACATAATAAATAAATATTAAAAAAGAAAACCTTTTAAAAAAGATTTATTTTAAAAATTTTTATGCATTATCAGTCTGTCTGTATGTATGTGTGCTTTGTGCATGCAGTACCTGAAGAGGCCAGAAGAGGGAAGCAGAGCTCCTAGAACCTGAGTTACAGATGGTTATGAGTGGTCACCACGTGGGTGCTGGGTCCTCTGCCAGAGCAGTAAGTGCTCTTAACCACTAAGCCATCTCTCCAAGGGTTATATCTTCCATGGAAAGAGGAACAAAAGGGAAATCACCATTCGGAGGAGGGGGATGTGCTGTTATAGTATCAGAATCTACTTGGTAAGCAATCTAGCAATATGAGCATGCCAGATGGTGCAAACACAGGGAACAAGAGAAGTGAGAACTCAAAACTGTCCCCAGAAATCCCTAAACTATGTGAGTGCCCATGGGGGTGTTCTGGGGGTTTGGGGGGGGGTTAATTTTCTATGTAGCTGTGAAAACACAGAAAGGGGAGGGCCAGAGAGACGATGCGCGGTTAGGCACTTGGCTCCAAGCTCAAGGACCTGAGTTCTATCCCCGGGACTCACAAGTGGAAAGAAAAAATGGGGTGGAAGGTGAAAACTGACCCTTCTTATATGTTTCTGAGACAGGGTCTCTCTACATAGCACCGGCTAGCCCAGAACTCTGTAGACCAGACTGGTCATAAGCCCCCAGAGCTTCACCTTTCTACCCCCTGAGTGCTGGGATTAAAGGTGTGCGCCACTACCAGCCATCCTCGGACCCATACACACGAAAATAAATGTAACTAGCGGCAGTTCACAACCATCTGTAACTCAAGTCCTAGGGGATCCCACGCTCTCTTCTGGCCTCCAAGGGCACCATGCATGCGTGGTGGTGCACAGACATACATGTAAGCCCAAACACCCATACATATAAAATAATAATTATAATAATACATTTGAAAGAAAGGCAGGGTGTGGTAGCATACACCGGCAATTCACTCGAGAGGTGAGAGACCAGGAGGTCAGTCTCAGCCTTGTTCTAAAGTCGAAGCTAGCCTGGGCTATATAAGACCCCGAGTCAAACACCAAAACCAAAAGCCAACAAAAGTAACGAAATACAGGCTGGAGAGATGGCTGAACAGTGAAGAACATTTGCTGCTCTTACAGAGGACCAGGCTCAGTTCCTAGTTTCCATACCACGGCTCACAACCATCCACAACTCCGGTTCTAGAGAATCCAATGCCTTCTTCTGAGCTCCGTGGGTACCAGGTACACACAGACATCACAGACATGCAGGCAGGCAAAGCACTCATAAAGAGAATATATATATATATATATATATATATACATACATACATATATATTAAAATGATTTTAAATTGAAAATAGTATGAATCTGACCTGGCATGTGTCCCCCATGTCCCCCATGCCACTGCTCAACACGGAAAGCCAGACTCAGAACTGCGGGAACTACTCCACCCCGAGAAAGCAAAGGACAAACAAACCCACGTCTGTTCACACTCTCACACGTATGTCTAGTGAGGCTGTGCGTGACCGTGAACATGGAAGCGCACACGAAGAGGAGAGAGGTTGGCTGTGTCCGCCCTCTAAACTTGCGAGACGGTAGCACGCATCTATGCAAAGCCAGGTAGCGTATAAACCAATGTAAAACTTAACTCTGGTTTCCAAAACCTAAGTCCTAGAGAAGTTTAGTTGGCTTATTGAGGAAAATACAATAGAAATACCAGCTAGCCTGAGCCCCTCAAACCTCTAAGGGCGAGACTCCATCCATGTCCAACCTGATGGTCCCTCTGCGGTTCCTTATGTCTCTGTGGCAGTCAGACCAGCAGACTGGACATCCTCTGACGGTTGTCAGACTCAGGACCCCACCTAGACCCTCAGGGTCAGAGTCTCCATGTAACAGTTTTCTTTCTCTATTCCTTCTGGGGTACATGCATCCTCTGTCCCGGGGAAAGAGAAGCTCTCCCGACACCTGGCAGTGCCTGAGGTCTGTACTGAATTTTAAAGATCCTGGAATCCAGAGGGACACCTACTGAGCCTCTGACAGCCCTGCCACCAGGTACCCCCAGCTCTCCTTGCTCTGCCTCTAACATCCCAGTTCCCCCAAGTTCCAACTTACTGAGGGTAGCAGAAGGCCTTGAGCAGAGAAGACTGAGTTGCCTTGGAGACGAGGGCGGGCTTAACTATGGGGAAGCCAGGTCACCCCAGGAGGTAGGAGGAGTTGGGGGAGTCTCCCCCATCCCTTTGTCCTCCAGCTGCTCCCACAATGCTCTAGGGCAGGAATGTAAGAGGCAGCTGAGACCCCCCCCCATCATTGAAGCAGCAGCTGACTGGGTTGCCAGAAGCCACTTGGCTATCAAAGGAGAGCCTAGAACCAAAAGACACCATAACCAGTCCCTTGGAGGTACAGCCCCATGGTGCAGGGGAGCGGGCTGCTGGGCCTGGGAAGCCTGGCAGGGAATTCCTGGGTGCCACTCTCCACCCCCACCTCTGCAGAAACAGCAAGGCCCTTGTTCTCCTGAGTAACCTTCATGCCTATCCCAGATGAGTCATCAGAGCCAGACAGTGCTGAGTGGAGCCTGGGGCAGAGATACAAAGCCAGGCGGGGACAGGAGGCTGGGGGAGACGAGCAGAAACACAAAGCTGGAGGTAAACAGAGCAGGGCGCCTAGCCAAGCGGAGGAGCTGCAGAAGCATGCCGGCAAGGTCTGGGGCAGTCCCTTTCTCTGTCCCCTAGGTCTTGATTCCCACAGTCAGACAGGCTTGGGAGTTCCACCTCACTGGCACCTGACCTGGCCCTTCTTCAACCAATTACAAGCCAAGGGTCAGGACTGTCCGCCTCGGGCTCTTCATTCTTTCCTGAACTCCATCCCCCAGTCCGGAGCACTCTGCCCACACAGCTCTACCTACACAGGTACACACGCAGGTGGAGTGTTAACAAGCCCACTGGAAACACCAGAGTAAACTAAATGACCACGCTCACATCTCCAGGTGCCTCACCACCTCTCTCTCTCTCTCTCTCTCTCTCTCTCTCTCTCTCACACACACACACACACACACACACATTCTTTTTCTTTTTCTTAACTCCTGACCCTCCTGCCTCTTCAGCATATCCTGCTGGCCTATGTCCCGCTGAGACCAGCTCACACACGACTCTTATCCACTCCACACACACCTTAGCATCTTTTGTTGTGTGTTTCATTGCTTTATGTTTTTTAAGTGGGCAGCTGGTTTGATTGGCTGGAGGAATTTTTGTTGTTATTCTGGTTCTTTTGAGACAGGGTCTCACTATATAGTCTTGGTGGGCCTGGGACTAGCTAGGTAGACCAGGCTGGCCTTGAATTAATCAGGAGCCCCTTGCCTCTCTCTCCTGAGTGCTGGGATTAAAGACGCGTTCCACTACAGCAAGAGAGTGGGTTGGTTTTCTGAGACAAGGTCTCAAGTATTGAAGCCTCCAAACTCACGATGATGCTAAGGCAGGCTGACCTTTAACTCTTGATCTGACTGCCTCCACCTCTCGGGTGATTACAGGTGTGTGCCACACACCCTGAGGTCATCCATACAGCCAGATCTCACCGTTTAGCTAGCGAGTTGCCACCTTTAGACACCTGTGAATACTAACTGGCAGACACAGGCTGCGTTGATCAGAAGACAATGGAGAACCCACTCAGGATACCCCAGAGAACTGCCCCTCCCAAACACGCATGGGTGACTAAGCCAGAGGGAAGCCGAGAGCAGGTGGGGACAGGTGGAACTGGGGTGGGAAAAGCAGCAGGAAGCACAAGGCCATTTTTTCACTTTCTCACTCGTTCTGCCAGTGACCTGTCTCTACAGTGCCGCCAGGGTCTGGACACACCTCCATCCTCCTCAGCCAGTCAGTTCCAAGTCTGCCGGGCGGTGGCTGGGAGAAGGGGTGCTGGACAGGAATGCTCGGCCAGAGGGTACCCTGGGAGCGTTGCTCATTGGGCGGTGATTTTGTCTCTTGGCACGACCCGGCAACCACCGAGCGTGGCTGGTCTGGTAGGTTGGGCGTCAGGCTGGCTCCCTCTGGCTGGGTCAGTTTAACAGAGCATGCTCGTAGGCACGGCACCGGGAACACGGATAGGATGACTCAGTGGGCTACATATGCGCACCTGTCCTCTTGGGGCTCGGTTCTCCCCTCACCCAGGAAAAGAGAGATCCTTCCCTATACAAGAAAACACTTTCTCGGAAAGTCAGGGTCCTCTCTGTTTCGGATGGGGAAACCGAAACCCCAAGCGGCGGACCAAGCTGGGGCTTCCCAACCCGCGCCCCCTGCCTCCTGCGCTTCCCCACCTCGCTCCCTACCTCTCATCGCTCTCCCGGGCCGACTCAGGCGTCCGGCCCCGGTTTGGGGCCTCCTCGGCGGCGGGGCACGGGAGGGGAGCGCAGGCGCCGGCGGGGCTCGGGTGTCGGGAGGCGGCTCCCGCGAGCAGCTGTCGGGGGCCTGTTCCGGGGAGAGGAGCCAGCGCGGGGCCGGATCGCGCCCAGGCGCCGCCTCCCCGCGCCCGGCCCCCGCCCGTCCTCCCGCCCCGGCGCCCGCGCTCCCACGCCCGGCGCCGCCCCTCGTTTCTCTCCGAGCTCGGAGCCCGCCCCGCAGTTCCCCCTGTGCCCCTCGCCTCCTCTAGGTGATCCGCACGCCCATCCCCCGCCGCCCGGGAGGCTAGGGTACAGCAGCACCAGCAGGACCCCCACGCGGTGGCCCCGCGGGGAGATGGTCCCCCCCCCTTTTCTGGGCTCGGTTCCTGGAGAGAGGGGGAGAGAGGCACGGAGGAGCAGCCCCAGGGCACGCAGGAAGCAGCGGGTTCCCACAGGCTCAGCACGGGAGCGAGAGCGGGAACCCGGCTGGGGGAAGGGAGCCGGGCTCACCTGTCTAGCTAGACTCACTTGGTTCTCACCCCACCCCACTTTGCTACCTTTTAGCACCCCCCCCACACACACACACTCCCAACCTAGACCACCCTCGAGCCTGAGGGTGGGACACACTCTTAGTCTCCGCTTCTCTCCGTCCCCTTCTTCCAGAACCTCTCTCCAGCTCTGCAGCTCCCCCCTGTTCTCTCAGGAGCCCAGAAGTCCAGACTCCCAGGCTCTGAGTCCCCCTGGGCTCCCTCTCCATCCAGGCTAGCTCTGGAGTTCTCCTCAGGCAAGCCTTCCTCAGTTCCCAGCCAGCTCAGTCCCTGGTGGGAGCCGCAGAATCTGGTTTCTGGCAAGGAGAAGCGCAAAATGGAGCCAGGACGAGGTGGGGGGTGGAGGAGAAAGATAGAGAGGCGCCCTGAAAATCACATGCTGCCCCAAAAGACTGGAACGCAAGACCCAGGGATGCAAGAAAACAACGATGGGGGAGAGCTGCTGAGCCTCGGAAGGGAGAGATGGGGGCAGAAGCGGGGCGACAACAGAGCTGGTGTGGGAGGTGTTCTGTCCCGTTCAGCACCACCTGTGAGTCCTGCCTCTCTCTACAATGTCAGATCACAGTAAAGTCTCCAGCAACCTTGCCGGTCTCACCACCCTGTGGCACCTCCTGATTCAAAACTCACACTCAAAAGCATTTCCAAAGACTCTCGAGAAAAACCAGACAAGAACAGAAAAAGCTACCAGGAAGATAAGCGGCCCCTAGGGAGAAGCCAAGGCAGGCTAGATATCCAGTTTACAAACCAGGGACGCTCCCGCTGCTGAAGGGCCTGCTAATAACCCTCATGGACACTGGGAGAATTGCGTCAGGCCTTTCCACCGAGCCCTTAGGGACACCGCTCCCCCCACCCCCAATTACGTACCCCTCTGCAGACAGCAATAGGAAATCTGGGCCCTGCAGAGGCTGGGCGGGGTGTGGAGTCCGACTGGGGGTGGGGCCAAGGCTTCACTGTAACCTCACCTGCGAAGGTAACAGCCCCTCCTCCCAGGAGAGACGCTCTGGGGAAGCCCGGGATAGGCGGAACTTGAGCTCCTCACACCCAGTGGGACATTGCACGCCCCAGACTCACACTGACCAGTGAAGGGTCCATGGGAGGGATGGAGGGAGCCAGTCTTGAAGCCTCTGACCCTCTGACACCCTCCCAGGGAAAATTCCTAGTCGGTGATGCCCACCTCGCCCCAGTCCAGGGCTGGAGAAGTAGGAGGGACACAGGCCTGGGGCCCAGCGGAGTCAAGTGACAGCAGAAAGAGAGCTGGAGCCGGCTGGAATGTGCTGCTTGGAGCCCAGATTCCCAGGGGCCAGAGAGGGAAATCCCAGCCATTCAGGGGCCTACAGAGCTGAGCTAAGAACCAAGAGTGTGCCCATCTGTGGCTCCGCAAGCCCCCACCGTACCCTAGAACCTGGGAAGGGCTCTTGCACACTCTCCTATGTGGGGCTGATTTTTTTTCCCCCCTGCAAGCCCAGGAAGAAGAGGGGAAACAGCTGGGGGAAAATATGAAGAAAGGCATGCGGGAGAAATAAGAGCTCAGCCGCGGGCCTGCAGACCACCCGCCACTGCAGAGAATCCGGCCAGAAGCAGGGAGAGGAGGGTGACCGGATGGGCCCACCCTCACCACCCCCAACAGACACTAGCCATAGTCCCTGCCCTGAGATGCAGCTGCCTCCAGGGAAGCAGGTTGGGTCAGCAGCTGGGAAGAGTGGGAAGCCTCTGGTGGGTGGGTGGGGAGGGGCAGGATAGGAAGCTGGAAAAGACCCTAGCCTTGGGCCATATTTTAAAACCACTGTGTTCAAATGGGAAACTGAGGCCTGGGGTATGGGGACAAAGGAAGATAAATCTGGGGCATCAAAGGCATAAATTAGGACAGAAAAAGGAGAGAGATTAGCCGTGGATAGGATAGTCTGGGAGAGGGACCCAGAAGGGATGGAGGACTAGGGGAGAGAGACAATGGTGACAGGACCCAGCAGGGGGGAGCACAGAGCTGACTCCAGAGAGGGGAGTAAGGCAGATGGAGCCAAAGTGGAAGATGGGAGGTAGAGGAAGGAGAAAGGATTGAATGGAGGGGAGCTGATCAGACACAGAAGGAAAGCAAAGGTTTGGGAAGGGATGGAGAAAAACAGAGAGGGAAGGTTGGAATGAAATTAAGATATGGGGGAGGCATGAAGTTTGAATGAAAGAAAAAGGGAGAGAGAGAGGAAGGGAAAGAGGGAGGGAGGGAGAACGGGGGCGGGGGGCAGACCTAGAAAGGAAGGACAACCTCAAGATAGATGGAAGGCCCAGAGATGGAATTGATCCTGTCTCCAGGCTGCCGGCCACCAAGGCCCCGCCCGCTGGCTCGTCAACCTGTTTCGGCCCAGGGCCTCCATCCCTTTCCCCTCCCACCACGCCTCCAGGCCTACCTGGTCCCTCCTCATAAAGGCAAAAGCCGCCCAGCCTCAAGGTCTGCTCCCTTCTCCCAGGTGAGCTCTGACTTCCTCCTTCTCACCTCCAGGTTCTCCTGGGTTTCAGTGTCCCTAGGCTCAGGCCCTTGAGAATCCAGATCTGAGGCCGTTGAAGCCTCCCGGCTTTGTCCAAGCTCCAGCCTCAGGGGCCCAAGAGCAGCTGCCCTGGCCAGCTGCGGCTGGCTTCAAGGTGACCATGGCAACCCAGCCCCGCTCCCCTCGCTGAGCCTCTCAGCCCCCGCAGAGAGGGAGGGGAAGGCCTAACCCAGAGAAAGGGAGGGGAGACAGAGTGTGAAACTGGACCAAAAGGGTCTCTAGACAAAGAGACCCCCAGACAAAGGCCGCTCGGGAGGTGAGCAGGCGCTGGCTGCAGCCTAAGGCTTAGAGCTGGGTTCTCCCTGCAGAGCAGAGGACAAGGAGGGATGGGGGGCTGAAGTTGGAAACAGAACAGTTTAGAACTAAGGGTGGTCCTTTCGGGACCTCCTTCTGAGTCCTCAACAATGCACCCCCTCCCCCTTTTCTGGAACTTTGGTTTTGTTCCCTGAGAAGAATCCCTGTTTCTTAACTGGCTGTCACAAAAGCGTCCTACTGCGAGGGCTCCCCTGCTTTAGCAATGGCCCACAGAAGCCCCCCGAAGCCAAAAGGCAACTTCAGTTTCCAGGAGTTCGTCTGCTCTATGAAAAAGGCATCTTCAGAGGACTCCGGTCGGTGGTTTGAAAACTGAATCCCAAACCAAAAGACATTGACTGATTGGGCCGGCAGGGGGTGGGGCGGGGAGGTGACAACTCTCAGCACGTGAGAGGAAGCCGGGCTCTGCGCTCGCTTTCAGAAAGGCTGACTCCCTGTCCCATCTGCCGTCCCTTGGCTGAGTCTCCACGGTGCAGTTCCCTCCCACTAAGATGAGGGGCCCCGGAGTTCGTGTGGGCGGTAACTGCGCTGGCCTCAGCTTCCTTTGCGGCTTTCCGAAGTGTCGCCGAGGATCTCTGAGTCCCGCCTCCTAATCCATTTCACAGAGTTGGTAAGACTTTGCACGGGGCAGGACTCTGATAGAGCTCAGAGCGGTTGGGATGGAGCGTGCTCTCCTCAAGGGCTTCTCCTCCAGGGGGAGAGTGTAGTAGGCACAGAAGGCAGGCTCCACGTGCCGTAGATAGAGCTGGAAAGAGCTACGGGAGCCAGGAGAGAGTCAGGATGTGTTCTCCTGAGAGGGGTGGGAGGAGATTGAGTGAGGCCTCTGTGAGAGCAACTTCAGGCAGGTCTAGGTGAGGTCAAGATCTGCCGATGAGGCAGGGCCCCTCCTGGCTGAGGCGGCACGGGGTCTGAACCGCAGCTTTAGCAGGAAGTCTGGTCCCAGGGAGGATGACCAGCACCGCAGCTTGGCCACTCTCATCACTAGCTTGGCCCTACTCTGAAGAAGAGCGCTGGGGCTGTGAGCTGGGAAATGACAGGATTAGGGTGTCCCCCCCGCCATGGAGGGAAGAAAGTAGGTAACCCCAGCTTTATCCTGGTGGCTCACCTCCCACCCCAGCCAGGAATGAAATGGCCTATGGTGGCAATCATAACCAACGGAAAGTAATACACGTGGTAGGTCCCTTCTCCAGCCATCCATTCTGTGTTGTCTTCTCCAGCCCTCGGAGGAGGGTGGCCAGGGCTCTTCATAAAAAACAACCAACCAGAGCCAGAGATGGTGGAACTTGCCCTAAGTACAAAGCAAGTTGACTCTTCCCTCTCAGAGCTCTGGATTCTTCCACATCACTTTTCCAAAAATGGGGGTGGGGATCTAGCGTGGCTCCCTGGACGCAATCTTGAGCCTCTTGAGTTCTGCGCACTTGACAAACCTTTGTATTGATAAAGACTTCCATGATTTTCCAGTGATAGCAACGAACAAGAAAACCACTGGGGGGCGCTGCCGCGCAGGTGACCTAGACGGACCGCGAACGGAGAAGAGAAAGGACTGGGGGTGGAGAAACTGGCAGAGCGGGGGAGGGTAGGGAGGAGCCCCAAGCCACAAATACCGAGGGATGGGTCAGAAAGGGTGAATGTCAGCGCCAGGGCCGCCAGGCTGTTTACATTTGTGCTCCAAAACGAAAATGTCAAAATGTCGCTTTCTCTCCTGGTGTCATTTGCTAAGGGGCCCTTAGAATCAGCGGACAGCCTATAATGTACCAGGCTGCCCTCAGGCCCTTTCCAGACTTTCTCAGTTTGATCCACACAGCAGTTCTATGATGGGGAACTTTTGTTTTGTCTTGTTTTGAAGACAGGGTCTCACTATGTAGCTCTAGCTGTCCTGGAACTCGCTATGTAGACCAGGCTGGCCTAGAACTCAAAGTCATTCGACTGCCCCTGCCTCCCCAATGCACCACCAGGCCCTGCTGTGATGGAGAATTTAAAATATGTTCACTCCTGCCAGACATGGTGGCACAGGCCTGTAATCTCATCACTAAAGAGAACAGACAGTTCAAGGGCTTCAGAGTTCTAGGGGTCAGCTTGCTCTATGGATCCACTTGCTGCAGGCAGGGCTGGAGAGATGGCTCAGCGGTTAGGAGCTTGTTGCTCTCCCAGAGGACCAGAGTTTGTTTCTCAGCACCGGTGTGAGGTGACTCATAAACACCTGTAACTCAGTTCCTAGCAATCCAGCACTCTCTGGTCTCTATGGCACTCACCTGTGCACAGACTCAAACATAAATAAAAACACAGTTTTTAGAAAGAACTCTAAATTGCATACGGGGCTGTACACCTTTGATGCCAGCACTCAGGAGGCAGAGGCAGGTGGATCTCTGTGAATTCAAGGCCAGCCTGGTCTACAGAGCTAGTTCCAGGACAGGCTCCAAAACCACAGAGAAACCCTGTCTCGAAAAACAACAACAACAACAAAAACCAAAATGCTATTACTAGTAATAATTAATGGTAATAAATTAAAAAAATTTTAAATGAATTTTTAAGTGGCAAATGATTAACTTTAGGCCACACTGGAAGTTCAGGTCAGTGTCTGGACTTTTGTGGGTCTATGTGAAAATTATTCGCTTGGTGTTTTCATTTCCTCAGAAACTGAGCATTATAGAAAACACATGTGGATCACGTACAAAGACCGCCTGCACGAGAACACCTGACTCCCGTGGGAGTTCACCCTGTGCAGCCTCAACGTCTTGCTGCTTTCATCCCAAGTGGAAGCCACAAGGCCAGCACTAACGTGTTTCTTGGCAATTCAAATAGACCTGACCCAGGGAAGAAGTGAGTCATTGCTGGGCACACAGCAAAACCCCTGCCAAGTCCAAAAGAACCTAGCACTGGGCGGGGTCCACGTCGCAGCAGCAACCTTGTTTCAGGCAAACAACGCTATTCATCACCTTAAATTGGTGTTCATCTCCAAGTTGTCTTTTGCTTATGTTAGTTGCTACTCTGTTTGCGGTTTTATCGCTGTTTAATTGCTAAAGTATCCAGAATTCATAGCTAGCTGATTTTGCACGCATGATAAAAATAGCTTCAGCCAAGCTCATAAAAAGGACTGTTCTTCCAAAAGCTTCTGCTCATGCAGCCATGCATGTTTCCCTAGAGTCTCCTCACTGCAGGACTAACGCCAACCTGGGCCTCAGGAGACTCCAGGGGGAGACTGTAGTGTTGGAATCCCCAGTGAGGGTCAAAGTCCCCTGTGCCCGGCTCCTGCTCAAGACTAAGCTCAAGAGAGTTGGAACCTGGGGCAGAGTGGAGATGGGGTGAATGCCAAGGCAGGTTTAAAGAACAGACTCAAGAATTAAAATGAGGGGCTGTGGATGCGTCTCAGTTGGCAGGGTACCTGCCTCGCATGCACGGTGCCTTGGATTCAAGCCCAGCACTATATAAAACAGGGATGTCGAGGCCAGACACAATTGTGCACCCCTTTAATCATGGGAAGGAAGAGGCAGTGGAGTTCCAGATCAGCCAGGCATCCGGGGCTACACAGTGAGACCCTTTTCTACCTCTCTCTCCTGGCTGTCCTGGAACACATTGTGTAGGCCAGGTTGTCCTGGAACCCAGGGACCTCTGCCTTTGCCTCCTGAGAGCTAGGATTAAAGACATTCACCACATTTGGCTTTTTTAAGCCATTTAACTTTTTTTGGGGGGGAGGTCTCTTTCTCAAAACAACAACAAAACCAACCTGAACTATCTAAATTTTTCCTAAATAAATATACATGCATTATTTTTTTCTTGTGGTAAGATAGTATCTCCCATAGCATAATCCGGCCTCCATCTCGTTATGTGGCCAAAGACGACTCTGATCTTCCTGCTTCTGTCCCCAGACAGGATGAATATGATGTCTGCTTTATGTAGCGCTGGGGACAGAACCCAGGGCTTTGTGTATGATAAGCAAGCATGTTTCCAACTGAGCCTGAGCCCAGCAATCGTGCCTTGAAGGGCTGGACTCTAACAGAAGGAAAGGAGAAAGATACAGAATATGTTGTGGTTGGTTGGGCAAAATGGCGCACGCCTTTCATCACAGCACTTGGGAGGCAGAGCCAGGCAGATCTCTTGAGTTCCAGACTAGTTTGGTCTACAGAGCGAATTCCAGGACAGCCAGGGCTACCCAGAGAAACCGCTGTGGCGGCGAGTATAAGAGGACAGTTAACTAAAGACGCTGGAAGGTTCTGACTTCGGACGTCGTCAGGTCACAGGGAGTTTTCTCCCTGCTGTACGTATGGAGACTCACTTCCTGATGCTGACCAGACGCCTTAGTTACAAATAGCACATCCATTTCCAGAGGCAGAAGATCTCTTCCAGAAGTGCCCTGTGGACTCCCCATGTCCCTGCAGTGAGGGCTGGGGGCAGGTGACTAGTCTCTGCAGTGAGGGCTGGAGGAGGCTGACTTGTCCCTGCAGGGAGGGCTGGGGGCGGGTATATGGTGATGAGCTACCCAGCCACCTGGCTTTTTTTTTTCTATTTTAATTTACTTATGTATACTGTGTTGGCATCAGACCTGTCTGAAACAAAAAGAAGGAGGGGAGAGGAGGAGGAGAAGGAGAAGGAAGAGGTGGAGAGGGAGGGGGAGAGGGAGGGGAGAGGAGGAGGAGGAGGAGAAGGAGGAGGAGGAGAAGAAGAGGCGGAGAGGGAGGGGGAAGAGGAGGAGGAGGAGGAGGAGGAAGAGGCGGAGAGGGAGGGGGAGAGGGAGGAGGAGGAGGAGGACGAGGAGAGGGAGGAGGAGGAGGACGAGGAGGAGGAGGGGGAGGGGGAGGAGGAGGAGGAGAAAGACGAGGAGGAGGAGGAGGAAGACGAGGAGGAGGAGGAGGAAGATGAGGAGGAGGAGGAGGAGGGAGAGGAGGAGGGGGGGAGGAGGAGGAGGGGGACGAGGAGGAGGAGGAGGAGGAGGGGGACGAGGAGGAGGAGGAAAAACAGAATGCGGGCCCTTGGGTAAGTGCTGTCATGTGTGGAGCCAGATCTCCCTAGACAGAGTGCACATCCCTCACCCCCCTTTCTTCCTTCTCTCTTCCCCCCATTCCCAAGCACTGACTGGCTTCCTGCCTCTACAGAGACAAGTTTGCATTTTCTGGAGTGTTCTGCAGATGAACATGGGCCTGGCTTTGCTCACTTTGGCTGTCAGTGTGAGGAGACACTGCTGTTCCAGCTGAACCCTTCAGCTCGGGAACCAGGCCAGGAAGCTCCTGGCTCTGGGAGTCCCAGGGTTTTGTTTTGTTAGGCTGTGTAAGCTTTATTTTTCTTTTAAATAATTTATCTATTTTGTGTGCCTTGGTGTTTTGCCTGCATTTATGTCTGTGTGAGGGTGTCAGATGTTGGAGTTACTGACAGTTGTGAGCTGCCATGTGGGTGCTGGGATTTGAACCCAGGTCCTTTGGAAGAGCAGTCAGTGCTCTTAACCACTGAGCCATCTCCAGCCCCATAGGTTGTGTGATTTTTCTACAAGGATGTCTACATTACTTTGTGGTTAATGGATCTCTCCTAATGAGAAGCAGTACATTAATACTCTTTTTTTTGCCAGACTCTATAACCTGGAATACCAGCCCTCTTTCTTCTGTCCACTAGTTATCACCAAAACCTCAGCTAGGGGCTATAAAAGGCACAGAGGAAGTCTTTTCAGCGCTGTGGAGTCTGTAACCTCAGGCCCTGGCAGTAGTGGAGTGGGTTACATATTACTGGAGTTTTGATTAGTGTTAAGTGATTGACAGACTCTAACTCTTTAGACCTACCTGCAATTTGTTACATAGCCTAGATTGGCCTCTAACATGTGGCAATCCTCCTGTCTCGACTTCCTAAGTACTGGAAATTATAAGTATGAACTGCTAACCTGGTTAGAAAACATCAGTTTGTCTTTACTTATATTGGTTTGTTTTTAAAGGTATGTTTATTTGTATGGGGTGCACCTGGATACATAGCTTACTTATGGAGGTCAGAGGATAGCTTCCTGGAATCTGTTCCTTCCTGCTGTTGGTCCATGGATTGAATCCAGGTTGCCAGGCTCAGCAGCAAGCGTCTTTACCTGTAATGAACAGTTAGTTCACTTACCCACCGGGCCGTTTCATCAGCTTGACTGTGTTGTTTTAAACCTTCATAGAATGTCTTACAGCGAACTGTGCGTTGACTCTGTGTTTTCAGCCTACAAGGAGTTAGTGAGGACTGAAGGCCAGGCCAAAGACCATACGAATGAAATTCTACGGCGTCTGGAATTTGAAAATATCTCCAACAAGCCAGGCATAGAGTATAATGCCTGTGATCTCAGGATTCGAAATGTATAATGCCTGTGACCTCAGGATTCGGGATGTATAATGCCTGTGATCTCAGGATTCGGGATGCTGAAGCAGGAGGATTTCCATTATTCTGAGACTAGCTAATCTCATAACAAAACAAAGTCTCCGGCAAGAAGGTGGAAGGGGCAGACTGAGTGAATCTGACTGAGTTTGGGCAGTGACTAAAATCTTTGGCTGGGGACAGAAAGCCCTGTTCCACAATCCTTGGGGCTTTTGAAGGTTTGAAATGACCATCAATTTTCTAAGTAGACCAGGAAGTTCCCCCAAAGTCTTTATTGTGGGACCTTGCGTTAGACACTGATAATTCATTGTTTCCAAATGATTGTGCTTCAGACGACAAACTAAGGGTACTCTTAAGGCTTGAATACAATACTTACCTCAGTCCTCCTCAGTACAGAGCAAGCGCTGAATAGGCCATGCGCGGCTCTTAGAACATGGCTGTGTCCATACTGAGTCCCCAGTCTCAGCGGCCACATCTGCCTGGAACTCAGAGGTTTCCTTTGAGAATGAGCAAAGAAAAGAAAATGTTTTTCACCGGGTGGTGGTGGCGCACGCCTTTAATCCCAGCACTTGGGAGGCAGAGGCAGGCGGATCTCTGTGAGTTCGAGGCCAGCCTGATCTAGAAGAGCTAGTTCCAGGACAGGCACCAAAAAACTACAGAGAAACCCTGTCTCAAAAATCCAAAAAAAAAAAAAAAAAAAAGAAAAAGAAAAGAAAAGAAAAAAAGAAAGAAAATGTCTTTCTCCTGAAAGGCTGTCTTTAGGAAATTTTCTCTTACCTGATTTCTGCTAGAGGCGGAACCCGGAGTCTCAGCCGCTAGAGATGGAACATGGCATCCTGGTCTGTAGGCAAGCCCTCGACTAACAGCCTCATTGCCTGCCCCCGAATTCTGGGTGTTTCTGAAAGAACTTTCAAGATGGCTAAGTCTCCCTGGATGTGGTGGTGCCCCCCTGTAATCCCGGCACATGGGCGGCATGGACGGGAGGATGGACGGGAGGATGGACGGGAGGATCACCAGAGCTGCCAGGACCACATAGTGAGACCCTGTCTCAAAGGAGCCAGTGCAAACAGACAGTAAGCCAAAAATATTTCTGAGTCTCAATCCAGGAGGTAAAAAGTATTATATTATATGGGGTTGGAGAGATGGCTCAGTGGTTAAGGGTGTCTGCTCCTCTTAGGGAGGTTTGGAGCATGGCTCCCAGCACCCACACAGGGTGGTTCACAGCTGTCTGTAACGCCAGTTCCAGGGGATGAAACACCCTGTTCTGGACTCCCCAGACATTGTACACACAGCACATGGTGCCCTCTGCATAGTGGAACATACTCTCACCACTGAGCCATCTCTCCAGTCCCCACAACGTGGACTGTCCTCCAGATTGCTAGTAACTGAGACTGACCTAGAGCACCTAGCCCAGAGTCTCCACCTCCTGAGAGCTGGGGTGGCGACTGTATACCACCACACCTGGCTAAACGCCCTTAATTGTAAGTGAACAGCATTCCACGTGCTCAGGCTCCATACTATACTAAGTAGATCAGCAAGGTCACAGACCACAGACAGGTGGTTAATATTTACCAGGTTGCTATATGAAATCAGCTCCACCTCCTAGGAGATCACACTGCAAGGTTTTAAGTGGTTGGGAATATTATCAAACACCTGAATCCCAGACTCCAGCAAGTGAAGGCAGGAAGATGGAGATTTGAAGCCAGTCTGGGCCACTTAGAATTTTTTTTTTTTTTTTTTTGAGACAAGGTTTCTCTGTAGCTTTGGAGCCTGAGCTGGAACTAGCTCTTGTAGACCAGGTTGGCCTTGAACCCACAGAGATCCGCCTGCCTCTACCTCCCCAGCGCTGGGATTAAAGGAGTCACCTGGAGAGAAGTTGTATTTTTAACAAGCAGAATTATTTGAGATATGGCCTCACTCTATAGCCCAGGATGGCCTGGGACTCAGAGTCTCCACCTGCCTCACCATCCCTGGTGACGGATTACAGGGATTTCCCAGGGACTGCAGGCACGTGACATCAAAATCTTTAAGGCTGTGTTTCAGTCTAATTTGTGTTGCTGTGATAAAACGCCTGGGAAAACCACTTAAAGGGGAAGAAGGTTTCTCCCGCACCTGGATCTGAGACAGTGGCTCCCAAAGCTACAGCCCAGGGTGTGGGAGAAGGCCCTGGGGGAAGCATGGGGGTGGGGGGGCTCACTCCACAGCAGCCGGGAAGCAGAGGATTCATAAGGGAGTTCGTGGTACTAGACCTGTCTGCAGGCCACTGGGGCAGGTGAGACAGGCTGGCCAGGGCCAGGTCCATCATGCAACTGGCCACTCCAATACCCAGAAAGCTGAATCCACAGACCTACCACAAGAAAAAAAACTATGACAGAGTTGAAGCTTGGGGGAAAAAAATGACTTCATGCCCTCTCTCATGACTCATGTGTTTTTTTGGTTTGGGTTTGCTTTGGGTTTTTTTTTGCCTACATTCTGCCCTTTTTTTATTCGTAGGTTTTCTGCCTCCTGATAATAAATTTCTCTGCCGACACAGTAAGCCAGATCAAGCTGAGTTGAGAAAGTATAACAACAAGTAAATTGAGCAAAGCAACTCCCAGGCGGGTTCTAGAGTTCCAGAAATCGAGGCCAGAGAAGTCAGGCACCCAGGGCAGAGTAGAAAAGTTTAATAGATTGTAGGCAAGAGGTCTGCCACAAGCTGGGTTTGTGCCCAAGTAAGATCAATAGCTGAGTGCTTAGGCGGGGACTTGGGTGGCTGGGTAACAGGGGAGGAAGTCGCAATAGTCAAGAATGTGGAACTGGGCTTTTTGGTGTCTTTCCTTTGTTAGGAGACACTCTGAGTGGGCAGGAAAGAGAGAGGAGAGAGGGAGGAAGGAGGGAGAGAGGGGAAGAGAGAGGGGGGAGAGAGAGAGGGGGAAAGAGAGAGGAGGGAGAGAGAGAGAGAGAATGAGAACACAGGGCTTCAAGGACCATGCAGGGGTGAGCCAGAGTCTCCAACCAAGCACTTATCACCTAACATTACCCCGTTTGATCTCGTTTCTAAATTTTAGACTATACTCATTTCAAGGAGGAGAAGGACTTTGTAAGCTGAATGTATTCCCTTTCTTCCTCTGTTTAAAACTATATCAAGCTTGGTGGTGGTGGTGCATTCCTTTAATCCCAGAACTCAGGAGGCAGAGACAAGCAGATCTCCGTGAGTTAGAGGCCAGCCTGGTCTACAGAGTGAGTTCCAGGGCAGCCAGGGCTACAGAGAAACCCTGTGTTGAAAACAAAATAGTAATAATAATAAAGATGATGATAAATAGTTCCATTGGAGCCTCCAGCTCAGTCCTGCATGATCCAGGCAGGCCCACCCCCACCCCTCTCTCTCCAAACCCTTACCTGCTTAGAGTCTCCTAACAAAGAAAGGCACCAAGAACCTAGCTCCACACTCTTGACTATTACAACTTCCTCCCCTGTGGCTGCCGGACACCCAAGACCCCACCTAAGAACTCCACTTTTGACCAAACTTGGGCACAAACCCAGCTTATGGTATGCAGGTCACCACCCCTCGACTACAGTCTATAAAACCTTCCTGCCCTGGTTCTGGTGCACAGCTTCTCTGGCCTCGTTCTCTGAAACCAGTGAATCCACCTGGGGTTGCTTTGCTCAATATACCTGTCGCTACGCCTTTTCCACTCTGGTTTCCTGCACTGTGGAAAAACTTATTATGGGGGGTGGACAGAAAACCTATTTGAACAATAAAACTATATCAAACCATCCTTTCTTCATGCTGTATACTGTGTAAAGCCCTTTCTTTGTCTTGCGGGATCTAATAAGAAATCTCCTGGGTGAAAAACGGAAGACTGGTTGGCAGGTCAATGAATTTCCAGTCAGTCAGACATCGTCTGCGTCGACAGTAGCCCTATTAGCACAGTTTGGGTAAGTGCTGTGAGAGCTCCTTCCGCTCCTTCAGCCAATAGCCTTTAAGATGCCAGCCCACTTGGGCGTGGTCTCTGCTGCCTTTTAAATTAAAGCAGCGGTAGCCGCGCGCCACCACTGCCCGGCTCTCATTGACTGTTTCTAAAGCACGCCTCAGTTTCCTTTTTTTTTCCCCCAGACAGGGTTTCTCTGTAGCTTTGGAGCCTGTCCTGGAACTAGCCCTTGTAGTGACCAGGGACTGACAGACCCCACGATACCCGTTGACCAGGCGTCCCTATCTATCGCTCACGTTAACGTGCTTCCGTTCCGATTTTTTTTTTTTTTTTGATTTTTCGAGACAGGGTTTCTCTGTAGCTTTTTGGTTCCTGTCCTGGAACTAGCTCTTGTAGACCAGGCTGGCCTCGAACTCACAGAGATCCGCCTGTCTCTGCCTTCCGAGTGCTGGGATTAAAGGCGTGCGCCACCACCTCCCGGCTTTCTGTTCCGATTTTGATGTAAGTGCTTTGCCTGGCATAGTTTTCCCAACCCTGCTGTAGCGATCCTCCGCCACCTGACTTTCTCTCCCCCTTAATGTTTGTCATATCAAAGGATAAACTGACGCCTTAGTTTAATACTGCGGGTGATGATTCACTAATACGACTGATAAAGAGATCTGAAGCCTCACCAACTTTCTTTTAGACTTTTAACCCTTTGAGGTTACATAAATAAAGGCCTATTCTTACCAGGTGGTGGTGGTGCACGTCTTTAATCCCAGCACTTCAGAGGCACAGGCAGGCAGATCTCTGTGAGTTCAAGGCCAGCCAGGGATGTTACACAGAGAAACCCTGTCTCAAAAAACTAAAACTAAAATAAACTAAGCTAAAATAAAGAAATAAAGACACACTCTTTTCTCAAAGTGGTGTCCCCTTTGGGCACAGTCTCCAGAACTTTTTTTTGTCTGAGTCAGGGTTTCTCTGTAGCTTTGGAGCCCGTCCTAGAACTGACTCTGTAGACCAGGCTAGCCTCAAACTCACAGAGATCTGCCTGCCTCTGCCTCCCGAGTGCTGGGATTAAAGGCGTGCACCACCTTCACCACCTGGTCACAGTCCCACATGCCAGACTCACATGCCAGGCTTTGGGTATTTCTCTCTTGAATTTGACCATTTCAGAAATGACCCATACACCTGGTTATGGAGAGGACAGCAGTCTTGGCTGGCGACCCTTCTGCCAGCTTTGATTGGATTCATGCAATGCACCTGGGAGATCAATGGGACTCCTGCTCACCTGTCACACAATGCTCACCCGCTCATGGAAAGCCGTGTGATTCCCTGTTACAGAATATCTGTCTATAGGGCTGGAGAGATGGCTCAGCGGTTAAGAGCATTGCCTGCTCTTCCAAAGGTCCTGAGTTCAATTCCCGGCAACCACATGGTGGCTCACAACCATCTGTAATGAGGTCTGGTGCCCTCTTCTGGCCTGCAGACATGCAGGCAGAATGGTATATTCTAAATAAATAAATCCTTAAAAAAAAAAAAAAAAGATGTGTCTTAGCCAAGGCGCCTTCTGGTGGCTTAATAAAGAACTGCATGGTCAATAGCTAGGCAGAAAGAAGTTAGACAGGACTTCTGGAGACAGAGAGGACCTGGGGAAGAAAAAAAGCAGAGCTGCCATCCTGACAACGGAGAGGGAACACCACGTTGCAGGACACAGATTAAAAGGTATGGTTTAAAGGGCTAGTTGAGACAAGCCTAGGCTAAAGGCCAAACTTTCACAACTAACAAGTCTCTGTTGGCAGATGACTTCTTGTTCGTTCCCAGCTGCCCAGACCTGAAATAATCACTCAGATTTAAATCACTGCTTGGCCAATAGCTTAAGCGTATTTTCTAGCTAGCTCTTATATCCTAAAGTAACCCATCTCCATTGATCTGTACATCACAGGTCGTAACCTACCGGCAAAGTTTCAGCGGGCTCCAGGGGAGGCATCTGCCTCCTGTGGCGGCTACATGGCTTCCCCCTGACTCTGCCTTCTCTCTCCCACCGTTCAGTTTAGTTTTCCCACCTAGCTCTAGTCTGTGCTCTCACAGGCCAAAGCACCTTCTTTATTCATTAACCAATCAAAGCAACACATATACAGAAGGACCTCCCATACCAAGTCTCTGGGTCATTATTTGCAGGATGGTAATCCAAAGATAGTCCAACAAGAAAGGTTGTTACAGTTCCCCATCAAGAGGAACACCCTCTTTAGATCATCTGGTCTCCAACTCAAAGATCCTCCTGCCTCTGCCTCTCTCCTGAGTGCTGGAATCAAAGGCATGCATCACGACTGCCCAGCTGCTTGCTGATATCTTGGGGCAAGAATTGCACCACTGTTTCAAGTAAGTGAAGCCTGCGGGAGACTGGGTGATCAATTCTGTGTCCTTAGACTGAACTTGGCGATCATGGGAGACGCCTCTGAGGTGTGTGCTTGATGGTGCATTTCGCAGGTTTGTCTGACTGCAGTGTGGTCCCTGAGGACGCTGAGCGTGAGGTTAAACATGGGAACTCAAGTTTGCCTGTGATGATGTCCTCAGCCATGTGCACCCAGGCATGCTGATCTGTGGGGAGGCAGGATTCTTTTCCACTGGGAGAAGGGGATAGACACAGTCCGCTCGTTTAGAAACTGAACTCAGCTCTGGAAACTTTTCCTCAATACTCTTCCTAAAGTGTGGTTTTATAAAAGGAAAACTCTGTGTTGGAGAGCTGGCTCGGGGGGTAAAGGAGCACGAAGCCTGCTCTCTGAGAACCACATGGTGGAAAGGAAGAGCTAACTCCAAAAGTTGTCCTCCGAGTTTCACTGGAGTGCCGTGGTGCGTGTGCACATGTATGTATAACATAAATACACGTAAATAACATGCATGTATAACATGGATACACATGAATAACACGTATGTATAACATAAATACACATAAACAACACGCATGTGTAACACGAATACACATAAACAACACACATGTGTAACACAAATACACATAAATAACACGCATGCATAACATGAATGACATGCTGCATAACATGAGTACACGTAAATAACACATATATAACATGAATGCATGTAAATAACACGTATGTATAGCATGAATACACGTATATAACACGTATGTATAACATAAATGCAGAAAAGGCAAAAGCATACCCAGGAAATAAATATCTCTGGGGATATGCTTCAGGGGCAGAGAGCCTGCCGAGCACTTAAACCCATCACTAAGGGAGCCAAGGCAGAAAATCTTCCTGAGTTCCAGGTCTTCCTGACCTGTACCGTAAATTCCAGACCAGCATGGATTATACAGCAAGATGCTGTTTTTAAAAAACCAAACCACAAACAAGATGGTACACACCTATTATTCTAGAGGCAGAGGCAGAAGCAGGAGGATTGGGAATTCATTGTCATCCCCAGCTGGGTATAAATCGTGATCCAATTACCCCTAAAGGCTCCACCTCTGAATTCTGCTATAAGGGGACCAAGCCCTTGAGCTCCTGGAGACATGCCTGAGTCAGACAGCAACAGTGGGCAGGCGTCTTTTTCTTCCTCAGTTGACAAGTGTTCCTATGACCAGCATTCATAGTCTCGAGTTACAAGGCGACAGTTTGAGCAACAGCTGTGGATCACAAACACCCGTGTTTGTGAGACTCTTGCCAAAAGGAGTGACAGGAACTGAAAACAGAGGCTGGGCCAGGTGGGCTCCCCGCCATCAGACACCGAGCTCTCAGCGGACTGGGGACTGCTGCCCTGTAATCTCTACCTGGAAGGATGTGGAACGCACTGGTGCCTGCTCAGCTGAGAGAGGTGAAGGACTAGAAATCACCAAGAAGGTCCTCGGACTCCCGAGTGTCCTGCCTCAGTTCCCAACTGCCCAGCGTGGTGGGAGCAACGGGGCTCCGGCTCTACTTTGCCGTACCTGCTGTCTCTTTGGGAAGTGGTCCCTGCAAACATGAATACATACTAGCATCCCAGGGACCCTTCTCTAAGACTGCCGTCCGCCCCTCCCCCAGGCTGGGGCCCAGCTCTTTCAGAGATGGATCCTGTCCAGGTCCCACTGACAGCGCCGAGAGGCTGAGAGGCGTTGACGCCAACTCCCTCTCTCTTCTGGCTCTCTTGCTAGCTCTCTCTCTACAGCACCCCGAATTCTCTAGATTCCAGGGAGGGAGTTATCTCAGTCTCCAGCTGCTTGTGAGCAGTGAGCGGAGCATTCCACACACGCCACACCACGCGGTGACGGGGAAGGAGCCAAAGACCTACGTAGCCTCTCACTTGGGCAGAGGGAGGAGGCCACGCAAGTCTTCTCCTGCCCCCAGAGGCTAGAAAAGCCAGCCTTCTCCAGCAGGGCTCGGGGGCCACCATCCCTCTTCGTCTCTGAGGTCACTTGTTTTTCTTCTGTTGTACCTCAACCTCACATTCTTAGCTCTTCATCCTTCTCTTCCCTATGGATCCACACTGGCCTCATGAGGCACCAACAAAAGCAACCTTGTGGGCTAGAGTAAGGCCTCTGATGTTTGGAACCCGCACTGCTTTGGCACTGGACCCGGGTGCAGTTCCCAGCTCCCCACGCCCCCACAGCGGCTCACAATGTGTTCACCCCAGATCCAGGTCGGAGGCCTTCTGTTGAAGTCTGAGAGCGGAAACCCATACTCAGTGAACCACAAACACACATAACTAAAAATAAAATAAAAAATTTTGTAAATCTGTCCTCAGGCCAAGTGCTATGGTGTATACTTCTATTCCCAGTCTCTTAGGAAACTGAGACAGGAGGATTATTTGAGCCCAAGAGTTTGAAGTCATTCTGGGGACCCTAGGGAGACCCTGTACCAAAAAAGAGAGGGCCGAGTGGTGGTGGCGCACACCTTTAACTCCAGCACTCAGGAGGCAGAGGCAGGAGGGTCTCTGTTAGTTGGAGCCTAGCCTGGTCTACAGAGTGAGTTCCAGAGGGAGAGAGAGAGAGAGAAATACTACGTGCAAGGCCTGGGGGTGGAAAGATAGAATTCTTCCTTAGCATGAGGCCCAGAGTTCTGTCGCCAGAACTGCAAACGGTTATTTTTTTTTTTAAATCTCCTAGTCAAGCACGGTGTCTCGTACCTGTACAGTCACATCACTGGGAAATGGAGGCAGGAAGATTAAAAGGGTTATCCTGAGCTACAAAGCTAGCCTGTGCTATTTCATACTTTGCCCTGAAGAATGAAGAAAAAATAAAAAGAATGTCCTAAAGACCCTCAGCTCAGAGCTGAGGTCCCCTCACCCCCCACACCCCCATAGGTCCAGCAGCAGCAGCAGCTGTGGCCAAGGACGGTGGCGCTGGCAGGGGAAGTCAGTTTTCTGACCAGAGAACACAGACTCCTGAGAGACTGAGCCAGTGAAACAGACTTTGCTTTTCTTTACCCAACCTCACCCGCTCCTCGGCACCCCACACTTCCAAACCAAGGAAAAGGACTTTGGACTCCCTTCGCCTAGGAGGCCAGAGTTCAGGCTTTTGTTTGCCAGAGCCTTTAGTGCCTTGTGAGGGTGGTGGGGTGGGAAGCAGGCAGAGAGCCCAGAGCCTTTGAGGGCAGCCCCAGAGGAAGGAAGGTCCCTGGACTGTCCCTTGTTCCACAGCCCAGGTCAGCTCAAGGTCCAGCAAGACCTCAGGGGTGGCCAGCTGCAGAGTGGGTAGGAGCGCCCTGAGGAGCGGTGCCCTGTCGTAGAATCCTGAGTCCACAGATAACCGTATGCAGACAAGCAGGGAGTCCATGCCATCCGGAGACTGGGATTTGGGCATAAGAACACATGAGCAGCCAGGCGGTGGTGGTGCACACCTTTAACCCCAGCACTCAGGAGGCAGAGGCAGGCGGATCTCTGTGAATTTGAGGCCAGCCTGGTCTACAGAGTGAGTTCCAGGACAGGCGCCAAAGCTACACAGAGAAATCTCATCTGGAAACGCGCGCGCGCGCACACACCACCGGCTCTGAACGGATGGAGGCTGATGCAGACCACATACAGAGTAAAAAGATGGCTGCCTGGCTCCAGGGAGTAGGGGGCACCTGGACGCCTTCTAGGGCCCCTCCTCGGACCCACAAAGCCAAAAGCAGCGCCTGCTTTGTTCTTTCCCTTTCACTCTGTGCTCCGCTTCCTGCAACATTGATTTTCTTTCCGTCTTTTATTTAGGGAGAGTGTCTCTACCCACTGAATTCTAGGATTAAAGGCGTGAGCCAACCCTGCCTAACCAAGTTTTAAGTTTTCTCAGTCCTATTGCTGCTGCTACAGAGTTAGCCAGACATGGGATTTGAAGTCAGTTTGAGACTGTACAGTGAGACCTTGTCTATCAACAATACCATCAATTCAAGGCATCTCCATCTTTAAGGGTTTTCTTCTGCCTGTCTTTTCTGTCACTGCCTGTCTCAGCCAGGGTCACAATCGCTGCAATGAAACATCTCAGCAAAGTAGCTTCCACATCACTGTTCATCATCTAAGGAAGTCGGGCAGGGACCTGGAGGCAGGAGCTGAGGCAGAGGCCAGGCTTACTCTTACTGGCTTGCTCTCCACGGCTTGCTCATCCTGCAATCTTATAGAACCCAGGACTATGGAGGCCAAAAAAGGCCCGTTTCCATGCTGACCAAAGGTCAGAGAGTTGGGACTTGTTTCTGGTTCCTTCAAGGTTATTGTGCTTCTTTCTACCTCTGACAAAAGTCCCCCCTAGCTATAAAGCAGAGTTCTGCTCTCTCAAGGTTATTGTCAACAGGTGTGGCTAGTTGCCAGACCTTGTGCTCCAGGAAGAGAGAAGTAGATTGTTCCTTCCTCAAACAAGAGGGTGGCAATGGGCTAAATTCTGGAAATGTAAGTCACCCAATCAAATGTCTTCCTTCATAAGAGTGTCTCTCCACAGCAATAGAACACTAACAAGACAATGACCTACAGACTTGTCCATAGTCCCATCTTATGAGGCATTTTTAGGACTGTGGCTCCCTCGCCTCAGATGGCCTCAGTTTCTATCAGATTGGCACAAAACTACCTAGCACATTGCCCCAATGGTTGAGGGTTATTTTCTTTACCCCATTTTCTTTCTCATTCACTAACTTGTTTATTTTTTGTTTGGGGGGTGTTAGTTTTTTTGTTTTTTGTTTGTTTTTTGCATTTTGGTTTGTTTTGAGGCAGAATTTCTCTGAGTAACAGTCCTAGCTGTCCCAGAACTCACTTTGTAGACCTGCCTGGCCTCAAATCCACAGAGATCCGCTTGCCTCTGCCTCCTAAGTGTTGGGATTAAAAGGTGTGCACCACCATGCCCAGCTTAAAACGATTTTTAAAATTTTTTTTATTTAATATTTATTTATTTTGTATACAATATTCTGTCTGTGTGTATGATTGCAGGCCAGAAGAGGGCACCAGATCTCATTCCAGATGGTTGTGAGCCACCATGTGGTTGCTGGGAATTGAACTCAGGACCTTTGGAAGAGCAGGCAATGCTCTTAACCTCTGAGCCATCTCTCCAGCCCTTTAAAAATTTTTGTGTCCATCTCTACCTGTGTGAATGAGTGCCCCTCGTGCACAGGTGTCCATGGAAACCAGAAGAGGGAGTTAGATACTCTGGAGCTGGAGTGATGAGCAGTTGTGAGCCCCTTGATGTAGGTTTAGGAACCAATCTCAGGCCCAGAGGAGCAGCAAGTGCTCTTCATCACTGAGCCTTTGCTCCAGCCCCCTCATTATCTACAGGATTGGAGAGGTGGCTCAGAGGTGGCTCACGAACATCAGTAACTCCTGGTCTAAAGCACCCATCAACCTCTTCTGGCCTCCCTGGGTACCAGGCACACTTGTGGTACACAAACACAAGCACAGCACTCACATAAATCCCCCCCCCCCCCAAAGGAAAAGGAGAATGGCTGGGTGAGGGACGTCGAGCCGGCACAGGGTCTCCAGGTCACAGGCATTCTACCACACCCACTGTGAATTCCCCCAAAACCACGAGCTGTGCCCTCTGGCTCCAGCTTGCTGACAAGATCCATACCTTCCGTGTCCTACATCCGTCTGTCTTCAGCAAAAGTCACAGAGTAAACATTCACCTACTGAGTGCTCAGGAACAGCAAGGAAACCTCCGTCACAGATACCCAAGAGGGTCCAGCACTTCATCTCCTGCATCCTCCCCCACCCCTGACAATCTGCAGCGCTGCATTGAACACGGCGCTTTTCTACAAAAACATACCATTCTCTTCTCCTCATCCAGGGGATTTCTCAGCCCCATGGCCCTGAAATCCCCTCAGACTTCCTGGATGCCTTCCAGGCCGGGGTGAGCAGTGCTTTATACAGAGGTGCAGTGAGTGTGGAGTTACAGGGTGCTCTTTATGCTGTTAAATCCAAGCCAATCGAGTCCCTGGGGTCCTGTTCACCTTGCACGGCCTCTCCGCAGCCCTCGCTTTGACTGCCCCTTCACTTCCTCAGCCCACACACCCTGAGCCACACCGCCCGCAGCTCCACCCTTGGTGGCTATGGGATTATCTTTCTGTACCCTGTGAAGATGTGTCTTTGCCAAGGCGCCTTCTGGTTGGTTTAACAAAGAGCGGAATGGCCACTAGCTAGTCAGGACAGGGCAGGTGGGATTTCCGGGGACAGAGAGAAGATGAGGAGATAAATCTAGGCACACAGAGATCAGCAAGATGCGGGACCAAGTTGGGTTTACAGAATGGAGGAGAGGTTAAAAAAAGCTACATGGTAGAATGTAGACCAGAAGAAACATGTTAATTAAGTCATAAGGACCAGCCTAATCTAAAGGTCAAGCTTTCATAATTAATAAGACATCTCTGTGTTGTTATTTGTGAGTTACCAGCCCCAAAATAAAGTCAAACAGCACTTGTCTCTGTAACACCTGGTAGAGCAAGGGGAATTTGGCAGCGGCCCTGGACCTATTGTTTGGTTTTGTGTTTTTAGTTTCAAGATGGTTTTTCTGTGTAGCCCTGGCTGTCCTGAAACTCACTCTGTAGACCAGGCTGGCCTCCATCTCAAAGATTTGCCTGCCACCACTGCCCTGCTGGCCCTTAAACTTTTAATCCCACGGTTGGTGCCTTCTAGAGCGTGGCAGAATTCATCCAGAAGCTGGGGCTCACGATTCGGTTTCCACACACCTCTCGTCCCGCTGCTGGGTCTCCAACCAAGATCTTGTGACCCTGACAGCAAATGAGAAGACCCTGTGGCATTTGGAAAGAGAGATAGCTGCCCCTCTTTTCCCCCGGAACATTGTCAAGGGTTGTTATATACCTAGAGTCACGTGTAACTCAGAAGTGTGACAGATCCAAGCTGCTGCAGAAGACTGAGTTGAATGCATCATATAGGAAAACTGATCCTAGAAAAGCCATTAGCAACGTACACACTTTGGAGCGTGCCCTCTAGGTGTAGGGTGTGGAAAAGGCGCCCCCTGGTGGCCTCCTCCTGAAGGAACTGCAAACCCCGCCCAGCACAGCTCTGCAATCTGCTATCTCATGCACAATTGGAAGGCTTTTCTTCTCTTGGAGCCAAGTTTCACTCCCGGCATTCTGTCCTGAACTGACACCCAGTTCCAGGAAGAACCAGCCTCTGGAACAAACTGCACAGGCGGCCGCGGAGACAGTCTGGCCGCGGGTTGTCTAAAGCAACGCGGAGAAGACTGCCCACAAGGCTCCGCCCCGGCAGCCTGACCAGAGGCCCCGCCTTCAAAAGGAGCCAGACTCAGCCAGGCAGAGGGCCTCGTTCTCTGGATAGCAGCTGCCCCGCATCTAAACCATTAGTCTCCATATTTTCAAAGACTCTGGGTCAGTCACGACTAGAAAAATACTAAGTGGGAACTTCCAGAAACAAACAATTCATGCCTAGTTCTAAAGGCTGCCTATACTTCCCAGCGTTATAAATGTTCTATCGTTGTTGATCTCTTTATTGTACCTAATTAATCAGTGAAGATAGTCATGACAACACATGCCTGTAACCCCAAAACTTGAGAGATTGAGACAAAAGGATGAGGAGGTCAAGGCCAGCCTGGGCTACATGAAACCCTTTCTTTCTTTCTTTCTTTCTTTTTTTTGGTTTTTTCGAGACAGGGTTTCTCTGTAGCTTTGGAGCCAGCCTGTCCTGGAACTAGCTCTTGTAGACCAGGCTGGCCTCGAACTCACAGAATCTGCCCGCCTCTGCCTCCTGAGTGCTAGGATTAAAGGTGTGCGCCACCACTGCCCTGAAACCCTTTCTAAAAACAAAAACAAAACAAAACCTTAGGGACTGGAGGGATGGCTCAGCAGTTAAGGGTACATACTGCTCTTCAGGAGGACCCGAGTCTGGTTCCTGGCACCCACAACGCACAGCCCTAACCCTCTAACTCCAGCTTTAAGTGACCCAACGCCTCTGGCCTCCCCAAGCACCTATGCTCACCACACGTGTGTGTGCGCACGCACACACACACACACACTTACAAATTAGTTACAGGTATGTATGTACGGGACAGGCAAACTTGCAGCATCCGTAGGGACCGTGGCTGTCTGGGTTTCCGGCATCTCTTTAAGGAGAAAGCTGTAGCTTGCAAGACAACCCAAGAGAAGAAGAGTTTGCTATGGAGCCATTGTGGGGTGCCATTGCCCAGGAGCACATAGGCTGAGGTTTATTTATATCAGAGCAGACCTGGCTGCCAGGGTCTCCCAGCATCCTCAGTCCTTACCTGTTACAGGGTATGGCTGCTCCTACCTGAAACGCTCCAGCCTAGCCCAGGCCTGCCCTTCCCCAGAGGCTCTTCCCTATATTATACAGGCATTTCGTTATCCCTCACTCCCCTCGCTCTTCCTTCTCACAGGGCTCAGGGTCATGGCCACTTTGGGGACTCCCAGATGTCTCTGCCTCTGGCTGTGCTCTCTCTTTTATCTGTAACAAACTTTCTCCTCCACTATTTTATCTTTTTTTAAATCTTTTTTCTTTCCTTTCCTTTTTTCTTTTTTCATTCACAAAGGGAGTCATAAATCAAGACAAGTTTAGAATGTGTTGGTGGGCTCACCAGAGAGGCAGGCAAAGACCTGGAGACGGGCAAAGCCCTTGGATGGGCAGAAGCTGATGCTCTGCTGAGCTAACAGCTTCTGGGTTTTTTTTTTTACAATCACGAGGTGTCAGTTGTTACAGAGAAGGGCAAGGCCTGGCTGTACTAGGAGGCTAAAACTAGTAACCAGCTTCTGAACCGCAAAATTCCAATCGGTCCCTCAGCCTCTGCAGACAGAAGCCTTCCAGGAGCCTTTTGTTCACAGCCTGACACAGCTTCTTTTCGGGAATCTTTGTTTACACTTGAGGATCTCAGAATGTGTTTCCCATGGCTAAGACAGGCCTGCTTATGTGCACAGACGTGTCCACTGGCTTCAGTGTCCTGCAGAGAGCACCTTGCTGTGCCGCTCACAAACACGGAGCACCGGGACAGGCATCCAGCTGGGGTAGCTCGTGGGTCAGCTTTTGTCTGGAAGCCATCACTGACCAGGTCAAAGAGGGTTTGTAACACTGGTCAATTTACTCATTGCCCTTTTAGAACCCAGCTACACAGCGCCCTAGGGGTTCCCTGGCTTCCATGCCCGGCATTAATTTCTGAGGGAGGAAAGGTTCCTATCATACATGACATCCGGGGACTCCCAGCGACTGTTGGCACAGCCCTGGGGGTCAGAGCTCCTCCAGGTTGGGAGGAGAGAAATGACTTTCCCTCCGTTCTCAGGTTCAGTCCCGGCTTCCAGGTGTCTCACTTGACCCTGGAGAAAGTGATTCATTTGTGTATAGAGGCTGTTAGAGCACCCCCTGAAGGTCCAGCCTACAGCTACAGAAGTTAACATGGGCAGCGATAATTGCCCAGCCAGTAAGCCAGAGCAGTTAGCCTGGCCGCTTCCAAGGCAGAGCAATGAGAATATTGAAGAAAACACCTTATCCTATGCTGGGGTCAGGTACATACCTTAATGCATACTCTCAGGAGTATCAGAGGTAGGCAGATCTCTGTGAGTCTGAAGCCAGCTGGGTTATAGGGAGTTCCAGAACAGCCAGAGAAACAGTGGGACCCTGTCTCATAAAAGAAAAGAAGAAAAAAGGTGGCGGGGGGGTGGGGGTGGGGAGGGGGTGCTGAGTGATGGACCAGTAGGTTAGAGCATTGCCTGCTCTTCCAGAGAACCTGGGTTCCATTCCCATCACCCACATGGCAGCTCACGGCTGTCTAAAACGCCAGTCCCATGGGCTTCTGGCTTCCCTCCGAAGGCAAGGCACACACACAGTGCATAGGCACGCAGGCAAGCAAAACATTCAGATATATTTGTAATAAAAATAAGAAAATCTTTTTAAAAAGCAAACATAAGACAGCCAAGCTGGGGCTGCTAAGATGGCTCCTCAAGGAAAGGCACGTGCAGTGTAAACCTAACAACCGGAGTTGGATTCAGGACGCCACACAAGGCAGGCAGGATGCTGCACTGTCTTCCCAGCACCAGGGAACCAGGAGGGTCAGAAGCTCAAGGTCATCTTACGCTAGAAGTGAGTTGGAGACCAACCTAGGATGTGTGAGACCCTGTCTCAAAATAAATAAACGAGGAGCTAGGATTTGCCTCTCGCTATTACTCTTTTGCCATCTCCAGAAAAGAAAACTACAAATAACTCACTTTGCTTGGGACAGTGGCCTGGGGAGGACCATGGATTCCAACAGGCAATCAGCTGCACCTGGACTTCATTTCCCTCAGCCTCCAGCGCTCTGAAAGGTCATCCCAGGTCAGGAGTCTCAGTAGCCAAATAAAAACCTCCAGGACACCTGGCCCTGGGGCGAGCAACTGCAGCCAGGAGCCAGGAAACAGAGAGGAGGAACGGGAGAACAGAGATGAAAAGGGGATCTGGAAACTGGTCGCAGCAGCTGACGGCTGACATCAGAACATGAGGGCCAGAGGCTGAGGCAGCAGCGGACCCAGAAGAACGGACAACAGGAAAGACTTAGTCACCTGGGAGAGATTACTAGGGTATTATGCTCATTTCAAAAGAAACAACTGTGGCCGGGCGGTGGTGGCGCACGCCTTTAATCCCAGCACTCGGGAGGCAGAGGCAGGCGGATCTCTGTGAGTTCGAGACCAGCCTGGTTTACAAGAGCTAGTTCCAGGACAGGCTCCAAAACCACAGAGAAACCCTGTCTCGAAAAACCAAAAGAAACAACTGTGGAGTAAAAACCAGGCAGAGAGCTGCCACAGAGAAACAATGCGACTGCCAGACCTGCTGGTGCACACCTTTGAGGTGCCACAGAAAAACAACGGGACTGCCAGACCTGGTGGTGCACACCTTTGAGGTGCCACAGAGAAACAACGGGACAGCCAGACCTGGTGGTGCACACCTTTGAGGTGCCACAGAGAAACAACGCGACTGCCAGACCTGCTGGTGCACACCTTTGAAGTGCCACAGAGAAACAACGGGACAGCCAGACCTGGTGGTGCACACCTTTGAGGTGCCACAGAGAAACAACGGGACAGCCAGACCTGCTGGTGCACACCTTTGAGGTACCACAGAGAAACAACGGGACAGCCAGACCTGCTGGTGCACACCTTTGAGGTGCCACAGAGAAACAACGGGACAGCCAGACCTGGTGGTGCACACCTTTGAGGTGCCACAGAGAAACAACGGGACAGCCAGACCTGGTGGTGCACACCTTTGAGGTGCCACAGAGAAACAACGGGACAGCCAGACCTGCTGGTGCACACCTTTGAGGTGCCACAGAGAAACAACGGGACAGCCAGACGTGGTGGTGCACACCTTTGAGGTGCCACAGAGAAACAACGGGACAGCCAGACCTGCTGGTGCACACCTTTGAGGTGCCACAGAGAAACAACGGGACAGCCAGACCTGCTGGTGCACACCTTTGAGGTGCCACAGAGAAACAACGGGACAGCCAGACCTGCTGGTGCACACCTTTGAGGTGCCACAGAGAAACAACGGGACAGCCAGACCTGGTGGTGCACACCTTTGAGGTGCCACAGAGAAACAACGGGACAGCCAGACCTGGTGGTGCACACCTTTGAGGTGCCACAGAGAAACAACGGGACAGCCAGACCTGCTGGTGCACACCTTTGAGGTGCCACAGAGAAACAACGGGACAGCCAGACCTGCTGGTGCACACCTTTGATCCCGAGCTACAGTGAGACAACCGCCAAAAACAAAACCTGAAAACACACAGGACTGTAGTTATATACGCTATGTTCTTTGAGCTCTTTTGGGGGCCCTCCACCCAGCTCCCAAATAAATCACACACGGAGTCTTATTTATAAACATCCGGCCTTAGCTTGACTTGTTTCTTGCCCACTTTTCTTAATTTATATAATCCCATTAATCCCATTTACCCTCTGACCGCTATGTTTTTCCCATTGTCTTCTGTAAATCTTACTCTTAGTCCATGGATGGCTGTGTAGCTGGGTGGCCCCGGACGTCCTCCTCCTTCTTGAGCTATTGCTCCTCCGAATCCCTTCTCCCGGTTTTCTCCTTCTCTCCATTCTCTCTGCCTGCCAGCCCCGCCTATCCTCCTGCCTCACTACTGACCTTTCAGATCTTTATTAGACCACAGGTGTTCGAGGTAGGCAAAGAATCACAGCTTCACAGAGTTAAACAAATGCAGCATAAACAAAAGTCACACACCTTAAAATAATATTCCTAAACTGGAGAGATGGCTCAGAGGTTAAGGGCACTGGCTGCTCTTCCAGAGGTCCTGAGTTCAATTCCCAGCAACCACATGGTGGCTCACAGCCATGTACAATGAGATCTGGCGCCCTCTTCTGGCCTGAAGGCATACATGCAGGCAGAGCACTGTACACATGATAAATAAATCCTTTAAAAAAATAATACTATGCCGGGCGGTGGTGGCGCACACCTTTAATCCCAGCACTCGAGAGGAAGAGACAGGCGGATCTCTGTGAGTTCGAGACCAGCCTGGTCTACAAGAGCTAGTTCCAGGACAGGCTCCAAAACCACAGAGAAACCCTGTCTCGAAAAACCACAAAAAAAAAAAAAATACTATCCCCAACACGGGACTGAAAGAATACTCAATAAACAATTCAGGAGAGGCGATTATCTGGGGACTGAGCAGAGATGAGCAATAGTAAGTACACGACAATTATGTTGTTGGCTCTGGGCTGTCAGGCAGCTCAGCTTATAAAGGCATTGACCACCAGACCTGGTGACTCTGAAGGTCCCCGAGGAGAAAACAGAGAGAACTCCCAGAAGTGGTCCTCTGACATCCATGACCTGTGCACAGTGGTGCCCCAGCCCAGATGCAAATAAATGGGGAAAAGTCACTAGTTCTAGTGTTGGGCGATTTTGTGTTTTGTTTTGGGACGGTATCTCAGAAAGTCCAGGTGAGTCTCTAACTTGCTATGTTGGGTCATGGGTCTCCATGTTCCAAGTGCTGGGGTTTCAGGCATCTTCTTCCACACCCCACTCTAGAATCACAAGTCTTGTGTTGAGTGATAGGCAGGTCTTTATTGGAAACACCCTGTAGGGCTTTCTGGGAGAGCTGGCATCTGGACAGACGCTTCTGCAGCCCTAGCTGCCTCTCCCTATCAGCCAGCCAGTCCCCCCCCCTCGTGGCAGACAGTACCCCCCTTCGTGGCAGCCAGTCCCCCCTTCGTGACAGTCACCCCTCGTGGCAGCCAGCCCCCCTTCGTGACAGTCACCCCTCGTGGCAGCACTCCACAGACACCTCAAGGGAACTTCACTTGCAACAGTGGCTGCTATTTCCACATCTCACTGAGATAAAGTTCAGAGCCAGGTGGCGACCTCCTAAACAACGTCTGCCCATTAGATCCCTCCCTCCTAGAGAGCTTTAGACGGCTTCCATCCCCCTGTGGTTCAGGGAACTGTTTGCACATTGCCTAAGGGGGCCCTTGGGAATGACTGACTATAAAGTCTGCTTTCCAAAGGCTCTCAGTTCAGGACCCATCACCAGAGGCTGAGGGGAGGCAGTCATGAAGTGGAGAAAGTGTGGTCCAGTCACAGTGCCACAGAACAGTTGCCGTGAAGAGAAGCTTCTGAGTTGTCCACGTGAGCCTTTGTCTCAGCCAGGTTGCTTCACCTGAGTATGGGTGAGCACAGGTGCCAGCCCTTCAGAAGGCTCCCAGTGATTGCTTTTTTCCTAGGGTCAAGTCTCCTTGTTTTGTTTTTAGATAGCGTTTTTCACTAGCCTGGAAATCACTGATATGGTTGACCAGATAGCCACAAAAATCCTCATAGCCCTGCCTCTCCAGTGCAGGGATTACGAGCGGATATCACCACACTCAGGTTTTTATGTGGGTTTGGGGATCTGAACGAGAGTCCTTACCAAGCTATTTATCTCCCTGTCCAGCCAGCCTCCACGTCTTCTCTCCTCACGGCCATGGGACCAAGATGCTATCATGGCCATTTTGACTTGTCCGTCACAATCAACAATTTAAATCACAGCCTGTCGAGAGCTGTGGCTCCATCCACACCTGTGCACTGCAGGTTTTCCTTCTGCGCTCCAAAGAGCCTCTGCTGGGTCTCCAGCTTGTCCTGGTGAGGCTAAAACACAAAATCAGAATGTCTGAGCGTGTGTGACAGAAGATGGCCTCGGATGTGTGAAACCCTGGGCTCAGTGTCTACCCAAGAACAGGGAGGAGGGAGGGAGGGCACCAGGGAAGAAGGGAGGAGAAAGAAAGTGTCACAGGACGAGGCAGGGTAGGCCCGATTCATGGGGATTTTTGCTGAGACCATTCCAAGTTTAACTAGAGTTTCATTTCCTTGGTGGAGAATCCCGTGGAAAATCACCCAGCTCTTTTCTAGGAACCCGGGCTCCAGCTAACTCATCTCAGTTTCAATTAACTTGCCCGTGTACTTGGAAGCTCCTGTGTCCCCACATCCCTCCCCAGAGCTGCTGAGTGAGATGCCAGTGCGTGCTTTCTGCCTTCAAAAACCTTGTGTTACGGACACTTGGGGCCACACCGAGGTCCCTGAATACCTGGGTGTAGCCCCGGCCGCCTGGAAGAAGGACTTTCAGTTGACTTTAAACTGTAACTAAGAGGTCTCTGGTGGGCTCCCCAAAACTGAAGGAAGAGCTGAGAAAGGCAAGAACTCTCTCTCTCTCTCTCTCTCTCTCTCTCTCTCTTTTGCGTTTTGTTTTTTGTTTTGCTTTGTGTTTGTTTGTCAAGACACGGTTTCTCTGTAGCTTTGGAGTCCATCCTGAAATTCACTCTGTAGACCAGGCTGGCCTTGCACTCACAGAGATCCCCCTGCCTCTGCCTCCTGTGTGCTGGAATTAAAGTCATGTGCCACCACCGCCCAGCTTTATTTATTATTTTTATTTATTTATTTATTTATTATTTATTTATTTATTTATTTTGGTTTTTCGAGACAGGGTTTCTCTGTGGTTTTGGAGCCTGTCCTGGAACTAGCTCTTGTAGACCAGGCTGGTCTCGAACTCACAGAGATCCGCCTGCCTCTGCCTCCCAAGTGCTGGGATTAAAGGCGTGTGCCACCACTGCCCGGCTATTTATTATTTTTAGACAGGGTCTCCTGTCCATCAGGCTCGTCTCAAACTTGCCAGATATCCGAGGATGGCCTTGAGCGTCTACTCTTCCTGCCCCCAGATCTGAGAACTAAGGTTATGTTGGACCCTAGCATCCAATTACCGAGGAGGAAGAGTCGCCCCAAGAGACCATTTCTCATCACAGCTGATGTAAAAGCATGAGGATTTTATTAATTCTGTCATGACAGGGTCTTCCAGCAGTCGGGAGGCTAGAAGAGCCTGAATGTCTGGTATAGGCTATTTTTAAAGGGAAAAACCACAGAAGGAAGGGGTGTCTGGGGGTTGTTCTTTAACTATTACGATTGGATTATTCAAAAGGGCTATTACCAATAATTGGCTGGAGAGTGGTTGCCAGATCAGATGAGGTAAAGGGAAAACTTCTGAGGGTCACTTTGCCCTTTCCCAAGGACTAAGTCAAAACGTCAGTAACTGAGTCATCACCTAAGGGTTATCTTGTCCCTATTCAGGGAGATGGAAAGTTTCCAACATCTCAGTATGTGCTTGCATAGCTGTTACATCCTTAGTTCTTAGGGGAGGAGGGGAAGTACTGAGAGTCGTCAGAAATGGCTTCAGAATTGTCTTAAAGTTCTACAGTTATAGGTATACGTCACCATACCCTGCTTATGTGGTGTTGAAGATCAAACCCAGAGTGTCATGAAAGACAAAGAAGGACTCCACCAGCCAAGCTACACCCTCAGCCCCATGGAAACACAAACCCTTTGGATATGTTCTTTCCTCAGTGCCCCTCTTGACGTAACCCACATGTGACACGCACTAAACTGTGTCCACGTATAGCCAGAAGGGGCCGGCTGACACTCAGGGCTCAGTCCACCCACCCGTAGACTCCCACAAGGTAGCCACCACTTTCTGCAGGATTACGTACCTTGCCCTCCTCACTGGAGTCAAGATTTAGTAGAGAAGTTCACAGCAGAGGAAGGCACTAACTAGTTAGGACAGACCAGGGCCCCACCTGTGCCTGGGGCACTAGCGTAGAAGCTAGGCTTTCTTAGGGCAATGTAAACACTATTAAACAGCTCTCCAGCTTCAGCCAGGTGGCTCAGGGGTAAAGACCACCAAGCCTGACGTCCGAATTCAGTCCCTGGGACCCCTGTGGTGAAAGTGAGAACTCGCTGGTCCTTTGACCTCCACGTGCACAGAAAGAAATCATTGGGACGGTGTGACAATTTTAAAAAGCACTGTTGGGCCGGGCGGTGGTGGCGCACACCTTTAATCCCAGCACTCGGGAGGCATAGACAGGCGGATCTCTGTGAGTTTGAGGCCAGCCTGGTCTACAAGAGCTAGTTCCAGGACAGGAACCAAAAGCTACGGAGAAACCCTGTCTCGAAAAATCAAAAAAAAAAAAAAAAAAAAAAAAAAAAAGCACTGTTGGGGTTTGTGATAGACCTTTCCCCCCTTTAAATGTGCTGAGATGTCGGGGTGACTGGACTCCCTGCGCGACAGCTGGTGGATCCTTCCCCGGTGTCTCCTTGCCTTACCTGAAGGACTACCAACAAGCAACCGCTTTGGGTTGGCTTTGCGTCACCCTCCCAACTTTCAACTCACTTCTTGGGTCGGTGAGGCGATACCCTCCTGATGGCAGCAGCGGAAGCAGGGGCAGCTGTGGGGACGGCAATGGCCTCTTCTACAGCAGCTCTGGACAGTGCGAACAAGGAGGGGCTGAGTGGGCGTGGAAGAGGCGAGGTGAGGAGGGAACCGGAGGCTGGAGAGGGAGACTGCGCTACAAATGTCAGTCCCAAAACTCCGTCACCAGAGCTGTCTCCCGCTCCTGTAGAGTGGAGGTCCCAGCACACCACGAGGCTGCTTCAGAGCTGCAGCACCAACTCCTGGTGGCCCACACCTTTAATCCCAGCACTCAGGAGGCAGAGGCAGGTGGATCTCTGAGTGTGAGGCCAGCCTGGTCTACGGAGCAAGTCCCCAGACATCTGGGGCTACATAGAGAAACGCTGTTTGGAAAAACTTAAGAAAACAAGTCTCACCGCTAGTAGCAGCATCTGGAAGCAGAGGATTATGAAAGTCAGGGAGGGGTTGAAGCCCAGAGCAGCAGCCTCTGGCCCAAAGGTTTGCAGCTGCAGGTTCTGCTGTCTAAAGCCTGGAGCATTGGGCCCTAAGCCACGGGCATCCAAGGGCTGGAACTTCCAGTTCTGGAAGAGCTTCCCCCTGCCTACCCACAATTCCTAGCCAAGCAGGGCCAAAGGGCTGCAGTCCGCTCACAGCAAACACCAGCGGTCACGAAAGACTCTTTCCTCTTCCTCCAGGGGACTTTTCTACTTGAGCAGAGGACACAAGTTCCGTTCCCAGCACCCACGTCTGCTGGCTCGTAACGCCAGCTCCAGGGAATCTGGTGCCCTCTTCTGGACACGCACAGCAGCTCGCGCGGAGATCAGAGGGCCATATTCAGCTCTTTCTGGGATTAAACTCAGATCATAAGGCTTGGCAGCAAGCGCCTTTGCCTGCAGAGCCACCTTCCTGGCTCCTAGCCACATTTTGTAGCGATGCTGGAGGTTGAATTTACAACCTGATTCTTTCTAAATAATGATTGTTTTCCTAGCACAACACCTACTACCACCCACCTGACTCCCTGGCCCGCATCCCACACACCCTGCTGTTGTTTTCACCGAGTTTCACTATGGATCCAGATCCGGCAGGTCTGGAACTTGCTGTGTAGACCAGACTGCCCTCCACCTCAGATACTCACCTGCCTTTTTCTCCCAAGGGCTGGATAAAAGGTGTGCGCCACCGCCCTGGCTCTCCAGCCCCTTGAACTTCACTTTAAAAATAATTTTTTTATTATTTTTAATTGTGTGTGTGTGTGCGCGCGCGTGTGTCTGTGCTTACATCTATGCATGAGATGCAGATGCCCGTGGAGGCATCAAACGCCCTAGAGCTGGAGCTACAGGTGACTTTTGAGGAGCTGGATGTGGTTGCCCGGAACTAAACTTGGGTCCTCTGAAAGATCAGCACATGCTCTTAACCGCTGAGTCGGTTTCTCCAGCCCCTTTTTCTTAGTTTTTATTTTGAGTCAGGGTCTGCTAAATTGCTCCAACTGGACACACATTGTCGGGAACTCACTACTTGCGGTCACCGTTGCTTGGTTTCCAGGCTACCAGCATCACAGGCACGCACCATAGCGCCCACCAAGGAACGGATTTCAACCCTCACCACTGTACCATGATGGACAGAAAACCACACTGAAATGCCGAGGCGCTGAGAACAGGCACTGGAATGCGCGTCTCTGAAGGCGGTCAGCATCTCCATCGGGTTTGTTTAGTCTTTTTTCCCTGAGCTGCCTTCTCTGGCCTCTTTGCTCCTCCTTGACTCAGTGCTGCCCTCTGGCGGCCACAATAAATTAGACTTGTACACTCACCCTTCCCCGCCTTGAGCAGGGCCTTTGCAAGAGAGGAAAGTACTAAGGTGTTATTTTTAGAGCCACTCCCTTTCCCATCAGCATGTGGCATTCCCCTCGTCAGGAAGCGTTCAAGGCATTAGCCGTGTTCCTGTCCAGATCTTGAGTGGAAAAAGTGAGGAAGCTTCGTCTTGACAGGAACGAACCTGGTTATGACAAGAGGCTGGGGCCAGCCAAAGCCGATAGAGCGCTTACCTCCCAAACATGGAACCCTGGGTTCTGTTCCCTAGCACCGCATAAACCAGACACCCCGGCTGACACCTGCAACCCCAGCATGTGGAGGCAGGAGGATCTAGATTTGAGAAGCATCTAAGCCAGTGCTTCTCAACATGTGTGTCCCAACCCCTTTGGGATCGACGGACCCTCCCACAGAGGTCACCAAAAACCACTGGAAAACACAGAGAGTTACATTAAGATTCATAATAGTAGCAAAATTACAGTTATGAAACAGCAATGAAAATCATTCTATGGTAGGGGGTCGCCACCACGTGAGAGACGTATTAAAAGTCGCAGCATTCAGAAGATTGAGAACCACTGCTCTAAGCTATGTCCTGAGCTATATGAGTCCCCAATTTTCAAAAGAAAGGGGCTGGAGAGACGGCTCAGCGTTTAAGAGCACCTGATATCCTTTCAGAGAATCAGATGAGTTTCCAGAGCCCACAGCAGCGTCTCGTAACTGCCTATAACTCCAGCTCCTATGGCTTCTACAGACCCTTCTAGTGCCAGCACTCACAAGTGTCTTCCCACACAGAGACAAACATCCGTACATCATTAAATATGAAGAAAAGAGAGAGGGGCTTTTCCTCACACTCCATGGTTTACTGTCTCCAGGTGAGAGACCCTCCATCTTCCCTGAATGAGGTGAGCGGTCACTGATAGGTGGGGATTACAACCTGACCCCAGAAAAGAATGTCCACAGTTGTTCTAAACAAGTACCCAGGCCAGAATTAACCATGGTCGCCTGTCACCACCAGCGATCACCGAGCTGTGGAGAGGAAGCAGGAGAGCAATGGGAGGTTGTGGGGAGCAGAGTTTGGCTTTCCAAGGTCTACCCCTCCTCTAAGGTCCCGAGGACACACGCAGCTCCACCAAGGTCACTCTGAGCAACCAATGGGCTTCCCAACAGAGCACAGGTGAGCAGTTATTTACAGGAGTGTGGGTGCTCCTCCTGCAATGGGCCACACCTGGAAAAACCTTTACCCATGGGGGTGGAGGCTTCTCCATAGCCAGCCCCAAAATGGATCCCTGGCACCATGTTTCCCTGGTCTATATACTGTGGTTCCTTCCCCCAGGCCAGGAGCAATTAAGGAATTAATTGTGTATTGTGTGTGACCCCTCTATGGGTCATACAGAAGCTCACCTGGAATGATCTTTCTGTAAAGACAACAGCTGAGCTCTCCAAGATGGCAGCTGCTGGACTCAAGGCTAGTCCCGTAAAACAGACAGAAAATAGATGACCGTCAGAACTACAGGTCGGAGGCCTTAGCACAACTGTATCAACCTTCAAATTCCCGAGAACAAAATGTGTCTGGGAAGAGAGGCTTGCACCTGTTGGGAGACTTGAGATGCATGAGAAATAGGAAGCACTGGATAGCAGTCCCGGCTACATCAAAAGAAAACAAACATGTGGCCACGAGGGGGCGCTAGGAGCTCATCAAGGACGAGTCCCACCAGCATTTTCTCTCTATCCTCGGGGCCTCCAGATGGACAGAAGAGGCTCGTTAGGAGGTTTCTGCTCTTCATTATGGTCTGCTGTCTCAGTTCAAATTTTTATTTTTGCAGTAAACACCATGACCAAAAACAACCCGAGGGGGAATGGGTTTTGTTTTATCTTACAGTTGGAGTCCATCACAGGGGGACTTCGAGGCAGGAGCCTGGAGGCAGAACTGAAGCTGAGGCCAGGAACACTGCACTGACGTGTTCCCCATGGCTTGCTCACCTGCCCAGGGTGGCCCTGCGCACTGTGGCTGGAAGCTTCAACATGGGCTTGCCCACAGGCCAGTCTGGTAGGGTTGGATGATTTTCTCAGTTGAGGTTCCCTCTTCCAAGACGACCCCTGTTTATGTCAAGACGACAAAAAAATTAACTGGCACACTTTCCAGGACACCCCACCCAGCTCCCACCCCTCTGAAGAAAATGGAAAAATGGGTAAGGAAGTTCCAACCAGGAGGAACTGAGATCAGTTCTGTGGCCGAGTGGAGGAACATCATTCCAACCTCAATCTTGTCCTGTTTCCTTTTTTTTTTTTAATTTATTTATTATATATACAGTGTTCTGTCTGCATGTTTGCCTGCAGACCAGAAAAGATCACAAGATCTCATTACAGATGGTTGTGAGCCACCATGTGGTTGCTGGGAATTGAACTGGAGACTTCTGAAAGAGCAGACAGTGCTCTTACGCACTGGGCCATTTCTCCAGCCTCCCTCCCCCTTTTTTTCTGAGATGACGGTCTCATGTAGCCCAGGCTAGCCTCCAGCTCACGATGTAGCCAAGGTTGATGAACTCGTGATTGTCTGCCTCTATGTCCCAAGTGCTAGGACTACGGATATGGGCCAGCAAGCCTGGGCGCCTCCTGTAGATACACTCTGCAAAGGCGTGGATGGCCGTGTGAGGAAACATTGATTGGATTCTCCAATCCCAACAGGAGGGAGCCGAGTCTTTTCTCTCGCCCACCGCTCTCTCTGGTGCCCCCCCCCAACCACATTAGACTCACCAGAGTCTTCAACCTAAACCTCAGGGGGTCTCTCTTTGTTCCAGGCTAATTACTGTCCCCAGACCTCGTGTGAGCGTGTGTATGTGCAAACAAGGCCCTGCACATACGTGTGGATGCCAGAGGTTGAGGTCCAGCATCTCCACCACCCGCTGCCTTGTTCTGTTTTCCACTTTTTTTTTGATTTTCGGTGTGGGTGTGCATGTCTGTAGAGGTTAGAGGATAAGTCACAGGAGTGGGGTCTCTGCTTCGAACATGGAGGCCCTAGGGGTCCAGCTCAGGCCGTCAGGCTTGGAAGTAAATGGTGAGCCGCCTTACCAGCTCTCCAGAGTCTCTTGCTGTAGATTGTCTGCCCATAAGCTCTCATGATGTGCCCGTCTTCACTCAATACCCACAGTGCCGGGGTTATAGGTGCAGTCTTCACGGAGATGCTGGGAACCTGAATTCATGATTCCTGTCCTCATGATTGCATAGAAAACACATCACCCACAAGCCCTCTACCCACTCCCAGTCCTTCCATCCATTTCCTCCTCCTCCAATTCTAGGCACTCCTCTGAGTTGACTTCTTCCTCCCCTTCCTACTCTTAAAAAAACAAAACAGATGAGCTGGGTAGGCTTGGTGGTGCACTGCCCTTAATCCCAGCCCTCAAGAGGTGGAGGTGAGCGGGTCTCTGAGTTCAAGGCTAGCCTGGTCTACAGAGCAAGTTCCAGGAGTCAGGGTTGCATAGAGAAACCCTGTCTTGAAAAACAAAAAACAAAACAAACAAACAAAAAAACCCTCAGGTTTTGTTTGTTTTGCTTTCAACCTTCAACCTGCTTCTCAAAGGGAAGCAGACCCAGGGAGCTTCAGGCTGCAGAGAGTTTGGAGAGGACTCTGCAGCCCTTCTGAGCCAGACACTTTCTTCCAGATCCTCAACCCGGAAGAACTGTGAGCAGAAGAAGGGTCCAGGAAGCTGAGAGAGCTGACAGCTGAAGCTGTCCACTCCCCACGGTCCTTCACAGAGATTCCGTGGCACATCCCTTGTCTGCCACACTCGGAGTGCTCCCTTCTCCTCCCTGGCACACCTGAAATCAACCCCACTTTGACTACATCGCCCCATCCCTTGCCCTGACGGCAGAAACAATGGAGCTTGTGCATCGCAAACCACACAGTCCGTCGGGCTCATGGCTGCTCTCATTCCCTCTCCCTCTCTCTATGTCTCTCTCTGCTCCCTTCAGTTCCATGATCATTTTCTCTCCTACCTTTTAACCTCCCCAGAGGTGCCTTCCTGGGCTCTACAAGCATCTTGTTTTCCATACACCTAAGTGGTAGGCTCCATCCTCAGTCCATTGTCTGCCCTCCCAACTTCATCGTGAATTTCCATTTACACAAGGACTTTCCTGTCCGTTCTACAGCCCTTCCCTCCCCCCCCCTCCCTGTCTAATCTCTCTCAAAACAAAACACCTCTTGGAGCTAGAGAGATGGCTCAATGATGAAGAACATCTATTGCTTTTTTTATTCTAAGGTTTTGGTTTCCAGCATCCATGTCCGACAGCAGACAACCATCTGTAAGGCCAGCTCCGGGAATCTCAGGCCTTTGTCCTCCATGTGTCGTGTGTCAACGTATTTGCACAATCAGAGAGCCTTGAGCTCAGACAGGGTGGGGTTTTTAACATAGCAGAGGTGGGGGTGAGGGATTTCTAAGGTTCAGGACCCCAGACTGGCTGACATTTGTCTAGGGGTATCCAGGTGGAAAAGGAATGGGTGTCTGCTGGGCTAAGGGACATTAGGTGATCCTATCTACAGTGGTTGGAATGTTAGGTATTTCCTTTGGAACATTAGGTACTTTCCTCTTGGATGGTCTGTTCCTGGGTGGTGCCTAGGTGGTCTCTGTTGAGCCTGTCATGGCTGAGCCCTACAACACGTGAGCGTGCGCACGCATGCACACACACACACACACACACACACACACACACACACACACACACTATGTGCACACACACACACATACTATGTGTTCGCAGCGGGCTTATGTAGAGCTGGTGGAAGTTGGAAAGGACTGTCCAGCTCCCCGCAGCTGGGAAGACAACTCAAGTCTCCCACAAGAGCAGAAAGTACGGTTAACCTCGTATCTACCTGGCTGTGGGGTCTCCAGGCCCAGGCCAGCAGGACAGTGAATCCTGTCTCCTCAAGAGAGGCTAGCTAACTCCTTTCCAGTGTGGAAATGAGGGGGTCCTTGGAGCCTCCAGCTCAGGCAGCTAAGCAGAGAACCTAGAGAGTATCAGGGCTCTGAATACGGGGGACTTCCCTTACTGGTTCATAAATAGTCGGATGCTGAGGCCAAGAAACAGTCACCTGGCCACACCTACTCCTTGCCTAACTAGGTGTGAGCTCTGACTCAGTGGATCCCTAGGAAAGTTATCCAGAGTTTCTTTATTATAGCTGGCAGGGGGTGCTGCAGTTTTTCTTGTAGCTCCTCTAAAAGAACAAGGATGGGGGGGATGTCTAGCCACACCTTTCGTCCCCTGGACTAGGCCTGCTTAGTGCAGGAAGCATGCCTCAAGGGATATTAGCTCATGTTATTTAATTCATTGTCCTTACTATATATCTGTCAACTTTCCCCAAATTAAAATTTCTAGTTGAAGTTAGGGAGCAATCATGGGCAAGGCCAAGCATGGTCCCAGGGCGAGGGCACACGGTCGGTCCCTGCCTTAGAGGAAGGGGAGGCATGGTTCCCCGCCTTAGAGGAAGGTGGGGGGGGCATGGTCCCCGCCTTAGAGGCTGCTGGAGGGGGGCATAGTCCCCGCCTTAGAGGCTGGTGAAGGGGGAGCATGGTCCCTGCCTTAGAGGAAGGTGGGGGGGCATAGTCCCCGCCTTAGAGGAAGGTGGAGAGGGGATGGTCCCTGCCTTAGAGGAAGGTGGAGGGGCATGGTCCCCGCCTTAGAGGAACGTGGGGGGGGGCATAGTCCCCGCCTTAGAGGCTGGTGAAGGGGGAGCATGGTCCCTGCCTTAGAGGAAGGTGGGGGGGCATAGTCCCCGCCTTAGAGGAAGGTGGGGGGGCATAGTCCCCACCTTAGAGGAAGGTGGGGGGGGACATGGTCCCTGCCTTAGAGGAAGGTGGAGGGGGGACATGGTTCCTGCCTTAGAGGAAGGTGGAGGGGGGACATGGTCCCTGCCTTAGACACTGGTGTGGGGTAATGCTAACACAAGCACAGACCAGCAACTAGAGTTTCAGAAAGCCACAGCCCCTGCGGGATGTGGGTTTCCAGGGAAAGGGGGTGACCTAAGGACAGATAAATTTCAAGGAGAGATGAGGGCGGCACTTTGTTGAAAGGGGAGAATGGCCCTTTGCAAGAGCTGTTAGAAGAAGGCCATCAGGAAATCGCAAAAGAAACCGAAAACACGGAACTTAGTGCCAAAGCCAAAGTCTGTGGGAGTGGAAACTCCTGGGAGGTGGGGGAGAGACAAGGTCAGGGTAGGGAACATTAGTGACATAATATTCGGTTTGTTTGAGATACAGTGTGACATCTCATCTGTTGCCTCACAGGTTCTGAAGATGAGACATTTGTGTACAGTGTGAGAAGATTCCTGTCTGGGGATCACAGGCTGAAATCAATGAGGCCGAGTTTTTTGTGTTTGTTTGTTTTTGAGACAGGGTTTACATTTGTAGCCCAGGCTAGTCCCACACTCACTTTGTAGCTATGGCTAGCCTTGAACTCTTTTTTTTTTTAAACATTTATTTTTTTATTTATTATGTATACAGTATTCTATCTGTGTGTATGCCTGCAGGCCAGAAGAGGGCAACAGACCTCATTACAGATGGTTGTGAGCCACCATATGGTTGCTGGGAATTGAACTCAGGACCTTTGGAAGAGCAGGCAATGCTCTTAACCACTGAGCCATCTCTCCAGCTCCCTAGCCTTGAACTCTTAATTGCCCCCTTACCCTGAGATTACTCTGTGAGCCACCAAGCCCAGCTGACTGACGCTGATTCTCCCCAGGGCTTGTGTTTCCCAAGCTCATTCGTCCCCCACGGCTATGGATTCTAAACCCCCGTTTTCTTGCTGGCGGCTCAGCAGTTAGAGGCTGCCCATGCAAATCTCTCACACATCAGCATTTACTTCTTCAAAGCCAGGAGAACACCTGGAGAGGCCAGACCACTGCCGCGACCCCCGACAGGCCACAGCTCAGACTCATCATTGAGAGTAGGATGGCCTTGGTGGCCCCAAGAACCCATCTCTGATAGCTCCCTAAGAAGGATGATGCCTGCCAAAATAGAGGCTGCTACCAGGCATGGGGGTACACACTTTTTTTTTCAGCTATATTATCAACCTCTGTGTTTCAGTTAGCTTCTAATCATGTTTCAGATTATGCTTGGAGAGTTATCAGTGCAAACCAAATAGGGCAAATTGTAAATCTCAATACAAGATTTTTATTGTTGTAATAATGAAGACGAGAGAAACAGATGTTTTACATTGCTTTCTCTCATTTCAGTGGCGTTAAATACAAGTCTTTAATTTTTATTTTTAATTTTGAGGTTAGACAGGTAGTAGCACATGCTTTTAATGCCAGCACTTGGGAGGCAGAGGTAAGTTCTCCGTGAGCTTGAGGCCAAACTGGCCTACACGGTGAGTTCTAGGCCAACCAGGGCTGCAAAGAGAGACCCTGTCTAAAAAAAAAAAAAAAGATCAGTTTTGATGCAGAGTCTTTTAATGGTAATCTTGAAGTTGCTGCATCGTGGACACATGTATGGATCTCTAAAACAAACGAACAACAACAACAACAAAAACCGAGCAGAACTTATGGGCAAATGTGAATTGTAAACAGACAAACCGTGATGCGAGGAAAAGCTTACAGATCAGATCTGCATTCTGTCACCCTTCCTCCGATCATAGCCGCTATCCAATTATAACTTACTGAAAATAAACCTAAAAAATTAAAACTCACCCATCATGCTGTCAGCTTTTCCCGCCGACTCGGACACGGCCATCTCGTGGCAGGTGTTCGGTGGCCTCGGTGGCCTCACCCATCATGGTGTTAGCTTTTCCCACCGACACGGACACGGTCATCTCGTGGCAGGTGTTCGGTGGCCTCGGTGGCCTCACCCATCATGGTGTTAGCTTTTCCCACCGACACTGACACGGTCATCTCGTGGCAGGTGTTTGGTGGCCACCCAGCCCTGCTGATGGATGGTTGGTAGGGATGGGATACAGGTGCGCTGGTCTTGTGTGGGGTACCTCTCTATCACAGACCACCAGGGTGGTGTTGCACACTGATGGGGAGGAAGATCAACAGAAGTTCAGGGCCATCCTTAGCAGGACACCCTGCCGCAACAGAGAAAAAAGAAAACAATTACACAGGGATGATTTATCAAATAACCATTTTACCACAGCAGCAGGTATGCTGATGTGCAGATTCCATGGCAACAGCCAGACTACAGGCTGATTATTTTTTAAGGCAATCTCAAATCCAGCCAGACCTAGGACTTGCTATGTAGCTAAGGCTAGCCCTGAGTTCCTGTCTCTACCTACCATACCTGATTCTGTTTTTTTTATCAACAGAAAAGAAAAATGATATACAAAACATTTATGAGTTCCCTAAATGTCCTTTGCAATGACTCTCTCTTCCCTCTTTGTTCCTTATTATCTTATAATGACTCTAGTAAGGATCACAAGAAAAATCAGAACTTCAAACCAGCAGCCATGATGACAGGCAACTCTTGACTGTGTACAGTGATGATCCGGGTCGCACTGCAGGTGTCCTCCTGTCTCTCCTCTGGGTTCATAGGTGCAGACCACATCGCATGGCAGAGAAGCTCACCTCCAGGTGAAACCCGTCAGGAGCAAAAAGACCATGCGCAGTGTCTCAGAATGTTCCTTTACACTGTGTGAGGATGTGTCTCTCTGCGATTGGTTTAATAAAGAGCAGGTTGGCCAGTAGCTAGGCAGGAAGAGGTTAGGCAGAAGGACAGAGAGGTCTCGAGGAAGGAGAACAGTAAGGTCACCAGCCATACTCAGAGGAAGCAGGACACAAAGGAGAAGAGGTAAAAGCCATGAGCCACGTGACAGGACACAGATTGAGACCAGCTTGCATCTCATTAGACTCTGTCTCAAAAAACAAAACAAAACAGGATCCTGAAGAAATGGCCCAGAGATGGAGAGCACTGGCTGTTCTTCCAGAGGACCTGGGTCCAAGTTTCCACAAAACAAGACAGCTCACAACCATCTGTAACTCCAGTCCCAGGGACCTGATGCCATCCTTTGGCCTCTGTGTGTGGGATACACAGATGCCACACCTCCTTGCAAAATACCCGAATGTGTAAAACAAAAAATGAAAGGAAAAAAGAACCCAACAAACAGGAACCAGCAAGATTTCCCGGTATCCAAATGCTCTTGCCGCCAAAGGCACCGGCAATCAAAGGCTCTTGCCCCCAAGCCTGGCAACCTGAGTTTCACACTCAGGTCCCCATGCAATCCCGACAGGATATCCTCCGACCCCCACACATGAGTTACGGCACACACATGTGCACCCACACACATGACCGTGCTAAGTAAACAAATGCAATTTAAAACCAGAGAAGCTAATTAGTGAGGATATGAAATAAGTGATCACGAGTATGAAGAAGGCTTCCCAAGCCTTTTCAAGTTGTCGGTACACACACGGGTAAGAAAGGCAAGTCTGCTCGCGCTCAGCAGGAAGTCCACAGAGAATCCGCGAGAGCGGCAGAAAAATGCTGGCAGGCCACTCGCCACTGTGAATTCCGTGGTGATTTCATAGGATTCCAGAACTGTGCTCACAAAAGTAATTTCAGTCTCTTGCTTATTGATAAGCAGGGAAGAGGAGCTGGGGGTGTGGCTCGGTTGGTGGCGTAGGATGCCCTAGGTTCAGTCAGCAGCACTGTATAAAACAAGGCGTGGCAGAAAACAATCCCAGCACTTGAGAGGCGGGGACAAGATAATACACGCAGGGTCACCCTGGGCTACATGGCGGTGTTGAGGTAAGCCAGGACTATATGAGACCCATCTCAAAAAAATAAAAATTAAAAATTCAGGAAAGAGAGGGCTGGAGAGATGGCTCAGTGGTTAAGAGCACTGCCTGCTCTTCCAAAGGTCCTGAGTTCAATTCCTAGCAACCACATGGTGGCTCACAACCATCTGTAATGAGGTCTGGTGTCCTCTTCTGGCCTGCAGACATACACACAGACAGAATATTGTATACATAATAAATAAATAAATATTTATTTAAAAAAATCAGGAAAGAAAGCCAGGTATGGTGGTGCACACATTTAATCACAGCACTGGGGGGCAGAGATTCTGAGTTCAAGGCCAGCCTGGTCTACAGAGTGAGTTCCAGCAAAGCCAGGGCTACATAGTGAAACTGTCCCCAAAATAAAACAAACCAAGAGTTAAATTAAGAGGCTGGTTAACATTCCTCCAGTGGGGTATGGAGACCCTGGGCAGGGCAGTGACACAATGATTTCCCACTTTAACCATGGTCAGGTCAGGCTGCTGACACCCAGGGGACAGTGTCTCCTGGGGACAGTGTGTACTTTAGCTCCAGGCCGCCTCTGTCACAGTGAGGATCCAGGAGACGAGGAATCCTCGCTTCTCCATGGCCTCCAGAGGTGAGGTCGGCAGCAGAGCCTCTCCTTCCGCTTTGGAGAGACCCTGTCTTAGTTTGCTTCCTGTGGCTGTGATAAAGGCAATTTGGGAAGGAAAAGATTTATTTGGCTTACACATTCCTAGTCACAGTCCACTGAGGGAAACCAAGGCAGGAACCCAGAGGCAGGAACTGGGGCAGCTACCATGGAGGAATGCTGTTTACTGGCTTGTTCTCCACAGACTGCCTACCTCGATTTGCTATACAACTCAGGACCACCTTCCCAGGGATGGCGCCATATGCAGTGGGCTGGGCCTTTCTACATCAATTATTAATCAAGAAAGTGCCCACTAGAATTGTCTACAAGCAATCTGATTGAGGGTCTCACTTGAAGTTCCTCTTTCCAGATGACCCTAGCTTGTGTCAAATTGACAAAAACTAACCAGGAAAGACCCTAAAATTTTTGAAGAGAAAGAACCATGGACAGTAATAAGAGATACTGGAACAGCACCTGTGAGGGTCAGAGGAGGGCAGGGGATCCCCTGGATGTAGTTATAGATTCTAAACCACCACGTGGGTGTTGGAACAGAACCTGGTCTGCTTCAAGAGCAACGAGTGTTCTTAACTGCTACACTGTCTCTCTCGTTGTGTGATATTTTGATTGAAATCAAGTTTGCTTTGACTCAAAGGACAGAGTTAGCTACTAACTGACCAAAATCAACCATAGAGGTTTTGAAGGGCTGAGGATAGAGAGATAGGAAGTAGCAGGGCCAGGCCTAGAGAGGGTCTCAGCCCTTTTAGAAGGAGGAACGACAGAGATGGGAGGTCACTGGTCACATGTTTGCTGCTTCTTACCCAGGTATCTGACTCCCAAGTTTTTATTGATACAGGATAATTAGATAAACCCTCTCGTACTTGGCGTCTTTTGAGTAACAAAAACTCAATGCAAAGCCAGATGTGATCCCATAACACAGAGGGGGAGTTCAAGGCCAGTTTTGGGTACGTAATGAGTTCAAAGACAGTTTGGGTACATGAAAGAAAGACAGACCAGGTAAACTGAGGCTGGTAGAGTTCCTGGAAAGAGCCATCAAGGGCCCAGGCCTTCACTTGGTGAGGTCACAGCTCTTGGTGTTCCGTGGGTACTGATGGTCACTCCTCTCTCAGGAGTCATGACTTCCACCTCTGGACCAGCTCACGTACAAGAAGCCTGAGGAATGAGCATTTCCAGGAGAGGCGGTGATGGAATGTCTGAGATGTGGCGTTGGCTACTCTTCCAGAGTATGTCGGGATGAGCTGCCAGGTGGAAGATGGAGGAGGCTGCTGAGAAGCAACATTCAAAGCTGAGGAGGCGGTGAAACCCATCAAGCCTCCCTTGGAAGAAGAGCCACCTGCACCGGCTTGCTCCGTGCCTGTGGGCGTCAGCTGATGAACGATAGGGAAGGAGTGGGTAGTTTCATCGCCGCGGGTCATGAGACAACAGGGACTCAACCCACTCCATGACCCTGAGCCTGAGTTCTTTCTGCCGTCCACGCATTTGCAAACCATGTGCAATACGATGACCCTTGAGTGGGTGGCCAGGGCTCTAATGACTTGACCTTGAGGGAACACAAGGGCTGGGACTGAATCAGGTGTGTTGCACTGTGAACTCTGCTGTGAGACATATAAGTACCACGGGTGACTTGTAGATGGGGGTACAGGGGTACAGGGGTTAGGGTGCGGGAGAGAAGTGGAGGTTGGGGGAAGGGTGTCTGAAGAAGCCAGACAGAAATCTACTACTTTATGTCCTAACGGGAAAGTTTAAGTAAATAAATAAAAGACCTTGAGAATGGAGAATGGTGACAGATCTAAGGGCTGTCAACAAGGTTATTCAACCTATGGGCCCTCTAGAGTCTGGAATTCCTCTGCCTTCTCTGTTACCAAAGGGATAGCCTCTCATAGTTATTGATTTAAAGGATTGTTTCTTCACTATACCTTTACAAGAAAAGAACAGAGAAATATTTGCCTTCACAGTGCCTACTTATAATAATTCTCAGCCTACTAGGAGATACCACAGGGATGCTCAATAGCTCCACCCTGTGCCAATACTTTGTAAGTTGGTCATTGGAAATAATATGTAAGCAATTCCCTAAGTCTATAAATTACCATGACATGGACGACATTTTGCTATCTGATTCAAATGCAGATGCTTTAGAAAGGATGCTTGAGGAAGCAAAGAAAGTTTTGCCTAAATTGGGATTGCAAATTGCTCCTGAAAATACAGAGAGCAGATTCTGTCAGTTACCTAGGTTACAGAATAGGTTTACCGAAAATTGGAACACAAAAGGCACAAATTAGAAGAGACCGGTTGTGGACTCTTAATGACTTTCAAGGATTGTTAAGACACATTTCCAGTCTGCGACTGGCTGTTGGGATAACACCTGATCTAATAATTCCTTTAAACAAAACTTCAGATGGTGACAAAGACTTAAATAGTCCCAGAGAATTAACAGCTGAAGTGGAAAAAGAACTGATGGTCACTGAGGAGAAATCACAGGAGGCGCATGTGGATAGGGTGAGTCCAAATCTTAGTTGTGTTCCAGTCATAGTGCCCTCCAGAATTTCCCACACAGGAATTTTAAAGAGGGAAGATATTATCTTAGAATGGATCTTTTTACCACACAAACCAAGTGAGAAATTAAACACTTGTGTGGAGAAGGTCTCTGAATTAATTATAGCAGGAAAACTGAGACTTCATCAATTAGCAGGAACAGACGCAGCAGAGACGACAGTGCCTTTCGCACTGATGAAATTAAAAAGTTATGGGAAGACAATGAACCATGGCCAAGAACTTGTGCTAATTTTTGGGGGGAAATTAATAGCAATTATCCCAAAAGCGATAGAATTAACTTTATAAAGAGAACTACTCAGATTTTTCCCCGAATTGGTACATGGCACACCAATAACTGGAGCCCATACATTTTATACTGATTAAAATAAATCAGGAAAGGCAGGTTAAAAATCAGAAGAACCCACACACTGAGACAATGGGGATGTTCTATAGGGAACTCACCAAGGCCAGCTGGCCTGGGTCTGAAAAAGCCTGGGATAAAACCGGACTCTCTAAACATAGCGGACAATGAGGACTGCTGAGAACTCAAGAACAATGGCACTGGGTTTCTGATCCTACTGCACGTACTGGCTCTGTGGGAGCCTAGGCAGTTTGGATGCTCACCTTACTAGACCTGGATGGAGGTGGGTGGTCCTTGGACTTCCCACAGGGCAGGGAATCCTGACTGCTCTTTGGGCTGAGGAGAGAGAGGGACTTGATGGGGGAGGGGGAGGGAAATGGGAGGAGGTAGCAGGGAGGAGGCAGAAATCTTTAATAAATGAATACATTTAAAAATAAATAAATAAATAAATATCAGAAGAATTAAGTAAGGTGAAACAAAGCCCTTATAGTTCTGTTCAAAAGACAGAATTATATGCTATTCTCATGGTGCTAAGGGATTTTAAAGAACCTCTCAATATAATTACTGATTCACAATATGCAGAAAGAGTTGTCTTACATATCAAAACCGCTGAATTTATACCAGATGATACAGAATTGACTTCATTATTTATCCAGGTGCAAGACATAATCGGGAATAGGCTTTGTCCTATATACATAACACACATCTGATCCCATATGGATCTGCCAGGTCCTCTAGCACAAGGTAATGCAGAAATTGATCGATTATTGATTGGAAGTGTGTTGCAGGCTTCAGAATTTCATAAGAAACATCATGTCAATAGAAAAGATTTAAAGAAAGAGTTTTCTATTACATGGCAACAAGCTAAGGAGATTATAAAGAGATGCCCTACTTGATCTTTCTATAACCAAACACGGTTACCTGCAGGGAGTAACCCAAAGGGTGCTCAAATGAATGAAATCTGGCAGATGGATGTGTTCCACTTTACAGAATTTGGTAAATTGAAATATGTGCACCACACCATAGACATGTATTCAGGTTTTCAATGGGCAACTGCCCTGAGCTCAGAAAAGGTTGATTCAGTAATCACACATTTATTAGAAGTTATGGCCATCATGTGTATACCTGCACAAATAAAGACAGACAATGGTCCAGCTTATGTCTCTAGGAAAATGAAACAGCTTTTTTGCTTATTATAATATAAAGCACATTACAGGTATATCACACAATCCTACAGGTCAGGCAGTTACAGAAAGATCAAATCGAACTATAAAGGATATGCTAAACCAACAGAAAGGGATGGAAAATCCCCTGGAAATAGATTTCATGGTGCTTTATTAACGCTGAATTTTCTTAACGCTAATGAGAAAGGAACAACAGTAGCAGAGAGACACTGGATAATAGAAAAACTTCTGAATTAAACCAGCTGGTACATTTCACACCAGATGTGCTGACCTCACGATGGAAGCCAGGAGATGCGCTATGTTGGGGAAAGGGTTTCTCCCTTGTCTCCACAGAAGAAAAGCTATGGATACCATCAAAATTAACAAAGATTCGGTTTGAAAAAGATAAACCTCTTGAGAAATGATGGTTCATCCACAGAGCTGACAACCATACAGCTGGTAAGGAAACCTCACAAGGGTTGGGGCAGGGTTCTGTTCTTGTCTTTACAGGAAAATACTCATCTTCAAAAGGTCAAGAGATCCTGGATGTTTGGATGCCTAAAGAGGAAAAAATAACTATCCAGAAAGGATCACCAAGCCAAAAGGATTATGTCTATATGAGGACCGGTCATCTGAGGAATATATATATATATATATATATATATATATATATATATATATATATCTGACTTTGGAGCTGGACAATGGCTACCCTTCTCTAAATCTAAGCATGCTGTTAAAAGAAAAATTCAGAGTTTCTGTCTCATGTCAGGAGCCATCTGGAATAGGACAGAAAGAAGATGGATCTTAAGGAAATATTTTACTTTTCTCCATGCCCATTTTGTCTATGTCATGTCTTTCATTGACTATATGTCTGTATGAATAATGTTTGAGTTTTCCACAATGAACAGCAGATTTTCCTGCAGTAATCTGAGAAGTTTCCAGGACTCCACCTGGCTGATATGACGTCGTGATGCTGACAGCGCTACCATAAGACCGGCTTTGGGTGCCAGCTACTGAAATGGTTCCAACTTGGTTAGCTGAAACGGGGTACCTTTTTACAATGTTCTGTCTAGAACTCCAAATAAGAACTTTAGAAAAACTCTATCAACTACTCAGAGACTATTTGCAATTACACCAGACAGTAATCTTGAGACTTAACCATCATTTTACTTTTATGGGATCCCTCAGAAAGAACGTCACCTCCATAACAGCTGGAAGTAATTCTAGAAAACAACATCCCCTCTCCCAACAAAGTTTGTCCTCAGGGTTAGGGACACCATTAAGGGGCTGATTATTGTTTGGGGGTTGGGGGAAAATTATGCAGGCCCAGAGATCTCCATGAAAAAAAAAGAGGGAAAATTGAATGGGATAATAGATAGATTAGTGTGAATTTACTCACAATAATAATAATAATAATAAGTAATAGAGTGAATACTTGTGAGCTATTATTTATGGACAATTTACATTGGTATAGATTCTTGTATACTGATACAAGTTCAAATTATATTTGTTATATTAAATATGCTCCTATTTCTGTTTATAATATTTGTACACCTATACAATGTTATTTTGTCAGATTATATGCATGCATATTTCTACCTCTGTTCAAGACATTTTATATACTGATACAATTTTAGGATATATTTATCATATTGCATTATATATTTCTACCTCTGTTCAAGATACTTATACATTGTTTACATTTTGATGTCATTGTCCTCATTTACCGCACAGTTGTTTAAAGACTGTTTAATATTCTGGTATGAAGTCTTAGTCTTTAAGGTATATAGGTATTAAGAATTATAGGTCAGTAGTCATCCATGTTTGTCATACTTATCGTTAGACTAATTAGGTTCTTTAGATAGATAGAGATTGCATTCTACACAGAATCACTTCAAAGATCTGTTGAACATGACATTTAAATAACTTAGGGTTCTGTTGACGTGAGACACGACTGCTCCTGACGGCACTGATCTATTCCCAGAGAGTGTTGAGCAGGGAACACACTCCACTTGGAGTTTGTTTTCTTCTTGGCACAACAGGCCTTTGTGCAAGAAACTGCCCCTGCCTCAACCACTCACAAAGTGCATGATGTCCAGACTGGACAAGCAGGATACAAGAAAAAAGACTGTCAAATCTTGCCAAGACAGGGTAAGATGGTTTTGAAAATTTTTCCTGCCTCTGAAAATGGTTTGTCAGTTACACTAGGCCTTAGCCTAGTTGGTTGCTTCAACACTGCAAATGAGACTTTGGGTGATTGCCCAGGTAGCCAGTTGTCTCTGTCATCTACTGCACATTTTGGAAGCTGCTTAATTGTACTTCCTGCCTATTCAAGTAATATTATCTCCCTTCTCAGGCCTTTGATGGGGTTGAAGATTAGATAGTTGTAGTTAATTTCCTCTTATGATCTAATCAAGCCATTTCTAACACAAGACTTAGACTCCTTAGGATAGAATGATTATTAAAACACTGAGCATATGTTCCTGGCTTAATATTCTTTATGCTGGTTGTAATTCTATTTATTTTTACTTGATATCTGTTCTTGGTGTATATAGTTTTGTATTGGTTTTGGAACTCTCTTATTTAGACGAAAAGGGGAGGTGATGGGGAACCTCCTTCAGCCAGTGGCCTTTGGGAGGCTGGGCCAGGTTGCGGAGTGACTTTTGGGTTCCTAAAAAGCCACTGTCCAGCCCAGGTCTCCCCTTTCTTCTTCCCATGCTCTACACCTTGAGGTTGGACCGCCCCCATTCCTGTTCCGTGAGTTTTCCCCTTTAATAAAGAAAGGCCTTAGAATACACCATTCCAGAGTCAGTTTAGGATTATTTGATTCATGTTTCCCCGTCTTTTAGGCGTTCAGCTTCAGGGATACCCAGCAGAGGTGCCCGATGCTCTCACAGCTGTGTGTCTTTAAGTCAGACACCCCTCTTCTGTGGTGATATGTGGGATAGTTTCCTATGGGTTTTTGACCAGGGAACCCTCAAAGGTCCCCAAGACAATCCAGGCTGTGGCCACTGCTCTTGCTTGCCCATCAGAACTAGAAAGGGAGACTCTATTGCAGAAGACACCTCACACTCTGAATACAAGACCCAGAGAACTGCTGCTGGAACCGGGCTGGAAGCTGCCCCCTGCTGACCAGAAGGAGCTGTGCACCTTGTTCGGGAAGAAAATACATTGCTGCTCTCTCCCAGGTGTGGATGTCCCGCGTGGCAGGGCAGTGCGGACCTGGGCAAGGCATTACTAGGGCAACAGTAGGGTGACTGCTCTGGGAGTAACCAGCCCCTCCCTGCCACGTGGATTCCACAGCAGGACTGTAAACCCGGGTCAAACCCTATGGTTGGGGAGGTCACAGGCAACAGAGGGAAATCTACTCCAGATGGTTTGCTAAATGGCCGTGTGGTAAAACCGCCTTCTAAATATTTATGTTTGTCCTTATAGACTAGTTCAGCTCTCAGCGGTTGTGGCATATTTGTACACTGTGTGAGGATATATTGCTGTGATTGGTTTAATAAAGAGCTGAACGGCCAATAGCTAGGCAGGAGGTATAGGCAGGACTTCTGAGCAGAGAAAGAGGAAGCAGAAGATGAATCTAGGCACGCGTGAGACACCAACAAGACGTGGAGGAGTCAGACATACAGAATGAAAGGTTAAAAGCCACAAGACAAAATGCAGATTGATATAAATGGGTTAATTTAAGTTATAAGAGCTGGTGGGACAAGCCTAAGCAAAGACTGAGCTTTCATAATTAATAAGAGGGTTTCTGTGTCAAAATTTGTGAACTGGCAGCCTACAAAAAAGCTTGCTACCCTCAGCCTTAATCAGAGGACTCTGTTCAGCTTTACGCAACAGTTAAAGCAGCAATCTCTGTGAGTTTAGCCCAGCTTGGTCTACAAAGCCAATTCCAGGATGGCCTCCAAAGCTACAAAGAAACCCTGTCACGAAAAAACAGGCAAATGAAAAAAAAAAAGGGGGGGGGGGCTGGAGAGATGGCTCAGTGGTTAAGAGCACTGGCTGCTCTTCCAAAGGTCCTGAGTTCAATTCCCAGCAACCACATGGTGGCTCACAACCATCTGTAATGAGATCTGGCACCCTCCTCTGGCTTTTGGGGCAGAATGTTGTATACATAATAAATAAATAAATAAAAATAAAAAAAAATTAAAAAAAAGCAGAGACTCACAACGATGCCCACGGCTGAGAGTAAGGGATTGTTGCACGGTCCACACAGAGAGAGGAGACATCAGGAAGGAGGGCCAGGAAGTGTTGGGAGCTGTGAACCCCCAGATCCAGAACAACTTGTTTTCCCCTGATCTGAGTGCCTACAGCTGCTCTGAGCACGAGACCCTCAGGAGTTCCTAATGGCAGGGGAATGGTTTCTGGTGCATTTGGCTGGGGTGTGGCTATCCCTATGTGAGCTGCCCCTGAACACAATAAAGGGGGCATTCTTGGGGCGTTCCTGTTTCAAGGATGACCTGTGTCTCTGTCTGTGGGTCTTTGCGTGCTTCAATCTCCAGCCCCTTGCCTGGTTCACGAACTGTATGGTGGCGCATAGAGCGCAGACGGGCGTGGTACGCCACAAGGAAGGACGCCACGGGACTTGGTATTCTGGATATGGTGTGGCCATTGTCATCACAGGCATACAGCAGCTCTCTGCCTGCTCACATGTGCAGGCGCACACACAAGACATGAAGGAGGAGAGGGACTAGGAAGAAGGGGTCAGGAGGAGGAGGGAGGAGAGAAAAGGTAACAGGTGAACGTGATCACAATATATACGCATATATCTATGAAGCTGTTAAAAATTCACTGATATTAAAATTTTGTGACTTTATTTTAGTGACGACGACGTGTGTATTTATGAGGGGGGGGGTGGACACGTGTGCCATGATGCTGTGTAGCAATCAGAGACAACTTAGTGAGTTAGGTTCTCTTCTTCCACCTTTATGTGGTGTGGGGGTTTGAATGAAAATGTCTCCCATCGGGTCCCAGAGAGTGGCGTTGTTGGAAAGGATTAGGACATGTGGCCTTGTTAGAGGAAGTGTGTCCCTGGGGGTGGGTTTTGAGGCTTCAGAAGCTCCAGCCAGGACCAGTGGCTCACTCTCTTCCTGCTCCTGCTGATGCAGCCATAGGGCCCTTGCTCCTCTCTGCACCGTGTCTGCCTGCGTGCCATCATGCTTCCTGCCATGCTGACAAAGGGAAACCTCTGCACTGTCAGCCTGCCCCAGTTCAGTGTTTGCCTTTGTAAGAGTTGCCGTGGTCATGGCGTCTTCACAGCAATAGAACCCTGAGACGTGGGTTCTGGGGTTCACATGGACGCCATCCGGCTTGTGCAGCCAGCACTCTGATTAGCCAGTTCTCTAATCTAAGTTTGGTTTTGTTTTTAAATATTTATATGTGAGAGCATTTTGCCTGCATGTATGCATGTGCACCATACGTGTGCCTGGTGCCATGGAGACCAGAAGAAGGAGTCTGATCCGGAGTTACAGATGGTTGTAAAATACGACATCATTTTGTTAGGAACAAAACCCAGGTCCTCTGCAAGAGCAGTAAGTGCTTTTAACCAGTTGTTTGTGTTGGGGGTTTTGTTGTTTTATAAGTCTTCCAAGCTGGCCTCAAATGCATGCTCCTCCTACCTCCTCCACATGCTGTGATTACAGCTTTGTACCATGTACCTGGTTTTATTTGGTACTAGGAACTAAGCTAGGGCTTTCTGTCTGCTTTCCAGGCGTTCTTCCAACTGATCTATGTATTCTTTTTGGTTTGTTGCTGTTGGGTTGTTTTTTATTTGCTTGTTTGTTTGTTTATGGAAAAAAGGTTTGTTTTTTTTTTTAAAGATTTACTTATGTATGTATTTTATGTACGTGAGTGTTCTGTCTTCATGCTCATCAGCAGAGGGCACCAGATCTCATGCAGATGATCAGGAGCCACCATGTGGTTGCTGGAAATTGAACACAGGACCTCTGGAAGAGCGGCTTGTGCTCTTAGCCGCTGAGTTAACTCTCCAGTCCCCTGGAAACAGGGTTTAATACAGCCCAGGCCAGCCTAAAACAGTCTATACAGCCCAGGGTGATCTTGAGCTTCTGAGCCTCCCGCCTCCATTCTCAAATGCTGAAAAGTACAGAGATGAACCACCACAGCTTGCACTGGGCTGCTTTGTTTTAAGGATTTACTTTTATCATTTTTGAGTGTGTGTGTGTGTAGGACAGAGGTGGCAGATCCCCCAGAACTGGAGTTACAGGTGGTTTTAAGCTACCCCACATGGATGCTAAGAATTGAACTTGGGTCCTCTGCAACAGCAGCAGTCCATGCTCTTAACCACTGAACCATTTCCTCAGAATAGCACCCTGTATTTTTGGTTTTCTGTACAAAAGATTGGACCTAGGGCCTCATGCTCGGTAGACCAGTACTCTACCCCCAAGGGAGGCTCCCAGCCCCTATTTGGGAAGTATTTTAAGACAGATTTGTTTCATCCCGTCCTAAGACCTCATGTTGCCAGGTATGATTCAGGCACACAGGACAAGTTGTTACTAATATCAGAAAAGGTCACATTCCACATAAAATTAAAATGAGGGAGACTGAGGGCAGACACCTGCAGAAACAATCTGTGCAGCGGCTGTGAACCGGGCTGGAATGTCCCCAGTGTCCCTCCTGTAGTCCAGACAGTGCCTGGGGAGCTGGCCATCTCCCTGAGGAGACAACTCCTCAGCAGAGAACTTCTGTCTCATAGGAAGACAGAGCAAGTGTGTCCTCAGCTTGTTTCTCCCCCAGGGAGCTGGGTCTGCCCACATTAATGACTAATTAGGGCAAGTGCCTACAAACTCACCTAGAAGCCAGTCTTACAGAGGTGTTTTCTTAACAAGGCCCTCTTCCCAAACGTCTATAACTTGTGTCAAGTGGACAAAACCAGACAGCAGAGCTGGGCCATGTGAGACACTGGGGGGAAAGGCAAGAAGAAAAGGGAGTGTCCAGTGAGACCTCTGAGAGGCAGCAGCTTTCAGGACAAGTCTTTCCCTCCTGAGAGCAAGAGAGCATGGGGTGCCAGCCTCCTTGGTTGTTCCTACTCCCTGAAGTCTTGCTCTGTAGCCCTACCTACTTCAGAATTCCCTTTGCGCTGGTAACTTTGTAACTATAGCAACTGCGAGCTGAAGGCCAGAGGATCCAGCATCCAAGGCCAGTCCTACCTAGATAGTAGTTTGAGGTCAGCCTGGGTTACAGGAGACTGTCTCAAAAATCCACAACCAAAACAAAAATATAGGGCAATGACTTGTGGCAATCGACTCAACTCCGCAGTGTGAGAATTACAGGAGGGGCCCATTGCTCCCTGCTGGGCTGCAGGGTGTAGCCAGTGCTTGAACACTTGGCTTACCATGTGTGAAGCTCCAGACAGAGACAACGACACACAGTGTTCCTGTTGGCACAGGCACACACACACAAGCTTGGCAAGGAGCCTCTTTTATGCTTTTATGTGAGTTAGAAAGAGGGGCTTCTTCCTCCTCTGGGCAGGCAGCCCATGACCTGACTAAGAAGCTGAGTCCCCGGCGGGCATTCAGCCCTGTTTATCAGACTCTGTTGGAGTTCATGGGCAGGGTGGAACCGATCCAACCCTCCTGGTGACCTGGGTCACTTGTTGGGACATATTTGAAACATGAAAGCATTTTTAGTTAGGAGCATGGGCTTTGGAAAAGAAGGAAAGGGTGTGGAGAGTCTCTGCCCTTTCTGTGAAGTGCCGGTGCAGATCCACAGCAGGCTCGCACAGCAGGGAGCCCGTCCATCCGAAGCCTCCAAACGTTTACACCAGCTGGCAAGTGCAGGGGACTCTGACCACTCACAGTTCCTGAATTATATGCAAATTACATCTTGGAAACTCAATAAATAAACAGGAAATGTGGAGTTAAGTAACCAAAGTTTCCTTCAAGGAAGTTTATGTGACCACCCCCCAAAAGTTAGTAAGTGGACAGCAAAGCCTCGGCCCTGAGAGAGTTAGCTCCCTGTGATCCTGGAGCAGGCAAGGGAGCCTGGGGGAGGGGGCTGGAGAGGGCAGCAGATCCGGCAGCCATTCCCCCTTCCTTTGTGTGTGTCTGTGTGTGCTGCGTGTATGTGTTCCTGACCGTGGGCATACATGTGTGGGCAGGAGCCTGTGCTTGTGTGTATGGAGGTCAGAGGTCACTGCCAGTGTCTTCCTCAACCACTTCTTCATCTTAGATTTTGACGCAGGGTTTCTCACCACACCTGGAGCTTCCAGGCACCCAGGGCTGCATCTCTGCATACAGGGCCTTCGCCAACCATGTTTGCCCACGTTTGGATAAAGAAATGGGAGATGGGTAGAGAATGGATTTTATCTTCTAGAGGAAAAAAGAATAAAAGAACCCTGTTCAAGCCCAGAGATGACCCAACCTTTCCGTATGTAGTACTGAAGCGTAGGCGGACCCTGACCTGAGGGCTCCTGACCAGAGGTGAGCTGTGCTCCCGAGGACAAACTGCCAGAGATCCGGATGGTTTCTTTTAGATTTGTTGTTGTTCGTTTATGTCTATGGGTGTTTCCTCTGTGTATGGCTGTGTGCCTCTTGCCTGTGGGGCCAGAAGGAGAAGGAGTTAGATCCCTGGCACTGGAGTTAAGGACGGCGGTGAGCACATGGTGGCTGGGGACTGAACCTGCGTCCTCTGGAAGAGCAGCCAGTGCTCTCCATCACTGAGCCATCTCTCCAGCTTCGCTGTTGAAAAGGGCTGGAGAGATGGTGTGAGGGTTAAGGGTGTGTATTTCTCCTACAGAGGACCCAAGCTCGATTCCCAGCACCGGGCTGCCCATGGCTTCAGCTGCAGGGGATCCAACAGTCCCTTCCGGCTTTCTCAAACATCTGCGTGCATGTGCACATACACACACATAGATAAAAATAAAATAATTGAAAAATAAACTGTTGCTAAGAAAAGAAGAGCAAGGGCCTGGCCGAGAGCGTGGAAGCAGGAAGCAGGCGATACCCGCAAAGAGGAGCTGGGTATGGCCGCATGTGTCTGTGCTCCCAGCTCGGGAGGCTCACGGGGCTGGAGCATTGCTTTTCAGTTTAAGGCCAACCTCAACTACATAGTGGAATCCTGGAGAACAAACAGGAGGGAAGAGAGAAAACTGCTGGTACAGGGGGGAAAAGAAGAAGAAAAATATGGAAAGAAAAATGTTGATGATTGCGATTAAAAATATTTGGAGGAGGGCTGGAGAGATGGCTCAGTGGTTAAGAGCATTGCCTGCTCTTCCAAAGGTCCTGAGTTCAATTCCCAGCAACCACATGGTGACTCACAACCCTCTGCAATGAGGTCTGGGGCCCTCTTCTGGCCTTCAGGCATACACATAGACAGAATATTGTATACATAATAAATAAATAAATATTTTTATAAAAGAAAATATTTGGAGGAAGTGGGGAGCAGCAGATGGAGAAGGTTAAAGGGAGAGATTCTGAGGGGTGTGGATACCCGAAGGGAGGGACATTGGCTCCAGAGGGTGCAAGGAATCCCACGAGATTCTCAGTCTTTGGTAGCATTTTGCCTTTCCATAGTCCGGTAAGTCAGGTCCTGACCTGGCCCCTGCTGCAGCAAGTCCCCGACCCTGGCCCAGGAAGAACACTCATCCATCTCTTCCTTTCTGCTCTCACCTCCCCTTATTGTGCAAGCTGACACTCAGGTAGGGGTCCACTCGGCTTCAGTAAAGCCTGAACCAGGAATAGTCCAATCAAGACCTACAGCTGTGCGGGGCGGTGGTGGCGCACGCCTTTAATCCCGCACTGGGAGGTAGGGGCAGGCAGATCTTTGTGACTCTGAGACCAGCCTGGTCTACAGAGCGAGTTCTAGGACAGCTGCACACAAAGAAAAAGAAACCTTGTTTCAAAAAAAAAAGGGGGGGGGCACACACATTGTTACCAGGGAGCCGCACAGCCCCCACTCTGTGGGAGAAAACAGCAGACTCGTGGGAGAAGCCAGATACAACTGTCCACGCAGTGATCTCCGCCCGCCCGGGATACAGCTCTGCGGACAGTTCTCGGTCGCTCTTTAACACAATTTATCTTCCTTGTGCTCAGCAAAGGACACCTCTGAGACCTGCTCTGCCGTCATCCCTGTAATCACTGTCAGAAACTAGCCTCCCTTAGGCAGTGGAGTATGTGGTGGACCGTGAGCGCTTCGGCGGTGCCTGTGACCTCTCCTCTGGCTGGAGCAATGAGTGACGTGATCTTTCCTAGCTGGGCCAAGGAAGCGTGTGTAAGAGTGACGTGCTATCTTTCCTAGTTGGGCCTAGGAAGTGTGTGTAAGGCGCGTAGACCGCTTACTGGCTCAGCCTGTGATGGGCTCCCAAGTGTTCCCTCTCAGTCTCCATCCAGTTCCTGGTGTAAGAGCGAGCGCTCAGTCTCCATCCAGTTCCTGGTGTAAGAGCGGGCGCTACACCGTCAGGCAGAGCATGACAGGACCAAGCAGATGCTACAACAGGCTGCTCCGTCTTCTCTCAGAGATCAGGCCTCAGTTTCAGTTTCCTGAGACTGAACAAGCAGTTTCTGAGGAAAAGCCACGAATAAAGGACAATCAAATTCTAACACCCCCAACAGCAAGGAGGAGCCTGCCTGGTACTAGGCCAGGCCAGGCCTGAGCCAGCCCCCGCAGCAGCTCAAGGACAGGGCCTGGGGCTTGTCCAAGTCTGCCCCAAAATGGAAAACCCCAGACTAGCCCTAGCCAACTAAGATGTACTAATACGATTTCCACTTGCTTTTTTTTTTAATATTTTAATTTTAATTTTTGTTTTTTCGAGACAGGGTTTCTCTGTAGCTTTGGAGCCTGTCCTGGAATTTGCTCTTGTAGACCAGGCTGGCCTCGAACTCACAGAGATCCTCCTGCCTCTGCCTCCTGAGTGCTGGGATTAAAGGCGAGCACCACCACTGCCCAGAGAGACAGGGTTTCTTTGTGTAGTTTTGAAGCCTGTCCTGGAACTCGCTCTGTAGACCAGGCTGGTCTGGAACTCATACAGATCTGAGTGCTGGAATTAAAGGCATGTGCCACCACTGCCTGGCTGATTTCCACTTGCTTAAACCAATCATATTTAAAATGACCTAACTTCCTTAGACACTCCCCTCAGTAACGCTTAAAAGAAGCCCCCACCTCCTCGGAGTCATCACCATCTTGCCTTTGTGTAGGATGGTCAGACCCAGCATGCTACTATAATTAAAATAATAATTGAAAAAAAAAAGACTCTTTGCTTTTGCACTGGATCTGGTCTCTCAGTAGTGTTTGGGGGTCCTGGCTCTGTGCAACAGCAGCTGCAGCGGCACCAGCATTGTTCTTCCCGTAGAGCCCCCCCCCCCCCCACTCCAGAGACTCTCCTCACATCTCCTCCACAGCTCCAGGTTCCCAGCTTTTGTGAGCTGTGACTTGAAGGGACAGGTATTCAGCACAAAGTTCTTAGCACAAAAGAGATTTATTTGCCCCAGGGACGAAAGACAGGAAATAAGAGACAAAGGCAGGAGATGGAGGATGTGGGAGAAGGGGAAGGGACAAGGGAGAGAAGGAAGGGATGTGTGTCTCAGAGGGACAGAGGACGGTCTCTGGTGAGGGAAGAGACAAAAGTGGCCCAAGCCAAACGCTGGTTAATAAAGATGAAAGGGGAAACCCTCTGTTAGGATGAGGTGTTTAATTTTGTTTGTGTAAGGAGCTAGAAGATATCCAGTCTCCTGAGTAGATTAACGTGAGCACAGTCTGGGTCATTTATTGAGGTTGAGATGCTAAGCCGATGAACCATATCTTCAGATGTAACCTGTTTCTATACAATCGGTGCCAAGGTGCCTCCCAGCCAGCTGCTGAGGACTTTCAGGGCCATGGATTTAGCCGTGTATCACAACCTTCCCCAAACCTCTGCACGACCACCTTTATCTCTAACCCGCAATCCTCCCCCACCCTTTTGTCTGCCACCGTGTTCCAGGCACTGTGCTGGCAGTGGAGTAAAGACGCCCACTAGGAGCCCCTCCCTAGCTGTGGGTCCCTATAGCCCAGGGTGGTCATGGCTGAGTCAGTGCCCACATCTGAGCTGAGCCTATCTACACAGTCATCGGAGTGAGGTTAGTCAGTAGACGGAAGACTGGGTAGGAACACAGGGTGCTGTGGGAGGTTCAGCGTGGTCTGGAATTTCATGTCCTGCAGACCCAAGCCCTACCTACCAATTGTGTGGCTTTTTCTCTACACTTCTATTCCTTTCTGGAAATGACCATAGCCAGCCAAGAGACAAGAATAGATGGCTCACTGATGTTGGGTAGTTGTCTCACATATTGTTGTCTGGCTTCAGACTTACTACGTAACTGAGAATGACCCTGATCTTTCTGCCTCTACCTTCCCAATGCTGAGATTAGAGCAAGCATCACTGTGCCTGGTTTGATGTACATGGCTCCTTTGGTATACAAGACCCTGGGTTTAATCCCTGGAACCACATAAAATAGGTATGATGGTTCATGCCTGTAATCCCAGCACCCAAAGAGCAGAGGCGGGAGAATCAGGAGTTAAAGGTCACCTCAAGTACACACCAAGTTTGTGGCTAGCTTGAGAGCAATGAGAGAGAGGGAGAGAGAGACTTTAAGCCTCCTTCTCCTAGAAATACCCCAATTCACTCCATCTACAAGCACAGCAGGGACCCCTGGCTTCAGGATCCACCCCCGTGTGAGTCATTCCCTGCGTGGGTCTTTAGTGCACTTATCTTCACGCCCAGAAGGTCAGACACCTTTGAACTACTGGGAGAACACTAAGCACAAAACACAGAGATCAGGAAAGAAAAATGAAGCCAAGTCAGGGAATTGAGCTCCTGTTGATTTTGACCCAAGACCAGCTTCAGCCCAGCCAGGACGAGAAAATCTTGCCCAGGAACACAAAAGCTGAGGGGAGGAGGGGGAAGAGTCACAAGCCAAACTTGGGACTCTGGTGGAAAAAGATAAAGTTTAATTAGCTCGTTGTAGTGGACAAAAGGATTGGTTCTACATGTTTTGTTCTCTACACTGTAGATAAGGAGTGGATTCCTCTGCGACCTGGAGTGGGGATCTTCACAGCCAGGTCTGAGGGGAACATCTGAGACACTTGTTTTGTTGTGGGAAATCAACCAAGGGCCTCACATTTGGTAGGCAAGTGTTCTATCATTAAGTTATAGCTGTAGCCGTGATAAATCTGACTACATAAAGGTTTTCATTTATTTATTGGGGGAGGGGAATGCTTACCATGATGGGCGTGGAGGTCAAAGGATAACCTGCAGGAATCTGTTCTCTCCTTCCACTGTGTGAGACCCAGACACGGAGCTCAGGTTTTCACGCCTGGCCGCAGGTGCCTTCATCTGTGAAGCCATCTCACTGGCCTGTACATAAAAATTATCATCAGATGTGGTGGCGCACGCCTTTAGTCCAGCACTCAGGAGCAGAGGCAGGCTGATCTCTGTGAGTTCAAGGCCAACATGATCCAGGACAGCCAGAACTACACAGCGAGAAACTATCGCAAAAACATCACCACATTTTTTTTTCATTATATGTGTGTGTGTATCTGTGTGTTTGTATGTATATATGTGTATGTGTATACATATGTGTGTATTTATATATTGTGTATGTGTGTGTATGTCTGTATGTGTATATGAGTATGTGTGCATGTGTATATGTATGTTTGTGTGTATGTATTTGTGTATAGGTATGTATATATATGTGTGTATGCATGTTTGTATGTGTATATGCGGAGGTGCCTGAGGAGGCTAGAGGCATAGGTTTCCTGGAGTTGGGGGTACACATAGTTTTGAGCTCATTAACATAGATAGGAAGCAAACATAGGCCTTCTGCAAGAGCAATATATGTTCTTAAGCCCTAGACTACCTTTGCAGCCTCCTTATACATAACATTTTAGAAGGAAATCTTGTGACGTTCAAGGGATACAGTTCAGGGTAAAACCCTTGCGTCACACACACAAGGTGAAGAGAACCAGTTACATTATCACTTCAGCCCCAGAACCCCCACCTAGAAAAGCAAAAACATGGAAGCAGTCTGCAATCGAAGTGAAATGAAAAGAGCAGGCACCACAGACATGTGGCTACGTGCCTGACATATCTACAGCTTTGAAAAGTGAAAACACACAACCAAATGTTCCCATAAAAAGAAATGCAAAAGAGGTGTTGGGTCTTGCCTCTCGTAAGAAACACAACACTTTGGTACTGTGTCCTGCAAATCAGAGCGGGAAGAACTTGAAGCCTGTCGGCAGGAGTGGCTGGCAAAGCTGTGGGCACCAGACCTCTAGGGCGTCATTGGTGGGACGCAAAGGAGGAACCCATATGGGGAGGCAGTCGTTCAAGAGCTGCAGACACGTGTCCTTTAAAGCAATAGTACTTCTAGGAATGCACTTTGAAAAAAATTCTCTGGCAAAGGCTAGATGTGGTCGCGTACATCTTTAATCCCGGCACTCTGAGCTGGAGGCAAGTCGATCTCTGCAAGTTCAAAGCCAGCCTGATCTATATAGCGAGTCTCGGGCCACTCACAGCCACAAGAGGAGACCGTCTTCAAAACAGAACGGGTAAGGACCCATAATCCGTGGGGGTCTGCTCCCAGTTACTAAGAAGGCTGATCCAGTGAGCTCAGGAGTTGGGGGGCAGCCTGACAGTGGGGTAAGCTGGGTGTCACTGCCCAGGGTACCGAGAATGCTGGTGTGTCTGGGAGCTGGACCATCTTCTAGGGGAACAACAGCTGAGGCACTTCCTGAGAAGATACAGGACTTGTTTTTGAAAACCAGTAAGTTCAATGCGAATCCTGCAGGGAGCGTGTGGGAGATGAAGCAATTTCACTTACAGACATGGCATACCTCACAGAAAGAGAAGTGTGAGAGAATGCCCGTGTCTCCATCTTGGAGGCCCTAGCGACATGAAGATCCATGGTGACTGTGAACCTGCACCCACAACGTACTCAGGAGTCTCAGGAAGGAAAACACCAGCCCTCAGTCTGCGCCTGCTCTACAAGGAGTTTGCCATTGACCAGGAGATCGGTGGGCAGGGGCCAGTGTCGCCCGAACTCAGGCTAGGAAGCAGCAGGGGGATGAACACAAACTGGAGCGGACGTGGCAGCTACACCTATAACCCCAGCCTTACAGGAGGCTGCGGCAGGAGAATCACCAGGAGTTCAAGCCCAGCATGGACTACAAAGTGAGATCCCGTCTCAAAACACAAGAAGGGCTGGGGTTGGTGCTCAGTTGGTTGGATGTTTCCTTAGCTTGCCCAAACACCTGGGTTTGACTTCCCAGCACAGAATAAACTGGGATTGGAGCCAAACAATACTAACCCTGCTCTCAGGGAGTGGAGACGGGAGAATCAGGAGTTCAAGGTCATCCTCAAAATGAATTTGAGGCCAACCTGGAGTGCATGAGACTATCTTAAAAATCAAACGAACTAGCCAGGGGTGGTGGCACACGCCTTTAATGCCAGCACTTGGGAGGCAGAGGCAGGTGGATCTTTGTGAGTTCGAGACCAGCCTGGTCTACAAGAGCTAGTTCCAGGACAGGCTCCAAAACCACAGAGAAACCCTGTCTCGAAAAACCAAAAAAAAAAAAAAAAAACAAAAACAAAAACAAAAAAAAAAAAACAAACGAACAGAGAGAACCTACCCCAAACCAAATATGAGGTGCTAAATGCTATCTATTATTACCAGCAGTTCTATCCCTCTGGAGTAATGTAAACTATGGCACATGTACACCTTATCTGCCTGAAACCACAGGATCTTTCCAGCTTGCTCCCTGCTCTGGGCAGTTTCCCCAGTTATTATATGAAGAGGAAGTTGGTCAGGCTGATCTCTTATGAAGAGGAAGCTGGTCAGGCTGATCTCTTATGAAGAGGAAGCTGGTCAGGCTGATCTCTTATGAAGAGGAAGCTGGTCAGGCTGATCTCTTACGAAGAGGAAGCTGGTCAAGATGATCTATAATGAAGAAGAAGCACCTTAGTTCGGGATGAGAAGAAGGTAAGATAAACAGAAAGACACAGATTATGATATAGAGGGCTGGAGCGGTGGTTCGCGGTGGTTAAGAACACTGGCCAGCTGTAGCAGAGAACCCAAATTAGTTCCCAGCACTCAGTGGGTAGCTCACAACTGTCTGAAACTCTAGGGCCAGGAGATCTGATGCCCTCTTTGGGGGGCACCATAGAGGTCGACGTGGGCTACAGGCAACTCTCCGCACCGTTCTCTGTCTCAGTGGAATTTATTTCTAGTTCCTACTACACAACCTGTGCTAGGCTCTGTCCTTCATGCCTTCCATGCAAAACCTTCAAAGATAAGAGATCTCCAGCCTAGGGGTTCAGACTGTAAAGGCCCTGGTTTCCAACCCTAACACCTTGGGTTTAATCTGAGGGACCCACAGGGTGGAAGAAGAGAACCGAGGCCTGCAAGGCCTGCAAGTTGTCTTCTGACCTTCACACACACACACAGACACATACACACATGTACACACATGCACATACAAACACATATACACACACTCACAGACACACACACGCCCGCACACACGCACATACACAAACATACATGCACACACACAGACATGCACATACAGAGACACATGCATACACACAAAGCCCATACACACATGCACATACATACACATACATATACACACACATGCACACACACATATACACACACACATACACACATGACCTACTTCTGTGGTTTGCAACAGTCCTTATCTTGGTAGCCACAAGCAATCCCACTTCCCGGAGTCAGTGAAGCAAGAAGCAAGCACCTGTGCACCGCCCCCCCCCACCCCCGCAATGAGGAGGCAGAACATCTACTGTGAGGAACTGAATGGCCTAATCTCTCAACTGTACCCAGACAGGAAGTTCTGTTCCTACCTGAATTCTAATAGCTCCATGGAGGTCTTCACAGACCGCCGAAGCAGAAAAAAAGGTCAAGTTTTCAAAGTCACATTCTTACCGTGCTGGCTATCCACAGCGAGGAGACTCATGGTAAGAACTTGTGTGCCCCTTCTCTTTCCTTTTTTTCTTTTTCCTTTGAGACAGTCTCACTGGGTAGCCCTGGTTGGCCTTGAACCCACTATATAAGCCAGGCTGGCCTGGAACTCACTCATAGATATCTGCTTGCCTTTGCCTCCCAAGTGCTGGGACTAAATTTGTGTGGCACCAAACCTGGTCTTTTTCTTTTTTCTTGTTTTGACAGGCACTCACCACATACCCTAGACTGAACTTCAACTCCATCTTCCTACATCAGCTTCTCATGTGTGAGTCTATACTGGCCTGCAACAGCATGCTCAGATGAGGAACAACCTTCAAAACCTGGCTTCGAAGACTAGAGAGATGGCTCTCTCTCTCTTTCCGAGACAGGGTTTTTCTGTAGCTTTGGAGCCTGTCCTGGCACTAGCTCTTGTAGACCAGGCTGACCTCAAACTCACAGAGATCCACCTGCCTCTGTCTCCCGAGTGCTGGGATTAATGGCGGGCCCACCACCACCCGACTGCTTTTGCAAAGGATCAGGTGTGGTTCTCAGCACCCATACAGTGACTCTCAACCACCTGCAATTTTATTCTAAGGGATCTGATGCCTTCTTTTCTCTTCTGTGGGTACCAGGTACACACACAGACATACGTGGAGGCAAAACACTCATAAAGAAAAAAAATAAAATAAATAAACCTTGAAAAATACTTTTTTTTTTGTGGAACCTATACCCCCAGAAGGCTGTGGCCTGAGTTCTCTGGAGAAGCTGCTGAAGCCCCTGTGTTCCCGCTGACTGGCCAGAAGACTCTGGGGAGCTGGAATGTTGCAGGCCCCGAGGCAAATTTATCTTAGTCTGTCTTCAGTGTCCTTAAAAGCCATTAGCTACCAACTTCTAATCTGGCCTAACATCTTGTGGTTGGCAGGTAAATCTTCCAGAATGTTTAAACTTAGGAAACCACAGGCTCCAGCCAAACCTAAGGCTAACCATCAGAAAGTCTCTGGTATCCAAGATCACCCACAGCAGAGATTCCCCAGCTTGGCTGTACCCACCTACCAGGCGTCCCCCCCCCCCAGTGTACTCCTAAGCGCCTTTCTTTGTTCTGTGATTATCGAAGTTCGAGAACCTGTTCCACATAGAACATGCCATGTCTCATCACCTGAACCCGGGTCCTGGGCCATGGGCATTTGTGTTTGGCCTAGAGTAAACTGTCTCTAAGAACAAGAGCAGTGTTTTGTGTCAACAGAGCCGTTGCTAACACTGTAGTTAGAGCCTTAGGAGGCCAGAGAAGGGGATAGTTTTTAGGACTCATGAATTAGGGTAAACTAAAGACCGACATTTTGATCTTGAGAAGCCCAACTCCATCTTGCCATGATAAATACGGATATTTGGAAAGAGGTTTGAGAAATTGCTTCAGGAAATGTTTCTCCTCAGCTCAAACCCTCCGCAGAGTGAGATGCAAACCTCAAGAGAAAGGAGGTTCACGGTTAGCATGCGGTCAGAAAATACAAACAGGAAACAGCATAAACACAATGGGGGGACCTGGAGCTGCTGGGCCCTCCCAGGGTTTTATGAAGGCCAACCGTGGGTCAGCTTTTACCCCCAGCACGGCCTATGACTGAGTAGGCACCAACCTGTCTTGCATTTCAGGAAGGGTAGAAATGGGCTTGGCGGCTGGCAGAGTCTGAACTCCCGGAACAAAGGGGTCCTGTTGGTAAGACTGGACAAGAAAGAAGCGGGCATGATAAACATGGCTGCCATCCCAGCACTCAGGAGGTGCAGCAGGCAGGACCAAGAGAAGTCCAAGGCCAGCCTTGCCTATGTAGTGGGTTCAAGGCCAGCCTGTGTCACATCACACACCCGTGTGTGAACACACACATGCACGCGCATGCACACGCATGCACACACACGTGTGAACACAGTGCACACATGCACGCACACACACGCATGCACACACATGCACGCATGGTAGAGTCGAGAGGCTGACGGTGGTTAACCCCTGAGCCCACCTCAGGAGCAGGCTCGAGGTTCATTTCGCCAGAGCCTGTCTCTTACTAGCTGCACACATGGCCTCTGCTCCCTTCTTTCTTGATTTGCTAGTGTCCTCTGTTTAGCAACATCCAGATTTATCATATGTGTGTCCTCCCTTGTACCTATCAAAGTCATTTGGTATACAAATTGATGACATAAATAATAGTGGCTGTAACTAATATTCTGAACACTGTGTTCCAGGGCCTTGCTCACAATAGCCAGGCGAGTCGCGGAGGCACGGTCCATACATCTATCTCCTTTCACCGCAGAAAGCAGCATTTAGCATTTAGAGAGAACAGACGGCTTGAGAAGGGGAGGCTTTCCACTGTGAGTGACGTAAGTGCCGACTCCCGGTCAAACCCTGTCTGTGTCAGAGCTTGCCAGGTGAGTTATTCTAGTGAAGTGCGTCTCCTTACACACCCTCATTACACAGGGGCCACAAAGAACACAGAGGGTTTGTGAAGCTGCGCTTGAGCAGTGAAGGGGAACAAATTTACTGCAGCACACCTGGGGGAAAGGGGAACATTTAATTGCAGCACTCCTAGGGGAAAGGGAAGCATTCAACTGCCGGACAACTGGGGCCCAGACAGGTGCCTTGGATTTTAAGTTCATTCTGTGCTCTGGGCTTGGTGGCACATGTCTTTAGTCCCAGCACCCAGGAGGCAGAGGCAGGCGGATCTCTGGGGTCTCTGTGCGTTTGAAAGCCAGCCTGATCTACATGAGTTGCAGGACAGCCAGGGCTACATAGAGAGACCCTGTCTAAAAAATACATAAACAAACGAACAAACAACTTGAAAAAGAGAGTACCTGTTGCTCTTGCAAAGGACCTGGGTTCTATTCCCAACACCCACATGGTGACTCACAAGCATCTATAACTCCAGTTCCAGGGGGTCTAACTCCCTCTTCTGGCCTCATCTGGCACTGCATAAATGTGGCGCTCATACACACCTACAGGCAAAACACTCATACGCAGAAAATAAGCCAAAATAAATTTAGCTTCAACACATTACATACTTATGCACACATGCTCATCCACAACATTCATACAAAGACAACAGGCACGCCCACTCATTCACAAACACTCACACAAGTCCCGCACACACTCATAGACACTTACACACTTCACTTGGACTCCCTTATCCTTTCAGCTGCCCACGACAGGGCCTTAGCTGCGTGTGCCCTCACTCCTCCAGTTACCTGGGTGATGTCATCTTGAATGTCATTGTTGTCACCAGAACAAAACTTGAGCCTCCTTAAAGACCCCACATGCTCCATTGTAGCTCTTTCTGCACACCAACTAGGCGTTCAAAGTCTTTCACCGTCCTGGGACCTCCAAAGGGCCATACAATAGAGTGCTGTTCACTGCCATCTTTGGTGTCTCTTGTGGCACTTGGCACCCAAGAAAATCTTAGCTGGCCTTGGTTGGGCGAGCAGATAAGACGGGTGTGGGGTGGTCAGGAGTGGAGTGCGGAGATACTAGGCTCCTTATCAGCATCTGTCTACCAGGGTAGATTAACAGCACGCTATCCTCCCCAGAGAGCTCTGTCCCTGCCCACCTCTGCCCACCACTGCTGGAGCTGCCCTGCAGGGGGAACGTCACCTCAGCTTACAGCCCTGGCACCCTGTCCGATCCTAGGACCACTTGATACCATCTCAAGGGTCAGCAACCCTGCAATAGATGACCACACCCCGCTCTGCTTCCTACTGTGTGTGGGTGACCTGGAGCCAGGGGTGGCTTTTTCTTTTTCCAGAGGTCGTACATCTGGGAACAGGAGTGGAGGGACCTGGGAAGGAGATCTGGAGGCTGCAGGGCTGGGAGCTCCTCTGTCACCATCTACCCCAGTCCATGGGGCAGTGGGCGGGGGAAGGGGTGTCATGACAGCTGGGAGGGTCTACCAGGAGTAAGAAACAGCAGTTCCTGCCTTGCCATGGACGGAAGATAAAAGGGAGTGACCTGTGAACCATATCACCTCTTACCTATTGTTAATCCTTCACTTTCGCTTTCCTTCTGAGCCTCGAGGATCACGATCACGCTGCTTTAGATGTTCCCATTGCCTGTGAATCAGCTATGCACAGGGAGACAGGAGAAACAGGCCTGGTGGCACACACCTGTGATCTCAGCACTCAGAAGGCAGAGGAAGGAGAATCACCCAGAAGTTTCAGGCCGGCCTGGGCCACATAGCGAGAGCCTGTCTCAAAACAAAAGCAAGGGCCACTCATTAGGTAGAAGTGCCTGCTGCCAGGTCAGAAAACCCAAATTCAGTCCCTGGATCCCACACGGTAAAGTGGGAGAATCAGTCCCAGAAGCTGCCCTCCAACCCCTCTGTGTGCACTGTGGTGCCCACATGCACTCACACACAGACGGTAAAGAAAGAGAGCATTTACATGTTAAATGGTTATACTCATTAGAAAGCTGGAGTTTTACATTTTTATTTATTTGCCGGGCGGTGGTGGCGCACGCCTTTAATCCCAGCACTCGGGAGGCAGAGGCAGGTGGATCTCTGTGAGTTCGAGGCTAGCCTGGTCTACATGAGCTAGTTCCAGGACAGGAACCAAAAAGTACGGAGAAACCCTGTCTCGAAAAATCAAAAAAAAAAAAATTATTTATTTATTTTAGCAAGATTTCTCAGCGTAGCCCTGGCTGTCCTGGAACTCACTCTGTAGACCAGGCTGGCCTCAGACTCACAGAGATCTTCCCGCCTCTGCCTTTCAAATGCTGGAATTAAAGGTGTGCACCACCACCACCCACCAATTATTTTATTTTATTTTATTAAAACAAAGGTCAAGAAAACCTCTGGAGCCCTATCACAGTTCACACCTGGCTTGCCCTCCACATAGAGATACTCCCTGGGGCCACCCCTTTTGAACAACATCTAAACTGACCCAGGATTTGCCTGCCTGTGGTCTCCCAGTGCTGACAACCCAAAGCAGGTTCAGAGATCTAGGTGCTCTGATCGTGGCCTCTGATGTTCTAGGAGTTCTATCGCTGTGGAGCACCTCCTGGCCACCCAGTCACTGCAGGGCACCACCTGGCCACCCAGCCACTGCAAGACATCACCATCTAGCCGGCAGAAAGACCCCCAGTGTGGTGCTGGGTGGAGACTCTGATTCACAAACTGCTCCCACATTCAGACCTCAGGCTGGAAGTCAGAAGAGGAGGTCACCCCTCCCCTGTGTTGTGCATCCCCCTTCACTCCCAACACAGGCCACCTTAGTTGTTCCAGAATAGCTCCTCTGTTTTGAAAAGGCCAACGTAATGACAAGGTTCAATGCCTCCCCAGGAAGTTCCCATGACTAAAACCCTGGCCCTTTGTTCTTGTGTAAATAGTCAATCCTACAGTCTCCTGCTCTCTCCTGTGTACACCCTCCTCCTCTCCAAACAGCTGTGTCTACCCTTGTGTGATCTGCAACTAGCCATGTGTGACCACCAGGTGTGGACCCTGGGCGGCCCCGTGCTCATCTGGGTCAAGGCTCTGTTGGGGTTTTTACAGTCACAGAGAAGACCTCATCCTGTGAGGGAGATGGAGACCCCTGATTCATAGAGGTTACCAATCCCTATTGTATAAACACACCCACTGACCAGCTAGTCTGAGCTGGCTCCCGCTTGGCAAAATAAGTAACAACCCCCCTGGAAGTGAAGTGGAAAGAGTCATCGTGCCCTGCTCCGTGAACTTCAGGCTGGGGAACTAATACATTCAGTAAAGTGTTTGCCTCACAAGCACGAGGGCCACGGTTCAATCCCAGCACCCACAGAAACAGCCCAGCCAGGTGTGAGAAGTATGCACCTTTAACCCAAGCTCTGGGAAGATAAAGACAAAAGGAACCTTTGGGCTCACTGGCCAGGCAGCCTCGCCTAATCTGTGAGCCCTGGGTCCCCATGAGAGACCCTGTCTCACACCTGAGTTGACCTCTGACCTCCACCACTATACGTGCACATGGGTGAACTTTGAGGACAGGAAAGCTCTAGCTTGAATAACCGAGACTTTAGGCAGGTTCCAGTTGCCTCCTCTGCCAAATCGGGTTGATGGAATCACCTGTAGGATTGTTGAGGGCAACAACAAAGACTAATCAGATAGTTCAGGCGCTCACTGAGCGCCCGGCCCTGTCTAAGCTACCTGGACTGTAAGTAACTACATTCCAGAAAGGCTAACAGAAGAGTTTGACCTTGACCCTGGCATGGTGGCAGAGATCTCTTTAAGATGCAGAGATGTGTGTGTTTTTTAAAGGCAGGATCCTCTGCCACCTGAGTGTTGGGATTACTGGCGTGAGCTACCGTGCCTACTTTTCATTTTTCTACACACAAACTTTTTCTTCCAAGGTTGTTCCCTCATCCTCCTTCTAAGAAAGAATTCATGAAACACTTCTTTCCCCTGGCTCCATGACTCAACAGGTGGAGGCGCCTGGCACCAAGTCTGATGACTTCAGTTCAGTCCTCAGCACACGCATGATGGGAGACGAGAACTACCTCCCACGGGTTGTCCTTTGTGCTCCACTTGATCCTGGACACACACATGTGCACGCATGCACACACGTGCACACATACGCGCACACACATGTGCATGCATGCACACAGACACATGCACACATAGACACACACGCACACACACGTGCACACATGCACACAGACACATGCACACAGACACACACGTGCACACATACACACACGTGCACGCATGCACACAGACACATGCACACAGACACACACGTGCACACATGTGCACACATACACGCACACACACGTGCACACATGCACACAGACACATGCACACATAGACACACACGCACACACATGTGCACACATGCACACAGACACATGCACACAGACACATGCACACATAGACACACACGCACACACATGTGCACACATGCACACAGACACATGCACACAGACACGCACGTGCACGCATACACACACATGCACGCATGCACACACACACACGTGCACACATGCACACATGCACACATACACACACGTGCACGCACGCACACACGCATGTACATACATGCACACAGACACACATATGCATGCACGCACACATGCACACAGACACACACACCCACCCCACACACAGAGCCCTGGAGCCATCCTCCCGCCTCCACCTCCCCAGTGTTGAAATTACAGACTTATGCCACAGGTCCAGTTTAGACTGTTTGCAGTTGTGGTTGATGTGGCCTGGCTTCGCTCTTCTTGGGGGTGATACACAGAAGGAGAAACTATGTCCAAAAAGGGACACCACGCCACAGGCAGAGGCAGGGTGTTGGCTTGCTCAAGGCCTTGACTCCTGCCAGGTGGAGCACTAAAAGCTCTCTGCATAGCCTGAATGCCACAGCATCAAACCAAGGCCTGTCATGGGTAACAAGCAGCACACGGATTTCTGGCATACTCTGGAGAGCACTGCAGCTCAGGTCAGACACCCAGGAGAACCTTCCAGCAACAAAACACCATACAAGGAAGCCAAAGCTTCATCTCACAGGCTGCGGTTGGGGAGGAGGACTCAGAAAGGTCAGAACTTTCCTTGCTCACCAAGAGGGAATCTCTGTCCTAGTACATCAAGTCACAGAAGGCAGAGCTACAGGGAGATCTGGAGCCTGCGGCAAAGAGTTTTTGATGACCTAAGAAAGCATCTGAGACTTAGATGTAAAAGAGCTTTGGGTTAAAGTGAATGAGGACCAGGGCTGGGGACACTCAGTGGGTAGAGCGTGCAGTTGGGATGCAAGGAGCCAGCAGCTGGGAGGGCATGGTGGTGCACATCTGTAATGCCAGCTCCTGGGTGAGCATGGTGGTGCACATCTGTAATGCCAGCTCCTGGGTGAGCATGGTGGTGCACATCTGTAATGTCAGCAGCTGGGAGGGCATGGTGGTGCACATCTGTAATGCCAGCTCCTGGGGTGGCATGGTGGTGAACATCTGTAATGTCAGCAGCTGGGAGGGCATGGTGGTGCACATCTGTAATGTCAGCTCCTGGGGTGGGCATGGTGGTGAACATCTGTAATGCCAGCAGCTGGGAGGGCATGGTGGTGCACATCTGTAATGCCAGCACCTAGGAGGTAGAGGCAGGAGGATCGGGGGTTCAGAATCATCATTAGATACATAAGGAGTCTGAGGCCAGCCTGGGCCATGTGAGACCTTATCTCCAGAGAAAGGTAGACCCGTCTGGGCCATCTGGGATACTTTCCAACTGCCTGGTTCACTCAGCTGCTTTACTTTTCAGTCGCTGCTGCTACTGAGCATGGTTCACGTGTGTAACATGGAGCAACTGGGGAGACAATGACAAGGAAAGACAAGGGTGGGACCTTATTTATGTCAGAGGTGCTCCTTAAATGGCAGCTCACATCTGCAATCCGGCATTCAAGAGTCAGAGGCAGGAGGATCGCTGCAAGCTTGAGGTCAGTCTGGGCTACACAGTGAGTTCTAGGCCACACAGAGTGACAGAGCCATATTCTGTCTCAAAAGAAAACTCTAGAAACAGAAAACAAAACAAGCAAGTTAGTGGTGAGACAATTGGAAAGGCACAGACCCAACATCACCCCACAGGCCACACCCTCAACACTCAGACACTTGCTGCTTTTGCAGAAGACCTAGACTTGGTTCCCATATGTCTCTGCTCACACCCATATGTAACTCCGGCCCTCTTCTGGGCACTACATGCATGTACAGATGCTGGTACACACACTCACAGGCAAAAATGAGAGAGAGAGAGAGAGAGAGAGAGAGAGGAGGGAGGAAGAAAGGAAAGAAGAATGAATCCTTATAATTGAATAAAAAATACAAATACCTCTGCTTATCTATTTATTGTTTGTTTTTGAGAATGGGTCTCAAGTAGCCCAGGATAGCCTTGAACAAGTCTGTCCTTGAACTTCTCACCCTCCTGCCTCCACCCCTCAAGTGCTGAGATTACAGGTGTGTGTCACCTGGCTCAAATGTATTAATTTACAAATGGACAAGTTGAACATTATGCTGGTGCCTACCATCCAACCACTTGGGAGACAGAACTAGGGAGGATCCCAAGTTACAGGCCAGCCTGGGCTACATTCTGAGACCAGGGGTGAGGAAAAGGAGGACATCCCACATTACTGAACCCTAAAAACTAGTATTTCCTCAAAAAGCTGAACCTGGAATTACCATGTGACCTAAAATGACCTAGAAATGTCACTCCTCCTCCCAAGAGAAGCAAAAACATTTCACTCAAAGTCTGTCAGACGCCCAGAACAGCATTCTTTCACGGTTACAAAAATGTGGATGCCATACAGTCCATCAAGGCTGGAAGGCGGGTGGCAGGGGCATGAGGTGGGAGGTCTTGCCGTCTCTGTCTGCAGTCAGGAAGCAGAGGCTTTCCGATGCTCTGCTCAGTTTCTCTTCCTCTTTCCATCCAGAACCAGCACACGAGAGGGTTCACTTTCAGGGTGTATCCCTCCTCACCGAGCCCTTCCTGGAAACACCGTCCTAAGTCACACTCAGAGGTGTGTTCCACGATCACTTTAACCCAGACAAGCTGGCCGTGAAGATGAACCATCACCCAAAGTAAATGGTCAGAAGACAGGATGGATGGATGGATGGAGATGTGGCAGAGCCAGGAGAGAAAAAGGGTGCACACTCGAACACGGATGAACCCTGAAACACCCTGAATACACAGGTCTGTAGAGACAAAGGGGGTGCCTGGGACTCGAAAGGAAAAGACTTGTGAAAACTGCCATGACTCAAAGGCCTTTTTGTTTATACAGTTCAGGCTGGCCTCCAACTCAGAGCAATCCTCCTGCCTCAGCTTCCCAAGTGCCAGGATTGCAGGCTTGTGCCATTACACTCAGCTCTGAATATGGTCTTTTGTGGGTAACAAAAAATGTTCTAAAACCAATCGTGGCAATAGCTACACTACTCTGTGAATATTTTTTAAATTTTCATTTAACCTCTAAAAGGGCAAACTGGGAGCTGGAAAGATGGCTCAGGAGTTGACAGTGCCTGCTGCTCTTCGGGGACCTGAGTTCAGTTCCCAGCGCCCACACCAGACAGCTTACAAGAACCTGCGCTCCAGGGGAATCCAGTGCCCCCTTCTGGCCTCTTCTTGTACCTGCACACGTGTAGGCATCAGAGAAACACATACACATACATAAATAAAAGTGAAAGAAATCTTTAAAAAAGACACAAGTAAACAGGAGAGCAAATTGTCTGTCACAATGACAGTAGACACCCCACCACCTGAAGGCTGAAGCAGGAAGCTTACAAGTCCAAGGCCTGCCTGAGCTGATTTAGTGAGATCTCACCTCAACATAAAGAGTTTAAAAGGTGGCGCTGGATAGACGGCTCAGTGGTTATGAGCACTGGCGGCTCTTCTAGAGGGCCAGCGTTTGATTCCCGGCACCCACATGGCAGTTCACAACCAACCATTAACACTAGGGGATCTGAGACCCTTTCAGACCTCCCTAGGCACCAGCCACACATGTGGTACACACACATATGCAGGCAAGATATGCATAAAATAAAATAAATATTTTTAGGTTAAAAAAAGCATTCTTTTTTAAAAATGGGTGTAGCTCATTGGCAGAGCTCTGGTCGAGCCTATTCAGGGTCCAGGGCGGGGTGCTGTGATGGCTCAAAAGGGGGCTGCAGGGGTTGCACACAGTGAGGACAGACGCAATGCCCCTTGTGCTTACCTGTCCTTTGCTGCACTGAAAGCATGGCTGGAATGTTGTCTGACGCCTGTAGTGCTACCATTCGGAAAGCAGAGGCAGGAGCATTGCTGGGAGCTTGAGGCCAGCCTGGGCTACAGAGTAACTCTTTGTCTCAAAAAAAGAAAGTAACGAAAAATATCTGTTTCTTCCCTCTGCCCATCACTGTGAGGACCATAGGAGATGGAATTAGAAGGGAGGGCCAGGGTGAGTGAGCTGGCTGGAACCAGACCTATGTTCTCTGGTTCTCTTGAAGCCCAAAGAGGGGAAGGGCACAGTTTAGCTTTCTGTCTGATTAAAGCATCTATTGTTGAGTGTCTTTCTAAGAGGTGCATGTCTGAAATTCCAGAAGTGAAGTTATTCAGGAGCCGAGCTTGGCTCTGTGGAGGATTCAGTGCCCTGCAATGCTGTCCAGGGTCGGGGCCAGCCTTCTATTCTTGGCCTGTGTTTACCTTCAGCGTGTGTGTCTTTTTCCAGACGTCCCTGGCTTTGCTTACCTTTCCTCCCATCCACTCCCAATTTAATTGAGTCTGTTAGTCACAGAAATCTTCAGTGATGCCGGGCCGTGGTGGCGCACGCCTTTAATCCCAGCACTCGGGAGGCAGAGGCAGGCGGATCTCTGTGAGTTCGAGACCAGCCTGGTCTACAAGAGCTAGTTCCAGGACAGGCTCCAAAACCACAGAGAAACCCTGTCTCGAAAAACCAAAAAAAAAAAAAAAATCTTCAGTGATGAAGAAATGGCCCTCTCTTGCTGAGGGTTCCTGCCCCCTCACCCAGGGCTCCGCGTGGCCGTTGAACCTGATTTCCCGCAGTGAAACCTTCCTTGGAGTGATTCCTGTCTTTGCAAGCTGAGTGGCTCTCCTCCAGGTCAGAGCCCTGGCTAGCCGGAAGTCTGTTTCCTGGGCTCCTGAACCACAGAACCCTGGCGGAAATCCAGACAGCCGACGTCACCCGTCCAGATGGCGGAAACCATTGCTCAACAAAAGGAAATCGATGCCAGCATCTTACTTCTCTGTGACCCTCTCCCTCTCTCTCCAACCCCAGAACAGCATTTTCTTGGGAAGCTGAACAGTTGGCCCAAGAGCTCTGGCCCATGAAGTGTGTGGGGGTCAAGGCTGGCTGCGTCACGTCGTAAGGCTGAGCGCTGGACAGGGTCAGAAGATGTCAGTCTGAAGAGTTCTGCCACCAGGCTCCGACCTTTGGCAAATCCAACAATTCTTCTGATAATATTGTTTCAACTCTGAGTAATCATGCCCTCGTTGCAGAGCTATAGTTGCGAGGCTGGAGTGATGTCATCTGTGTGAACGCCTTCATAGCCTGAAGTAGATGGCAGAGCAAAGTCCTGCTTATGAGGAGCTGGACTTCCTCAGAGAAGCTGGACCTAAGGAGGCAGGAGAGAGAGTGGAGGCTACTCCTGAGCCAGGCAGCCTGCTCCGTGTGAAGAGGGAGCTTGCCCGCAGCCAGCTCTGCAGCTGGGAGACATTATGGTCAGAATGAGCCCACTGTGGTGGCACGCACCAGTAGGTGCGTGGAGGCAGGAGAAGCATGAACTGAAGCCAGCTGACTGGAGAGATGGTTCAGTCAGTGCCGGCCACACAAGCATGATGACCCGCGTTAGATGCCCAGCATCCACATACAAAGCTGAATGTGACAGTGCCTACCTATGACCCCAGCTCAGGGGAGGCCGAGATGGGGGACCCCTGAAGTTCACTGACCAGCGCAGGGAAGGCTGAGATGGGAATCCCTGAAGTTCACTGGCCAGCCCATCTAAGCGCAGGGGAGGCTGAGACGGGGACCCCTGAAGTTCACTGGCCAGCCCATCTAAGCCAAATCAGCGAACTCCTGATTCCATGAGAGACCTCGCTTCAAAAACTAAGATGGAAAGTGACAGGAAAAGACACTTAATATCAACCTCCAGCCTACACACACACACAGAGACACACACACATACATACACATGCACACACAGACAGACAGACACACACATGCACACACACACGTGCGTGTGTGCACACAGACACACACATACATACACATACACATGCACACACAGACACACACACATGCACACACTACACACACAGACACACACTTGCTGTTCCAGATTTGGTGGCACATGCCTTTAATCCTAATACTCTGGACACAAAACCAAACAGATCTCTGTGAGTTCCTAGGTCAGCCAGAATAAAGAGAGAGAGAGAGAGAAAACAGAATTAATGCAGTTGGTTCATTTTCACTTTTGTGTTTATCTTGAGATGGGGTTACCCAAGCTGGTCTCCAGCTTAAGGGCTCAAGTGGTTTTTTTCCCTCTGCAGACTTCCAGGCAGAAGAGAAGGTGGGTGCCATCGTATCTGACTAATACAGTTGCCGGGCGGTGGTGGCGCACACCTTTAATCCCAGCACTCGGGAGGCAGAGGCAGGCGGATCTCTGTGAGTTCGAGGCCAGCCTGGTCTACAAGAGCTAGTTCCAGGACAGGAACCAAAAAGCTACAGAGAAACCCTGTCTCGAAAAATCCAAAAAAAAAAAAAAAATACAGTTATATGGGAAACGATATGAAGGATAACCCAGGGAGTTATATGATGGCACACACCTATAATCCCTGTACCAGGCAGGCTGAAGAATTGCTTCAAGACCAGCCTGGGATAAATAGTGAGATCCTGTCTCAAACTAGCAACCCACAAATATGCCTGCTATGGCAATGCCCGTCTCTCCACGCGAAAGGTGGAGCCAAGAAGATTGGGGACTCACGTTCATCCTCGAGGTATTTGAGCTCAAACCCGGGCTGGGACTTATGAGACCCTGGAGATACAAATGAGGTCAGAGAAGAAGGGAAGAGAAAGGAGGAGGGGGCCGAATGGAGCAGCCCAAATGAAATGATAGATTCAGCCCAGGACATTCTCCAGCGGCCGTCTTACCTGCTTGCACGCCCTGTGGGGGACATTCAGCCCAATTCAGGGGTCCCCACACTGTCCACAGAGAAGACAGGGTAATTTAGCTAACATCTGAACACGTTATTTTCCTGATTATGGCATCCCAGATTCCTGCTAGCCTATCTGCAGGAAGACTAACATCTGAACAAACTGGAGTCTGCAGCGGAGCCTGAGTCTACATAAGAATCTGAGACCTGGGGTCGACAGTGGGTCCCAGGTCCACAGCAAGGCCTGAGTCCACAGCAGGGCCTGAGTCCACAGCAAGGCCTGAGTCCACAGCAAGGCCTGAGTCCACAGCAGGGCCTGGGACCACAGCAGGGCCTGAGTCCACAGCAGGGCCTGAGTCCACAGCAAGGCCTGAGTCCACAGCAAGGCCTGGGTCCACAGCAAGGCCTGGGTACACAGCAAGGCCTGGGTCCACAGCAAGGCCTGAGTCCACAGCAAGGCCTGGGTCCACAGCAGGGCCTGAGTCCACAGCAAGGCCTGGGTCCACAGCAAGGCCTGAGTCCACAGCAAGGCCTGGGTCCACAGCAAGGCCTGGGTCCACAGCAAGGCCTGGGTCCACAGCAGGGCCTGAGTCCACAGCAGGGCCTGAGTCCACAGCAAGGCCTGAGTCCACAGCAAGGCCTGGGTCCACAGCAAGGCCTGGGTCCACAGCAAGGCCTGGGTCCACAGCAAGGCCTGAGTCCACAGCAGGGCCTGGGTCCACAGCAGGGCCTGAGTCCACAGCAAGGCCTGGGTCCACAGCAGGGCCTGGGTCCACAGCAGGGCCTGGGTCCACAGCAAGGCCTGAGTCCACAGCAGGGCCTGCAGTGCTAGAGGCTGCAGCAGAGTCCGAGTCCCCTGCAGCCTCTCCTGATTCCACGCACCTCGTCCGTAGGGCTCCTGTTGCCCCTCAGCCCAGAGCCCCTCCTCTTCCCCTTCCTGAACCCTGCTCTGGCTGACCCAGTTATCCAGAAAGCCCTCCTAACTCTCCAGGTGGGCCTGGTTCCCTTCTCCCTTTATCTAAGTCCCATGGGTGGAAGGTTGGGGAGCAGGTAACCACATGCTGATAGCCAAGCTTGGTTTTTGCTGCCCAGCATAACTGATACGGTTTGGATACACAGCTAAACTGCCTCGGCTGTTGGTTGCCTCCCTACTTCTCCCCTTAAATTTTGTGGATCCTTCTTTTCCTCCTCGTTTCCTTTCTGTCTCTTTGGGATTTGCTTGTTTGTTTGAGGCAGGGTCTCACTGCGTCACTCTGGCTGTCCTGGAACTTGCTATATAGACCAGGCTGGCCTCAAACTCACTACCTAGCCAAGGCTGGCATTGAACTCCTGATGGCTCCTGAGTGTAAGGGACTGTGCATGTGAGGATGCCCACTTATGTGGCTATGGTTGTTCTCAGTTTACAGATTTGGTGGCCAAGGTTCACCTATGTGGTTTGTTTAATATTTAGTAAAGGTCAGAAACAAAGGCTGAATCCCGTTTTTCAGTTCCTGAGAACTGTCCCACCCACTTCTCTGGAGTTTGGAGCCTGCTGTGAGGTTGGCTCCCTGGCACCCAGGAGCCCACACTTTTCTCTCCAGCCTCTAAATGACAATGGCTAAGGCGTCAGTGCCTCCTCCGAGAGACGGGAAGGCTGGCAGTTCCCAAGAGAGAAACAATTACTAGAGACCTTTCAAGCTTGGGAGGCTGAGGCAGGAGCTCAAGGCCATCCTGAGCTACTAGGAAACCTTGTCTTAACCCTCCCTCCCAACCCCTCAAACTGGGTACCCCCCGAAAAAAAGGGAGAAAAGAAAGAAAGGAAGGAAGAAAAAGAGAGAGAGAAAGGAAGAAAGAAAAAAGATAGAAAGAGAGAGGAAGGAAGGAAGGAAGGAAGGAGGGAGAGAGGAAGGGAGGGAAGGAAAGAAGAAAGTTTCCGGGCAAAACTTCTCTGTGGTGAGAGAAGTGGATACCATGGCTGCTTGGCTGGGGGAGGAGAGGAAGGCAGAAGCCTGTGGCTGACACTGTTGCATCAGGAGAAACCTCACCAGCTGTGCTCTTTAGAGTCCCGTGCAGCCGGGCACGTTGGTGGGCACACCTTTAAATCCCAGAACCTGGGCGACAGAGACCGGTGGATCTTAGTAAATTCCAGGTCATCCTGATCTATAAAGTGAGTTCCTGGACAGTCAGGACTGTTACACAAAGAAACCCTGTCTCAAAAAACAAAAACAAAAACAAAACAACAAAAACATCAAGAGCCTACTGATTCAGGATTTTAACGAATATTGAAGACCAGATGAGACATCCAGCCTCGTGGACTGAGCAACTACAGGATTCTCACTCTTTCCTTTGGTGGACAGTGGTTGTTGTTGGACTAGCTGGGCCACAGCCTGTAGGCCATTCTGATAAATGCCTTCTATCTATATCACCTATATCTATATATCTATATAGACTCACTCTATAAGTTCTGTTCCTCTAGAGAACCCTGACTAACGCAGCCCCCAGGCCCCCGAGCTCAGGGGCAGCCTGAGCAACACAGCAGGACACTGGTTCAAATAAATAAACGAATACAGAAGCAGAGAGATAAGCTGAGTGTGGTGCACACACATGCAGCCCCAGTACCTAGGAAGCAGAGGCAGGAGGATTCCATAAGTTCAAAGCCATTTTCTCTAGATATAGGCCAGCCTGAGTTATATAGCGAGACCCTATCTCAGAAAAAAGCGGGGGGGGGGGGGGGGGGGGCTGGGTCTACGGCTCAGTGGTAGAACACTTTTCAGCATGAATGAGGTCCTAGGTCCGGTCCCCACCACTATCATAACAATAAATTTAGGGCTGGAGAAATGACTCAGCAGCTGAGAAAGCTTCCTGTTCTACCAAAAAAACAGAGTTTTCCCAGCACCTATACCAGGTGGCTCAGAACTTCCTGTAACTCCAACCCAAGGGGATCTGAAGCCGCCTCCTGGCCTCCACAGACACACACACATGTGGGCGCATATGTATAAATACTTCTAATTAATTAAATGGGCAAGGAGCTTCATAGACAATCACTCACTTAGAATAATAAGACAAGAAGGCTGGGGAGATGGCTCAGAGGTTAAGACCACCGGCTGCTCTTCCAGGAGGTGCAGGTTTGATTCCCAGCAACCACATGGTGGCTCACAACCATCTGGAGCTCGAGTTCCGGGGGATCTGACCCCCTCTTCTGACCTCTGGGGGTACCAGGCTTACACATGGTGCACATATACACATGCAGACAAAACATTCATACACATAAAATAAAATAATCTTTAAAAAGGAGAAGAAGAAAGTAAGGGAGCTGGCAAGATGGTTCAGCAGGTAGAGTTCAATGCTGCAGCCAACGGTGGAGGAGGAGAGCCTAGTCCCGAAAGCTGCCCTCTGCCCTCTATGTGTGTGCTATGGCCATGCACAAATACACATAATACACACCAATAGTGATAATAATAACAACAACAACAACAATAATACATAGTGTAACCACCCAGCGGGTCAGTTATTCTAGGGTTGTAACCCGCCTGGCAGGTCAGTTATTCCAGGGTCCCGAAGAGGCGCTATCTGAAAAGACATGGGCGGGAAAGAGGAAGGAGGCCAAGCAAGATCTATTGTCAAAGCCTTCGTTTATTAGCATAATGGCAGCAGCTTATATAGCCCTTGGATGAGGAATTTGGCTTGGGATGGGGGCAGAGGGCAGCAATGGTCACGAGTGGACACTTGGTCACGAGTCGGGACACCTAGTGTTCTCTATGCAAACAGAATCGTTCCTTTTGTGATTCCAACCACAAACAGTTCTCTAGATAGTTGGAATGTGGGGCAGGTTTTGCTAACAGATAGCTCTCAAGATAGTTGGGTGTGGGGTGGGCTCCGCCAACAAACAGTTCTCAATACAGTTGGGGTGTGGGGCTCTCTGCAAACATCCCCAGGACAATGGTCCCCGCCATCATCCCTGGAAAATGGCTCCTGACAACATATTTTAAAGGGACCAGTGAGACGGCTCAGCAGTAAAGGCTTTTGCTGTCAAGGCTGAGGGCCTGAGTTCCGTCCCCAGAACCCTACACTGCTGCTGGGACTGTAAACTAATCCAGCTACCATGGAAATCAATACTGAGGCACCTCAAAAAAACAAAACTCCCAGACTTCATGCCAGCCACATGGTGGTAGCTCACACCTTTAAACCCCCTACTTGGGAGGCAGAAGCAGGCAGATCTCCGTGAGTTCGAGGCCAGTCTGGTCTACAGAGGGAGTTCCAGGACAGCCAAGACTACAAAGAGAAACCCTGTCTTGGAAAACAAAGCAAACAAAAGAAAGCCCAAACCTCCCGGACCTCATATGCACTGCGTCCCGGCTTCTGTTCTCAGTTCCCTGGCTCAAATCCTGCCGTGACCCAGTTGTTCCACTCCTGGGCTGTGTCCAGTAGCAGCCTTACAAACAATAGAGAGGGCCACACACCCACGCTTACTGAGGCTCTGGTCACAGCAGGCGAGCCATGGGAAACAGCCTAGCTGCCCAACGATGTGCGCATAGATGAAGAAAGGTGGTATGTTTATATCTGTGTGTGTGTGTCTATATTTACACACACAATGGAGGGTCATTCAATCATAAAGAAAAGTGAAATGACGTCACTTGCAGTAAGAAGAGCGGAGCTGGAAGGCTCGTGAAAGAAGCTGGATTTAGATGAAGCCAAAACTTTCTCTCATCTGTTGAATTGTGGGACCGTGAAAGCACAAGGGGGCTATCAAGGGCATGAAAGGGGTAAGGGGAGGGGGGAAGATAAGAGAGGGCCACAGAAGAGGGGAACCAAAGCCTCTGGTCTGCGATGATGTCACTGTGAAACCCAACACTTTGTGCACAGGCTTTCAGAAGCTGAGCTTGCCCATCCGTCCGTCCGCACTAATCACCTGCGTACATTCCTGATGAACAACATCACAGCTCTCAGTGTTTGGAGCAGCTTTTTCTGTAACTACCAAAGGCCTGGTTAATGGGACACTGAGACGGCTCAGCGGATAAGGGCACTGGCACCAAGCCTGGTGGGTTCAATCCCCAGGAAATCTCCAGTCCATGCGGTGGGAAGAGAGAATGGATTCCTGCAAGTTGTCCTCTGATCTCTGTGGATGTGTCAGGGCACTCAAGTGTGCCAACACACATACACACATTCTTACAGGCACACACACATACTTACATACACACACACACACACACACACACACAAACACACTCCTACCCATACATATCTGCTTTAAACTTATGGTCCTCACTGGAGAGTCAGAGAGCAGTCTGCTCTGCTCTGCCAAATCCCAGTGTGTGCTACATCGGTACCGGAGAGGTATCCTTGATAGAGTAGCGGACCTTCCTAGAAAAAGATGGGCCTGACCTCTAGCATCACAAGGCATAGCCTGGCCTCCTCTCCAGCTACCGTGAGGACCTAAGGACAGGCATCTGGGAAGCGACCTGTCATCTCAGATCCGTCACAGGCTCACCATGTCCTTTCCAGCGGTCCTGGACGAGGAAGAATGGAGTGATTATCTTGTCTTCTGCTTTGGAGGAGGGGTTCGCAGGCACCCAGGACCTCCTGCCGCAGCCTCCCCAGTGCTGGGAATGTAAGCGGACACCACCATGGCCTGCTGTCATTCTAAGTTCTGTTTCGTTTGGTACAGAGTCTCACGATGTGACTCTAGCCTGCAATTTGATTTGTAGACCAAGCTGGTCTTCAATACCAAAAATCTGCCTGGCTTTGCCTCCCAAGCACTGGGACTAAAGATATAACCACCACACCTTTCATTATCTTATGTTTTGAAAAACGTTTTTTTTTTTATCATAAAATCGACTTGATGGTTTAAAAAAAGAAAGCCAAGGTGCAGTGGCACCTAGCTCCAACCCCAGCTCATGGGTGCTGAGGCAGGGGGATTTCTCATATGCAGCCTTTGTCGTGGGACCTGACTGACCGGAGACACAGGGGTTTGAGGGGACTGGGATCATTCCTGCTTCCCGTCTTGTTTTCTGATCTTCGCCTCACGGTCAGTTTTTGCCACCGTGAACTCTGCTGCACCCTCCCCACCGTGATGGGTGCTGTGCCCTCTGATCCCCTGAGCAGGAACCAACTCTTCCTCCCTTAAGCTGTTTGTCAGGGATTTTGTAACAGCGATGCAGAAGTGACACGTACCCACTCCTGTGTAGCAGGCATGAAGGCTTCACAGCGTGAGGACAGCGTCTGTCACAAGCAGTCTGGCCTTAGACCCTGCCTGCTCTGCACCACACAAGATGCCCAGGCTTATGCAGCCCACAGCAAATAGAAGAGTCCATGTGGTTAACCAACAGTGCCCACTCCCTGCCGATGCCTGTGGGCTCCCCTGAACCCAGGCTGTTTTCCTGTCCCAGCTCTTTCCACTGTTTGAGACAGAATTTTACTCCACAGCTCTGCTTCACCTGGAGCTCAAGACGTAACCCAGGCTGGCCCGTAGCCCAGGCTGGCCTTGAGCTGCCGAAGATTCCCTGCCTCTTTGTCTCCCCAGGACTGGGGTTGCAGGCAGCACTACCATACTTAACTGTTTCTGACGACCCACACAAAGCAGGTGTGGAACCAAGAAAGGCACAAACAACACAGTCCTGCATCCAGCATTCAGGAGGATAAAGTAGGCAGGTTGCAAGTTCAGAGTCAACCTGGACCACTCAGGGAGACTGTCTCGGTAAAGCAAAGCCTTACCAACATGAGGAGGAGGGGGAGGAGTAAAAGAAGACCAGAGAGGAGGAAGGAGGAAGGCAAGACGAGTAGAAGAGGAGGAGAGAAAGGAGAAGCAAAAAGATAGGGAAAGAGGAGGAGAGGAAGAGGAAGGAAAAGGTAAGAGGAGAGGGGACAGAGAAGGAGGAGAAAAGGGAGCAGAAGGAAGAGGGAGAGGAGGAGGAAGAAAGGTCACTAACTACTGTGCTTAGTTAATTTGTCCTTAAAGCTGGCTTTGGTTTCCTGCCTCTGTAGGTGTTCTGTTTTGTTTGTTTGACTTTTGTTGTTGCTATTGTTCTGTAATGATTCACTACAGATAGTTATCATTAACAACCGTGCTGATTAAGCCAATTAAGAGTATTAAGTTCTTTTCATTGACAGCCAGATCAAGAGGGGGCTTGAGCCGCAGTGTTCTGTTTTGTGCAGGTCAGCAGAAGCAAAGGGGTCACGCCCAAACCGTGATTCAGGCTTAGCAAAAGCGGCAGGGATGGGAGAGGGGCATGCCTGTGAATCAGTCTGAATGGACTGAATGTGGCTTTGCAAAAGCTTTCTTTATTATTACACAACCACACCTTATCTGGAATCGTTTGAAGGAACCCTTTGCCTAAGCAAGTCTCAGTCAGGAGACCTGGTTTGCCAGGTCCTCTCAAGACAAAGTCACGCAAAAGCTCTGGAATTCCTTCAAAAGAGCAGCTCAGATAACAACCCCTGACTCTTAACAAAAGGTGGTTCAGAGCATAGGTGCTATCATCCAGAATTCAGGCCACAGCAATGACTTTTTCTTTATCAGTAAGAGATTAGCTCTGTGATCTCCCACCTTGCACCTTATGATTTAACAAGCTAATAACTCGCTCTGTTTCAGGTGTTACATTTTGTTTGTTTGGTTGGTTTTTTTTGTGTGTGTGTGTGTGTGTGTGTGTGTGTGTGTGTTTTGAAAGACAGAGTTTCTCTGTGTAGTTTTGGAGCCAGTCCTGGGCTCCTCTGGAACTAGGCTGGCCTTGAACTCACAGAGACCCACCTGCCTCTGCCTCTGCCTCTGAGTGCTGGGATTAAAGGCATGCACCACCACCGTCTGGCCAGGTGTTATTTATAATTTATAGAATTTAACCAAGAGTTTTCCAGAAAGCAACCCAAAGAGCAGAATCAAATCCTCAGTAATAAGCAGGTAAGAGACACCCAATGATACAGTTCAAAATCATGAATTTTGCTCTTTTAGTTCATTTACTATGAAAATTAAATGTTCATTCAAGCACTAATCAGACCATCAAGGGACGGTAACACCCTCCATATAACGGATGACTAAGAGCTCTGGAAATTTAAACAGCGTTGACTTGGTACTTTGTGCCCTGGTTGCAATTGCTCTGTACATGAAGGGACAATTGATAAGGATTTATTCCTGCTATTTGGGAAAAATAAAAACATTTCCCATGAAAGGACCTTTAATATTGAGTTATTCCTGCTCTGAGAGAAAAACGGGAAAAATTTAAACCAAAATTAAACAAACAAGAAAATTCTAAATTCTGGGCCAGCTGTGTTGGCTTCATGCTGCAGCTGTGGAACACACACACACACACACACACACACACACACACACACACGATCCTTGGAATTCAGGTGTTTGCAGCTTGGCTCTGTGTTGGCTGGCCCTCAGCAGGGCCATGCAGAGAGCTCTGGGTTCCAGCTGACATTAATTCATTTTTGTTTTTTTAATCAGAAAGAGCCTTTCTCCTTCCTCTGTTTCCACCCAAAAGAACATTTTTTTCTTACTTTTATTTTTTGTTTATGGATCCTTTTTATTTGTAGGCCTTGATTAAACCTTGTCCCTTCTTCTAGCAGGAAAATCCATTTTTCTCCATTAGACACTTCCCCTTTTTCTACCGTGAAGAGCCTTTTCCCTGGACTTATTGTTTGTCTCGGGAGCCATTTTACGTGTATCTTTAATATTTGCAATAATTGTGCAGCTGATACTTTACCTTTAGCAACTGTACATAATGTTGCTCCTGAGCCGGGGGCGGGGGGGGGGGGGGGGCTCAAATTCCCCACATTCCTGCCAAATCCCGGAGTTCTAGCTTTTTTCCTCCAGTCCTGGCGAGTCAGAGTCCGAGTCAGTATCCCTTCTGTAATTCCTTCCTTCACATGAGCAACTCAGATAACAATCCCCGACTTTTAACAAAAAGTAACAATCCCCGACTTTTAACAAAAAGTAACAATCCCTTACAAGTCAGTTGTTTAAAGCCTAGCGCTCTCACTCCAGGATTCAAGCCACGTGCAATGACTCTGTGGGGCCTCTCACTACACTTGAGCCTCTGAAAAAAGTCTCTTGGTGTCCACATTTAAGGACACAGGAGTTTTTTGGTTATTTATTTATTTATTTGTTTGTTTGTTTGTTTAATGTGCATTGGTGTGAGGGTGTCAGATCCCCTGGAACTGGAGTTACGGACAGTTGTGAGCTGCTCTTTGGGTGCTGGGAATTGAACCTGGGTCTTCTGGAAGAGCAGCCAGTGCTCTGAAAGGCAGAGCCATCTCTCCGGCCCCAGGAATACAGTTTTGAAAGGCAAAGCCCAGAAAGAAACATCAAAGTTAGATGAGGGTCAGGGCAACCCGGAAACGTTTGTTCCTGGCAGAACACAGTAGTTATTTTAGACTTAGACATAACTTTTCAGTTGTTTTGGTTGGTACATGGTTGGTCTAGGCCATGGAAATCTCAAATATGTTGCTAAGGCAGTCGTGACTGTCGTGGGGAGGAGGGTAGAGGGCTGAGAACACAAAATGGAGTCAGAACAGTTTTAGTTTGCTTTTCAGTGTGTGTGTGTGTGTGTGTATGCATGTATTATGTATGTTGTATGTGGTGTGTGTGTCATGTGTGTATGGTGTGTATGTGTTGTGTGTGTATATGGTATATGTGCGGTGTGTGTCATGTGTGTATGGTGTGTATTTGTGGTGTGTGTGTATGGTGTGTATGCGTGTGATGTGTGGCGTGTGTGGTATGTGTGTGTATGGTGTGTATGTGTGTATGTATGGTGTGTGTGCGGTGTGTGTGATGTGTGTATGGTGTGTATGTATGTGATGTGTGGCGTGTGGCGTGTGGTGTATGTGTGTGTGGTGTGTGTGTGTGTATGGTGTATGTGTGGTGTGTGTGATATGTGTATGGTGTGTATGTGTGTGATGTGTGGTGTGTGTGCATGTGCTCCTGCGTCTGCAGGTCACTCGCTCATAAGGACATATGAAGAAGCAGGAGGTTGGTGTTAGATGTCCTCTATTGCTCTATACCTTATTTTCAGACATAGTCTGTTGCTGAACCCAGAGCTTGTGGTTTTGGGGGGACTGGCTGGCCAGAGAGCCCCTGGAATCTGCTCTCGTCTTGCCCAGCTTCTACCTGGATTCTTGGGACCTAAACTCGGGCTCTCGGGCTTGTACAGCAGGCCCTTCCTCACCCATTTCCCAGCTTCCTGTCCTGCTGTTGGCTTGTACAGCCGGCCCTTCCTCACCCATTTCCCAGCTTCCTGTCCTGCTGTTGGCTTGTACAGCAGGCTCTTCCTCACCCATTTCCCAGCTTCCTGTCCTGCTGTTGGCTTGTACAGCCCGCCCTTCCTCACCCATTTCCCAGCTTCCTGTCCTGCTGTTGGCTGAGACAAGGCTTCCTGCAGCCTGAGCTGATCTTGAACTTTACATGCAGCTAAGACCAGCCTGAACCTCTCTGGTCCTCTGCTTCCTGAGTAATGGGATCACAGGCAGGTACCAGGAATGGGTTCTTCTTTGTGATCTTGAGTTGGTGCTAGTTAGGGTTGGGGCACCTGTGTCAAGGCTCTGAAGTGCCCAGTCCAGAGGGTCCTGCAGTCAGGCCCTGGCGCGGCTCTGTTCTAGAACAAACTGCCCATGCTCCAGTCTCTAAGTTCCCAGAGGTCCAGAATCAGCAGCCAGCAAAGTACAAGCCCCCACCTCCACCTCTTTCTATGAACACTTTCCAGAAACAGGTCCCAGCTGGATTCTTCCTGCTTCTTCTACTTCCAAAACACACAGAAAGCCAAACCCATAAATACAAGGACAGGAGAACTGTGTCCTGGCTGCCCTGAGGAGGGAGGGGACACTTTTATTGCCTGTTAGTTCTAAACAAATTGTTACATTAAGTTCATAATGAATTGTCCTTCCCAAGTATTCTAATCTGATTCAGTCTTGACCTGTTGTAAAGATGAGGGTCAAATCCTTCAGGATAAGGGCTCAGTCTCTGAAATGGCCCCCGCCTTTTTAAATGGTGATGCTGGAGATTAAACCCAGGCTTTGTCCACCTCCTTATTCTTTAGTTGGGGTGTCACGCATCCCAGGCCAGGCTCTAATAGTTGAGGATGATCTTGAACTTTTAAAAAATATTTATTTTGTTTATGTGTACATGTGTGCATCTATGTACACCAGGCCCGTTCAGTGCCTGCAGAGTTTGGAAGAGGGCATCAGATACCAGGAACCAGTCACCAGCGGTCGTGAGTCCACGAGAAGAACACAAAGTGCTCCTAACTGTAGTCATTGCTCCAGCCCCAGCCTTGAACTTATGATCTTCCTGTCTACACTTCCCGCTTCCCACGTGCTGAGATTTCAGGTGTGGGCCACCACACCCAGTTCTGTGTGGCACAAGGGACCTTGCACAAGCCAGACAAGTCAGCCACCTACCAACTGAGACTTGTCTCCAGCCCCCACAGGGTCCCACTCTAAACAAACAAACAGGCAGGTAAGCTGTAAACCTTGACGATGGCCAGAAAAAAAAGGGAATGGAGGAGAGAAAGAGGGAGAGCCGTGCTGTTTGTGATGGAGGTCAACCAGCAGCCACACAGCAGAGGGAAGGGCTTGAGGGACAATGTGAAGAAACCCACGGAAAACAGGCTTGCAGTTTAGACAGGGCATGAAAGAAGGATAAGAAGAAAAAGTTACGCATCTTCTGATTTAGGACTTGGAAGAGCACAAAACCAGTCCACAGTGCTCTCTGGGAGCATGTGCCGAAAACCTTAGTTACAGTTACTGATAGGGAGACACATGCGTGCCTGTGATGGTTTGAAAGAAAATGGTCCCCAAAGGGGGTGGCACTATTAGGAAGGTAGCCTTGTCAGAGTAGGTGTGATCTTGTTGGAGAAAGTGTGTCACTGTGGAGGCTGGCTTTGAGGGCTCATAGATGCTCAAGTCACACACACACACACACACACACACACACACACACACAGAGACTACTTCTTGTTGCCTGTGAGTCAATATGCAAGAACCCGCAGCTCCAGTACACGTCTGCCAGCATGCTGCCATGCTTCCTGCTGAAAGACCTGGATAAATCCTGACCCCTCTAGCAGAAAAAAATAGAGCCAAAAATCTAAGCAGGAAGAGAAGAGCCAAAAATCTAGGTTAGCCGGTTCAGTGACTCTGTTTTAGGAACTAGCTGAAGATAAAGTTAGATTATAATCTGGAGAATAATCTTGAGAAACAGGGAGTTACCCCCTTGTGATTATCACTGGTATTTTCGGAATTTTTCAATGATCACTGGTATTTTCGGAATTTTCCAATGATGCCCTCCCTACCCCCCTTTGGATTACTGGGTTGTGGTTTCTTCCCTTAAATACCCCTTCTCCCAGCTACTTGGGGTCGAACACCTCTACCCCTGCATGGGAAATGAGTTTCTGTGCCAGTGCACTGGATCCTGTCCTGTCAATAAACCTTATGTGCTTGCAGCAAGGATGATCTCTTGTGAGTTCCTGGGGGTCGTGTTATCCCGAGACCTGAGTGAGAGTCTCCCCGCTCCGGGGGTCTTTCACTGCCCTGATTGTAATAGACTGGAGAGCAGACACTGTAAGCGAGCCACCACATTCCATGTTTCCTTTACAAGAGTTGTCATGGTCATGGTGTCTCTGCACAGCTATAGAGACCCTAAGACAGGTCCCTTCTAGCAACCGGCTACACTTACACGGTAGCTTCTTCTGGGATCTCTTCAGGGACTCCAGCCCTGTCACACTGCTGTGGACAATGATCTTGTACCCTGTACAGACTGTCAGCTGTATTGCTTTAATAAAATGCTGATTGGCCAATAGCCAGGCAGGAAGTATAGGCGGGGCCACTAGGCAGGAAGTAGAGGTGGGGTGATGAGAACAGGAGAATTCTGGGAAGAGGAAAGACACATTCTGCAGTCATCACAGAGGAAACAAGATGAGAATGCCTCGCTGATGAGGAACCAAGCCACATGGCTGACACAGACAAGAATTATGGGTTAATGTAGGATGTAAGAGTTAATAAGAAGCCTGAGCTGATAGGTCAACCAGTTTGTGCTTAATGTAGACCTCTGTGTGTTTCTTTGGGACTGAACAGCTGCAGGACCAGGTGGGACAGAAACCTCCGTCAACACCACAAAATGCCAAGCGTGAGCCTCGGCTGCTCTCCATGACCCCGTCATGCCTTCAAAGCCAGTACTACCTGGGTGACTCTTTTACTACCAAGTTCATCTGCCAGCACACGTTGTAACCTTGACCGCCTCTGGAACGCAGCTTGTATGTCTGAACCCTCAGGAAACCCCAGAGGATTTCCCCTCAGTGATGCTGGCCTCGTCTTAATCACAGCTGAGCCTTCAGCCCCAGCTGATCAGCATCCGTTGTGCCGGTAAAGTGAAGGTTTCACTTTAGTGATTTTGGTCTCTTGTCAGTCACAACCGATTCTTCTGCTCCAGCTGATCAGACGCACAAATAGAGTCTTTGCTTCCGTCTAAAACTTCACAAACCAGGCCTCCAAGGTGTGCAGTTCTCCCAAAACTCCTTTCTTCCAAGGTCCCACAGAACAGCTCACCAAGCTTTGAACACTCAATGGCTTTTCTCACCCAGAGTTCCAAAGTCCTTCCACATCCTCCCAGAAACAACACGGTCAGGTCTGTCACAGAAATACCCCACAACCCTCACGCCAACTTCTGTCCTAATTAGGGTACTGTTACCATGAAGAAACATGACCACAGCAACCTGGGGAGGAAAGGGTTTCTTAAGCCTTACACTTAAAGATAACCACCCATCACTGAGGGAACTCAGGCGGGAATCTGGAGGTAGGAGCTGAGGCCGAGGCCATGGAGAGAAGCTGCTTATTGGTTTGCTCCTCATGGCTTGCTCAGTCTGATTTCTTATAGAACCCAGGACCACCAGCCCAGGGATGGAATCACACACAATATGCTGGGCCCATCAATCACTAATTAAGAAAATGCCAAAAAAAAAAAATTCATTAGTGTCAGGCGGTGGTGGCGCACACCTTTAATCCCAGCACTTGGGAGGCAGAGGCAGGCGGATCTCTGTGAGTCTGAGGCCAGCCTGGTCTACAAGAGCAAGTTCCAGGACAGGTTCCAAAGCTACAGAGAAACCCTGTCTCAAAAAACTAAAAAACAAAAAACAAAACAAAAATGCCTTACAGCCAGATCTTAAGAAGGCGTTTTCTCAGTTGAGGTTCCCTCCTTTCGGATAACTCTATCCTGTGTCAAGTGGACATAAAACTGTCCAGCACAGCCGGGCGTTGGTGGCGCATGCCTTTAATCCCAGCACTCGGGAGGCAGAGGCAGGTGGATCTCTGTGAATTCGAGACTAGCCTGGTCTACAGAGCTAGTTCCAGGACAGGCTCCAAAAAGCCACAGAGAAACCCTGTCTCGAAAAAACAAAAACAAAAACAAAAAAAAACCTGTCCAGCACAAAATCCAAGCTTGTTTTAACTGTTCTATAAGTTGGAATTCTCACAATTCCCTCTGGATATTCACAGCTCATGGCGCTCAGGGAAATGCGGTGTCTGCAGATTTATCATAAAGAGATTTCAACAGGCCCTGTGGTAGAGATGCACCAGGCAAGGCATGGGAGTTTGAGTGTGGGGACCCTATTCCTGTCACACATACAACCTTCCTGTGGCCCCCAATCCACAGTCCCCAAACCTCACTACGTAGCGCTGGCTGGCCTAGAACTCATTCTGTACACCAACCCGGCTTGGAACTCAAGGCGAGATTCTCCAGCCTCTGCCAAGCCAATGTTAGGACCACAAGGGCAGGTGTTACCACCTGGGGCTAGCAGCTGTGAGGAAACATGGTTGTCCAGTTTGCACAGGCATGCCTGGGGCTAGCAGCCACGAGGAAACATGGTTACACAAATCTCCTACTGAGGCTGGGACTCACAGGCATCTGTAGCTCCAGTCCCAGGGGCTCCAGAGTCCTCTGCTGACCTCCATGGGGAACCAGGTGTGTATGTGGTGCACAGATTTATATACAGAGAAAATACTCGTACACATATAATAAATTAATTATCAAAATTATTCTTTTTCAACAACTATTCCCTAGCTGTTACTAGAACTCACTCTGTAGACCAGGCTGGCCTTGAGCAGCTGTCTACCTCTGCCTCCCGAATGCTGGGATTAAAGCACACCTGGTTTATATCTTTTGCTGGGGATGCGGCTCAGAGGGTGGAGCACTCACTAAAATGCTTTAGGTGACAGGCAGCTCAAAGACAGTATGGTGCTGTATCTTGGAAGGGTGGTAGAGGCGGGAGAGTGAGGAAGTCAAGCTTATCTGCGAACACCCTGAGCATGAGGCCAGCCTGGGTTATACGAGGCCCCCTCTCTCTCTGAAAGGAAGGAGGGAAAGAGGAATTGAAAGGAGAGTTATGAGCAGCCACGAGGGTGCTAGGAACCAAGCCCAGGTTCCCTGCAAGAACAGCCACTGGGCCATCTCTTCTTTGAACGTATTTTGCAAAGCCTGCGGGAAGCCACTGGAGTTCCAAGACAAAGCTGTGTGTGCTTGCATCTAGGACGGCTCAGTCTCACTTCAAAGACAGGATCTAAGCAAGGGCAGCAGAGAGCGGAGGTGGGAGGTGAAGGTGAAAGCCAGAGAGATCTTTATGAGAGAAAACTCAAAAACTGTAAGGATTACCAGGGATTGCCAGGGATTGCCAGGCACGGCGGCACTCAGGAGGCAGAGGCAGAGAAGTTCTGAGTTTGAGGCCAGCTAGGGCTGCATAGCTAGAACCTGTCTACATAAAAATTAAGATGTAAAGATCATCAGAATGGGAGGAGACAGAAGAGGAACACACTAAAAGTTTCTAAGGTGGCTGGATCAAAAGAATGGTGGGTACTACCTTAGGAATGAGAGGATCTAGGTTTGCTTTGTTGCTGTCCCTGAAGACAGCATCTCCAGTAGCCCAGGCTAGCCTCAAACTTGCTAGTTTTCCAGGATGACCTCAAACTTCAGATCCACTTGCCTCTGTTCCCAAGGGCTGGGATAACTAATGGGCACGCACCTAGTGGGCGGGGGGGGGGGGGAGGGGCTGGGCACGGTGCTTACTCTACCAAGTAAACTCCACCCCCAGCCGCTATGTGCACAGTTCTGGTGAGCTCTTCAAAGAGTTGCTAAGAATCTAAGTGTGAGTCTTGTGCAGAATTTACAGGATGGCACTGATAAGGTCAGATCTTAGCTCACAGGCCTGCAGGAGGTTAGGATGTCTCCACCGTAAACAGAAATCACAAATCTGATCACACAGAAATAAATAAAAAACAAAGAAATCAACAAAAGTTCCTGGTCTTGTTTATGAAATTCCGGATGAAGAGGGAGCAGGAGCCTTTAGCTCCATGTCCAGTCCCTGGGACCCTGATGGGTGCACCTTTGTTATCCAAGACTGCTCGTCTGTTTCCCAGCCATCCAGACATAAAATTATCACACAGAAACTAATTCATTCATTCATTCATTGTGATACTGTTTGGCCAATAGCTTAAGTGTATTTCCAGGTAGCTCTTACATCTTAAATTAACCCATTTCTATTAATCTGTGTATTGCCACGTGGTTATGGCCTACCAGTAAGGTTCTGTCCAGTGTCTGGAGTCTGTCTCCTGTGACAGCTACATGGTTTCTCTCCTTGACTCTGTCTACTCTCTCTATATATCTTTTCCAACCTGGCTATATTCTGTTAGGCCATTGCCCAAGAGCAGCTTCTTTATTAACCAATGACAATAAAACAGCTTACAGAGAGGAATCCCACATCACACCATAATTGATTAGCTTTGTTTGTCAAATTGATACTTTTTAATCATGTGTTTCTGTGAGTCTGTGTGTGTTTGGGTGTGCTGAAGCACCATCAATCCCCTGGAGCTGCCCTTACAGGCCATCGTAAACTGTCTGACGTGGGAGACAGAAATCAAACATGGGAACCGGGGGTGGTGGCGGCGCACATCTTTAATCCCAGTACTCAGGAGGCAGAGGCAGGCAGATCTCTGTGAGTTTGAGGCCAGCCTGGTCTACAGAGCAAGTTCCAGGACAGGATCCAAAGCCACAGAGAAACCCTACGAGAAGAACACCAAGTTAACTCTGCAGTGCTAGTCCCCAACACACTCATTTTTAAAGACAAGGTCTCATGTGATTCAAGTGATTTTGAACTCACCTTGTGGCTGAGAATGGGCTCAAACTTCTGATCCTTCTGCATGTAGCTCCTGAGTGCTGGGGTTATAAGCATATGACACCACACCCCATTTATTCAGTGCTGGGGCACACTTACTAAATAATCTACAATTTAAGCCATATCAGTCTTCAAACTGATCTTATAAAGAGTAACAAAGGGTGGGAGAGTGGTTTTTCTAGGACAGAGTCCTGGTGCAATGTGTTAATATGTTTCCTGTGTACTGGACATTGGGCTGGGCCAAGCATGGTAGCACGTGTCTGCAGTCTCTCAGTATGCACCAGAGTCACAAGTGTGAGGTTAGCCTCGGCTGCTTGATGAGACTTCACAACACACGCATGTGCACACACACACAATAAAGGCCAGTCTTAACCTGTACACACATACACAAGAAAGGCCAATCTTAACCTGTACACACACACACACACACACACACACACACACACACACGAAAGGCCAGCCTTAACCTGCACACACATACACATGCACACACACACACGAAAGGCCAGCCTTAACCTGCACACACACACACACACGCACACGAAGGCCAATCTTAACCTGTACATCAAGTCACGTATCTAGGAGACAAATCAAGCGAGAGGAACACAAACGACAGTTTTTTTTTTTCTCTAGCTGTGGTTACGTCTATAAGGAAAAGCGCTGGGTCCTGAGTGTGTCACAGGAGGCCCGACTTGGAGAATGAATTCACAGCAGAAAAGATGAGATTTGCTCACAGAGCGAGGGAGGCCTTTAGAAAGAAGGAAAAGCTAGAATCCAGCATGGCGCTGCAGGGCCCGTAACCTCCACCCCATCCCGCGCACAGGAGGTTGAAGCAGCCTGGGTGACATGGCGAGAGTTGTCAGAATGAAGCCGCAGAAGAACTAACCGACAGGTGAAGGCCTGGAAAAGGAGCACTGGAGAGGAACGCCCTGAAAGACATATCAGTGTGATTTAAGCGGGAGAACCGTGGGAATTTTTCCTTTGTATACATTTTCCATCGACAACAAACACTCCTGGTTTAGCCCTCTGAGGAGGAATAGTTGTTAGTTTAAACAAAACAGTGGAGGGTGTGGAGAGAAGGGTGTCTTGGGGGACACTGCACATTCCAGGGGGTTGATGACGTAAGCAGTGACTAATTCTCCTGTGGGGGAACCAGGAGGCTTATTGGCCGTGCATGAACAAAGAAGCAAGGGTGACTCACGCGTGGTACGTGGAAGCCCGCCCACAGCCCGTGAAGGTGAAGCTGGAGCAGTGGGGGCTGTAGGAGACACAGCGAATTTTCATCGGGGACTTCATTGAAGAGGCGGTCCCTTCAGCAGAGGGAGAATGCAGACAACTGGGCAGAGAAAGCCCACCCACGTCAGGGATGAAGGCACTTGCCCGCAATCCCGGCACTCAGGAGGCTAAGGCAGGAGGATAGCCACAAGTTCAAGTAGTGTCCATGGAGGCCAGAGGTGTTAGATCCCCTGGAGCTAATTAAATCAGTTCATTAATTAATTAAAATAAAGTGGAGAACAGTTTAGGAGGACAGTCGACTGATTTTCCGACCTCTACAGGCAGGCACGCAGGCATGTACACACAGACCTACACACATGTGAATGTGTGTGAACAGACCACCGCCACCATCTTCACCAGAGCCGCTGTAACTGCGGGCGGGGCGAAAGAGCCCTTCACGGTCAGGTCTGTGGACTGCTGACCTTCTCTAACAGAGTCCCTCCTGCAACTCCTACCCCCGGAAATAAATCTATCCTGTCAGGGAAGGAGGCTGTTGTTGCTCTGAGGCATCCATAGGTGGACGGGGTTAGGGGTTAGGATGGCATTCTGCTGGATTTATCCTCTTAGCCAAACAGCTTGGGACATCAGTTGGGGAATGTTGAGGTGTCCAGCTGGGACTCATTGGCTGTGGAAAACCAGCACAAAGTAGGAAAACTGGAAGACTTCACAGGCATCTTGGCCTTCTCACCACCAAGATCTGGTCTTCATGTGTGTAACTCAAGACACCAGGTCAGTCCCCGCGTAACCGTGGTGACAGCCACCTGTTTGTCAGTTTCTCAGGAGTGTCCCAGGTAGCGGGGCACAGGATGGCAGCTAAGGTCAGCCCTGAAGTGGGGCTCCATCGGTGCACTCCAGGTGAGACCCAGTGCTGTGGCTGTTGGGGGTTACTCATGCTCCTATGAGTAACCTCTCACCTGTGCTCTTAAGTAAACCTCATAGGCACACGGGTTCCCCACATCGGACTTTGGTGAAATGGTCCTTTTGGTTGGGTTTGGTGTCCAATAAAGAGACAGATATTTGTTTATGTCTCCTCAGACCAACAGCCCTTGAAGCAAACATATACACATAAAATAAATGAACCAAGCATCACCTATCCAAGAAGACTCTGCGGGGTTGGTGTCATACAGGCATCAGGAACACGGATCAAGCAAGAGGGTGCCCTCCTTGGTACACCAAAGGAGAAGAAAGCCCTCTGCCTTCAGTCCCCACGTGAGAAGTGGAAGTTGTGGTTTGAAAACCCCTGATCTCTAATCTCCAAAAGAAATCTAGCCTGGGACATTTCTAAGAGATACAGTCAAAGATTGCTTGGGGAGGGAGAAGGGTACCAGCAAGATTTAGAAATTGAAGCTTGATACAAGTCCCAAGATCTGTCCTGGCCTTCCTCTGGTTGAGATAAGCATCCACTCCACTGTGTCCTCAGCACCCATCCACTGCGTCCTCAGCACCCATCCACTGCATCCTCAGCACCCATCCACTGCACCCTCAGCACCCATCCACTGCATCCTCAGCACCCATCCACTGCATCCTCAGCACCCATCCACTGTGTTCTCAGCACCCATCCACTGCATCCTCAGCACCCATCCACTGCATCCTCAGCACCCATCCACTGCACCCTCAGCACCCATCCACTGCATCCTCAGCACCCATCCACTGCGTCCTCAGCACCCATCCACTGCATCCTCAGCACCCATCCACTGCATCCTCAGCACCCATCCACTGCATCCTCAGCACCCATCCACTGCATCCTCAGCACCCATCCACTGCATCCTCAGCACCCATCCACTGCATCCTCAGCACCCATCCACTGCGTCCTCAGCACCCATCCACTGCGTCCTCAGCACCCATCCACTGCGTCCTCAGCACCCATCCATCCACTGCACCCTCAGGACACATCCACTGCATCCTCAGCACCCATCCACTGCGTCCTCAGCACCCATCCACTGCATCCTCAGCACGCATCCACTGCACCCTCAGCACCCATCCACTGCACCCTCAGCACCCACCCACTGCATCCTCAGCACCCATCCACTGTGTCCTCAGCACCCATCCACTGTGTCCTCAGCACCCATCCACTGTGTTCTCAGCACCCATCCACTGCACCCTCAGCACCCATCCACTGCGTCCTCCACAGGATTTCTCTCCGGAGAGGACTGAGTTGTTTAGGGCTGAGATGTAACTTGGGAAGGGGACAGCTGACTCCCCTTAGTACCTCAGAGTTGGACCTACAGGAACTGCCCCAGCCACTACCTGCTTTTGTTTCCCCTTCCCCTGTGCAGATCTGGGCCTGGTGACTCCACCTGCACTGTCCGGGGAAGATCCCATTAGTGCCCACTTCCCACCTCATGTCCCTTGCTCATCAACCAGGACCCTGAGATGTGATTGGAGGAGGCTTCCTCCTGACCTTTCTGATTCCGACACTGAACCCAGTGTGAAATTCTGGTTCTAGGAAATCATAAAAGTCTTCATTTCAAAAATTGGTTTATCCACACTGTGGAAGTCAGTGTTTCGGTTTCTCAGGAAATTCGGGATCATCTTACCCCTGGACCCAGCAATACCACTCTTGGGAATATACCCAAGAGATGCTCTATCATATGACAAAAGCATTTGTTCAACTATGTTCATAGCAGTATTATTTGTAATAGCCAGAACTTGGAAACAACCTAGATGCCCTTCAGTGGAAGAATGGATGAAGAAAGTATGGAATATATACACGCTAGAGTACTACGCTGCAGTAAAAAACAATGACTTCTCGAATTTTGCATGCAAATGGATGGAAATAGAAAACACTATCCTGAGTGAGGTGTCCCAGACCCAAAAAGATGAATATGGGATGTACTCACTCATAATTGGTTTCTAGCCATAAATAAGGGCCACGGAGTCTACAATAGGTGAACCTAAAGAAGCTAAGTAAGAAGGTGAACCCAAGGAAAAACGTATAGTTATCCTCTTGGCTAAGGGAAGTAGACCAAATTGCCGGGGAGAAAATGGGATCTTGGGGGTGGGGTGGGATGGGGGTAAGGGGAGATGGGGAGAGAAAAGGTAGAAGGGAAGGAGGGGGGACCTGGGGAAACAGGAGAATTGGGATAAAGGAAAGGTGGATAGGGGAGCACGGAACCACAATTCTTAGTTAAGGGAGCCACTTTAGGGTGGGCAAGAGACTTGACCCTAGAGGGGCTCCCAAGTGCCCAAGATGAGGTTCCCAGTTAGTTCCTTGGGCAGCTGAGGATTGGGAACCTGAAATGACCCTATCCTAGAGCAATACTGACGAATATCTTGCATATCATCATAGAATCTTCATCTGGTGATGGATAGAGATAGAGACAGAGACCCACACAGGAGCACTGGACTGAGCTCCCAAGGTCCCAATGAGGAGCAGAAGGTGGGAGAACATGAGCAAAGAAGTCGGGACCACGAGGCGTGCATCCACCCACTGAGACAGTGGAGCTGATCTACGGGGAGCTCACCAAGGCCAGCTGGACTGTGACCGAAAAAGCATGGGATAAAACCGGACTCTCTGAACATGGCGAACAATGAGGGCTGATGAGACACCAAGGACAATGGCACGGGGTTTTGATCCTACTTAATGTGCTGGCTTTGTGGGAGCCTAGCCAGTTTGGATGTTCACCTTCCTAGATATGGATGGAGGGGGGAGGACCTAGGACTTACCACAGGCAGGGAACCCGGACTGCTCTGTGAACTGGAGAGGGAGGGGGAGAGGAGTGGGGGGAGGGGGAGAAGGGTGGGAGGAGGGAGAGAAGGGTGGGAGGAGGGGGAGGGAAATGGGAGGCTGGGAGGAGGTGGAAACTTGTTTTTTTGTTTATGTTTTTTTTCTTCTTTTCTTAATAAAAAAAAATAAATAAATAAAAAATTGGTTTATCCAGCTCCCCCTAAAGTCTTCATTTTAAATCACCTGATGCTGGAGAGATGGCTCAGTGATGAAGAGCATTGCCTTCCTCTTTAGAAGAATTAGTTTGGGCTCCCAGAACCCCATAACTCACAGCCACCTATAACTGGAGTTCTAAGGAATCTGTCCCCGTTTTCTGGCTTCTGACACCAGACATGTACAGAGACATACATGGAGGCAAAACACCCATACACATAAAACAACAGCTGGGTGTTGGTGGCCCACGCCTTTAAACTCATCATTCGGGAGGCAGAGGCAGGCGGATCTCTGAGTTTAAGTCCAGGCTGGCTTACAGAGCAAGTTCCTGGATAGTTGAGACTACACAGAGAAACCCTGTCTCAGAATAAATAAATACAAGTAAATAATAAAATATTTTAAACAAATAAACTAAGTCACCATGCGTCTAAAATGGAGAGCCAGTCAACAAGGGTCCCAGGGGCTCCCCTACACCCCTGTGGTGGTCCTGGACTGATGTGGGGAAGAAGGAGACATTACCCTAAAGAAACAGCTCCAGACTGGAAGCAGCGCTTTCTCAGTAAGATGAACACGCACCTAGAGACCTGAGTTCCTGCCACAGCTGAACTCTTGGACCTGAACCTGGGCCAAACCACTTTCCCCCTGAGTCCCTTTCGCTGAAATCCTCTCGATAGCCAGTTTAGAGCAAATCACACAGTCTATGTGGGAAGGAGATGCTAGACCAGAAAGCATCCTTCCTTCTACGGACATTTACAGTAGTTACCCTATCCATGTTTTCACTCAGGTTCCAGCTGCCCCTGAAAACAATAGATGGAAAATTCCAGCGATAAACAATTCACACGTTCTGCTGCTTTGAGTGGCGTGATGAAATCTGGTGCTGTCCCACCCAGGATGTGATTCATCTCTGGTTCAGTGGATCCATCCTGTATACGCTGCCTACCCTGCATCATCACGGTCCTGTGACCCAGGATCCCCTCGGGGAGAGGAGCCTTCTGACACGTCAAATGGTCAGCAGTAGCCAGTGCTATGTCACAATGCCTGCATCAAGCACCTCAATTCATCACGTCACCGTAAACGCCAGGATGAGTATGACACAGTGGGCTACCTTTTTTTTCAAGTCAGGGTTTCTCTGTGTAGCTGTCCTGGAACTCACTCTGTAGAGCAGGCTGGCCTCGAACTCAGAGCTCTGCCTGCCTGCTTCCCGAGTGCTGGGATTAAAGGCATGCGCCACCACTGCCCGGTCACAGTAAGCTATTTCAAGAGACTACATCACATAATTTTTACTACAATATTACAATAATTATGCTATTTATTATACTTATTATTTATCTATTACTGTGCCTCACTTATGAATTAAACTTCATCATAGGTACACACATATAAGAAAATGTATATTATGTGGATTCGGCACCAGTTTAGACATACATGGGAGGTCGTGGAACGTGTCCCTCTACCATAAGGGGCAACTACAGCATTTTCCAAAGACAGCCCCTGCTACAGGCTCTCCTGGGACACTCTGCTTGTGGGGGCCCATTCTGACCAATGGGGTGTGAGGAAAGTGATACAGTTATTTAAAAAGGGATGCTATCAGGCTGGGAGGATGGTTTGGTAGGCGAAGGCGCTTGTCACCAAGCCTGACACTAGAGGTGGATACGATTCCTCTCTGACCTCCATTGATACGCATTGATATTCAATGTAATAGTAAGTAAATCAATGTAATAAAAAGCTGGAGAAGAGGAGGAGGAGGTTGTTAAAAGGCAGGGAGGTCATAGTGGTGCTTTAGTTCCAGCACCCAGGAGGAGGCAGAGGCAGGTGGCTTGCTATGAGCTCCAGGCCAGCCAGAGCTATGTGGAGAGACATAGAGAGACACTATCTGTCTCAAAAACAGGAAGAAAAAGTCAGCCTGATTCAGAGGACAGCTCCACCCCCAACTGAGTCTGATCCCCAGAAGCCACAGTGCAAGGACAGAACCAACTTTACAGAGAAAAGTTGTTGCTGGACACCTTTAATGGCAGCACTCAGGACCCAGAGCTGGGAGATCTCAGTGATTTCAAGGCCGGTCCATTCTACTTAGCAAATTCCAGGACAGCCAGGGCACACAGAGAAGGACCCTGTCTCAGAAACAAACATAAGAGTTGTTTAAGGCATTCTTGGTTATTGAGCAAGTTCAAGGCCAGTCTAGGATATATGAGACCCCATCTCAAAAAGAGATGGGGTGTGACTGGGTCTCTATTTGTTCTGCTTCCTAATGTGACCATAACAAATAAATCTCCTTTTTCTGCTTTTACTTAAAAAAAAAATGGGACTAGAGAGACAGTTGAGCAGTGAAGAGAACTCGTTCTTGCAGAGGACCAAGTTGTTCCAAACACCCGCACTGGGCAGCTCATAACCGCCTGGAACTCCAGCCCCACAGGATACAACAGCCCCTGCCAGCCTCTCTGGGCACTCAGATCCACACATTCACATATACAGACATTCTCACATAAATATTATTAAAAATAAAATAAGTATTTTAAAGTGACATCAACCATGGGGCTGAGGTGTAGCTTGGTGGTAGAGCATCTGCACAGGTCACATGAGGCCTGGGTTTGAGCCCCAGTACTGGGGGTGGGGCTCCATGCCTCGTCTCTTAGCAACCAGCCAGCATGCAAGAGAAATGCAAAGTAAAACAAACTAGACCCATTTTTCTTTGTTTTGTTTTGTTTTTTTGAGACAGAGTTTCTCAGTAGCTATGGAACCAGACCTGGAACTCACTATGTAGACCAGGCTGGCCTCGAATTCACAGAGATCTGCCTGCCTCTGCCTCCCTAGTGCTGGGATCAAAGGCGTGCACCACCACTGCCCGGCTTAGACCCATTTCTGATGTGACTCTGTTCTTCAAAGGGCAGCAACACCAGAGCTAGCAAAAACACCTCAAAGCCTTCTCCACGCTCCTTGTCCTTCAACATAGCCCCTCAGTTTCCAGTCCTAATCAGAGCCCAGTTACCACAGTGGAGACCTGAGGCCCCACAACAATAGCCAGAACCCAGTACCCACTGGGGTGGAGGAGGTTGTGGGTGGTCCCAGTTGCAGGGGCAAGCCTGGCCCTACTGTTCTGCTCTGGTGCCTCACCTGCAGGATGGCAAAGCCCATCGGATGCCGCTAAGTCGGGGTGGTTTGCTGGGTGCTTGGTGCCACCGGACCATGAAGTAGTTTTAGGTCAGTTGAACAACTTGTGAATTTCATCTAAAGGTTCCCTTGAGAGCAGGGCTGTAACCCCAGCTACTTGGGAGGTTAAGGCAGATGGCAAGTTCAAGGCCTGCCTGGGCTACAGAGTGAGCTCAAGACAAGCCTGGGCAGCTTAGTAAGACCTTGTCCCAAATTTTTAAAGAGTGGGCTGGACGGATGGCTCAGCAGTGAAGAGCACTGGCTGCTCTTACAGAGTATCGGGTTCAGTTCCCAGAGTCCATGTGATGGATCCGGGTCCAGAGAATCTCATGCCTTTTCTGGCCTCTCCAGGCACTGCACACACTTAGTGCACACACATCTATGCAGGTAAACACGCACACACACCTAAAATAAAAGTAAACTTTAAAAAAAAAACTGTAAGAAGCTGAAACTACAGCTCAGGGGAAGAGCTCTTGTCTAACATGTGTGAGCCCAAAGTTCAGCCCCAGCCCCAAAAAGGAACAGAAAATAAAGCGCCCTGGGGAAGGTTCGAGTTTATCATAATGTCAGGCCATGGACCAGACCGTGAGCTCACTGCGGCCTCTCACCCAGTTTGCCTCAAGCTCTTCTCTCAAAGGCCAACCACTGAACTGAAGAAAAACACTTCGACCTTTTCTCCCACTCGGTGTCCCTCAACATCGTCCTAACAAAGAGCCGCTCACCACACAGCATGCTTCCCCTACCAGCCTTTTCTTCCACCGCGTCAACGTCTTCTGAAAGGAGCACCCTCTGTCCGTCTGTGACCTTCTAAGAGCTCCAAGATCGTTCGAAACGTCACCTGTGTGCCATGGTCCCCCAGTCCAACCTGGGCATCTATTCCCATTCTTCAGATGTGAACCCTGACCTTGGGCCTCCGGGTTCACATTAGCCATTGCCAATAATCTGCTTCCTTACGACCTCAAATCTAACACAGGCTGTAAGGGTGAGCTTCACTGCTGCCACATGGGCCAAGATCCTGTTCCCAGCACTCAGCCACCTCTTGTTGGCAGCCTCCCTGGAACATACCTCATACACACACACACACACACACACACACACAGCCCTTGCACCAAGGTGAACCTAACTCCTGACCCTCTGATGCAGTTTAAGTGCGCACCAGCTTAGCTTTCTCCCCTTTACCACTCCATTTCCCTCAGTTTCTCACTCCTGACAGCTCCCTCCAGTGAATCCCTTGAACACAAGTCCCTGCCCATGGTTGTGCTTCTAGGTAACTCAGTCTCAAACACCTACCAAGTCATGTTCTTTTCCCTTTCTCCTCGGGAGCCTGGCCCTCAAGCCCCATAACTGGAAGTTTGTTATGAGACCATCCATCCATCCCAATGTGTCTCCTAGCAACGGCTTCTCACTTCTCATCCATTCCCTGCTACTTCCTGTGTCTCTTCCTTCTCCACCAGGTTCAGCACGCATGTGTGTCAGATTAAAATTCCAAAATGCCTCTGCCGGTTTGTCTCCATGCAGAAAAGTTCACTGCCTTGAGGAACGAAATGGCAAGAGATGAAAGGTTTTTCTGTGTCCTTTCCAAGATCCTCACAGAGAGCAGGCCTCCACCTTATTTACTTAACCTCATTTGTCAATGTTCCTATCTCTCTTCCAGTTAGCTCCTTTAAAGCACAAACTCCCCTTCTTCCTGGCAGACCAGCTTGCCTTTCCCTCTCCCACAGGTTTACAAGTACTGCTCCTTTGTGGGTGGGGTGGCTGCCTGCCCAAGCCATCCAGGATCCACCTCCTCCTCCCAGGTCCCAGAGGACACAAGTGATGGAGGAAGGTCATTGGCTAATAAAGGCACTGCCCTGGCCCATTTAATTGGTTAGAGGATAGGTGGGAGGAGAAAACAGGACAGAATGCTGGGAGGAAGAGGAAGTGAGGTCAGAGACTCCACCGCTCTCCTCTAGGGAGCAGACGCCTGAGAGAGACGCCATGCCCGCTCCCGGCATGAAGCTCCGACCCAGGATGGACTAGGCTAGAATCTTCCCGGTAAGACCGGTTCTCACAGATGATTAGAGGTGGGCTAAATTAATATGTGAGAATTAGCCTAGAAGAGAAAGGGCCAAGCAGTGCTTAAAAGAATACAGTGTCTGTGTAATTATTTTGGGGCATAAGCTAGCCGGGCAGACAGCCGGGGTGCTGGGGACGCAGCCCCGCCGCTCTTATTACTTCATATGGCGCCCACGTGGACAACTGCTTCCACATAAAGCCTGAGACAGCTTGGGAAGTAATTCTAGAACAAAATGAAAGCATTGTGCCTGGTTTCTTGGTAGCAGCAATTTCTCGGTTCTACTCTGCTTGCTAGAGGCAAGCAAGCGCCTCATCTAAGAGAGGCTTCCTGACTCAGCTTTAGCTGCAAAGCCTGCAGCTCATTAAGAGGTCCTGCCACGAAACACTTAAACGGTGTTGACGAAAAGCTGAACACATGCTTTTCGGTTTTCAGCCATAGCAGGAAAAAAGCTGCGCCGTTTAAAAATGCCGGCTTTCTGGGCCATCCTGCCAGGGCAAACTCTGACTGTTTGAGGCAGGAGGGCCGGCTACCTAGAGAGGACTTGAGTGTTGTCTGTTGTAGCTCACTTGCTGGCAGGGACCTTGAAATGCCATACAGTTGTTGCAGTAAACATGGCTACAGCCTGTGTATCCGCCATGAGGCTGGAAAGCTAAGGAAAGGACTGGATCTAGCTGGCAAAGCCACGCCTTTAGTCCTACTGAGATTGCTTGGTAAATTAAAGATTCATGTGGTCAGAAAAAGAGAGATATACAGTAAAGAGAGATTCAAAGACAGAGAAAATTTCTGAATGGTTTAAAGTGTGTTAAAAATATATGCAGACTAAAAGTTGAAGTTCATAAAGTAAAAAACAAAAAAAGGAAGAGAGTTGTGTGTGGTAGCACACGCCTTTAATCCCAGTGCCTAGAAGGCAGAGACAAACAGTTCTCTGTGAGTTCAAGGTGTAGTAGTGTACACCTTTAATCCCGAATGCCTGGGAGGCAGAGACAGGCAGATCTCTGAGAGTTCAAAGACAGCCTGGTTTACAGGGTTACTTCAGGTCAAAGATACAGAGAACCTGTCTCAAAAAGCAAAGAGTTAAAAGTAAAAATAAATAAAATAGAGGTTAAAATAAAACGAACAAAGATGGAAAATACACAGAGAATCTTGATACTATATGCTATTATGCTCTCTTTGAATTGTTTGAATGCTGAGGAAGGAGCAACAGCTGTTAAAAGATATTTATTTATAAATACTGCTGAACTAATCCAACATAGATATTATGAATTTGGATCTAAGGATATGATACTTTGGAAAGGAGTTTTTTATTTTGTTTTCACAGAGGATGAGACGCTGTTCATTTCTTCTATTCCGATTTGGTATGATGGACCACGCCCTCCTGAAGCGTTGCAGTGAACATCTTCAGAAAATTGCTTCGCTCAACTGCCAACTGAGATGAAACTAGCACACAGGTTATACCGTGAAAGACCTAATTAACGACGCCCCCATTCAGCAGGAAGCAGTTTGGGGAGAAATAACTGCGCCCATGTTCCCAAATATGGTTTATAAACGTTCTTTTACATTTAAAGGGGGATATGATATAGGTATGAATAATTTGCATTAGTATAGCTTTTGCTTTATTGATAGAGATTTACGGTCAATTTTGTTATATATAAGTGTTTCTGATATTGATTAAGGTATTGTGATTGTGTAGTTCATTATTAAAATGAAATGTAGAATTAGGAAATATAGGTTGTTGATGGATAATCATAAATAATAGTCAAGTTTGTAGTCATGTTAGTTAATATTTTCTAGATGTGTGTAGATATATTTTAGATAGGCATTCTTCATATTTTTCAAAGATTATAGAATATGGCATTTTAAATGTTTTAATAGCTTAGGACTTTTCATGACAATGAGACACTCTGCTCCTGGCAGCACCAATCTACTTCAAGAGGAAGATGGGCATCGAAGAGGCTCGTTATGGAGTTTGATAGCCATTTGGGCAAGAAACTGCTCTTGCCTGGACTATTGCATAAACTGGACACAGAGAACCCACAGAGAGAGGACTACTGAACTTGCCTAAGGTGAGATGATCTTTCAGGGTTCCTGAAGGCTGAAGACGGATGCCCCAACGATACAGAGGAACTTTGGGTGACTGTTCAGGCAGCGAGATGTCTCTGTCATTTCTAGAGTTTTAAAAGTTGCTTTTTTCTTGTTTGCTTAGGTAGTAGTGTATCTTTCTGGAGTCTTTGATGGAGTTAAGAATAGTTAGTTATAGTTATAGTTTTCCTTAGTTATGATAAAGATTGTTGTAACTTTTACTTGATAACTGTTTTGTTATATGTAATTTTGTTATGTTAAAGCCTTTTTTTTGTTTAAACCGAAAAAGGGGAAATGATGGAGGAAGGTCATTGGCTAATAAAGGCACTGCCCTGGCCCATTTAATTGGTTAGAGGATAGGTGGGAGGAGAAAACAGGACAGAATGCTGGGAGGAAGAGGAAGTGAGGTCAGAGACTCCACCGCTCTCCTCTAGGGAGCAGACGCCTGAGAGAGACGCCATGCCCGCTCCCGGCATGAAGCTCCGACCCAGGATGGACTAGGCTAGAATCTTCCCGGTAAGACCGGTTCTCACAGATGATTAGAGGTGGGCTAAATTAATATGTGAGAATTAGCCTAGAAGAGAAAGGGCCAAGCAGTGCTTAAAAGAATACAGTGTCTGTGTAATTATTTTGGGGCATAAGCTAGCCGGGCAGACAGCCGGGGTGCTGGGGACGCAGCCCCGCCGCTCTTATTACTTCACACAAGGTCAACTCGGTCTTCTCTAGACCTCCACCTGCAGCCAGACGGGCTCGGGACTTCACTGCAACCCTTCAAAGTACACACACCTGTGAGCTTCTTCTGTAAGGGGTCTTAATAGGAGTGTGTCCCCCACCCCGTTGGCAAGAGGATGGAGCTACCAGAGTCAGTACTAAATTGCCAGGGGTTGCCAGGATAATTCTGAGCACCACTTGCCACCAAACCTGATAACCTGAGTTTAATTCCTGGACCACACACACAGAGTTATTCATGTGCATACTGTGGTACACACAGGAGCACACACAGGAGCACACACAGGAGCACACACGGGAGCACACACAGGAGCACACACAGAGCACACACAGAGAACACACAGGAGCACACATGGGATCACACACAGAGCACACACAGGAGTACACACAGGAGCACACACAGGAGCACACACAGAGCACACACAGAGCACACACAGGAGCACACACAGGAGCACACACAGGAGCACAAACAGGAGCACACATGGGATCACACACTGAGCACACACAGGAGTACACACAGGAGTACACACAGGAGCACACACAGAGCACACACAGGAGCACACACATGGGAGCACACACGGGAGAACACACGGGAGAACACACGGGAGCACACACAGGAGCACACACGGAAACACATACAGGAGCACACACAGGAGCACACACGGGAGCACACACAGGAGCATACACAGGAGAACACACAGGAGCACACACGGAAACACATACAGGAGCACACACGGGAGCACACACAGGAGCATACACAGGAGTACACACAGGAGCACACATGGGAGCACACACAGGAGCACACACAGGAGCACACACAGAGCACACACAGGAGCACACATGGGATCACACACAGAGCACACACAGTACACACAGGAGCACACACAGGAGCACACACAGAGCACACACAGAGCACACACAGGAGCACACACAGGAGCACACACAGGAGCATACACAGGAGTACACACAGGAGCACACACGGGAGCACACACAGGAGCACACACAGCACACACAGAGCACACACAGGAGCACACATGGGATCACACACAGAGCACACACAGGAGCACACACAGAGCACACACAGAGCACACACAGGAGTACACACAGGAGCACACACAGGAGCACACACAGGAGCACACATGGGATCACACACTGAGCACACACAGGAGTACACACAGGAGTACACACAGGAGCACACACAGAGCACACACAGGAGCACACACATGGGAGCACACACGGGAGAACACACGGGAGAACACACGGGAGCACACACAGGAGCACACACGGAAACACATACAGGAGCACACACAGGAGCACACACGGGAGCACACACAGGAGCATACACAGGAGAACACACAGGAGCACACACGGAAACACATACAGGAGCACACACGGGAGCACACACAGGAGCATACACAGGAGTACACACAGGAGCACACACGGGAGCACACACAGGAGCACACACAGGAGCACACACAGAGCACACACAGGAGCACACATGGGATCACACACAGAGCACACACAGTACACACAGGAGCACACACAGGAGCACACACAGAGCACACACAGAGCACACACAGGAGCACACACAGGAGCACACACAGGAGCATACACAGGAGTACACACAGGAGCACACACGGGAGCACACACAGGAGCACACACAGCACACACAGAGCACACACAGGAGCACACATGGGATCACACACAGAGCACACACAGGAGTACACACAGGAGCACACACAGGAGCACACACAGAGCACACACAGAGCACACACAGGAGCACACACAGGATCACACACAGGAGCACACACATGGGAACACACACGGGAGCACACACGGGAGCACACACAGGAGCACACACGGGAGCACACACGGGAGCACACACGGGAGCACACACAGGAGCACACACATGGGAGCACACACAGGAGCATACACGGGAGCACACACGGGAGAACACACGGGAGCACACACAGGAGCACACACGGAAACACATACAGGAGCACACACGGGAGCACACACGGGAGCACACACAGGAGCATACACAGGAGTACACACAGGAGCACACACGGGAGCACACATAGGAGCACACACAGGAGCACACACAGAGCACACACAGAGCACACACAGGAGCACACATGGGATCACACACAGAGCACACACAGGAGCATACACAGGAGCACACATGGGAGAACACACGGGAGCACACACAGGGCACACAGGAGCACACACAGAGCACACACAGAGCACACACAGGAGCACACACAGGAGCACACACATGGGAGCACACACAGGAGCACACACATGGGAGCACACACAGGAGCATACACGGGAGCACACACGGGAGAACACACGGGAGCACACACAGGAGCACACACGGAAACACATACAGGAGCACACACGGGAGCACACACGGGAGCACACACAGGAGCACACACAGAAGCACACACAGGAGCACACACAGGAGCACACACGGGAGCACACACGGGAGCACACACGGGAGAACACATGGGAGCACACACAGGAGCACACACAGCACACACAGAGCACACACAGGAGCACACATGGGATCACACACAGAGCACACACAGGAGTACACACAGGAGCACACACAGGAGCAACACAGAGCACACACAGGAGCACACACAGGAGCACACACAGGAGCATACACAGGAGTACACACGGGAGCACACACGGGAGCACACACAGGAGCACACACAGGAGCACACACAGAGCACACACAGAGCACACACAGGAGCACACACAGGAGCACACACAGGAGCACACACATGGGAGCACACACGGGAGCACACACAGGAGCACACACAGGAGCACACAGGAGCATACACAGGAGTACACACAGGAGCACACACAGGAGCACACACAGAGCACACACAGAGCACACACAGGAGCACACACAGGAGCACACACAGGAGCACACACAGGAGCACACACAGGAGCACACACATGGGAGCACACACAGGAGCACACACGGGAGCACACACAGGAGCACACACAGGAGCACACACCAGAGCATACACAGGAGCACACACATGGGAGCACACACAGGAGCATACACGGGAGCACACACGGGAGAATACACGGGAGCACACACAGGAGCACACACGGAAACACATACAGGAGCACACACGGGAGCACACACAGGAGCACACACAGGAGCACACACAGGAGCACACATGGGAGCACACATGGGAGCACACATGGGAGCACACACAGGAGCACACACGGGAGCACACACAGGAGCACACACAGGAGCACACATGGGAGCACACACAGGAGCACACACAGGAGCACACACGGGAGCACACACGGGAGCACACACAGGAGCACACACAGGAGCACACACGGGAGCACACACGGGAGCACACACAGAGCACACACAGTACACACACAGGAGCACACACAGGAGTACACACAGGAGCACACACAGGAGCACACACAGGAGCATACACAGGAGTACACACAGGAGCACACACGGGAGCACACACTGGAGCACACACAGGAGCACACACAGAGCACACACAGAGCACACACAGGAGCACACACAGGAGCACACACAGGAGCACACACATGGGAGCACACACGGGAGCACACACAGGAGCACACACAGGAGCACACAGGAGCATACACAGGAGTACACACAGGAGCACACACAGGAGCACACACAGAGCACACACAGAGCACACACAGAGCACACACAGGAGCACACACAGGAGCACACACAGGAGCACACACAGGAGCACACACAGGAGCACACACATGGGAGCACACACAGGAGCACACACGGGAGCACACACAGGAGCACACACAGGAGCACACACCAGAGCATACACAGGAGCACACACATGGGAGCACACACAGGAGCATACACGGGAGCACACACGGGAGAATACACGGGAGCACACACAGGAGCACACACGGAAACACATACAGGAGCACACACGGGAGCACACACGGGAGCACACACAGGAGCACACACAGGAGCACACATGGGAGCACACATGGGAGCACACATGGGAGCACACACAGGAGCACACACGGGAGCACACACGGGAGCACACACAGGAGCACACATGGGAGCACACACAGGAGCACACACAGGAGCACACACGGGAGCACACACGGGAGCACACACAGGAGCACACACAGGAGCACACACGGGAGCACACACGGGAGCACACACATGAGCACACACAGGAGCACACACGGGAGAACACACTGGATCACACACAGAGCACACACAGGAGCACCCATGGAAGCACATACAGGAGCACACACGGGAGCACATACAGGAGCACACACAGGAGTACACACAGGAGCCCACACAGGAGCACACACAGGAGCACACACAGGAGCACACACAGGAGTACACACGGGAGCACACACAGGAGAACACACGGGACCACACATGGAAACACATACAGGAGCACACACGGGAGCACACACGGGAGCACATACAGGAGCACACACGGAAACACACACAGGAGCACACACAGAGCACACACAGGAGCACATACAGGAGCACACACGGGAGCACACACAGGAGCATACACGGAAGAACACATGGGAGCACACACGGAAACACATACAGGAGCACACACACTCAAATAAACATAAAAAAATGACGAAGCAGGAGAGATGGCTCCATGGCTAAGAGGACTGGGGCGTGGTTCCCAGCTCCACATTCAGCTCACACTGCCTGCAATCCCAGTCCCCTGACCTCCCTAGGCACCAAGCATGTATGTGCACATGCATCTCAGACACACGTAAGCATGCATGAAAATAAACACACCCTTAGAAATAGTAACTAAAAGAACTGTAAGTCCAACATGGTGTCCCCTGGCCCTGGGGACAGCAGCAAGGGCTAGAAGACAGACGGCTAACTCAGTTCACCACGCACAGGCCCCGTAACAAACAAGTCCCAGCCAGGGCCTCCTTATCCTTACGTTCAGTACTGAGAGGAAGAAAAGCCAAAACTGTTTAGCCATTTGTCTTCTTAGGAAAAATCCAGCACAAAGGGCTGGAGAGATAGCTTAGTGGTTAAGAGCAGTGGCTGCTCTTCAATTCCCAGCAACCACATGGTGCCTCACAACTCTCTGTATCTCCAGTTCCAGGGGATCCAATGCCCTCTTCTGCAGGATCCTGAATTCATGTGAGGCACATAAAGTCACACACGCATAAAAATAAAAGATAAATAAATAACTTAAAAAATCCAGCACAGATAGGTTTATTTTTATGTATCTTTTTAAACAACTCTGGGCCTGGTGGTGGTGGAGCATGCCTTTAATGCTAGCACTTGGGAGGCAGAGGCAGGTTCTGAGTTCAAGGACAGTTTGGTCTACAGAGTGAGTTCCAGGACAGCCAGGGTTACAGAGAGAGACCCTGTCTCAAAAAAAACAAAATACAAAACAAAAAACCTTTGGTAGATTCATTGGCTACCCCTAGCAGGGGTATTTAGAAGCTGGGGGTGGGGGCTGGGAATGCTGTGTGTGTTCTCTGAGTTCTGGCCATCCTATACCCGTTCTCTCCTCCTCTGGTAACAGTGGTGTCCTTGTGAGGAGTTACCTGTGTGCACTGCTTGTAATTCTAGTGGAGAAAAGGTAGGAGGATCATGACTTCAAAGTCCGTGAGTTCCAGGCCAGCCTGAGTTACATAAGACCCTGCCTCAAAACACCAAAACTATTGCTGCCCATGGTGGCTCACACCTTAATCCCAGCCCTGGAGAGGCAGAGGATCGCTGTCACTTTGAGGCCTGTTTTACATACCAAATTTCAGGCCACGCATTTTGCATAGTAAGAACCTGTCTCAAAATCAGTTGATACCACAAAAGTCAGGCATGGCGGCACATTCCTTAAATCTCGGAACCTGAGAGAGGCGGGAAGATTGGAAGCTCACATACAGGCTGGGCTACAAGAGACCCTGCCTCAAAACCAAAACAACCAGAGAGCTATTAATTAATGTGTCCTGCCGGACGGTGGTGGCGCACGCCTTTAATCCCAGCACTCGGGAGGCAGAGGCAGGCAGATCTCTGCGAGTTCGAGGCCAGCCTGGTCTACAGAGCTAGTTCCGGGACAGGCACCAAAGCTACAGAGAAACCCTGTCACAAAAAACCAAAAAAAAAAAAAATTAATATGTCCTTTTCCAATTATTTTGGATTTTGCTTTATTGAAGTGGTGTCTCAAGTACCCAGGCCATCCTTGAGTTACTCACCCCCTACATCCATCTCTGTAGTGTGCCAATTATCAGCTTGCTGTAGCTTTTCTGAGACAAGGGCTATCCTGCAGCCTAGCCTGGACTTGAACTCAGTGTGCTGGGATCACAGGCCTTGCAAGCACTCCTGGTAGGCGTCTTCTCCTTTTTACCCTGTCCTGACCTCAGAGACTCCTGAGGCTTTAAATGGTCACCACGAACTGAATACCACACTGAACACTGGGTGGGTTGTGGGGAATTGCTGCAAGTTAGAAGCCAATGTGGGCTACACAGTGAGTTCCACTGCAGCCTGGGTTACAGAATGAGACTCTGTCTGTCTCCAAAATGCCAAAAAAATCAGGTCTGGAGAGATGGCTCTGCAGTTGAGAGGGCTTGCTGCTCTTGTAGAGGACCTGGATTGGAGGCCTAACATCCATGTGAGTGGCTCACAACCTCCCATAACTCCAGGTCCAGGGGATCAGACACCTTCTTCTGGCCTCCATGGGCACCCACACATGTGGCATACCTTCACACAAACACAGATAGACAGACAGACAGATGATAGATAGATAGATAGATAGATAGATAGATAGATAGATAGATAGATAATAGATAGAAATATTTTTCAGATTAAAATCTTTTAAAATATTTTATTACTTTGTTATTTTCTGTGTTTGAGTGTTTTGCCTGAATGTATGTCTGTACACATATGTGTGCCTGGTGCCCTGAAAGACCGGGAGAGGTTGTCAGACCCCACGGAACTGGAGTTTCAGACAGCTGTGAGCTACCATGTGGGTGCCAGGAATTGAACCTGGGTTCCGTGGAAGAGCAGCCAGTGCTCTCAACTGAGCGTCTTTCCAATTCACTAAATAAAATCAATTAGTTAGATACGCTAGTACACTCCTTTAGTCTCTGCACTTGGGAGGCAGAGGCAGGTGGATCTCTGTGAGTTCCAGGCTAACCTGGTCTACCATTTAGAGTTGCATGTGAGACCATGTCTCAGAACGACAACAATGATAACAAAAAAAGAAAAGAAGGAAGGAAGGAAGGAAGGAAGGAAGAAAGAAAGAAAGAAAGAAAGAAAGAAAGAAAAAACCATGATTGGGCACCTGGCCACCCCCTTGCAATCTCAGTGCTGAGGAAGTGGAGACAGGCTCATGTCTGGGACAGCATGCCAGCCAATCTTGCCCAATGCCTAAGTTCCAGGCCTCAGTAAAAGTTCCTGTTTCAAAGAAAAACGAGGGGGTGGAGGGTGAGGAGGGTGGACAGAAGTTGACCTCTGGCCTGCGCAGGCTCACACAGAGGAAGAAGAAAAGTAAAAGCATTGGGAAAATATAAGGAAGCTGAGGTGAGAGGCTCGGAACCTCAGGATCTTTCCTAATCCCTACTGGCAAGAAAGTGGCTGTGTACCAGGCTGGGCAAGCCTGCTCGGAGGGCGAGGCTGGGCTTCTTGTGTTCCTTGCGGCAGGAGCTGAGGGCAGAGCTGGAATTATATAACCGTGTTGGGTTGGGTGCTGGTACAGGCCAGTGGAAACTCATCGTGGATAGGGTTATGAAATAAAGGCAGCTCGTGCTCCATTGCAGCTGGGTGTCCAAACCACTGTGTAGAGAGTTCTGTGAATGCGTGGGGAGGGGGGTGGTGCTGGCTTTGTTTTTAATATGCTGATCATTTAGATGGAGAGAAAAGAGACCACTAAGTATTGTCAATCTGAATTTTATCTTCTAGAAATTAAAATAGATTTTTCAATTATCTCCTTAAAAACTACAAGGGAGGGCTGGAGAGATGGCTCAGTGGTTAAGAGCATTGCCTGCTCTTCCAAAGGTCCTGAGTTCAATTCCCGGCAACCACATGGTGGCTCACAACCATCTGTAATGACGTCTGATGTCCTCTTCTGGCCTGCAGACATACACACAGACAGAATATTGTAAACATAATAATAAATAAAAATATTAAAAAAAAAAAACTACAAGGGAAGCCGGGCTGTGGTGGCGCACGCCTTTGATCCCAGCCCTCGGGAGGCAGAGGCAGGTGGATCTCTGTGAGTCTGAGGCCAGCCTGGTCTATAGAGCAAATTCCAGGACAGCCAGGGATACACAGAAAATCTCTGTCTCGGAAAACAAAACAAAAAACACCAAAAAGAAAAAGAAAGAAAGAAAAGAAAAGAAACTCTAAGGGAAAAATGGGCAAGTTTTATTTTCAGTAAGAGAGCAAGGAGTCTCATCCAGGTTGGTGTCACAATGGCCCTCTTGCTGACCCTGCTTCACCCAAGACCCTGTGCCACGGTCAGGGAATTCCAAGGGAATTCCGGGACATTTGCTTTCTGCCTTAGCATTCCGATCACGCTCAGCCAGCTCTGTCACCGGCTCCATCTCCCTTTTTTGTTCTGTGGGGAGTGTGTGTAGGGGGTGAGACAAGGTCTCACTGTGGAGAACAAGCTGACCTCATATGTGTAACAATTCCCCTGCCTCAGCTTCCAAGCTCTGGGATTCATAGGCACTGGCCCTCATGCCTAGCTCTGTTGCATCATCATAGGGGGAGAAAAGTACTTGTTAGGGTCTAATATCCGAAATAATGTTCATTACTATGTGTGAGATGGAGGCACACGGAAATATAGAACACTTTTATGTAGATATTTTTATCGCTTATGTTCCCTTAACTAGGTTAGAATTTTATTTTTATTTTTTATTTTTTTTTTTGGTTTTTCAATACAGGGTTTCTCTGTACTGTTGGAGCCTGTCCTGGGGCTAATTCTGTAGATTAGGCTGGCCTCAAACTCACAGAGATCTGCTTGCCTTTCCTCCTGAGTAGTAGGATTAAAGGAGTGCGCCACCACTGCCTGACCTATAAACATTTTTTTAAAAGACAGTCTCACTATGTAGCCCTAAATTGGCTTGGAACTTGATACACAGACCAGGCTGACCTCAAACTTCTTCTAACTCCCCGGTGCTATATTTAAAGGTGTGTGTCCTATAACTGGTCCAGGAGCTGTATTTCATGTCCTAACCTCCCTATGCTCTTAGTTGAGAGGCATTGACAGTCAGCCTGTGAGTGTGGGGTTCACAGCACAAACAGCCACCCTGGGGCCTGCAGCCATGTCCTCTGCCACACACCTGTGTCCTCTAGGGCTGCTGGGAGGACTGCAGTGCTCACGAGCTGAGAACGCTCTGGACTAGTTGATTTTCCAGATGGCCAGTGAGAATGGGAACTCAGTGGCCTGGGTTCCCTTTCGCACTCTGGGCTTCCTTTCCGTAGAAGTGTGGTCATGGATGTGACCGTAAGTGTTTCCCTTTCTTCAGAGATTTCTTAGGAAGTGGTTTCCAGACTCTTGAATAGTCAGTGGAAGAAAAGAAAAGAGAGGGGATGAACCTGACTCTTGGAAGAAGCAGAAGAGCTGGGGATGAGGCGAGATGGTGCCGTACATCGCTTGCTTGGCGCGCGTCACTCTCTGGGCTTATCCTCAGAAAGGCACACAAAATTAACCCCATCGGTCTGCACCCATGTCTTCCCAGGTCCTCTCCAGCCTAGTGTCAGTACCATGGCTTTATGTGAGATGGGAATGTTGTGTCTCTGCTCTTTCCTGCCAGATCAACAGCACACTTGCTGATTGATCATTATTGGCTCTAATCTTTTTGTGTTTAGACTAATTGGTTTTGTTTGTTGTTGTTGTTTTAAAGACAGGTCTCCTGTAGTCCAGGGTGACCTTGAACTCGATTTTTATGCCTTTGCCTTCTGGTGCTATGCCCTCCCCCATGGCTGCAAATGGTCCTCTGAAATGACCTCCAGACCTGTAAGAGTCTCACCTCAGTTGAAGGAAAGTTCATACTCACTGGCTGTCTTGCCCCCTAAACCAGGACCCAAGCTAGGGGTACTGACTTCTCCCCAAGGGCTGGCATTGGGTCAGAATAACCAACCGGATAACTGTAGCCCAGGGAGTTCTATACACGACCTTTGAGACTAAGCCTTTAGAGAGGCACAAACCACCAAGCCTCAGCCTGAGGGCAGTGAGCAGCACGCTGCAAGTCTGAGGGCCTCAGAGAGGCAGGAAAGCAAGGGCATTGTTTAGTTTCATTCCTGAAGCCAAAGTTCCTGGGAGCCAAATCCAGCTTGCCTCAACCAGCTCTTCAGCGCCTCCAGGGCCCTCTCCCAAAACGCCAACAGAGGGCCAACCTTACCTTCTCCAGAGCTCACTGGAAAAGGAAACGGGTTAAAACGTGGAAGTGGACCATGATGAACCGGTTCTAGCCTCCCCTACTCCATCCTACCCTGCTGCAGCCCATGTGTTAAATGAGGGAGACTTGGATTCAAACCGACACCCACTGTGTGGATGTATAGTCGTGAGAAAGTCCATCAACCACGAAACAAAGACATAGACAGTAACTGGGGGCGAGATTGGATTTCAGCCCTTAGCACCGTGCCTTTACGCAGGACGTCATGTGAGCTGCAGGACCTGGGCTGGTAACGTCACACACACCCAGCACTGGTGTGAAGCCAATGGGGAGAGGCTGGTGCTGAAGCTGCTGTGGGCTCCCAGGATGTGCAGGTCTGAAGAAGCTTCTGGTAACATGCCAGCCCATTTCTGTCCCCTGAGGTAACCCAGGTAGGAACCTGTCTTTGACAAAGAAAATGCTTTGGCTTGTATTTTTAAAGCAAGACTTTACCTCGGGGACATTTCAACGCCATCTCTTTAACAGTCTTGCGAAACTGGGCATGGCAATTGCAGCCTTGCCTGTCATCAGGCGAAAGCAGAAAAGTTCGAGACCTGAAACACAAAGTAAGACCTAGCTCAAGAACCAAACCACTTTGGGAAAAAACGGTTGACAATTTTCCTGAAGTTAAACATATACCAGTAAGCTGGGTTTGTGGCTCATTGGTGTGATATTTTCCTACTAAACAAACAAACAAACAAAAGAATAAAAATAAGGGCCCCAGAGAAGCCAGAGGTTAAGAGCACTTGCTGCCCTTGCGGAGGACCAGGCTTGGATTCCCGGCACCCACAGGTCAGCTCACAAACACTTGTTACTTCAGTTCTAGGGAATCCAGCGCCCTTTTCTGACCTCCGCTCACTAAGCACATGATGTACATACATATAGACACTCACACATAAGATACACATTAGATGAAAATAAATACATCTTTTTCTACAAAAAGAGAGTAGGCCGGGTGGTGGTGGCACACACCTTTAATCCCAACACTTGTGATGTAGAAACAGGTAGATCTTTGTGAGTTCGAGGCCAGCCTGGTCTACAGAGCAAGTTCCAGGACAGGCTCCAAAGCTACAGAGAAACCCTGTCTCAAAAAAAATCAAATAATAAAAAAGAGAGTTACAGCTGGGTGATGGTGGTGCACACCTTTAATCCCAGCATCCAGGAGGCAAAGGCAGGTGGATCTCTGTGAGTTCGGGGCCAGCTTGGTTTACAAGAGCTAGTTCCAGGACAGCCAGGACTGCACCAAGAAACCATGTCTCAACCCCCCCCCCCCCCGAGAGAGAGAGAGAGAGAGAGAGAGAGAGAGAGAGAGAGAGAGAGAAACAAAACAGGGACTGGGGAGATGGTCTTATTAAGAGCACTGACTGCTCTTGCAGAGGACTCAGCTATAATTCTTAGTACCCATATCTGTGGATCACAACCTTCTGCAACTCCAGTTCCAGGGAATCCAGCACCTTCTTCTAGCATCCATGAGCACTAGACATGTATAAGGTGTATTTGCATACTGCAGATGAAACATTTATACACACACACACACAAATAAATCTCTTAAAGAATAAATTAGGTCTAAAGAGATGGCTCCGCAATCTAGGCACCCACATGGCGGCTCACAACCACCGGTAACTCCAGTTCCAGAGGATCTGATGCATCCTTTTGACCTATGTGGGTACCAGACATGCATATGGCTGGAAAACACTAAGACACATAAAATAAGTAAATCTTTTCTTAAAGCTTTTAGGACAAAAAGTATCCCAAGAGAGAAAATTTAAAAATATCCAGTTATTCGGTTTGTGGGAGTCTGTTGTCTCCTTTACCGTGTGGGCCGTGGCAGGATTGGCAGCCAGCTCTTCCACCCTCCGAGCCATCTTGATGGCTCAATGGTTTCTTAAAAATTATCATTACAGTGCATTTATGTATTTAGTGTGCTGTGTATAGGTGCATGCACGAGAAAGAGGGAAGTAGACAGGAAACTCTAAGAACTGATTCTCTCCTTTCGTCATGTGGGACCTGGACGAAATCAGGTTTTTCAGGCTTGGAGGCAAAGTACCTTTGGGCACTGAGGCATTTCTTCTGTCATTGGTTTTTTTTTTGAAACAGTGTCTTACTATGTCATCCTGAGTGGCCTAAGCCTCTATATTTAAATCAGACTGGCCTAGAACTCAGAATGGGCTTCCTGCCTCAGTCGGCCAGGTGATTACCAACACTTAGCTTTTGTCTTTTGAGTCAAGATCTTGTGTAGCCTCGTAGACTTCAAGCTCACACTACACACACACCTGGATTTCGGAAGGTTCTTTGTGGCCCATCACTGTCCTCGTGAATAGTTGTGAATACCAACATCATTAGATAAGTTGGTCTCGGCTGAGATTCAGCAGTTCCAAGTGTGGCTCAGCTGCGCGGGAATGTGGGAGCCCCTGTTTTCTTTTCTGAACCGCGGAATGTAGCTATACAACCACTCCTATATTCTGGGGTTCATCTTGAGATTCAGCAGACAGGAGCAACTCTAAATGGGCAGGCACCATCCAGGGAGGGAGTTCAGCGCTGACCAAGAGAAAAGCGCATGCTGTCCTCCACGTTCCCCCTGTGAGCCACCCACCCACCGTGCTGGGTGAGGCAGGGAAAGTCGGCTCGGGAGCCGGGATGACGGCAGCTTCAGGCCCAGACACTCTAGGGAAACTGTGGGGCGGGGAGAGAAAACCCGAAGGGGAAACAAAGCTACATCCAGTCTGCCCGGCCCAGCTTCCTCTTTCATGAGGTCACAGCCAAAGCCATACTGGGGCGGCAGGGTGCCAGGGATTTAGTGAGGTTGTTTTTTCCCTAACTTGGTTCTGAGTCACATGGCATCTACTCTTCCCAGAAAACCACGGCAGGGCTCACCCTTGGCAGCAGATCAAGCCTGTCCTAACACGCGATCCCCGCTGGCATCTGGCCAGCCCTCCACAGAGCATCACCTCTGGCCCCAGGCCTCCCTGGGAGGGGACATTCCCTTCGAACCTTTAAAGAAAAGGGCCTTTGGCGGTTGTTGTGAAAGGGGGAGGGAGGCACGTCTGTGAGAGATGCTGCTGAATCACGGGGCTTCGGAAATAGAACCTCAGCTGGCGGCTGGCGGGCCTTCGGTGACAGGCCTTCGACTGTAGAGGTCAGTCGCCAGTAAATACAGGGTGCCGGAAAAGGCAAGAGACGACTTTATTCCTTGTACCTTTCCCCCGTGATTATATTTTGATCTTGTCTCAAAAAGGTGTGCGGGGGGTGGGGGAGGCTGTGGCTCAGCGGGAGAGTGCCCTAGGTTCAGCCCCCTCTCCGAGGGCTGACGCGGGAGTAGTGAAGGGAGCGGCAGACGGACTCCCACATGATTCGGTCTCTAGCTCAGTCCCTGTTGACGCCCAGCTCTAGAGGGCTGCGGTGTGGCTCACTGGGGAAAGTGCTGGCCTAGCACGTGTAAGGCACTGGGTTGAATCCCACCCCACCCACCAGGGGGGGCTTTAAAATTTCAGTTAAGCCGAGTGAGGAACACTCAGGAGACATAGGCAGGGAGGTGAGGGAGCATCACTATCCCTCTTTAGCCTTTGGCCTGATTTTGGCTAAATCAAGAAGAACTGGAAGCCAAGCTGAACTACAAAGCAAGATCTGTGTCAGAGAGCTATGTGAGGCCTTGTAGAGTAGTTGGTAGAGTGCTGGCCTAGCATACAGGAGGCCCTGAGTTCAAAGTTCAGTACCCCATAAACTGGGCATGGTGGTCACACTTCCCTGTAACCCCAGCATTCAGAAGGTAGAGGCTGGAGGGTCAATCAGTTCAAGGTCATCCTCAGCCCTGTCAGAGTTCAAGGTAAACTTGGTCTACACTAGTCCCTGCCTTTTTTTTAAACTCGTGTGAGCGTGTGTGTGTGTGTGTGTGTGTGTGTGTGTGTGTAAACATTCCTGCCACAGTATGTGAGTGGAAATCAGAAGACCATCTGTGGGAGTTGGTCCTCCCCTTCCACCATGTTCCCACTATTCCTGGGAACAGGAAAATTGGAAACAGCAGCCAACAAAATGGACAAGTCAACCTTCGTAGAATGATAATCTGGTGCCCGACTATGGTGGCACACGCCTTTAATCCCAGCACTCGGGAGGCAGAGACAGGCAGATCTCTGTGAGTTCGAGGCCAGCCTGGTCTACAGAGTGAGTTGTAGGACAGGATCTAAAGCTGCAGAGAAACCCTGTCTTGAAGAAAAAAACAAACCAAAGTAAACAAACAAAAGAATTATAATCTGGCAAGAAAGAAACTGAGAGGCAAAGAGAAAACCTGGGTCCTGAAAGCTGGTTTGGGAAGGCTGCTGTGGTGGGAGAGCAGGGGTGTGGAGAGTTGGATCTCGGCTGCCTGCCCTGGTTTGAGAGCAGGGGTGTGGAGAGTTGGATCTCACCTGAGATGCAGCTGGACAGAGCTGGGCTGGGCCAGGCAGAGCTGCATCACGGAGCAGGTGGTCCACTTACTGCCGCAGCTCGCCCGGTGCTCCAGGCACACTTGCTTCGCTTTTACGTCATAGGAAATTGCCAGGGCCTGGTCGAAGCTAACAGTTGACTTCAGGGGTCATTTATTAACTGCCTAAGACACACGCTGTGCTCTACTCCTGTCAGGGAGTGTATGCCTCTGGCCAGAATTGTTCCTGCTGGACTGTGTGTGCGCAAGGGTGAGCGTGTAAAATCGCTTGCATTGGCTGAGCAAGAAGCAGGAATGCAGAAGCCTCCTTTCTCGGTGATAAACAAAGAGCCACAAAAACTGCCTGAGATAGACAGTGAAGGGGAAGGGAGAAGGAACTGCAGATTGCATCTCCTAGAATCTTACCAAGTTAGGCTGCTTTCCTGCTGGAGCCCGCTCACAGTGCCCACCCATCTTTGCTCCCAAAAGCTCCTGCCCCTAGACTCACATCAATGGCTGCTACCCAAGTTTATTTATTATTTTTGGCTCTTTCTTCGGGGGGTGAATAGGGTCACTAGCCTCCTTCCTCTGTCCTTTTTATTTTTTGCTTTTTAGTCAGGGTTTGTCCATGTAGACCTGGCTGTCCAGGAACTTGCTATGTCAATAGGTTGATTCCAACTCACAGAGACCACCTAGCATTAAAGGCGTGTGCCGGCGTACTCAATTCATTTTTTTCTAAGATTCATTTTATTTTTAATTCTGTGGCTGTATGTGCGGCTATTGGGGTGTATACACACATGAATGCAGGTGCCCCCTAGGATCAGAAGAGGCCACTGGGTGTCGAGCTGGAGTAGGCTGGTGTGAGTTGCTGGTTATGGGTGCTAGAGACCTCTGGAAGAGAAGCAAACGCACGTGACCACTGAGCCAGCGCCTTGGTTATTTTTAATAGTGTGCATTCATTGTCTAGAGGGAAGGGTTTTGTTTTATTACGGCATTGTCTGTATCATATGCTTTGTTCAGATTCACCTTCCTCCTCCTCGTCTTCCCACTGGCTCTTTTCTCTCAGTGAATCCCTGTTTCTTCTTTCATTTTCTTTTTTTAGGTTTTATGATCTCGATAGCAAATGTGAGAGAAAGCATGCAACATATCTTGTAACGTGATGATAACTTGTGCACCAAGCATTTAATCTCTGCCTAACTGAAAGACCAGCCCGCCCACTTGCTAATTGAGGAAACAGGTTTTCAAAGAGTAACCGGCCTAGCATGGCATGGTTAACAAATAACAGAACCGGATTTCCTCAGTGCCACTAGCTTGTAATATGTTCCTTTTGCCTCCCTTGGTTTCCGCCTCAAACTTGTCTCGGTCAGCAACATATCGACATGCCGTGCAAGTAGGAGCCTTTGGCTGTCCTTCTCAGCCCCCAAATCTCTGGCTGCATCTCTCTGCCCTGCTTCTCTATCTCAGAAGCACACACTTTCAAAGGTCTACTGTTCCCCTCTTCTGTCTGCAGCCATTTCCCAGGTCCCTGGGTTGCCATTAGGCTATGGAAAGCTACATTGTAGCACTCCAGGTGGGACACAACCCTGGCCTAGTCCTGGTGAAGGAGAAGGTAGGGGCTTCCTTATCTGCAGGAGGGGCAGATGAACCTGAGCCACAGCTGAGTAGACTCCAACTTCTGCTTGGAAGAGGAAGCGCAAGCAAGGTTCTGAAGGGATAAACCTGGACAAACACCGGAATGAAGTTTGGAAGGGACAGACTGAAAACAATGTGTTCAGGGCTGGAGCAATGGCTCCGTACGTACGAGTGCTAGCTATTCTTCCGAAGGACCCTCATCAGATCCACAACACCCACAGAAGCTCACAACCTTCCGTAATTCTAATCCCAGGGGATTGGCACTGCCTTCTGCCCCCAAGGGCACTGCACATGGTGTATAGACCCACATACAGGCCAAACATCCATACACACGAAACAAGTGGGGTCTTTTGTTTTTCGAAGGTAAAACTTTGTATTAACCCCATCGAGGCACCAGGCCAGCTACTGAGGATACCAGGGAGCCGCATGGAGGTGAAGAGCGTGTGTGACTTGTCCACTCCTGAAGATGAGATTAGACCCAGCCTTGGGGTGTAGTTCAGAGATGGAGTACAGGGTGAGCATTCAACAAGTTCTCGGTTCAATCTCCAGCACCAAAAGAATTATTAAAGATGTAAACCAAGATATAAAATTTTTTTCCAACTACTTTTGTTGGTTTGTGAAGTAAAACAAGAGGCTGAGAAGGAGGTGCTGGTGGGAAACAAGACCCCAGGTCAGAGGGAGGAAATGAAGGAGCACGCTGGCCTGGGAGAGGAAGGGAAGCCAGGGGCCTGTGTCTCTAGGATGAGAGCACTGGGCACTGGCCCAGCTGATGCTCTCAGCCTCTGGTACTTCCTGGCTTTAACTCCCCCCAGCCCCCACTCCCACGCCCCCTCCTTGGTTTAATGACTCACTCTCTACCTTCCCCAGCTTTCTGGGTGGCAGATTCCAGAGACTCTGGAGAATGGGATGAGACTGGGGGAGAAGGAACGGCAACAAGCTGGGTTCTCTGGGTCATCTCGCCATCCCGTGCTGCTACGGCCACAAGAAATGTCCCTGTTTGGGGAGGACGGTAAAGCTAACTAGGCCCAGCTGGAGCCAGAATTCAGATGTGGGAGTTTGTGTTGAAACCTGAACCCGAGGTCTCTTTTCTTTCCCCTCCCTGACTGAAGCCCTGAAGAAATTTTCCATCACAAACAGTGAAGCATTCCTAACCTGGGGGGCTCCCCCTCTCCCCCACCAAACAGTTTCCTCTCATCCTCTCCACGTGTGAGTTACCCGGGAGGAGAGTGTGGGCAGGTGTGCAGTAGCCTTCGCTCAGGTGCAAACCTGGGGACACTGGCCGATAGGCAAGGCAGATATGAGAAGGAGGGTTGCTTCCCCTACAGGAAGAGGTGTATGTGATGTGGGAGCTGTCCCCCGTGTTTAGATGGGGATACTAATCCCAGGAAACAGTCACATACACAGCAGTGAAACCTCTACTTATAGCACAAGTGTGAGGCTTATGTGCTTTCCTAAGCATCCTTGGTTGAAAAAAAATGCCCCTGTGTTTCCTGTTTGGTGTAAACGCAGTTCTAGGGCTGATGAGATGGCTCAGGAGGAAAAGGTACTCACTACCAAGCCTGGAGGCCTGAGCTCAGCCCTGTGAAGCCCACATGGAGGAAGGAAAGTTCTCCGGTGACCCATCCACCCCCAAATAAATGTAATAATAATGTTTAAAACTTCCAGGTTAAGTTGGAAGTCATGGCAGTGTATGGCTTTAATCCCAGCACTCAGGAGACAGGCAGGTAGAGCTCTGTGAGTTCAAGGCCAGCCTGGTCTACAGAGCTAGTTCCAGGACAGCCAGGACTACACAGAGAAACCCTGTCTTGAAAAGTCAAATAAATAAATAAACAGAAAACTTCTAGGTTGAATATAGCTCAGTGGTAAAGCATTAGCCTAGCAGACAGAGGCCCCATTTTCAGTTTCCAGTTTTTTGGGTTTTGTTTTTAAGTTTAAAAAAAGAAATTTCAGCTTTTCCTTAAAAAAAAAAAAAAAGTTTTAATTAGCCAGGCAGTGGTGGCACAGCCTTTAATCCCAGCACTAGGGAGACAGAGACTAGACAGTCGTTTCTCTGTGAGTTCAAGGCCAGCCTACTCTACAAAGAGAGTTCCAGGACAGGCTCCAAAGCTACAGAGAAACTCTGTCTTGAAACACACACACACACACACACACACACAAATTAATTAAAGTTATTTGTTCTGGGCTGGAGGGATGGCTCAGCGGTTAAAAGCACTAACTGTTCTTCCAGAGATCCTGAGTTCAATTCCCAGCAACCACATGGAGGCTCGCAACCATCTGTAATGAGATCCGGTGCCCTCTTCTGCCAAACATATGTGCAGGCAGAACACTGTATACATGATAAACAAATCTTAAAAATAAATAAATCTGTTTTTTATGTGTGTGTCTGTGCACCCACGTGCATCTCTGGTTCCAGACACTATTAGAGCCCCTGGAACTGGAGTTAAGGTTGGCCACCATGCAGATGCTGGTCAAAGCCAGATCCTCAACAAGAGCAGAAGCTCCCCAGCTTTTCCTAAGACACTGTTTCTCTGTGAAGTTTAAAGGAACATATTCATGTTCCAGAAGCCTGGAGGCCCTAGCCAGTCTGAGAATATTATGTGTACCCTTATAGCTCTGTATTTTCATCTTTACTTAGTAAGATTATTGAGGGCTAGAGAGAAGGCTCAGGAGGTAGGAGCACTTCTCGCTCTTGCGGAAGGCTGCAGTTTGGCTCCCAACACCCATAACAGGCAGTTTATACCCAGTTCTAGGGCTTCCAGCACCCTCTTCTCTCTCCTTTGGCTCCACTGTGCTGGGTTCTATGAAGGACAAGCGTGTGTAGCACAGCTTCTGACCGAATGATGGGACTCACATGTACTCACGGGGCTCAAAATGAGATAAAGTTCTGGGCCAGGCTCACCCTGGAGCCAGTTCTATTTTAAGGCTCCTATGTGTTCTTTTTTTTTTTTTTTTTTTTTTTTTTGGTTTTTCGAGACAGGGTTTCTCTGTGGCTTTGGAGCCTGTCCTGGAACTAGCTCTTGTAGACCAGGCGGTCTCGAACTCACAGAGATTCGCCTGCCTCTGCCTCCCGAGTGCTGGGATTAAAGGCGTGCGGCACCATCGCCCGGCTTCCTATGTGTTCTTCCTCCGACGATACGCCAACGTATTTACCCAAATCACCCAAATCTGGTGATCTCATGCCAGCAATGTGTCTTCCGGTCTTGTTTTGGGCTGCTGTTACCTTTACCTGAGCCCCTCCAGTAGCTCATGGCCCCTTAGTCCCCATCCCAGACAGTTCCCAGCTTAGATTGCTCTTCTCCTGGATTGTGCTCCAGTCTGGGGTCTGCCCTGTGAGTGCTCCTCTCTGTCTAGTTCCTCACCCGCCATTAGCACTTCCCAGGAAACTTACTGTGACATTGCTTTCCTCCAGATGAGTCCTGTACTTTTCCAGCTCTGTTTTTTTTCCACAGTCACCTCTTCCCATCTGAATGTGTCATATCCCACCTATTGGGTCATCTCAAAGGTCACTCTTGGCTGAAGTCTTCCTGACTGATTAGTCAGAGATGAACACCAGCTCCTCGGGGTCCCCTTTGATAGTCTTCTTAGGACCCTCAGAAGAGTTCTGGTCATGGCTGCCTTGTAAGCCCAGACCTAAGTGACAGCTGTATCTGGTTTGCTTCCCTCCTGCAATGCTAACCTGGGAGCTTTCAACAGCACATGTATATTTGTATGTAATTTGATTATTTATTTGGATGTGTGTACGCGTGGGCATATGTAGACCACACGTGGAAGTCAGAGGGTGGCTTTCTAAGAACCACTTCTACCATGTGGATCCTAGGGGTCAAATTCGGGTCATCAGACCTAGCAACAATCACCACCCTCTGAGCCATCTCACCTGGCTTTTTTTTGGGGGGGGGGTTGTTTGGCTTCATTTTAAAACATTTCACTTTTATTTTATGTATATGAGTATTTTATCTGTCTGTCTGTCTGTCTGTGCGCTGCATGCATACCTGGTGCCTACAGAGTCCAGGAAAGGGCACCAGATCCCCTGGGACTGGTTGTGAGCTGCCCTTTGAGTTCTGGGAACTGATCCCAGGACCACTGCAAGAGCAGCAAGTGCTCTTAACCACTGTGCCATCTCTCCAGCCCCTTTTTTGTTTTTTTTTTTTTATTTTGTTTTGTTGTTGTTGTTTGTTTTGAAACTGATCTTGGGGGCTGGAGAGATGGCTCAGCGGTTAAGAGCATTGCCTGCTCTTCCAAAGGTCATGAGTTCAATTCCCGGCAACCACATGGTGGCTCACAACCATCTGTAATGAGGTCTGGTGCCCTCTTCTGGTCTGCAGACATACACACAGAATATTGTATACTGTATACATAATAAATAAATAAATATTAAAAAAAAAAAAAAAAAAAAAAAAAGAAACTGATCTTGCTACGTTCCCTAGACTGGTCCCAAACTCCGGGGTTCAGGATACCCTCCTTGGCAAGCCTCAGGGAAGAGGGTCACAGTTTCATATTGTGCTGGGTGACTTCCACAACACCTTTACTCAAACTGTTCCGGGTCCCCCGAAATGTTGACTTCTGTGTCCAGGAAGAGAGAGGTCTCCAAAGCAGCAGAGAATTCCTGTGGGTTCTGAATGATGCTGCCTGCGACACATGGCACGATGTCTCACAATTTCAGAAAGCTCTTCATTTTACGGCTCCTTTTGTGACCCATCCAACAGAGGCTGCTGACTTCTTGTCCCCGCTCTACCCCTCTTTGAATAACTTCACCGGGTTGTCACTAACAGTCATTGCACACACGTGTGTGCTTGTGAAATACATGTGATGTGTGTCTGCGTTCTCACGTATGCCTAGGCAAGCAAAGCTGGGTCTGTGGGTTTTAGTGTGTTCTTAGTCTTCTTGGAAGTTTGTGCAATTTTTCTACGCATACTTTCAAGTACGTGGATGTGTTTTCTGTGCTCCCTTGATCTTGCGGGGCGTCTCTAACCATGCTGGCTGAACCATCTGCTACACGTCTGAGAGCCCCCTCTAGACACCGCATGTCCGGACATGTGCTTTCTTCCAGCGATTGCACCCACCCGCATTCACTACTTCGGGGCAAAAACGTGCACTGGGGCACCTAAGGAGTAGGCAGTCAAGGCTCCACCTACACTTTTTGCTTCCTCCACGGAATTTCCAGGCCTTCGCAGCCAACTGCTCCCCAGCTGAGAAGGGCGGAGTTCCGTGGGACCGTCCCCTTCTTTGACTATATAACTAGCGCCGCCTCGCCGGAGATCTGCATTCTTCCTCGCTCTCTGCACAGCGCTGAAACTATGTGCCACTCGCGCAACCATCTCCACACCATGACTGCCCTGCGGGCCCCGGCTCCCGCTCCCTCCGCCAGCTCGGAACTCCGGCGGGGCTCCGGTCCCGAGATTTTCACCTTCGACCCTCTCCCGGAGCCGGCGGTAGCGTCCGCCACGCGTCTGAACACTTCCCGCGGACACCGAAAACGCAGCCGAAGGGTGCTCTACCCTCGAGTGGTGAGTATCGCCGGAGTGGGCATCAGAGCTCGCGTCGCTGTGGTACTTACCGGGAACAACTAGACGCGGAGACCTTGATCTGACTTTTTCCCTCTTTTATCTCTTCCCAGGTCCGGCGCCAGTTGCCAACCGAGGAACCCAACATTGCCAAGAGGGTCCTCTTTCTCCTGCTCACCATCGTCTTCTGCCAGATCTTGATGGCTGAGGAAGGTGTATCGCAGACCCTGGCCGCAGAGGATGCTACCGGTGCCGCGTCACCTGAACCCATCTCTGCGCCCGTCACTGCGCCGCCCTTCTTCGAGCCCTTCAATCTGACCTCCGAGTCCTCGGACTACGCTCTGGACCTCAAAGCTTTTCTTCAGCAACACCCAGCGGCCTTCTAAATGCGACCGGTCACACTCAGTCCGAAAAAACGAAAGAGGCACCAGCCGTACCTGGTGCGCCAGAGCGTATCCCAAACTGGGACTTATAAGGCAACGCCAGCTCAGAACACTACAGCCAAGATGCCAGTGCTTGGGGAGCCCGAGGCACCGTGCGTCCCGGCTAGACCTACTGGAGAAGGACAGAGGCCTTCCCAGTGTCCTAATGAATATTTATGTATTTATGTATATCCTCCTAGGTGAAGGAGGGGGTGTATGTAATATTTATTCTAATTTATGCAGGGGTGCGAGATATGCCCCCTTGCTGTAACACAGATGTCTGGATTATTTATTAATGAGTTATAGGGTCGGGGAGACAGAGTGGCGGGAGGGAGCACCTAGGAGTTAGACTTGGTGGTAGTTCGTAGGTTTAGGGTAACACTCCGTCTTCCAGCACCCCAACTCTGTAGTCTGTTGTAAGGCTTTCGGCAGACCCTTGGGAATCTGGCCTGTGGCCTTTGTCTCCCTGGTTGCTTCTCAGGAGCGGCTACGGGAGTCTTGGGTCCATGGATAGTCAGAGGGCGGATGTCGGGGGTCGCCTAGTATGTTCTGTGAACACGAATAAACTTGATTGCCGGTTATTATTATCAGCAGTTCTCCAAGTGTTTTTTTTTTCCCCAAGCGACCAAAAATTAAAAAGACGAAAAATAAAAAATTAAAAAAGGAGGTGGCGAGAGGATGTGACTAGGTCCCTTGTCCACACCCCTTCTTGGGGCCCGAGCTCTTTTTCTTGGAGTTCCAGACCTATATCCGGTCACCGGATGCTGTCATACATTGCTGGGTCTGCGGTTTTCCCGGTTAGCCGGTAGTGTGGTAACCTGCTTACTCACGGTGGACGGCGGGTACCCAACGACCTGACATGGAGGGCGTGGCCTCGTGGGGCGGGGCTTCCTCGGGAGCGGGGAGCTGAGTGGGGAGCGACTGGCGGCCCCCTGCACAGCAGAGAGGTGGAGTGCTGCGGACCCGAGCGGGGCCTGCCGGGAAAGGGGCGGACCGAGGGGGTTGGTCGGGGGCGGGGTCACGTCTGCTGCAGCAACAGGGTGCGGTCGGGTTGGGGGCGCCAGCGCAGCTTCCAGTTAGCTGGGTGCCCGAGCTGCCCCTGCCTCATTCTAGGGCTCTGGGCGCCTCCGCGCGCGCTTCCCAAGACCCCCCAGTAAGGTTGCTACCCGCGTAGCGGAAGGTGAGTGGGGAGGGGAGGCGGAGCCACAGGCGGCCGAGTAGAGGGGAGAATGCGGAACGGTCTGCAGACCCCTGGGCGCGGGAGAGCTTTGTGGGATGGAGGGGCTAGGGGGCGCAGGAGAGGAAGGCCGTGAGAATCAGCAGACACAAGGAAGTAGTCTCTGGGGATCTTAGGACTGTCGTGGGGCGCTTAAGGGACTGTGGCACAGGCAGAGCGTGCTCCTGATGGAGGAGGAGGTGCCACAAGGCCCCTTCCCCTCTGCAAAGGCTTTCTCTCCCTCCCCCAGCCGCAGCTTCAATCATGTTTTTCACTTGTGGCCCAAATGAGGCCATGGTGGTCTCCGGTAAGTCTTGTCCCAGCCCGTGACACCCGCTCCACCCCTAAGCCCCCCTCCTCTCCTTACCAGCCCCAACCTTCTGGCCACGCTGGGCGCAAACCACCGTGATTCCCAGCCTCTATTTTCCAAGAATGCTTTTGTAATGCTGTCCCTCAGTTCCCAGATTCTCCCTTGAGTGTGTTCCTTCCACCCATCACCCTCACCCTGTTGTCATTTTGGCTCTGCCATGGCCACATTATGCCCTCACCTTACAGGGTTCTGCAGGAGCCCCCCAGTCATGGTGGCTGGGGGCCGAGTTTTTGTCCTGCCCTGCATCCAACAAATCCAGAGGTAGGTAGTCACAGAACCCCGGGAGGCAACCGATTTTCCTCTCCGCTCTTTCCCTTACTGTCTCTCCTTTCCCCCTAGGATCTCTCTCAACACACTGACCCTCAATGTCAAGAGTGAGAAGGTCTATACCCGCCATGGGGTCCCCATCTCAGTCACGGGCATTGCCCAGGTGAGGCTATCGGAGCCTTCCTCCCAAAGCCCACACCCACCTTTCCCTGGCCACTCAGTACCTCTGACCACAGGCTTCTCTAATCTGCCTTTCTGCTGCTCTCACCTCCTCCAGCCATGCTCCCAAGGCACCCACCTTTCCTCCTCTCTCTACTGTGGCTGCAGGTGAAAATCCAGGGCCAGAACAAGGAGATGCTGGCAGCCGCCTGCCAGATGTTCCTGGGGAAGACAGAGGCCGAGATTGCCCACATTGCCCTGGAGACACTGGAGGGCCACCAGAGGGCAATCATGGCCCACATGACTGTGGAGGTGGGACTGGGGGATGCCAGGCTGAGTGGCACCTGAGGACCAGCTTGTCTGTGACAGATGATGAATCCGACCTCCTCCTTCTCCTCCTCACTCTTCTCTCTAGGAGATCTATAAGGACAGACAGAAATTCTCAGAGCAAGTTTTCAAAGTGGCCTCCTCAGACCTGGTCAACATGGGCATCAGCGTGGTTAGCTACACCTTGAAGGACATTCATGATGACCAGGTGAAAATATACAGTTGAGGCAGGCTTGGTGGCTGGAGCTCATCATCACATCCCTGGGGGTAGGTTGTGGGAACTAAGGCAGAAGGACTCCATAGGTCATCTGGGCTGCATCGTGAGTTCCAGGCCAGACAGCCAGAGCTATGTAATAGAGAGACCCTGTCTGGGAAAGCAAAGAACAAGTTTAGTGGTAAAGCACTGACCCAGGCCTGCGTGCTGGGCCTCTGGCTCAACCCCTGCACCACAGAGCAGACAGAAGCCTCGACCCCCTCTTTCAAGCCCTCCCAAGACTCTGTTTTCGTTCTCCCACAGGACTACTTGCACTCTTTGGGGAAGGCTCGTACAGCGCAAGTCCAGAAGGATGCTCGGATTGGGGAAGCAGAGGCCAAAAGAGATGCCGGGATACGGGTGAGGGAGATGGGGGCTGCTTGGTCTCCGCTGGCTTGTTAGACACCCAGTGGACAAGGGCACAAGGGGGTTTGGAGAGTCCAGCTGGGTCATTGGGGGTGACAGTAGAGACATCTGGCGGAGAGCAGGCCCTTACCCTTTGGCCTTTCTCGTTAATCTGACCTAGGAGGCTAAGGCCAAGCAGGAGAAGGTGTCTGCCCAGTGTCTTAGTGAAATAGAGATGGCCAAGGCACAGAGAGACTATGAGCTGAAGAAGGCCACCTATGACATCGAGGTCAACACCCGCCGAGCACAGGCTGACCTGGCCTATCAGCTACAGGTAAGTGGACCAAACTGGGCGAGTCTGGGCTGCCCAGTAACCCTTCTCTCTTCCGTCTGGACTGGGAGAGACTTGGATCAGTTTTGACCCATCTTCCCCATATGATCAGTGACAGAAGAGTCTCGGGCAGAGGCCGGAGAGGAAGCTCAGTTGGCAGGCATGCTCAGTGGCACACATGTGATCCCCGCACTCCCCATGCCGGAGGGACAGAGACAGGTAGATCTTGGGGGAATCACCAGTCAGCTGGGCTAGTATAAATCGTTGAACCTCAGGCCAGTTGTCTCAGTTTAAAGGTAGATGGTGCCTGGAGAGGAATGTCTTCTGGCCTCCCAAACACACATGTACAGGCACACCTATACATGCATGTGTATCTGCACACACATGTAGAATAGAGCATTCAGCTGAAAACCTCCCAAAAAAGAGCTGGGCGGTGGTGGCACACTCCTTTAATCCCAGCACTCAGGAGGCAGAGGCAGGCGGATCTTTCTGAGTTTGAGGCCAGCCTGGTCTACAGAATGAGTTCCATGACATCCAGGGCTGTTACACAGATATACCCTGTCTCAAAAAACAAACAAAATAAGAAAGAAAGAAAAAGAAAGAAAGAAAGAAAGAAAGGAAGGAAGAAAGAGCCGGGCGGTGGTGGCACACGCCTTTAATCCCAGCACTCGGGAAGCAGAGGCAGGCGGATCTCTGTGAGTTCAAGACCAGCCTGGTCTACAGAGCTAGTTCCAGGACAGGCTCCAAAGCCACAGAGAAACCCTGTCTCGAAAAACGAAAAAAAAAAAAAAACAAAAACAAAAACAAAAAAAAAAAGAAAGAAAGAAAAGCCATAAATCTGGTCGATCAAGAGGGTCACCATGTTTGGGCTAGCCTGTGCCTGTCCGTGAGGGCACCTGGCTGCAGGTAGAAGCCAGACTGATGAGCCACCCTGTGCTCCATTCACCAAGCTGTGTGTTAGGAGTCTGCACCTGTTCAGAAGAAAAGAAGTTTTCTCTCACTTGTGGAGGGTACCCCAAAACTTAATCAAAGAAGAGGGTGAGAAGGAAGCAGGCGTGGGCCTTGAATAGTAGAAAGTGTTCTATGGGCAGCCCTTTGTATTACAAGAGGAATAGCCGGTCCCTGTCATTCATGGGTTGCACAGTTGCGAATCTGGGATTAGTAGGCCCCCAATCCGTGCTTGCAGCATTCGTGTAAAGCAGAGCAGGCACGGGATGCTGAGGAATTCTAGTTCCTGAAGCCGTCTGCAGATGAGCTCAGACTAGAACATGCTGCCTTGTGTCAGCTCGTGGGCCTCAAACGATTTCACCTGGTATCATGAAGACCATTTCTGCATTTTTGGGCTTTTTGTTAGTAATCTTGCTGTTTCAAATGACTCTTGGGACTGAGGGTATAACACACACACTCACAGTGAAACAACACTCAAGTAGTACTAAAGTGCCGTGTGGGGTCCCTTAGTGCCAACGCGGTGATGAGAAACCACACCCAAGTAGTACTAAAGTGCTGGGTGGGGTCCCTTAGCGCCGACGCAGTGATGTGCCTTATGGAGAAAGTGTGTGCTCAGTTACCTTTGTTCAGACAGGAATTCAAGTACAGTGGCTACTGTTCCGCAGGAGTGCAATAGAAGGCGTCTTTATCACTGTTCTTTTGTTCTTCAAGACAGGGACTCGCTATATTCCTGTCTGGAACTGACTATATAGACCATTGACTGGCCTCAAACTCACCTGCCTCTACCCTCAACTGAGGGCTAGGATTAACATTGTGCACCACCATGTCTCACACGGTAACCCAAACCAGGCTCAAACTTGCAGTAAGCCTCCTGTTTCATCCTCTTCCTTTTTTCTTTAAGATTTGTCTTCTGTAGATGATTCTCTATTCTGCATGTACAAGTTTATACAGAAGAGGGCACCAGATACCACTGTAGATGGTTGTGCGCCACCATGTGGTTGCTGGGAACTAAACTCAGGACCTCTGGATGAGCAGCCACTGCTATTAACCTCTGAGCCACCTCTCCAGCTCCCTATTTCAGCCTCTTTACTGCAGGGATTACAGGCGTGTCCACCATGCCTAGTTTAGAAGGTATCTTTTGGGTTTTCAAGACGTGATTTCTCTGTGTAACCCTGGCTGTCCTGGAACTCATGGCTCCACCTCTGCCTCCCGAGTGCTGGGATTAGAGGCGTGTGCCACCCACCTGTCTAGAGGGTATCTTTTAAACAAAAACACTTAAAATTAAACATTGATTGGCTGATAAAGGATGTAGACTAGGCTGCTCCTTGAACTCACAGAGATCCTCCTGCCTCTGCCTCCAAATGCTGTGTTAGCCAGCTTTCTTGGGCTGCCAGCCCTCAGATCATGACATGTAGACTTACTATTAATTATGAATGCTCGACCTTAACTTAAGCCTGTTTCTGGCTAGTTTTCTATTTTTGTGTTAAAATTAGATGAACCCCTTTCTGTTCATCTCCCTGTCGCCCCAGGCTCGTTTACCTCATCTACATACAGTCTTTTCCTGCTTCCTCCATGCCTGACTGGCTGGACCCCTCCTCTCTCTGCCCGCCTGCCCTGCGTATCCTTCCTAGTCCTAGCTGTTTTCAGCTTTTTATTAGTCCAAACAGATACCTTGGGCAGGCAAGCCGAACCAGCAACACATCTTTACACAGTTAAACAAACGCAGCATAAACAAACGTGACACATCTTTACACAGTTAAACAGATATTCTACTCCACAACAGCTGGGGCTAAAGGTTCACTGCAGTCCTGTGGTAGTCAAGCACACCTTTAATCCCAGCACCAGCGCTTGGGAGGCTGAGACAGGGAAATCTCTGAGTTCAAGGCCAACGTGGTCTACAGAGTGAGTTCCAGGACAGCCAGGGCAACACAGAGAAACTCTGTCTTGAAGAACTATAAAAGTAATAATGAGAAAAAAAAAAGAGAGAAATATGAACATACACAATTTGTGGAAGCTGGTCACAGCGGTTGCTGCTAGGAAGGGAACCAAGCGGTTTGAGGCGAGAGGGAGGGGGAGCCACTTTTTCCCTATCTACTTCTTTTGAATTTATTTTGTGTGCAAAAGATGGGGAAAAAATACCTGCTGGCAGGGTGGAAAAGGTGGTAGTGACCATTGAGCTTCCCCTAAGAATCGCTGCAGAGGGAAGTGTGCACAGGTCTGTGGAGGTAGAAGATGATCACTAGGGGCTCAGTGTACTCTAGAGAGTTACCCAAGTGGAAGACCTGGGAGGGACGCTTAGTTTTACCCAAGGGAGGCCCGGTACCTGGTCACAACCTTACAACCTTACCCATTCTAATGCTAAGGCCTTTACCTGCTCTTAATTCTGTCCCTGAAATGGATCCCAGTACCCAGTTGACTGAGCAGACCAGGAAGTGACTTCATGGGCCTTTTCCACGCCGTACCGCTGGCTTTTCTGCCGGGCTCGGTGTGTGTGTGGAGGGGTGGGGTATTAGGGCATCTAAGGGACGGGTAGGGCATCTGCTCCCCAGCCCTGCCTAGAGTGCCCCTTGCCCTCTAGGTGGCCAAGACCAAGCAGCAGATCGAGGAGCAGCGGGTGCAGGTGCAGGTGGTGGAGCGCGCCCAGCAGGTGGCAGTGCAGGAGCAGGAAATCGCTCGGCGAGAGAAGGAGCTGGAGGCCCGCGTACGCAAGCCTGCGGAGGCTGAGCGCTACCGGCTTGAACGCCTGGCGGAAGCAGAGAAGTAACGCCCCTTTCCCGCGCCCCTCCTGCCCCCTTGACAGGCAGGCAAGGTGGGTCCTGCAATGAGCCCACTTCCCTTCTATCCCCAGGGCCCAGCTGATCATGCAGGCAGAGGCCGAAGCTGAGTCTGTGAGGGTGAGTTAGGGCATGGCTCCTGTTTGGCACAGGGAAGGGCTTGGTCAGGGTTTCTTATTCCTTTTTGCTTGTTTTGGGTTTTTGAGACTGTCTCACTGTGTAAAACAGCAGACTGGGTTCAAATTCACACAGATCCGCCCTCCTCTTCCTCCCAAGTTCTGGGATTAAAGGCATGCTCAATTGCACCCAGCTGTCTATTTTTTTGTTGTTTAATATGGAGGACAGGATGGTGCATGTACCAGATCTCTTCTTCCATACATGTGAGTCCCGGGGATTTTGACTTAGGTTGTTGACCTTGCCGACAAGCACTTTACCCTTTGAGTCAACTCATTGGCCTCGGAATTTCATATTCTTAAAGAGTGCCGTCATTCTCAAATACCCTGTACCCTCTACAGATGCGTGGGGAAGCTGAGGCCTTTGCCATAGCGGCGCGCGCCCGTGCGGAGGCTGAGCAAATGGCTAAGAAGGCAGAAGCCTTCCAGATGTACCAGGAGGCTGCCCAGCTGGACATGCTGCTAGAGAAGCTGCCCCAGGTCTGGGAGTGGGTGGGGCTCTGGGAGAGGGGTGTCAACTGTAAGCCAGCGACCAGAGTGAGGAATTCCGGTCAGTAGTTGGGCGAGTTTGATGGGCAGTGTGGTCTGAGCTATCTGTACTCACCAGGTGGCAGAAGAGATCAGTGGTCCCCTGACCTCAGCCAATAAGATTACGCTGGTATCTAGTGGAAGTGGAACAATGGGGGCAGCCAAAGTGACTGGGGAAGTCCTGGACATCCTAAGCCGCTTGCCAGAGAGTGTGGAGAGACTCACGGGCGTCAGCATCTCCCAGGTGAGGGTGGATGCCGCACGCGCGCGCGCGCGTGTGTGTGTGTGTGTGTGTGTGAGTGTGTGATGTGATACAGTAGGCTAAGTGCTTGATGGGCATCCAGGAGCCCAGGAAATCACAGACGGTGCTTCCTTGGTGCCCAAGTCACCCTGCTGAGGACCCAGGTTCAATTCCCAGAACCTACCATGTCAGGTTCTTTCTTGCTTGGCAAGTTCCAGGCCAGTGAGACCCTGACAACAAATTGGTGAACAGTGCTTGAGGAACAGCAGCTGCGGTTATTCTTCACCTTCCAGACACGAGAACTCCCTCCAGCTTGTTAAATAGTGTGCCCCTCCCCCCACGGCTGGGAAGCAGAACTTCAGCCAGACTGCCTGGGCACCACAGGAGAGCAGAGAATTGGCTGCTGCCTGGTGATAGCTCATTTCATGGCAATCATTGCTTTCCTTGAGTTTACCCACTGTGGGTTACGGCAAAGGTCAGAATGATGTAAGTCACAGCCCCCTTGCCGGGGCATTGGGGAGATTGCCTCCAGAGTGCCACAAAAACATGTAGTTGGGTGTAGTAATATAAACTCTAATCTCTGCACACGGGGGGCAAAAGCAGGCTGGTCTGTAAACAAAAACATGTAGCTGGGTGTAGTAGTATAAACCTCTAATCTCTGCACACAGGGGGCAGAAGAAGGCTGATCTGTGAGTTTGAGGCCATCTGGGGCCACATAGTGTGACCCTGTTTGGGAGGCTATTCTGAAACTCACTCTGTATACCAAGCTGGCTTCAGACTCAGAGATCCACCTACCTCTGCCTCCTCAGTGCTGGGGATAAAGGCGGGCACCCCCACTGCCAGGCAAGACCCTGTCTTGTTGTGTTTTTTGAATTAGGGTTTCACTGTGTAGCTTTGGAGCCTATCCTTGAACTCAAGAGATTCACCTGTCTCTGCCTCCCAAGTGCTGAGATTAAAGGTGTGAGCTACCACTGCCAGGCTAAAACCATCTTAAAAATAAAAGCAACCTTCACCAAGCTGGGTTTGTTGGACCATCCTTGAAGCCTGAGCTAGGATCCTTGCTATGGAGAGTATGCAAAGCTCTGGTCCCTCTGACCTTCAGTGACAGATCTCCCTGACTACATTGATGCCTGAACTTGCTTTGTAGACCAGACTGGCCTTAAACTCAGAGATCTGAGTAGATGCCACCTCGCCTAACAAGACCGTTGGCCTTTTCAGTGCCCTCCTGAACCCATCCTTCCAAGTGGTTGCTGGGGAGAGCAGGTACCTAGTCCCACGAGTGCCTTTTTTTTCCCTCTAGGTGAATCACAAGCCTTTGCGCACAGCGTGAGCCATCAGCTGCAGTGGCCATTGCATGCACCTCTCCTGGCCCTGAGCATGCCTCTGGCAGAGGTGCACCATATCTCCTTGCCAAAGTCTGTGCCTTGCCTTGGAGGGGTCTGCTCCCTTCTCAGCCCATTGCCAGCACCCAGATTTTCAAAATCTGGTGTCTGGCACCAGATTTTACAGATCCCACTTAAGCCCATCCCAACTATTTAACTTCCTGATTAAACTAGACTGTGTGAACCTGTTTGGAGGCTTCTTTCTTCACCAACACCAAAATGACCCTTGTTAAATAACCAAGTACTGAGTTTGCAGCATGCCAGAAGCATGAGAATCACAAATTCCACATCAGCCTGAACTACCCAGCAAGAACCCAACTCACTGGAAATGGGCTGTGGGGCACACCGGGCATCAGACTCCTGCAAGCAAGAAGACACCATCTGGGGTATCACAGCAAATACCAGAGTTCATGACATGGTCTTCATCTGTAACCCTAACATCCTGCTTTATACATTCAAAGCCCATTATGCTATACAACTAGCATTGTGGTAGCTCCAGCCTGCAGAGACAAAACCCCTGACCACCTATGGCTTTCTGACCAGAGGTAAAGGAATCACAGGTTAAAACCTAGTGGTGGCAGTGTACTCCTTAATGCCTGATGCTGAGAGGCAGAGCCAACCTGATCTAGAGTTCCAGGACAGCCAAGGCTACAGAGAAACCTGGGGAGGTGGGGGACTAGCCCCAGAGGGATCTGGAATGGGCTAGAAGTTTGAAAATGGAACATGGGAGTCAATTCACAGGCACTAATATGGCCCAAGCAGCTCTGCACCCCACCACCCTCTGCTGAGTGCTGGCATTTGAGGTTTACCTAACCTTGCTTTACTAGTTGTCTTCCCCCTCCCCCAGAGAGCTAGCCGTCACCAGCAAACTGCTGGGCATGCAAAGGCAGACCTAATCACCTAGTTAAGGGTAGCCTGGGCACATTAGGTCAGTGCTAGAGCATAGGGCACTGTCTGATAGGATGGGACACTTTGCTTACCAAGAATTCGAGATAAAATGAAGTCCCGTGACATCCCCATGCGCTGGGCCCCAATGCCTCTACCGTGACTTGACCTCAACCTGAATGACCACACCTCACAACGCCTCGACCGACCGTGACTTGACCTAACCCTGAATGATCACACCTCACACCTTTTTTCCAACTCCCATTTATTTGTCGGCTCTTGGGGCAATGTCATCTTTTCAATATGAAAAAAAAGCAGCCAAGTTCAACACAAAAAAGAAGGGTAGGACCAAACCAGGAAGAAAATGGCAGAAGCAGAGACAGGTCCCAGATACCCCGGTGGCAGCACACCTTTCCAGGTTTGGAGGTCAATGGACGGGGCGGTTTCTGGACAGCCAGAGACCAAGGCTCTGTTCCACTCCCACCTTAGAGAAAGAAGGAATACAGGGAAGACACCTCCAATGGCAGATTTGGCTCAGGACAGCTGGAGGTTATAAATGGAGATAATACTGTTAATCCTTCCCCTGAGGCTGAGAGATGAGGCAGAGAAAAACCTGTCAATTGAAAAAGCCTCAGTGGATTCCCTTGTGGAAATGGCCTTGACTGGAAAACCCACCCCCCTCTTCCCAGTGACCTCTACCTGGCACCCTTCCCTTCCTGATCTCCTTAACTTTAGGATGGTGGCCACTATCTGTGTCTTTAGTAATGGACTTGTTCTAGGCGGACTCTGGAGCAGAACTCAGGTTCCTGGGGAATATAATGGAAACATTGACAGTCATGAGAAATGGGTACCAGAAGGTAACAGGGCAACACTCAGAATGGCAGAAGTGTAGGTTTGTCAGAGTGGAAAAGAGAAAGGAGACATTCCACAAACAAATATTTATTGAGCGCCTACTGTGTGCTGGGCACCGTTCACTTCCCCCCCGCCCCAGTGAAAAAAACGAAAAAACAGGACAGAGGCAGCAGAAAGAAAACTCTGAAGGAGAAAAATGGGCAGCTGAAGAAAGCTGAGGGAACTAAGCAGCCTGAGGTGATGCGGGGCTCTCTGCCTTAGGCCTCTTCTTCTGCCTCCTCCCCGAAATCCTCCTCCTCTTCCGCAGTGGCATCCTGGTACTGCTGGTACTCTGAGACGAGGTCATTCATGTTGCTCTCGGCTTCGGTGAACTCCATCTCGTCCATGCCCTCACCTGTGTACCAGTGGAGGAAGGCCTTCCGGCGGAACATGGCTGTGAACTGCTCCGAGATGCGCTTGAAGAGCTCCTGGATGGCCGTGCTGTTTCCGATGAAGGTGACTGCCATCTTGAGGCCGCGGGGTGGGATGTCACAGACCGCCGTCTTGACATTGTTGGGGATCCATTCCACAAAGTAGCTGCTATTCTTATTCTGCACGTTGAGCATTTGCTCATCTACCTCCTTCATGGACATCCGCCCGCGGAAGACAGCTGCAACGGTGAGGTATCGGCCATGGCGGGGGTCGCAGGCAGCCATCATATTCTTGGCATCGAAGACCTGCTGGGTAAGTTCAGGCACAGTGAGGGCCCGGTACTGCTGGCTTCCACGGCTGGTGAGCGGGGCAAAGCCGGGCATGAAGAAGTGGAGACGCGGGAAGGGCACCATGTTGACAGCCAACTTTCGGAGGTCAGCATTGAGCTGGCCCGGGAAGCGGAGGCAGGTGGTGACACCGCTCATGGTGGCAGAGACAAGGTGGTTCAGGTCTCCGTAGGTTGGCGTGGTGAGCTTGAGGGTACGGAAGCAGATGTCATAGAGGGCCTCGTTGTCAATGCAGTAGGTCTCATCAGTGTTTTCAACCAGCTGATGGACGGAGAGGGTGGCGTTATAGGGCTCAACCACGGTGTCGGACACTTTGGGTGAAGGCACCACGCTGAAGGTATTCATGATACGGTCGGGGTACTCTTCTCGGATCTTGCTGATGAGCAGGGTGCCCATGCCAGAGCCTGTGCCTCCACCCAGAGAGTGGGTCAGCTGAAAGCCCTGCAGGCAGTCACAGCTCTCTGCCTCCTTCCGCACCACATCCAGAACGGAGTCAACCAACTCAGCTCCCTCTGTGTAGTGACCCTTAGCCCAGTTGTTGCCTGCCCCAGACTGACCTGGAATGTGGACATGAATGAATATCACTAATCTTCCAACTTTTGGAATAATCCCCCTTGGTATATGAAAATAAATTTTATGTAACTCACCAAAAACAAAGTTGTCTGGTCTGAAGATCTGGCCAAAAGGACCTGATCGAACGGAGTCCATGGTCCCGGGTTCTAGATCCACCAAGATAGCTCGAGGGACATACTTGCCACCTAAAGAGATTCAAGTAGACGTTTGAGAGCCCTCTGCAGTGAAGATCAATTTTGGGTGGGAAATGCCACAAACCACTAAACTTGTCATTCCAAGAACTGCCACCTGGTGGCAGTAGAGCTCATCTCTGGCCCCTTATGGTGGGTGTCTAATGGAAAAGGGAGATTCTTCATGCAAACGGTTTAAGTTATTTAATGTAGGAAATCAGGGCATGGGGATGCCGCCTTTACGTCCTGCCCTTGGGAGGTAACCCGATCTTTGTAAGTTCCAGACTGCAAAATCAGACCCTGTCTCGATAGCGTAGGGTTTAAAAATACCCGGGAAATGTGTTAACAGCGAAAAAGGAGCGGATTTTCGCCCTTACCTGTGGCTTCATTGTAGTAGACGGAGATTCGGTCCAGCTGCAGGTCGCTGTCACCGTGGTAGGTACCGGTGGGGTCGATGCCGTGTTCATCGCTTATCACCTCCCAGAACTGCACAGGGAAGAGCAATGAGCCGTCAATGGCTCAAGTCCTAAGGGATGACTCCTCGCCCGCATTTCAATTCTAGACATGCTCAAACGAAGCAGAGGTGCAGAAACTGCAATCCCGTTATCTGCCTGCCGAACCTCCACCAGGGAAAAAAATCACCGCATTTGTGGCTAGAATTAAGTTCAGGGGGCTGAGAGTTGCGAGCATTCATATGGACGGACGGACTGGACAGCCACCCGCCCATTTGACCAGCACCCAGCCAAGCGCTTCAGGATGGGCACCGCCCCTCTAGGCCTGCACAAAAGAGGTTGGGGGGGGGGGGGGAGAAAGGTGCGGCCACTGCAGTCGCCCACCCCTTACGCGTTCCACGTGACTGCGGTGGCGGTCCGGTCTTCCAGCAGCCCACAAAGGCGGGAGCAGCGTGGGCGGGGCCTGGCACGAGGGGCGGGACCAGTACGCCCCCGCCGGCTAAGGCTGCATTGTCCCTGCGCGCCACGGGCGGTAGCCCCGCCCCCGGAGGGTCCCACCCTTCGGCTACAATTTAGCGGCCGCACTTCCTCCTCCCCACCCCTCCCCCGCTACATTGTAATTGCGCGCAAAAGAAAAAAAAAAGCATGGCTGCAGATTTTTTTTCCTTTGCTAGCTTCCCTCTCCTAAATAGTCTCTCGCACACACACTTCGTTCCGAGACTTATAGACACACAAGCCTCTCACTTTTCCATGAGGTCACACCCTAAGATTTCTTAAAGGCAATGAAAAGTAAAAGTAGCCCCCACACAGAACCATCATCTACCTAGAAGCTAAATCAAGCCTGGGGGTGGTGAATGCTCTTCGGTCTCCAAGCCTTTGTTGAGAGGTAACGCGCACCGGACCACGTCGTAGGGATCTCCGCAGCTGCCCGCCCAACCTCTCCCCTTCCCCCTCCAGCCCTGCTCCACTAAGGCCCTCCAGGCGAGGTGGGGGTGGCGCAAGGGGAAAACCTCGCTTCGGCTTTGTCTCGGATCGTTTCCGCATCCCTCCTCTCCAGTTCTCGAACCGTTAGAAAACCCCTCTAAATAGGTACTTTACAGTTCCACAGACTCCCGGTTCCCTAAATACTTAAGTCTCTTTTAACAGCTTTCCGAAAATGTGCCCAAAAAAATATTTCTCAATTTCTCAGCATCAGAATGCTAGCCACAAATATGGGCTATATTCATACGTGCAAAACTTTAAGGGGCAAAGCTAACGAATGGAGAATGCAAGCCACTGGTAACATTACCCATGACTAACCTGGATTTTTCGTGTTCACATATTTCACCTAAATTTTAAAATCCTTACCTTAGCACCGATCTGGTTGCCACACTGTCCGGCCTGGATGTGCACGATTTCCCTCATGGCTTTAAGATAGGTACCGAGCAAGAAAAGATAATTATTTTTCTTTCTGGGCTGGTCTCAGGCTGAAAGGATGGAACGTGGCCCCGGAGGCTGCAGCAGCGAGATGCGACCACGACCGCAGGAAGGTTCTAAGAGGCAGGAGAGGCCGGCGAGCGCAGGAGGGAAGGCGCGCAGGGCGGGGCGCGCGTTCGCGCGGTCGGGGGCGGGAGATAGGCGGGAGCCCCTGGTCGCAGACAAAGCATCTCCAGCCCGGCGCTGATTCGACCACTCGATCACGTGCGAGACGACCATTGGTCTAGGAGCCAGTGGCGAGCGCAGTCCTTTTCGGGAGTTGTAGTTCTCTATTGTTGTCCACGCTGCAAAATGAAGTTAGGCATGGGTGGGTACTGTGGGAGGCTTAGTGGGTAGCTTGCGCGTGGGTGTGATTGTATTTATTTTTAAGGGAAAGTGACCTCTCACGAGATTCCTGTCCTCTAGTCCTGAGAGAGGTTTTTTGTGCTAAGAAGTTTTGGGAGGTCTGAGGTGTCCTCAATTGGGAGATGGGATAGGCACGCCCAGCAAGCTGCCCACCGCAGTAGATCTATCTGGTCAGGGCAGACTGCATAGCTCAGCGGAAAGTCCCGAGAAATGTGGCGTCCTGCCCTGATACATACTATCTAGCTCTTTGTGGTCCCAAGACAGGAACTTCAGTAAGCACCACTCACTCCCTCGCATCCCTCCTGTTTCTAAGGGAGTTGTCCCAAGGATGTTTCGAAAGAGAAACAAAATTGCAAGGACTTTTCAGACTAGAAATGTTGCCTGGGAGGGATGCTCATAAAGGGTGAAGGTGTAAATCTGTGCTTGGGGGTGGTGAGGTGGGGTTGAGCCTTTAGGACCACGGTGAAGACATCCTGGTCTTCTTGTCATTATAGATTGTGAATTAGAATTCATAATTGAATATCAGCGTCTTCTGGTGCCTTTCAAGACACCTGGGTTTTTGGTTGGTTGATTTTATTCACTAGGCGTGGCTGTGGCAGAATCCTGCAATTGTGAAAAAGGGGATAGGGGAACTGAATGGACTCAGATCAGAGCCCATAAGCTTCCCAGGGTTTCATCTGATAGAAACTAAGTACCCAAAAAGCTGTAAAGGGAGCCAGGCAGTGGTGGCGCTCGCCTTTAATCCCAGCGCAGAAAACAAAATGATTAACTAGAGTCTGAACAGGTGTGGTTCGCACTGGTGTTTTCCAATTTAGAGGCAGAAGGATCTAAGGAAGTTCAAGGTCAACCTGGGCTAATTAAGAGAGTTCCTAGACAGCCCGAGGTGCAGCTTCAGACTGTAAAATTAGCTCGTGCCCAACTTCCCAAGCAGTAGGGAGGTTGAAGCAGGATTCTTTTTTTTTTTTAATAATTATTTATTTATTATGTATACAATATTCTGTCTGTGTGTATGCCTGCATGCCAGAAGAGGGCACCAGACCCCATTACAGATGGTTGTGAGCCACCATGTGGTTGCTGGGAATTGAACTCAGGACCTTTGGAATAGCAGGCAATGCTCTTAACCTCTGAGCCATCTCTCCAGCCCCTGAAGCAGGATTCTTGACGTTGAAGGCTAACCTGGTCTACAAAATGAGAGTCTGTCTTGAAAACAAAACACATTCAGCTGGAGAGATGACTCAGCAATTAAGAGTATTTGCTGTTTTCGAGAAGACCCAGGTTCAATTCCCATCACCCACAGAAAGGCTTTCAACTATCCATGAGTCCAGTTTCAAGGGACCCAACACCCTTTTCTGTCCTCTGCAGGCACGTGGAACACAAATAGTGCACAGACAGCTATCCAAGCAAGGTACTAATACACATAAATATCTCTTTTTAAAAAATAGGAAACCGGGGGCTGGAGAGATGGCTCAGAGGTTAAGAGCACTGACTGTTCTTCTAGAGGTCCTGAGTTCAATTCCCAGCAACCACATGGTGGCTCACAACCATCTATAATGAGATCTGGTGCCCTCTTCTGGTGTGCAGACAGAACGCTGTATACATAATTAATAAATAAAAACTTAAAAAAAAATAGGAAATCGGGCAGTGGTGGCGCACCCCTTTAATCCCAGCACTCGGGAGGCAGAGGCAGGCGGATCTCTGTGAGTTCAAGGCCAACCTGGTCAACAGAGCAAGTTCCAGGACGAGCTCCAAAGCTACCGAGAAACCCCGTCTCGAAAAACCAAAAGAAAATGAGGAAAGCCGCATACGCCTTTAATCCCAGCACTCAGGATGATCTTTGTGAGCTCTAGGCCAGCTCTGGTCTCCTGGACATGCTCTAAAGCTACAGAGACACCCTGTCTCAAAAAACAAAAACAAACAAAAAAAAAAAAAGGAAATGAGGCTGGAGCGATGGGTCAGTGGTTAAGAGCACTGGCTGTTCTTTCAGAGGACTTGAGTTCAATTCCCAGCATCCACATGCAGCTCACAACTGTCTTTAACTCCAGTTCCAGGGGATCTGATACCTTTATAGCAACACATAAAGTTAAATGAAGTATTTAATAGAGAGCTGTGATAAGCAGTATGTAGAAGTGTTTTGGCCCAGACAAAGGCTGGAGGACCAGGGAGTTCGAGGCTGACCTGATGTGTCAGTTCTAAGCTTCACTATGCACATCGGTGAGGTACACAGTGAGACCCTTTCTCTGTCAGAAAGAAAATGTATCAAAAACATTGTTAATATTCAATCAATACCCAGATCAAGTCATCTTTTAAATAAAAGAACACTAAATAGCACTAATGTCGCCTTGTTCATTAAAAAATGTTTTGATTTTGGTGATGCTAACAATAAAAGTAATTACTTTTGGTTTCTTGAATTTGAATTTGTCCCATAAACAGTAGGAACATGGGGAAGGAATCCAACTTAGAGCTTCAACGTGTGCCGATTTTATTGTGAACATACCGAGAGATAACCGATGGGAAAGAACTCTAAACTACCCAAGTCCAATTTCTTGCTATGCTTTCATCTTTTATTATGATAATGAAACAAATTGTTTTATCATATTTTTCCCTTTTCCGTGTTTTGAAAGATGACACCTTTGAAGTTTTAGCAAAACAGTTTGCCTAGCCACGTTTGTTTTATTTAGGATTTTCCATTTAGGAAGGTGACCTCAAAATGTCCGTAATCTTAGACATATATATATATATATTTCTACTAAGTAGTCCAAACCAAAAAGAAATGAAATTCCTCTGCAATGGAGAGTTCTCAAGAGTCACGCCTACGGGCAGTTTTCCAATCTGCAACCTCCAGCCACGACTGCAGCCTGCAACCCCTCATTTCTCTTGAGCCGGCCGGCGCCATTTCTGGGATGACCGAGAAGGGCGCTCTGGCCCCGGGACGACGTCGACGGTACAGCCCTTCTAGCCGCCGGCAACTGGCGCCAGACTCTCTGGTAGGCATTTGGAAATCTGCGCGGGAAGTGTGCGGGTGGATGACGTCGCGCCGGTGGGTTGGGCCAGGGCGCTGGCCAATCACCGGGCCGGGTTCTTAGGTTCCCACCCCTTCCCGCCCCCCGCGTTTCCTCCGGCGTGTTTCCCGCCGCTAGCCACACTTTAAAGCTGTGAGGGGAGAGGCGGGGGCGGGGCTTCCTGCGCGGGATTTGAACCAATCGGCGCGCTCCGAGCTGTGAAAGACAGCTCCGGGAGCCAATCAGCGCATCGGCCCTCTTCCGGGATCCGCGTTCCCGCCACCTTGCCGGCGGCCGTTACTGGTGGCGCGCGCGCGGGGTTTCGTAGGTGAGTTCGCCCGCGCCCCGCTTACCTCCTCCACGCCTCCCGCGGGCCGGAGGGGCGTGCCTTAGGTGTCACTGGGCGGAGGTAATGTGGGCTGCCCATTTAGATCCTCACGCTAATTATGGCCCCGGCGTAGGTTCGGTGACGCGGAGTCTTTAGGCCACGAAGGAACACACTCGCGCGTGGGTCAGATTGGAGCGAGAGTCGTAGGCATCGGCTGGGTTGACAGGACGGAGTTTCCTTCTTGGGGTTCCCTACTTTCCCTGTCAACGGTTTCCCCTTGTGTGGCATCTTTATAGGTAAAACCTACCCATGCAATTTTGAATTTTTGTCTTTAATTTTTTCCCCTTAGTCTGGAGCTCTGGAGATGGAGCTCCCATGAGAGCAGGGTTTATTTTGGTTGAGGCTGTGTGCCAAATACCGCGAAAGGGACCAGGTGTCCATAATGTTGTAAAGTAGAGAAGCGGACCCCTGTGTGGGGGTGGGGAGATGCAGATACAGTCTCACCTGTTCCGATCTGGAGGGATTTGTGAAAGACGTGTTTGAATTTAATCCAAACAGTGTTGAGATCACGTAGGCTATTGCCAAGGCGTTATCAGGATTCTTAAAACCCATCTGTGTCGTTTCTCATATGAAAAAGTAATGGTTATATCCACAGGATTCTTCGGAAGACTAAATCAGTCAACTTTTTGACCCGGGCAAGGTGGCGCACGCCTTTAATCCCAGCACTCAGGGCAGAGGCAGGCGGATCTCTTAGTTCAAGGCCAGCCTGGTCTACGGAGTGAGTCCCAGGACAGCTAGGGCTACAGAGAAACCTGTCTTGGGGGCGGGGAATGGAAACAGTTTAACACACGTACATCTCTGTTGCATCTGTGGTTCTTTGCACTTCAAGCTGAGGTATACTGACAAGAGTGTATAAACCATGGACTTTGTACAGTTCTCTGTGTCCTTAGTGGTTAGATATAAAATAGAAAACAGTATATTTCTTATAGCAATTTCTCAACACCACACTTACACACAGGCGAGGCCTGGTTCTAAGGAAGGTGTCAGATCCCCTGGAACTTGAATTACAAACTTATGGGCTATGTGGGTTTTGGGCACTGAACCCAGGTCCTCTTGAAGAGCATGTTGAACTCTTTCTTAACCACTGAGCCATCCCTTCAACCGCTAAACTTGCTATTTTTTTATTTTTATTTTTTGTTTTTTTGAGACACGGTTTCTCTGTAGCTTTGGAGCCTGCGCTGGAACTAGCTCTTATAGTCCAGACTGGCCTCGAACTCACAGAGATCCACCTGCCTCTGCCTCCCAAGTGCTGGGATTAAAGGTGTGCCACCACCGCCCAGCTCAACTTGCTATTTTTTTTTTTTAAACAGGGTCTTGTTTGTTTGTTTTGAAGTGGGGTTTCTCTGTAGCCTTGGTTGTCCTGGAACTCATTCTGTAGATCAGGCAGGCCTCAAACTCACACAGATCCTCCTGCCTCTGCCTCCCACATGCTGCAATTAAAGGCGTGTGCCACCTCCGTCCAACTTAAAAAAGGGTCTTAACATGTTGGAGCGAACCTGGAGCTCCTGGACTCGAGCAGTTGCACTGCTTCAGCATGCTCAGTAGCTGGTGCTGTGGACTTACACCAGCTCAATCCAGTTTCTCATGCTTTTATATACTTTAAAGTCTAGCTCAGTGGTAGAGCATTTGCCTTGTGTGAGGCCTAAGTTTAGTCTCTGGTACCTAAAATCCCATAAAATACCCCTTTGTATGTAATGGTATTCTTGGACCTTAATTCTTTGTCATGACCAAAAGTATAAATATGCACATATGTATCGTTTGTTTCATTTTGGAGGACAAGGTCTTAGTACCCAAGGCTGGTTTCCACAGACAGGGTCTAACTACATAGACTATAAATACAAGACTAATCTTGAACTCACAGAACTCTGGCTGCCTCTGCCTCCCAAGTGCTATACCACGTGTGTATCATCGTGCCTGGCTAAGTCTCCCAACTCTTCATCTTCCTGCCTCAGCACCCCAAGTGCTGGGATTACAGACATATGACAACATGTTTGAATCAAAGATTTTTGTTTGTTTGTTTGTTTTTAGACAGGGTTTCTCGGTGTAGCCCTGACTGTCCTGGAACCCACTATATAGACTAGTCTAGCCTTGAACTTGGAGATCACCCATCTCTACCTCTCAAGTGCTGGGATTAAAGGGGTATGCCATTTACTACCTAGCCCCCAAAAAATTTGTTGTTTTTTATTTTGTATTAGTAGTTTTAAGTGTTGAACATATGCCCTCAAATAGGCTAGCCAAACAGTTTACCACTGACATATTCTTACAATCTGCCCCCCCAGTATTTTTTTTTTTTTTTTGGTTTTTTGAGACAGGGTTTCTCTGTGGTTTTGGAGCCTGTCCTGGAACTAGCTCTTGTAGACCAGGTTGGTCTCGCACTCACAGAGATCCGCCTGCCTCTGCCTCCCGAGTGCTGGGATTAAAGGCGTGCGCCACCACCGCCCGGCCTCAGTATTTTTTTTTAAATATTTATTATGTATATAATATTTTCTCTGTGTGTATGCCTGAAGGCCAGAAGAGGGCACCAGACCTCATCACAGATGGTTGTGAGCCACCATGTGGTTGCTGGGAATTGAACTCAGGACCTTTGGAAGAGCAGGCAATGCTCTTAACCACTGAGCCATCTCTCCAGCCCACACCCCCCCCCCCCAGTATTTTTACATACTTAAGAATGACTGACAGAAAAGCATCAGTCACCTCATGGTGGCTCCCATCTTTAATCCTAGCACTCAGTAGACAGAGACAGGTGGATCTTTGAGTTTAAGGCCAGCCTGGTCTACAGAGTGAGTTCCAGGAGAGCCCTACATAGAGAAACTGTGTCTGTGGAAAAACAGAAAAAGAGAAAGAAAAGCACCATCTCCATATGTATCCAGGCTTACCTCCAGTTATGATTTTCTCTATAAGCACTTATATAAACTAATAACAGGAACAATGATAATGTGTTTTCTTTACAGATCATGGAAAACACCCAGGTTATTGATTGGGATGCTGAAGAAGAGGAGACAGAAATATCCAATGGGTCCCTGGGGCATAGCTTGGAGCCTATAGGGCGGCTACGTCTCTTCAGTAGTGCTCATGGACCAGAAAGAGGTCAGGGGATTGTTGGCAGCTGAAATATGAATATGGGTTTTTTCTTTGCCTTAGAGGTTGTTGGATCATTGGTAGAACTTTATATGTTTCAAAAGGGATATGAATAATTATTCTTTTTTTTTTAAATTTTTTTTTCCCGAGACAGGGTTTCTCTGTAGCTTTGGAGCCTGTCCTGGAACTAGCTCTTGTAGACCAGGCTAGCCTTGAACTCCCAGAGATCCGCCTGCCTCTGCCTCCCGAGTGCTGGGATTAAAGACATGCGCCACCACCACCCAGTGTGAATAATTAATTCTACTAGGGATGGCAGAGAGGCCATGTGATTCAGGCTGGTGGCCTGCATTTTCTAAGAGTTGATTTTCTTTTGCTAGAAATTAAGAACTTGAAATAAAAATGCAGTATGGGTGCTGAAGAGATGACTCAGTGATTAAGGTACTTTCCTCCTCTTGTAGAGGACCTGGTTTACAGTCAGAGCACCCACATGATGGGTTATATGTACCTGTAGCTCCAGGGCACCTGCACAGACATGGTGGACATACACTCATACAGGTGCACACAAATACATAATAAAGAAATTTCTTTTTTGTTTTTTGGGTTTTTTTGTTTTTTGAGACAGGGTTTCTCTAGCTTTTAGACCTACAAAGAAAAAACTCGGCCAGGCATATAATTTTTGAAAAATTAAAATACATTGTGGCTTAGATATGGGTGTTGGTGATTGTGGAAGGACAATGGATATGTAATACAACTGAACGGTATATTCACAATGATTGAGATGCTTATATTTGTATTGTCTATGTTTTTGTTTTTCTATGTAGTTCTTTTTGTCCTGGACTCACTATGTAGACCAGCTTCAAACTCACAGAGATCCACTTACCTCTGCCTCTCAAATGCTAGAATTAAAGGCCTGTGCCACTACGCCCAGCCGTATTGTGTACTTTATCCAACGGAAAACACCCCTTGGGCATGGTAGTATCTGTGACTCCTGTATTGAGGGGGTGAATCTAGAGTTTGAGGGTAACCTAGACCACATAGTAAGTTTGAAACCAATCTGGGCTACATAATGAGACCCTGGATCAAAAACACAGCAAGGGCTGTAGTTCAGGGAGGAGTGCTTAGCTAGCATGCATAAAACTCTGTTTTCAAGTTTGAGCAATTAGAAAACAAGAATAGTGTGAGTAGATAAAATACTGCAGGTGAGTAATGATTGTAAGTGCTCTTTAGTCAGGTGGTGGTGGCGCAAACCTGATTTTAATCCCAGCACTCAGGAGGCAGAGGCAGGCAGATCCCTGTGAGTTCGAGGCCAGCCTGGTCTACAACGCTAGTTCCAGGACAGGCTCCAAAGCCACATAATGAAACCCTGTTTCCCCCCCCCAAAAAAAAAACCCAAAATAAACAAACAAAAAACCCACTCTGACCAAAAGTAAATGCTCTCCTATGCTGGTTATTTTTTAATCCCTGTAAGAGCTTTGAGTGAATAGTAGGGTACCATCTTTAGGCCAGGACTCCTCTGATTTTAATATTTCTGTTTGACCTATTCTTTTATATTTCTTTTCAATCCTTAGATTTCCCTCTCTACCTTGGCAAGAATGTAGTTGGCAGAAGCCCTGACTGCTCTGTGACCCTGCCTTTTCCATCCATCTCTAAACAGCATGCCGTGATTGAGATCTCTGCTTACAACAAAGCCCCTATCCTCCAGGATTGTGGGAGCCTCAATGGCACTCAGCTCGTAAAGCCCCCTAAGGTCCTAACCCCTGGAGTGAGCCATCGTCTGAAGGACCAGGAATTAATTCTGTTTGCAGACTTTCCCTGCCAATACCGTCGCTTGGATGTTCCTCCACCTTTGGTCTCTCGGGGATTTCTAACTATAGAAGGGACCCCCAGAATACAGGGAGAATCCCAGACCTCCCGAGTTTTACTGGCTGAGGACTCAGAGGAGGAAGTGGGTAAGTTTGTGCCTTGGGAGTGTGTGTAAATAGACAGGGATGGAGATGTAAGCTTTCCATTTATTCCTTCCCGTTCCTGCCAGATTTTCCTTCTGGAAGGTGTGTGGCAAATGGATCAAGAAATCCAACATCCCCATCAGCAACAGTTGTTCCGGAGAGGTGAGTACCAACCACCAGATAACCGAGTCTTTCATTTGTTTGGCAATCCTCTGGGTTCAGTTTGAGTATTGAGATAACAGGTTTGAGCCATCTTACCTGGTTTTAGACACCTGCACTTTTGAATAAGGAGTTAAAGTGTCAATCTTGAAGAGATGAGATGACTTTTTTTAAAGATGTATTTATTTATTATGTATACAGTGTTCTGTCTGCATGTATGTCACCAGATCTCATTACAGATGGTTGTGAGCCACCATGTGGTTGCTGGGAATTGAACTCTGGATCTCTGGAAGAGCAGGCAATGCTCTTAACCTCTGAGCCATCTCTCCAGCCTCCAAGATGATTCTCTTGAAAGGTGGAGCTGAGAGCCTAGGCATAATCATTTCCTCAGCTAAATTAAATTATGATGAGCATTTCTGGTATACTCGGTGGAGACAGGAAAAGCAGCTGCCAGCAGTAGAGTGCCTGCTCTTACGGCACTCATGGAAGTCATCCTGTGGATTCTTTGTCTTTGCAGTGATGAAGAGGCATCTTCTCCAGCCCCGAGAGTCCCTGGGCTGTCTCTGCCCTTTGACGTGGGCAGTGACACAGATGAAGAGCAGGGTCAGCAGCCGGCAGTGGGGGGATCCTCTTCAGCTAGGGCAGGTGCTGCTGCTGCAGAGGCTGAGCAGCCTGGAGTTAAAGGAATGACAGCTGGCATCCAGCTGGGACAGGCACAGCCTACTGAGCCAAAGTTCAAGGACACGAAAGTCAAGAGTGAGGCTGGCAGTGGAGCAGCTCAGGTTGGGTCAGTTCTGGAGAGGAGCCTCGCTCTTGGGGAGGACAGCGACACAGATGTGGAAGGAGAGGGGGTTCCTATGACCCCATGTGTAGGTCCTGGGAAGAAGAAGCAAATCCTGCTTGGAGTTGGTACAGGGGACCCTGGAGGACCTGGAGTGCGACATGTGCAGGGCAGCCCAGCCTCAGCTGTGGAGGAGAGCAGGGTGCCAGTGGCTGTCCCTTCAGAGACAAACCACACACCCATGGTGATTGACAGCGACACAGACGAGGAGGGTGAAGTCTCAGCAGCACTCACCTTGGCCCATCTGAAAGAGAGGGGAATTACTTTGTGGAGCAGAGACTCGGGCATGGAAGAGGTCAAGTCCCAACCCCAGGTCCTTGTAGAGCGAAGCCAGAGTGCTGCCTCTGGAAGAGACAGTGACACGGACGTGGAGGAGGGAAAGAGAGAAATGGTCCCTGACAGCCCCATGGACACAGAGAGCCAGCCTCCCCATAGAGCCAGAGATGGAGGTGAGGATGTGGACATGAACTCCCCTGGTGGCCACCTAGAGGGAAATCAGGCCTCCTCTGCCACAGTAGACAACAATGCTACACAAGTGGAGGAGGAAGTCCCGCCAGAGCCAGCTGTTACCCTGGGGGAGAAGCACCAGCTGCCTCTAGAGGAAGCCCAGCCTTCTGAGGAGGCCTGGGAAGCAGCTGTGGGGGAAGGCTCCTCTTCAGCAGTGGCAGATGTAAGAAAGAGCCAGCAGCCGGTAGCAGAAGATGCTGGGAGAGAGTGTGCCACAGCTGTTTCTGAGGCGGAGCGCACTCTTGAGGTGGGGGCCCAAAGCAGGTCACCTATTGCACCAGTGGAGCAGGTGGTGGTGTATATGGGTACTCTAGGGGATCCCACACAGCCACAGAGAGAGGGAGCACAAATGGGCAGAACCAAGACTGCCAAAGACTGCTCTGACGGTAAGTGCTGCCCTCTGCTCTGCCCTTGACCCTTGAAATAGGCTGTCTATAAGGTTAGAGGAGAACTGTAAAGGTCTTGAGGATGAGAGCTGATACTTTATCTGTCTCATATCTCTTCCCACAGAATCTGACGATCTGTGCCTTCCAGCTACCCAGTGCTTTGTAGAAAGGGAGAGCCAGAGCTCAGAAGGTAAGGACAGTAGAAGCTGGTGATTAGACTGGTGGTCCTTGAAAGACGGTACGGCCTAGATGGGGAGTGGGGCCTGGCATTCTGGGGGAGCTGTGTTCCAGCCATCTTTTTCTTGTGCAGCTCAGAGTTTGGAAGATGAGCCTACCCAGGGCTTCCCATGTACTCTGCCCCAAGAGCCTGGGCCTTCCCATTTTAGCCTTCAGACTCCAGGTATAACAAAGCCTCTCTGAACCCTCAGCTTCGTATTCTTTCTTGTTTTCTTCCTCTACATCCTTTCATGGTCTGTCTTGTTGGGAACTGTGGACCCCCAGACCCTGAATTTTCTGTAAACAACTTGTTTTCTTCTGCTTGCAGCTGCTTTGAACACAAGACAGGAGAGTGGTTTCTGGTGGGCTTGCAGCTGAGAGTTAGGGCATAGCCATTTGTCAAGGAGACCCTATATAAGCTGCCCTGGAACACAATACAGTTGGCATTCTTGAGGCATTTGTGGTGTTCTTGTTTCAAGAGTGACGTGTGTGTGTGTGTGTGTGTGTGTGTGTGTGTGTGTGTGTTTCATTCGGCAGCCCCTTGCCCAGCTTGCGAACCTTGCAGTAGTGCAGACAGTACGCTACAGCCTTATTACTGTAGTACAAGAAGTACAGTCGCTACATGACCATAGTACCACGTAGCGCAGGAATTACAAGTCTTATTTTAAATTTATCTATTTTTATGTGTATAAGTGTTTGCTTGCATGTACTTACGTTCACCATGTGCATGCCTGCTGCTCACAGAGGTCAGGAGAGGTTGTCTTAGCCCCTGGAACTGGAGTTAAGAACAGTAGTGAGTCACCATGTGATTTCAGAACTGAACCCAGGTCCTCTGCTAGAGCAACCAGTACTATTAAATTCTGAGCCATCTCTCCAGCCCCTCATTCATTTTAATTTGCTTGTTTGTTTGTTTGGAGACAAAGAGTCCATACAGCTGAGGATGAGCTTGAACTTCTGGTCCTCCGAGTGGTGGGATTATAGGTGTCCTAGGATGGACAGGGCTTCATGAGTGCTGGATGAGCTCTCTAGCAGCTGAGCTGCATCTCCAGCACCACCATTCATACTCTTTTGCTGTTCTACTGGTGCTCTCCATTTCATGAGGAAAAGAAATCCATAGCAGACATGTGATACACACTTGGGACGCAGAGGCAGGAGCTCAGAACTAGCCTAAACTATATAGAAAGTACGTTAGACCTTGTCTCAAAAAAAGAAAAAAAAGATGGAGCTGGGGCAGTGCTGGTGCACACCTTTAATCCCAGCACTTGAGAGGCAGAGGCAGGCAGATCTCTGTGAGTTTGAGGCCAGTTTAGCATACAGAGTGAGTTCCAGGACAGCCAGGGATACACAGAGAAACCCTGTCGTGGGGAGGGTGGGGGGTGGGGAGATGGGCTAGAGAAATGGCTGAATGGTTAAGAGTGGCAACTGTTCGGAGGACAAGAGTTCAGTTCTGGCTCCCATGTCAGGAGCTGACAACTGTACGCCCAGCTTCTGGAGATCCATGGGCACCCACACACATAATATACGCACATACATGTAAATAAAAATTTAAAAATATATCTTAAAAAATAAGACAGTAAGCTGGGCAGTGATAGCACACGCCTTTAATCCCAGCACATGGGAGGTAGAGGCAGGCGTATCTCAGTAAATTTGAGGCTAGCCTGATCTATAAAAATGAGTTTCAGGCCCGTCAGAACTGTTACACAGAGAAACCCTATGTCAGAAAACAAAACAAGACAACAAATAAAAGCAGGTTACTGGGCCTTACCCTGATTCTAGTTCAGAAGATTTGGGATTGGCCCAGAAGTCAATTTTTCCCCTCTGCAGGGGAACTCAGGGCCTTACACATGCCCAGGAGTACTCTCCTCGGGCACATACCCAATCCTTGTTTTTCAGAGATTATAATCTCCTAAATAGCACATAGTGTTTTAACTGCCACCCTGTTCCAGGCTTGCCTTTAGTAACCCATTTAGCCATTTGTGAGTGTGCCCTAGCTCTTTCCCTTATTGCCTTTAAAAAAAAAAAAACAACTTTATTTAACTTTATTTTATGGGCATTGGTATAATGATGTCAGATTCTCTGGAACAGGAGTTACAGACAGCTGTGAGCTGCCTATGTGGATACTGGGAATTGAACCCGGGTCCCCTGGAAAAGCAATCAGTGCTCTTAACCATTGAGGCATCTCGCCAGTCCCTTATTGCCTCCTTTACCTGCATCCCCATCTCCTTTTTCTGATCCTCTCTAGGTGCAGGTGCCCTGGATGTGCCTTGGGAGGTTTTGGCTACACAGCCATTTTGTCTGAGAGAACCTGAGGCCTCGGAACCCCAGCTCGCCACCACCCACCTTGAAGCTCATGGATCTCCTCCATCTCTACCTAGTGCACCACCAGGACACCAGTATTCGGTTCACACAGGGCTGTCGGGAGTTCAAGACAGAGAGATACAAACTATGGAGAAAGCCATGGGTATACCAAAGGAAACAGCAGACAGGGTGACCCCTGAGAGAGAGCCATTGGAAAGGAAAGTCAGGGAAAGAGCATCAGACAGTGAGAGAGAGGATGTGATGGGGGAGGAACTACCTCAGGTGACAGAGGACAGAGAGCCAAAGACGGTGCTGGCTAGAGATGGACAGGAGTCTAACAAGGGGAAGGGTGGGGATCCTGAAGGAAATAGGGAGAGTTTGAAGGTAGAAATGGAGATGTCCAAAGACACACAGAAGAGAGAGAGAGAAGTGGGGAAACCAGAACCAGAGAGAGAATGGGAGCCAGCTGGTTTAGAAAACCTAGATAGAGGGGTGGCTGAGGGAGGGAGCCATGATCAGAAAGAGCAGGTTGCCAGTCCAACACTAAAGCCTGGACTTGGCATGGGGGACCTTGAGGGACTGACATCAGCCCCGCCAGTCTGTGGGAGCCAGGGAGATGGAGGCAAGGGAGACCCTGTGAGCTCCGGGAGGCAGCAGAGAGGTAAGTGAGGTCGAGGGAGGCAGTGTGCTGTGCAGCCCTCATGGCATTGGTCCTACACTGCAGGCTGCACAGCACTCAGCCACTCCTGTTTCCACTCTCTGACTAGGCCGCTTGAGTTGCAAGATGATGTCTGCTGGAAAGGCTTCCGGGGTGAGCTAGCTCAGCTGCTTTTTGTCCTGCCCCTACTTCACAAGTCACCCCCAACCCTAGCAGCTTCTTTGTCTACCCAGCCTGCCTTTAATCTATTGCTGTTTTCTCACTGCATGTACATTTGTGCATGGCTGAGGGTGTGTGTTTGGGGAGGTGCATGAGGAAGCCAAGTAACAACTGGTGTGGTGTTCATCAGGAACCACCCAACTTTTGGGAAGGGTGGGAGTCAGGACCTTGAGCTGGGTTAGAATCTGTTAAAGTAGACTAGGCTGCTTGGCCAGCAAGGTCCCGGGACCATCCTGTCTCTACCCACATGGCTCTGGGATCGCAAGCTTATGTCACGATCCCTGACTTTTTTACATGGCTTCTGAAGCTCAGATTCAGATCCTAGTTGCTTGCCTTGTTTACTGAACTCTGCAATCCCATGTTCTCCGTTTTCTTCATCACTCATTAGTTAACTTCTGTTCCTGTTCTGCCACCCATTGTTCCCAAGTGGCCGTTTTCCTTTATTGACTCAGAAGTCTGTGCTTCTGCCCTCTGCCCACCCACCGGTGCAGAACACTGTACTAGAGTTATGAAGAGAGAGAGGCCTCTTATGGTATCCAAAAGATTGCTTCTTCTCCCAAGGAGTTCCTAGCCTAAAGAGAGGTCACAGAAAGAAGTGCCAGTGAGCATGTCATGACCATAAATAGAATCAAAGCCAGACATACTAATGGGCCTGTCATCCCAGTACTGGGCAGTAAAGGCAGGAAGATGAGTGGAGGGAGGACACAGCAATCACATGAGGCCCTTCAGGAACACTGAGAAAGATCAAGATTCATGCCCACCTCTTTCTTTTTTTTTTTTTAACTAGTTTTATTTTATAATTCATTGGTGTTTTGCCTGCATGTATATCTATGTGAGGGTGTCAGATCTTCTGGGAATGGAGTTACAAACAGGTATGAGCTGCCATGTGGGTGCTGGAAATTGAACTCAGGTCCTCTGGAAGAGCAGCTAGTGCTCTTAGTCACTGAGCTATCTCTCCAGGCCCACTGACCTCTTTCTTGCTACCTTTTATCACTTGCCTCTCCTCCTCCTCAGGGTGATCCAGAACCCCAAGCCCATTGCCTGCTTTCTCCAGTGCCTGAAGCTTCAGCTCCACCTCAGAGTCTCCTCACCTCTCAGAGCCCAAAGCAGTCTCCATCTCCACCTTTGATGTCTTCCCCTTCTGAGCCACACCTTCCTGAGAGTCTTCACACAGAGCCTCATGTCAGGCCTCGGCGGTCCTCCAGGATGACCCCCTCATCCTCTGCTGCCCTTAAGCCTTACACTGCCTGCCCCACAGACCTGCCTGCTGCCCCCAGACCCACATCTCAGGTCACTCGGAGCAGGGCAAATAAGTCCTCTGCCAGGACCCCAGAAGTGATTGTCCGTATAGACTCTGAGCTCCAGCCTCCCACCTCCACAGAACAACCTGCCATCCCCAGACCCACATCTCAGGTCACTCAGGGCAGCACAGATAGTTCCTTTGATAAGACACCTGAATCAGTTCTCACAGGTCCCGAAATCCAGCCTCCCACCACAGAACAGCCTGTTACCCCAAACCCTACACCTCGGGCCACTCGGGGCAGGCCAAGTAGGTCTTCCATCAAGACTCCAGAACTAAATGTCCCCACTAGCTCTGAACTCCAGCCTCCCACCTCCACAGAACAAGCTGTCATACCTAAGCCCACATCTCGGGCCACCCGGGGCAGGGCACGTAAGTCTCCTATCAGAACCCCAGAACCAGTTGTCCCCACTGTCTCTGAAATTCAGCTTCCCACCTCCACAGAACAAGCTGTCATACCTAAACCCACATCTCGGGCCACCCGGGGCAGGCCACGTAAGTCTATCAGGACCCCAGAACCAGTCGTCCCCACCGGTCCCGAACTCCAGCCTGTCATCTCCACAGAAGAGCCTGTCACCCCTAATCTCACATCTCAGTCCTCTCAGGGCAGGTCACGTAAATCTATCAGGACCCCAGTTGTCCCCACTGGCCCTGAATTCCAGCCTGCCATCTCCACAGAAGAGCCTGTCACCCCTGAGCTCTCATCTCAGGGAAGGGCACGTAGGTCTTCTGTCAGAACTGAAGCCAGCATCTCCACAGCCCCTGAACTTAACCCTTTCACATCTAGAAAACCTCCTGCCCCCAAGCCCACAGCTCTGGGCACTCGGGGAAGGACACGTAAGCCCTCCATTGAAGAGTCTAAATCAGTTGAACCAGTAGCCCCTAATTTTGACCCTCCCATCTCCACAGCCCATCTTGTTACCCCTGAGGTGACAGATCAGAGCACAACACTAAAGTCTTCACCGCTAAGTGCTTCCACAGTGTCCACTACCCCTGAACTGGAACCTGGTCCCCCAGAGCCCGTTCCTCAAGGCAGTCGCCGAAGGAGGCGCAAGGCTGTGGGGAAACAGGGCTCCCACATAGTTCCCATTGACCATGAGCCTCACTCTGCACCCTCTAAACCCGAGTCCCAGTCTTCAACCAACCAAAGCTCAGGGACATTAGAAGAAGCTGAGTTGATTACAGTCGCTCCTGAGGCTGCCATTGCTCAGGTTCCAGAGACCCCCCCTCACATTCTTCTGATGCAAAAGGAAGCAGCTGGGAGATCAGGGCTCACTCCCAAACCCCAGCCTGAGGCCTCTCGAGTCCACAAGAAGCCCTCCACTACCACAGACTCACCACTTCAGAAACGTCCCCGAAGACAAGTTCCCCAGATGACCATCGTCCCCAAGGAAGAAGATCCTCCAGAAATGCCAGTGAAGGAAGAGGTAAGAGTCAGCCCCCTAACTAGGAGCAAAAGCTACAGGACTCAAATGCCCACTGACAGGATTTTCAGCCTCAGGAGAGAGCAATTCCGGTACCAGGCAAGAGAAAGAGGGGCCGTGTGGAAGATGAGACCCAGGGAAACCCAAGTCGAAGTCGGCGGGCTAAACCTAACCAAGAAGCAGTAGCTCCCAAGGTAGGAAACCAGGGCTGGGGGCTGAGGTGAGTGCAGCTGATGTGGGTGCTGTGACCATCTTCACACTGTCCCCTAGGTCCTCTTCACAGGAGTCGTGGATTCTCGTGGAGAGCGTGCAGTCCTGGCTCTGGGAGGCAGTCTGGCCAGCTCAGTAAATGAGGCCTCTCACCTGGTCACCGATCGCATCCGCAGGACAGTCAAGTTCTTGTGTGCTCTGGGGAAGGGTATCCCCATTCTCTCCCTGAACTGGCTGTATGAGGTAAGAAGATGCTAAGGAAAGACTGCTCACCTACCCTCAGGAAGCAGTGACAGGAGTGGAGGTGGGGAATGGTGTGTTAGTGAGGCAGAGGCTGCTTTGAAGAGGTTTATTGTAAGGGCCTGAATGACTCGGTGGTAGCACACTTGCCCAGAGTGCTTGAAGTCTTGGGTGAGTCCTCAGCACTGGGAAGGAGAAAGAAGACATAATGAGTTCTCTTCAGATGAACCGTTGTTCTGCCTGTTCTTCCCCTTAGTCCAGAAAGGCTGGTCACTTCTTGCCGCCTGATGACTACTTGGTGACTGATCCTGAACAAGAGAAGAATTTTAGCTTCAGCCTTCGGGATGCCCTGAGCCGGGCTCGGGAACGGAAACTGCTGGAGGTGAGGGGCTGCCTTCTGCAACATGCCTGAGTCCTGCCCAGTGGCCTTCGCCTCTCAGTGCAGACACCTGTCTCCACCTCTCCTCTTTGTTAGGGCTATGAGATTCATGTGACCCCTCGCGTGCAGCCACCTCCAGCTCAGATGGCAGAGATCATTGGCTGCTGTGGAGGCACCGTCCTGCCCAGCATGCCCCATTCCTACAAGGTATGATGGGCGTGTGCACAGCCTGAAGGGGGACAGCTAGGAGGTGGTGGGGATGAGGACAGGGTGGAGACAAAGGCTGACAGGAGTGAGGGAAGAGAGCTGCTGGCACCAGTGGATATATACTCATAAAACAGCAGCCTGGACTGCGCGTGACTGTTCCCCCACCCAAACTGTTTTTTAAGATCTATATTATGCACAGAGAATAGGGGCCATCATGTGAGTGCTGGAAACTAAACCTGTTATTGCGAACCATCTCTCCAACCCCCATTTTTTTTTAATTAAAAAAAAATCCATATACTTTGTGCCCATATTCAGCAGTTTCGATTATGTATCCTTTTTTTTTTTTTTTTTTTTTTTTTTTTTTTTTTTTTTTTTTTTTTTTTTTAGTTTTTCGAGACAGGGTTTCTCTGTGGTTTTGGAGCCTGTCCCGGAACTAGCTCTTGTAGACCAGGCTGGTCTCGAACTCACAAAGATCCGCCTGCCTCTGCCTCCCAAGTGCTGGGATTAAAGGCGTGCGCCACCACCGCCCGGCATGTATCCTTTTTTTTAAAAGTCTGTAATCAGGGTGGCCTCAATCTAGCAGCAGCCCCTTACACTTAACCCAGCAGTTCTCGACCTTCTGACACTGCTGGAGGGTTTTTTTGGTTTGGTTTTGGTGGGAGGTTTTTTTTGTTTTGTTTTTTGTTTTTTTTTCCGAGACATGGTTTCTCTGTAACTTTGGAGCCTGTCCTGGACTAGTTCTGTAGACCAGGCTGGCCTCAAACTCACAGAGATCCTCCTGCCTCTGCCTCCTGAGTGCTGGGATTAAAGGCATGCGCCACCACCGCCCGGCTTGGTGTATGCAAATTATAATTATAAAAACAGCAATGGGGGCTCACATGGCAGCTGCTTGCCTAGGTAGCATATATAGCAGCTCTGGGTTTGACGCCTAGCACACATAAACTGGCCTGTAATCCCAGCATCTGAGGTAGAGGCAAGAAGACCAGAAGTTCAAGATCATCTTTAGCTACGAAGTAAATTTCAGGCCAGCTCAGTATGAAACCGCTTTTCAAAAAAGAAAGTGGAAGGTAGGCTGATCTGTTTTGAGTTAACCTTTGGGGCAAGAATACTTGATAGGCAGGCCAGTGTACTTCATGTATGCTTTGTATGTTTGTGCGCGCATGTCTGTGTGTATGACTGTAGATATATATAGTCTCGGTTCTGAGGCTGCTTAGGGCATCCTGATCCATTCCTAGGTTCCTTTCTTCCTAACTCTGTCTCTTCTGCTCCTCACAGCCTCAGCGAGTTGTCGTGACCTGCACTGAAGACCTTCCTTGCTGTGCTGTCCCCACTCGCCTGGGGCTGCCCCTCCTCTCTTCTGAGTTCCTCCTGACTGGAGTGCTGAAGCAGGAAGCCACACCAGAGGCCTTTGTCCTCTCCAATTTAGAAATGTTATCTTCCTAAAAAATACAAATCTACCAGCAAACACTCCTAGAAAACACTTGGAAAAGAAACATAAATACACAATTAAGACCCAGCATGGTAGTCCACACCTTTAATCTGAGCACTTGAGAGGCAGAGGTAGGCAGATTTTTGTGAGTTCCAGGCCAGCCAGGGCTACATAATAAGATCCTTTCCCAAAAAACAAACAAACAAAAAACCCTCAGGCCTTCACAAAGACCTAAGGTATTGGGAATGTGCGGGTAAGGCCACAGAGCTTTTGAAAAAGAAAAAAATAAAAAAGGACTTTTTTCCCTAAGATGTCCAGTTTTATATTGTCCAAACCCAAGCTGGGGGTAGTTGTGTGGCAGAGCACTTGTCGTCGTGGTGAGGGCCCTGCTTCAGTCAGCAGCCTGCAGCTGCTCTGGTGAAACTGCTGTTCCAGGCCCAGCACCCTGGTGGGCCTGTTCTTTGGAAGCTGTCACTTCCCTTTTCTTCCCAGGATTCTTGTTTGTTTTGTTTTAGACAGTAGCTTTTGGAGTCTGTCCTGGAACTAGTTCTTGTAGACCAGGCTGGCCTCGAACTCACCGGAGATCCCCCTGCCTGTTGGGATTAAAGGCCGAGTGCTGGGATTAAAGGCATGTGCCACCAGTGCCTGGCTCTTCCCAGGATTCTTACTTTACTAAGTAAAGCAGCTCCCAGGAGTGCCTGACTGAGAAGATGCAAGTGGCTCACCGCATGTTTTCTGGTCTGTGACTGGCCCAGTTAGAAAGGGTGTTCATGTGCTTTTGCAATGCTTGCTGTTAGCTGTGGTCGTCTCTGTAGGTTGGCGCTCACGCAGCCTGCCTGATGGCGAGTTTCTGGTGTGGCAACACAGACAGTCTGAACTTGCACTCCTTCATCAACATTGATTTAGAGCAAATTGTATTTGTTTTTAAGAGTTGGCCACTTTCCAAGATGTGGAGAGCATAGAACTCTTGGGCACTGCTAGTATTTGGTTTAGCCTCCGCAATGAACAGTTGAAAAGTTCCTTTAAAGTTGAGGGCAAAGTTAAGTCACTCGCTCAGTTCCTGTAGTTCCACTACTTAGGAGGGTTGAAGCAGGAAGTTCACAAATTCCAGTTCAGACTGGGCTACAGAGTAAAACCCCTGCCTTGAAAAGTTTTTTTTTTTAATGTTTTTTTGTGGTTAGCTTTCATAATTTTTACGATAGGTCAGTATTCTTTTGACCTACCTGCTTACCATATGACCAGCAATGCTGTTCTTTCTCCTATTGGAAAATTCTATACTTGACCTCTTATCTGAACAGTCCAGGTAGAGGCCAGTGGGATCAGAAGTTCAAGGTCAGCTTTGGCTACTTAGCAAAGTAGCCCAATCTAAAACTACAAGACTCAACAGTGGAAAACAGGCACTTGATAAATGTTTTTGTTTTTTTGGGTGGGGCTTTTTTTCTTTATGCTTGATAAGCAATGATTTTGCCGCTATGCCTCATTCCCAGTCCCTTATTACAGAAATAAATACAGAAATAGTATAGATGACTGGGTAGTGTTAACACACACCTTTTATTACAGCACTTGGGAGGCAGAGGCAGTTAGATCTCTTGAGTTCGAGGCCAGCCTGGTCTACAGAGCTAGTTCCAAGACAGCCAAAGAGGGCTGTTACACAGAGAAACCCTGTATTGAAAAACCAAAAAGAGAAACTGTAGATGTTTGTCCAGCAAAGATGAAATATGCTGTGTGTACCAAAAGGAATGCTCAGACATGAAGTAAAAACCCAGTATTTGATGATGAGTGTCAGGGACACTCAGGACATTTGATTCTACCTGCGTGATAATATCCAGGATAGGTGAATGCACCAAGTTAAGAGTACATCAGTGCATCCCAGACTCCAAGGATGGGGAGAGTTTCACTGTGGGGAGCCAGAAAGAGGAAGTGGTTGTACATAGTGCAGAATATCAAATGCTACTGTACTAAATGCTTTGCTACATGAATTTCATTTCAATAAAAACATAGTTGCTAGCTTTGTATACTTTTCTGCTGTGAACTGTGTTAGAAAACTACTTTGGGGGGCTGGAGAGATGGCTCAGAGGTTGGGAGCACTGGCTGCTCTTCCGGAGGTCCTGAGTTCAGTTCCCGGCAACCACATGGTGGCTCACAACCATCTGTTCTGACATATGGCGCCCTCCTCTGGCATGCGGGTAGAGGCAGAGTGTTGTATACATAATAAATAAATAAATTTAAAAAAAAAAAAAAAAGAAAACTACTTTGGTGGAGTATATATAGCCTGCTTTCTCTCCATGTGGTAGGCGTCGTTTTGAGCCCTGCTCTCGCTAGGCAATTGCTTTACAACTCATTTATACCCCAAGTATATGCTGAAACTTTATGATTTTTCTTTTGGGGGGGTGGTGCTGGGGGTTGAATCTAAGGTAAGGCTTGCAGCAATATTGCTCAAGTAAATGTTTCACCACTAAACTTTAGTCCTGGACCTTTATTAATATAGTGCCTGTGGAAACCGGAAGTCAGCCTTAAATGTCCTTCCTCAGGAGTCCATTTTTTCTTTGAGACAGGGTATCTCACTGGGACTTGAAGCTCCTGGTTAGGCTAGGCTGGCTAGGCCAGTGAGCCCTAGGCATCTGCCCTTCTAGGTCTTTTTTGTAAAAAAAAAAAAAATATTTATTTAGTATACAATATTCTGTCTGTGTGTATGCCCACAGGCCAGAAGAGGGCACCAGACCCCATTACAGATGGTTGTGAGCCACCATGTGGTTGCTGGGAATTGAACTCAGGACCTTTGGAAGAGCAGGCAATGCTCTTAACCTCTGAGCCATCTCTCCAGCTCCCCCCCCCCTTCTAGGTCTTGAATTATGAATGTTTTTAAGGGTGAAGCAGGATAAAGAGAAACCGCAAAGCTTAGTGCAATCCTCGTTTTCCACCTACAAGCCCTTCTGGGACCGCTCAGAGCTCCTAGAACAGTGGAGTTAGACTGTGGTGCTCCAGTGCAATCCTGGCACTAGGCGGCAGAGGCAGGAACATCAATCAGCTCAAGACTATTCTCAGCTACATAATTGCCAAGTTTGACACTAGCTTGGGCTACATGAAGATTCTGCTATTTAAATAAGTGGAGAGAGCAGTATGCAGACAGAACCTCCTCAAAACTCAAAAAGACTGATATCTCGGACGCAGCCCATTCAGTACAAATTTCCCAAGCCGAGCGCAGGGTGGGGAGGAAATGCGCTTTACAATGCATGGCAGTTTGATCCAGAGGCTGTGGGAGCGCCCAGGCTGGGTGCTGCTAGGATGTTCCTCTATCCCTCAACTTGAGGGCCTTGCCTTTGCTTGTCGTGGGTATTTTTATCTCCCTGGCCCTGCTCTATCTGTAAACTAAAGGAATAAGGGGCTGGAGAGATGGCTCAGAGGTTTAGAGCATTGCCTGGTCTTCCAAAGGTCCTGAGTTCAATTCCCGGCAACCACATGGTGGCTCACAACCACCTGTAATAAGGTCTGGTGCCCTCTTCTGGGCTGCAGACATACACACAGACAGAATATTGTATACATAATAAATAAATAAATATTTTTAAAAAAAACTAAAGGAATAAGTTCGTGTCTTCTGAGGACCATGTACTCGGATAGCTACAGTGGGGACAGATCCTTTCACCACCTGGTCTTTTTTATTTCTTATGGCCCTTTTGGACCGGGTCTCTATGTGCAGTCTAAGCTAACTTCAAATCTCCCTGCCTCAGCCTTCTGAGTAGTGGAATTACAGGCACAAACCATCACGAACAGCTCTAAAACGACCACTAAACAAAAATCTATGTTGGGCGTAGTGGCGCCGCCTGCAACCCCAGCAGACCAGGGACTGAGGTCTGGTTTGCACGCAAGGGAGGCTCTGTCTTCACTTTCCACTCCACATGAACACCGGCCGCACTGAGGTTCGACCCACGCGGGTGGCTGCAGAGCCGCTGCCCTGACGACGACTAGGGTTCCAGGCTCCGCGCTATGACGCGCCTCTCGCGGTCCCCGCCCTGAGGCCAGCGCCCCACGAAGGCGGAACCTGGGCGGGGCCAGCAGCCGCGGGAACCCCGAGCCCGCCTCCTCCGCAAGCTCCTAGGCTCTCGCCATGGCCCCGGCGCTGCTGCTGGTCCCAGCGGCCCTCGCCTCCTTCATCCTGGCCTTTGGCACCGGAGTGGAGTTCGTGCGCTTCACCTCCCTGCGGCCGCTGCTCGGAGGGATCCCGGAGTCCGGTGGTCCGGGTGAGCCGCAGGGATCCTGGGCAAGCCGAAGCGGAGAGGAGGAGCCAGCGCAGCGTGGAGAGGGCGGGGCGTGGAAACAAATGACAGGGAAAGGCCAAAACTGCGAGGCGCCAACGGGAAGGGAACAGAAGGCTAAATCAGAAACTCCAAGATTAGTCCGTCCTGTGTAGAAGCTGGGGAGTGAGGACTGACCGAGTAAGGGCGCGGTGGGGGTAGCGTTTGTGGGGAAAACTAGGAACGGGAAAGATGAAAGGAGGAAACATTAGGAAACCGCGACAGTGGGCCTGTGGTAGCTCACACCTTTAATCCTAGCATTCCAGAGGCAGAGGCAAGGCGATCTCTCAGTTCAAGGCCCGCCTGGTCTATTGAGTAAGGGTTATGTATGTAGAGAGACCCTGTCTCAGAAAAACAAAAAAGAAAACTACACCAAAGGCAATTTCTCTAACCTTGCTCTGTGTGTGTGTGTGTGTGTGTGTGTGTGTGTGTGTGTGTGTGTGAGAGAGAGAGAGAAAGAGAGAGAGAGAGAAATAGAGAGAGAGAGAGAATATGTGGAGTGTGTGCTTGTGTTTCTGTTTGTGTGTGTGCAGGTGCAGCTGAAGGGAGCCTTGAGTGTCTGTCTTCAGGGTCTAGCCACCTTATTTTAGACAGGGTCTTACTATGTACCCTCAGCTGGCTTGGAACTCAAAGGTCCACCTGCCTCCGCCTCCCATGTATTTTGGGGACAGATTCTGTCACTGACACCAGAAGCCTATCAACTAGGTCAGATGGGTCCCCTGGATCTGGGGTTATAGATGGTTGTGAGCTGCTATGTGGGTGCTGAGAAACAAATTGGTTCCTCCGGAAGAACAGCAGGTGTTCTTAACCGCCAATCCATGACACCAGCCCCTCTGGAGTTCTCCTGCCTCTGTCTCCCCAGCACTGAGATTATCGGCATACCCCACCATGCCAGGCTTTTTGCAGGGGTGCCAGGGATTGAATTCAGGTGCTTACATAGCACTACATGGACTGAACCATCTCTCCAGCACTCCCGCATTGGTTTTAATAATGACCCTGCCGGCATTCTAAGAATCTTCCCCAAAGAAGGCTAGAGAAGGAACAGGAAATTAAACTGGGCTTGGCCTTGACAAGATCTTGAAAACTTCAGGGACGTGGAATAGGGCTCCAAAAGAAGATGAGGGTAAGGGGAATGTTCTAGCCTTAACTGATCCTTTGTCCCTGTCTTCCCTAACCAACTCCCTCAGATGCCCGCTATGGGTGGTTGGCTGCCTTGCAGGACCGAAGCGTTCTTACCTCCCTGGCTTGGGATCTTGGGCTTCTGCTATTGTTTGTGGTGCAACATAGCCTCATGGCAACTGAGACAGTGAAGGCGTGGACATCCCGGTACTTTGGAGTCCTTCAGAGGTCACTGTACGTGGCCTGCACTGCGCTGGCCTTGCAGGTATGAGGCCTTGGCCACGGGAGACATAATTCGTGGCGTGCTTACACTGGAGGGACAAGACGAGTGTCTCGAAAAACCAAGAAAAAAAAAAAAAAGAAAGAAAGCAGAAGATGCGAATCGCGAATCTCGGCTCCCCCAGAGCACATGCTCCATTCATCAGCAGAGTCCTGTGTTTCTGACATTCCGCAGCACAGCCTGAGGAGTCTCACCCTTGCAACTTTGTTCATGTTGTCTTGTTTCAATTTGTTTCTTTGTTTCTCTGCATATCCCTGGGTATCCTGAAACTCCCTCCTGCCTCCTTGAGATCCACCTGCCTCCGCTTCCTGAGTGCTGGGATTAAAGGCCTGCGCCACCACTGCCTGGTTTGCTTCAAATCTTAAATCCTTCTTAGTTCCCGTCTTCCAAACCTAGGTCTTCAAGAGAAGAAGCCTTCCAATTAGTCTTCTCACTGGGTGTTTGTCATAGGCTAGTTTGGTAGGCATCCAGCAGCCCCCATCCCATCCGTTTTGTAAATCCTGTATAGAAATGGATCATCCTCATATCCTCCATACCCCATCCCGAGCTCTCTTCATGATATTTATTGTTTATACTCAGAGGAAAGAGCGGTAGGTTACTGTGGAGCCAGGGAGATCACTGGCATGCTTGGTTTCTCATCTTTCCCCAGCTGGTGATGCGGTACTGGGAGACTGTACCCAGGGGCCCAGTGTTGTGGGAGGCTCGAGCTGAACCTTGGGCCACCTGGGTGCCCCTCCTCTGCTTTGTGCTCCACGTCATTTCCTGGCTCCTCATCTTCAGCATCCTTCTGGTCTTTGACTACGCTGAACTCATGGGCCTCAAACAGGTGAGGATCCCACATCCCTGCCTGAGTCTACCATTCTCTCCCTCCCATACTCTGATTGCTCTTGGTTCTCTAGTCCCTTGCCTCCTTTTCTGATCGTCTCTGGGCTTGAGGAGGATGCCTGGGCCAGAGGCTCTGGCTTGACTTCGGGGCTCTTCCCTCTCTCCTAGGTATATTACCACGTACTAGGACTGGGTGAGCCGCTGGCTCTGAAGTCTCCTCGGGCTCTGAGGCTCTTTTCCCACCTTCGACACCCAGTATGTGTGGAACTTCTAACGGTGCTGTGGGTGGTTCCCACCCTGGGCACTGACCGCCTCCTCCTGGCTCTTCTCCTTACCCTCTACCTCGGCTTGGCTCACGGGCTTGACCAGCAAGACCTCCGCTACCTTCGGTCTCAGTTACAAAGAAAACTCCAGCTTCTCTCCAGACCCCAGGATGGAGAAGCAGAGTGAGGAGCTAGCTCCATTTCTAGGTCCTGTTCTTCCTCAAAAATCCCTTAGCTTCCAGACCTTTTGATACAGACCAGAAGCTGGAAACCATGTGCTGAAGGGGCTGTCACTTCCCCTGCTTGAGACCTCAGTTCCAGGGTCCAGATCCCCTACTCTAAATTTAGAGTTTCAGTCACTGGCCTCCAGGGTCCATTTCTCACCAACCAAGAGTGGGTACAAAGTCATGTCATCTCTTGGGGTTAACACAAGGCCTTGAGCACTCCCTCCTCTGGTGCTGTTATTGGTTCTGCACCTCAGGGATCCCCTTACTAGTTTCCACTTCAAGAGCTATGCTAGGGCCAGCCCGCAAAGTTTGCAGGTAGTGGATATCTCTTGTACCACTGTGCGTCTTCCCCACTCCTGCCATCATTTCTCTACCTCCTTATAGGTCCTGCCCTACAGATCCTAGGTGTCTCCTGTTTTTTAACTCGGGCTGACTCAGGGCTCCCTGCTCTCTCAAAAAATTAAAAATTTCTACGTATGGTACCCAGTTGTCTGTCCATGTCTTTCAAGCCGCCGGACCAAGTGTGGGAAGGAAGCTGAGGCCAAGTTCTTGTGGCAGCAGCCTCTGACGACCGCTGGGGTGGGGCCACACCCCACGGGCCCGCCCCCATGTCCCAGTCACCCAGTCCTGCTTCTTCCAAATATTACAGTTTCTCCGCGTAGAGATCAGGGAACCCATGGGAGACAGAGTATCTCTGGGAGGGGAGCAAACTCCCAAAGCCATTTTTCCTTAGACTCTGGGGCCTGGCAGCCGCCCACACCACCACGGTAACAAAGACTGGCCAGGGAAAGCAAAAGCACGGGGAGGGGCGGCGAGTGATGGGAAGGGCGGGTCTGACTCCAAGCAGCTGCCGCTTCCTCCCCATGTCCCTCAGGGGGCCTGAGTCACGGGCCGCCGCCCCGGGTCGGCCAGCTGGAGCAATAGGTCTGGACACCCAGCTTCTCCAGGGCTGCCAGAGGAAGTGGGTGAGGGCCTCTGGAAACAGAAAACGAAGAGCTGTGGATTGCCACTGCAAGAGAGGAGTGCCACGAGAGTCCCACGCGGGAAGGAGGGCAGCGAAGCCCCGCCCTTCGCCCGGCTCCGCCCTGCGCCCCCTTCCCTCGCCCCATTGTCCGTAGACAAAGCGGTCGCCGCCCCCGCCTGGCCCCCGTCTGAGTCTCCGTCCCTCCTCCTAGGCGCCCTCTTCCCTCCTCCTCTGCTTCCCACCCTCCCTCCAGATCTCCCTTTGACTCTCTCCTCTTCCAACGCCTGGCTCCACCGCACCTCCTCCTAGGGACCACAAGGCGTGTAAGTTGACTGTGGGGCTCCCACTTTAAGAGAAGTGTCTCCTGATCTCCCTTGGAGTGCCTCCCCTTTGTGCAGAGATTGCATGTCCGTGCAGTTCCCGCGGGTGCATGGCCCTCTGGGTCAAGGTCCCCCTGAGAGCGGGGTCCCTGGTTGGGGACAGCAGAGGCATGAAGCGGGTCCTCCGAGCGTCCGGGTCCTAGGGCGTAGTTGGTGGGGAGGCAGGCGAGGTTGAAGGGACTGGACGCGGGTGGACGCCAGAGTTCTGAGAATGCGTAGGCAGCACACCCGCTCGGGTACCAAAAGTCCCCGAGGAGGGTATTTCCCCTGACCCGCCTCTGGGGCGGAGTACGCGGTGGGGTGGGGGCCGGACTGAGGGGCGGGGCCGAGCGCAGCCGGGAAGGCAGCCGGGACCGGCGGGGCCCGTGCGTAGAGGCGCCCGCTCCCTTGCCGGCTTTCCGCTCTCCCCTTCTCCCCCGGACCTCTGCCCTCTACATTTATCCTCACCTTCTCACATCCCCTCCGACCCCTCCGCCCCCTCGCCAGCCGGTTCCCTTTTCTTTCTTCCCACTTACCTCCCCTGGGTACCGGGGGTAGGCAGCCTCGATTGAACCCGCTCACTTCTCAGCCCCAGTTTCCCCGTCTTCTCTCTCTCTCTCCTGCTTTTCCTTCCCTCTCTTTCTCATATCTTAGGGACTGTCTAGTGCCTACAAACCCCCAATCTGGCGCTGCCTCTGCCCGGAATCTCGACTCTTCCTCTCCCATTATCCCCACCCCCAACTTGGCACCCAGCTTTTCTCTTCACTTTTTTAGCTCTCGCCTCTTCTGCCCTCCCTCCTCTCCCTGTTCCCCTCTATCTTCATCCTTAGTTCCACTGTCCTCAGTTCTTAGTCTATTCCCGCATCACTTCCTCCTCTCCCACCCCCATTCTCAATCCCCTGGCCCCTCTGAAGCCTACCCTTTCTGTTCCTGTCCCCCAGTGCTCTCTCCTTCACTTCCAGTGATCATGACTGCTATCCCAGATTGGAAGCTACAGTTGCTAGCCCGGCGGCGGCAGGAGGAGGCAGCAGTTCGTGGCCGTGAGAAAGCAGAACGGGATCGCCTGTCCCAGATGCCAGCCTGGAAGCGGGGAATCCTGGAACGTCGCAAGGCCAAGTTGGGCCTGCCTCCTGGAGAGGCGAGCCCTGTGCCTGGGACCGCAGAGGCTGGACCTCCGGACCCAGATGAATCCGCTGTCCTCTTGGAGGCTATTGGGCCAGTACATCAGAACCGATTCATTCAGCAGGAGCGACAACGGCAGCAGCAGCAGCAGCGAAATGAAGTACTTGCTGATAGGAAGCCTGGGCCTCTGGAGGCTCTAGATCGGAGATCAAGTCCTAGTAATTTAAGAGAGCAGAGCCCCAAGGGAAGAGAGTCAAGAGAAGAGAGGCTAAGTCCCAGGGAGGCCAGAGATAAGAGGCTGTTGACAGGGGGAGCCCAAGAGTCATGTTCCAGGACTTCGGACGCTCGAGACTGGAGGCAGAGCCCTGCAGAGGCTCAGAAATGGAGGCTGAGCCCTGGAGAAACTCCAGAGGAGAGTCTGAGATTAGCAAGTCCCGGAGACGACAGTCCCAAGAGAAAAGAGGTATTGGAAAGCAGACTGAGCCCCGGGGAATCTGGCGACCAGAAGGCCTGCCTGACAGAGGCCCATAAATGGAATCTTGACCTGAAAGAACCCCAGGAACAGAGCTCAATACAGCTGGAGGCCACAGAGTGGAGACTGAACTCAAGAGACGAGGGGAAAGACTACTTGGAGGAGTGTGGGAGGAAGGAAGAAAAACCGAGTCCGGGGATTGTCCTAGAACACTCTCCAGTGACAAAAGAGGGCCAAGACACCATCTCTGGAGAAGTGGAGACTGCTGCTGAGGGGAGACCTAGCCCTGTGGAGGATGGAGACAGGATCTCAAGACCCACAGAAGGCTGGAAATGGACCTTAAACTCTGGGAAAGCCCGAGAATTCCGGGATATAGAGACACGAACTCAGAAGCCGGATCCTCCAGCATCTTCAGAGAAGCACCTGGGGCCTTCTGGTTTGGAGGCTGAAGAGGAGGCTAAGGAGGAGGCGGGGGCTCAGAGCAGGCCTCTGAGAGCCCAGCAGAACCTCCGCTCTGGGCCCTCCCCCCTCCCACCAGAGCATGCCGGGGCAGGGACGGAAGGCTCCAGACAGCAGGAAGAGGAAGCAGCAGAACCCCGGCCCCCAAAGACAGCCCCTCTGTCTCCCCCACCCCCAGCCCCAACTGCCCCCCAGCCCCCTGGGGATCCCCTCATGAGCCGTCTGTTCTATGGGGTGAAGGCAGGACCGGGGGTGGGGGCCCCCCGCCGTAGCGGACACACCTTCACTGTCAACCCACGGAGGTGTGTGCCCCCTGCCAGCCCAGCCCCACCGGCCACCTCAGCTACAGCTGATGCTGCAGGGCCTGGATCCGGGAAGAAGCGGTACCCAACTGCTGAGGAGATCTTGGTGCTAGGGGGCTACCTCCGTCTCAGCCGCAGCTGCCTTGTCAAGGGGTCCCCTGAAAGACATCACAAACAGGTAGGAAAGCTGCCACGCCTGACTGCGTAGAAGTCTCCTTCTAGCTCTGACTGGATGGCTTTTTAAATGTTCCTGTCTTCTACTCTTTACTCCTGCCACCTCCCTTCCTCCCTCTGCACACACACCCTTCCTCCGGCTATCCCTCCTTTCCATTCATTTCAGAGCACCAAGGATTCTGCCCAGCAGTCAACAGCTGTGTTGGGGTGTGTGGTTTTCAGGGTGTGTCCGGCCCTGGTCCTTCTCCCTCCCTCATGCTCAGTCCTCCTTTTCCTTTTGAGCTTTTGATCCAGGCAAGCCCGGCTGGTATGAGAGATGAGACTACCTTTGTGAAAACGGGGTGAATATACCCGGGAGGGCAGAGAATGTTGAGGCAAGAAGTTCAGGGAAGTTGGAATGAGCGTCTCAGCCCCACGAAAGAGGAGACCAGACCTACCCGAGGACATCCCAGGACAGAGGGGCGAGTGAGATGGAGCTGAGCTGGCTGAAGAGCAGAGAAGAGGCTTTTAGACCCCAAGTCGCCCCCCCCCGGAAAGGCATACAGAGGCCATTTGAAGTGGGTGACCTCGGGGTTGCCTGTTCCCCCCCAACTGGGCAAATGTTAGACAGTGCTTTCCTTTTCTCTGGGGACAAGCAAAGCCTTCTCCTCTTCCAAAATATCCCAGTCCCTTCCCCCATCTTTCCTCCCTGGGCTTCCCTTCCCCCACAGAACTGGCTCAGCCTTGGTTTTCCCCTCTGTCCCTCCTCCCCCTGGCCTCTCCCTCCCCTTGGGGTAGAAAAAGAGAGAAGTTCACTTGCACTGAACTGAACACGGACTGGCCCTGGCCCTGTGGGAGTTGGGGGCGGGGGTGGGGCCGAGGCCAGCAGAGGGTCAGAGGTTAGACTGGAATGCAGACCTGCAAGGAAACACTGGACAGGGTAACTTTCCCTCTGGCCCCGGCCCAGCTCCTGCCTCCTAAGCACCAATCAGTTTTCTATGTGAGAAAAATCTCTGGAGAAAGAAAGGGCCACACTCAGCCGCCTCAGACCCAAAGGTTCCCCACCCAACACACATCTTCCCAGGGCCTGCCCGTGACGCCTGCTCCTGCTTATTCTCTGTAACCTGTGTGTGTGTGTGTGTGTGTGTGTGTGTGTGTGTGTGTGCGTGCGTGCGTGTGCGTGTGTTTGGTGTCAGTAGGAGATCATAAGGCCCGAAGATCAGGGCTGAGCTCAGGGATCATTTGATTCTCCCCATGCATCTTTGTGTTTTTAATTTATGGACAGAGTATTCATTGTCACGATAGCATTATTGAATATGACTTTTGTTCTCTCACCTCTGTCCCAGCTTCACTAAAGCTCCAGCCCTCCCGGGGTGGCACCTAGGAGTGCACCCTGAGCCCTCAGGCTCCTATTGGCCCTCTCTTCTCTGTACTTGGCAGATATAAAGGAAATTCTCCCAGGGTGAGGCATGCAGAAAAGTCACTTCCTCCCTGGCTTGTGACTTTGGGAAGTGAGCAGAGGGAGGCTCAAGGCTTTGTGGCCCAAACCTAGGAACCATCTGGGGGAAGCCAAGGAGCCTAGGTGCGGTGCAGGACCTGTGATGGTCACCATACCTAGGTCATCAAGTAGGAGGGGCGGAAGTAGACCTTCCAAACAGGAAGCCTGGGGTGGGGGCCGGAAGGCTGGTGGGACAGAGTGGGAACACTGGGCCTGGGGGCCTGCCAGAGCTGTGCTCAGGATGTGGTGAGAGAATCAGGAAACAGCCTCACTGGGGTGGGGGTGGGGAGGAGGCAGCCAAGTTCCCTAGGCATGACTGTCTACCTCCCTCAGCCCTCTTTCTAAGTCCACACCTGCACCTCCCAACCCTGTCTGTCTGTACAGTCTCAGCAAGGATGACTGTGCCTGCCTTGCGCTGTCCCAGCCATGACCACCGCCCCTCGTCCCTCACCCTTCCTGAATAGTTCCTTTTCAGGCTGCTTCATCAACCTGATTCCTGCCACCACGAGAGACACCACGCCTGCCTTGGTAGCTGGTGCTCTGCCCCTGCAGACTCTTGGGCTAGAGACCTGCCCCTCCTTCCCTGGCCCCCTTGTGACCTTATATAGCTGATGAGAGAGGTTCCAGTGAGTCACTTCCCTCTCTGCGCACCCCCCCCCCCGCGCGCCCCATTCGGGTTATGCATTCCTGAGAAGCCCAGTCAGAAGCTGGGGGGAAGTGAGGCAAGGGGGGGCGGTTGACAGAAGTAGATATTGAAGTAGATGAAGGGACGAAAAGAACCGTTTTACAGAACTAACGATAAACTACAGGTCTGGCGTGGGGATGGGGGGTTGCTTAGGAAAGGAGAGAGGATGGGCTTCTACAAATTTGAGCAAAGCTGGCAGCAACAGAACCAGTATGGGTCCCTTTCCAGATGCTGGCGTGTGAGCCATCTGGAGGCTGTCCCTCTATTCTACAGCCTTGCTCCTCTGTTGGGACCTCCCCTGATGTCTAGACAAACCTTTACCTTAGGCAATGTGACAACCTGTAAACTCCTTTCTTGGCAACCACGGACATGAGTAGCCACGTACAGTCAGCCTTCTGCAAACATGATTTCAACTAAGCACAGACCGAAAATATTCAGGCCCTCCAGGCTGGTGGTTCAGACTTGTAATTCCGTCTATGGTGTCAAGCTCAAGGCTAGCCTGGGCTAATTTAGTGAACTCCAGTCTCAGACATAAAAAATTAAAAAAAAAAAAAGACTGGAGAGTTGGTGCAGCCTTTAAGAGCACTGGCTGCTTGCAGGGAACCTGGATTCAGGTCCCAGCACTAAGCGGTGGCTCGCCATCCTCCACCCCGGTTCCAGGAGATCTGATGCCCTCTTCTGGCCATCTCTGGCACTGAATGCACATGGTGCCCTTACATGCCAGCAAAAAAGGGAGGGAAAAAAAAAAGTTTCTAAAGCGTAATAGACTTGAGAATGTATGGGAGTGGCTGCGTGAGTCATATGCAACACTGTGCCTTTTTTTATGTAAGGATCCGAGCGCTTGGGCATTGTGTGTGAAGAGGTTTTACTATAAACTCCCCCCCCCCAGATTTTCTTTATGTGCATTGATGTGTATGTTTATGTGAGGGTGTCGGGTTCCCTGAAATTTTAGTTACAGACAGTTGTAAGCTGCTATGTGGGTGCTGGGAATTGAACCAGGGACCTCTGGAAGAGCAGTCAGTACTCTTTAACTGCTGAGCCATCTCTCCAGCCCCCCCCCCCTTGTTTGTTTTGTTTTTGTTTTGTTTTGAGACAGGGTTTCTCTGTAGCTTTGGAGCCTGCCCTGGAACTCGCTCTGTAGAACAGGCTGGCCTCAAACTCAAAAAGATCCACCTGTTTCTTCCTCCCGAGTCCGAGTGCTGGGATTAAGTGCGCCACCGCTGCTTGGCTTCCCCCAAGATAGTAACAGGTTCTTTCACGGGTAAGGAGATTAGTGTTTATGCAAATATTAGTACTAGGGTATGTGTAATAGGATCAGGACATAGAGCAGGATGCAAGTGTGGCAACTTCCAAACAGGATGCCCTGAAGCAGAGGAGTGTGGGGGATATTTGGGGGAAGAGTCTCCCAGACGCCCAGAGGCGGAAGTGCATCTGGGCAGCTGGAAGGAAATCACCCTGCTGCCTTTGTGTAGGCTCTGGATGTTGTTCAAAGTGAGATGAAATGAGAAGCCATTGCAGCTGGGCAGAGGCAGAGGCAGGCGGATCTCTGTGAGTTCGAGGCCAGCCTGGTCGCCAGAGCTGTTACACCGAGAAACCCTGTCTCAAGAAATAAACAACAGCAACCAAAAAGAAGCCTTTTCAGGGTTAGGGTTTGGACCCTTTCTTAGGGACCGAGGTGTCAGGTCTCTCTCATTCAGCCCCTAAAAGACTTGCAGACACGGGAGGTCACATGGAGGCCCTGGGGTAAGGGCCACAGACATCCTGGAATCACCTGTTTATCTCCCTAAACCCTCCAGTTTGCAGGGCTAATCCCACTGTGTCCTCCCGGGGGAGGAGGGCAAAGGGAAGGGTGGAAGGACTCTGAAGACAGCCTGTGTTTTTAAGGATTTCTGTCTCTCTCTGGTCCTTTGCTTCCTCCTGCCTCTTTTTGTGGGTATCCTCTGGCCTCCTCTACATCCCTACCCAGCGTGGTCTACAGAGCGAGCTGCAGGATTGCCAAGGCTACACAGAGAAACCCCTCTCTTGAAAAACAAACAAATACTTATGTATTTTATGTGTCTGAGTGTTTGCCTACTTGTATGTGTCTATGCACTACATGCATGCCTGGAGCCTGCAGAGGGCCTCAGTCGTGTTTTCTCTGGAACACGATGATTGCGAGAGGTCTGGTACTGAACCAGGTCCTCTGGAAGAGCGTCCAGTGCTGTTAACTACTGAGCCATTGTTTTCTTTTTTTTTAATATTTATTTATTTATTTATTTATTATGTATACAATATTCTGTCTGTGTGCATGACCGCAGGCCAGAAGAGGGCACCGGACCCCATTACAGATGGTTGTGAGCCACCATGTGGTTGCTGGGAATTGAACTCAGGACCTTTGGAAGAGCAGGCAATGCTCTTAACCTCTGAGCCATCTCTCCAGCCCCTGAGCCATTGTTTTGTTTGATGTCATTTGAAGGGGGAAAAAAAATCAAGCTGTAAAAGAAAGTCGAATCCCCAACTGGAACGGGGTAGGGGTGGACACAACGAACTTTGGGGTGCTTAAGACCAGCTGCACTCGAATCTGCTCTCTGCGCCCTCCCTCCCTGGGGTGCTTTAGTAATGAACTTGCTTCCTCTCCCCTCTCTTCCCACCCTCAGCTCAAGATCTCCTTCAGTGAGACGGCCCTGGAGACCACGTACCAATACCCTTCCGAGAGCTCGGTACTGGAGGATCTGGGCCCGGAGCCTGAGACCCCCAGCGCGCCCACCCCCTTGGCGTCACAGCCTGATGACGACGACGAGGAGGAGGAAGAGGAGTTGCTACTGCAGCCTGGGCTCCAGGGCGGGCTGCGCACCAAGGCCCTAATCGTGGGTAAGCAGCTGGCGGGCGGAGGGCGCCCCCTGCTGTCCATGGTGTGGTGTTTTGAAGGTGCTTGGCCTGATTCTCTCCTGCAGATGGAGTCTCCAGATTTCAAAACCAGAGCTCGCTGGTTCTCCAGATCTCCAGTCTGGTTAAAAATACCCGAGTTGGGTCAGACGGCCTGGAGTATGAATTCCAGCTCGTCTGTTACTTACGGTGCGATCCCGGATCCATCTGGGCTTAGTTTCAATTTATCTTGTGTGGGGTGTGCACGCCCACACTCCAGGAATTGAATCCAGGGCTTTCAGCATTTTAGGCGAGTGCTCTGATCAATATCCCCAGCCTTCATTTTATCATTCTTTGCTGGTTTGAGACAGGGTTTCTCTGGGTTGCCCTGGCTGTCCTGGAACTCACTCTGTGGACCAGGCTGCATTTTGTCATTCTTTTAAAATATAGTTAGTAACTGTGTCCTGGGCTTCAGAGTGTGTAGCTCAGTGGTAAGATCGCTGCCTAGAACTGAGTGTGGTGGCTCATCCTGTCACCCTACCACTCAAGCTGATGTAGAAGTACAGGAACAGCCTGGTCTACACCATGAGTTCCAGGGCAGCTTGGGCTGTACAGATTGAGACCCTGTCTGAAACGAATGAACAAACAAGGCTGTGTGTCCTGCTTTAATCCCAGTGCATGAACATTCGATAAGATCACTACCTCCTGAGGTGGTTGGAAGAATCGAGAAAGTGCCGGGTGGTGGCGGCGCACGTCTTTAATCCCAGCACTCAGGAGATAGAGGCAGGTGGATCTCTGAGTTGGAGGCCAGCCTGGTCTACAAAGTGAGTTCCAGGACATGCTCCAAAGCTACAGAGAAACCCTGTCTTGAAAAACCAGAAGAGGGGGCTGGAGAGATGGCTCAGAGGTTAAGAGCACTGGCTGCTCTTCCAGAGGTCCTGAGTTCAATTCCCAGCAACCACATGGTGGCTCACAACCATCTGTACTGACATCTGGTGCCCTCCTCTGGCATGCGGGCAGAGGCAGAATGTTGTATACATAATAAATAAATAAATCTTTAAAAAAAAAAAAAAAAAAAAAAAAAAAAAAAAAAAAAAAAAAAAAAAGAAAAACCAGAAGAGGGCTGGAGAGATGGCTCAGAGGTTAAGAGCATTGCCTGCTCTTCCAAAGGTCCTGAGCTCAATTCCCAGCAACCACATGGTGGCTCACAACCATCTGTAATGACATCTGGTGCCCTCAGAATATTGTATACATAATAAATAAATAAATATTTTTTAAAAAAAACAGAAGAAAAAAAATTAAGAAAGCTTTTGCAAAGCACCTGGGACTGATAATAAATTACTTCACCTTTGCTTGAGATGATTGTGAGATCAAACAAGATACGCAGCTAACTGCTAGTGACAGGCACACACACACCGCACACACTGTGAAGGACTTCTACCTGCCGCTCTTCAGCTCTGGGTTACGTGGGGAGGCTGGTGGCAGAGGCTCTCCCCACTTCGCTGTCTTGATCACTCCTTCTTTTGTAGATGAGTCCTGCCGGCGGTGACCATCTTCCAGTCTGGGCCTGTACCTCCCCGCTTCCCATACCTGAAGATCCTGGAGTTCGGAAGATTCAGAGCCGACAGACTCTGGCAATGAGCCTGACAGGGAGGGGCTGTGAGCACATTCCAACTTGCTTCTCCCATCCCGTTTCTGGGGCAGAGCCAGTAGCCTATATTTACCCCTACCCCAAGGTTCCCTGTGGGAGTGGTCACGTGGGCTGGAGCATCCTCCGTGAGCTAACAGTGAGCATTAGGTCCTCGGGCGGAACACAGGGTTCACCTGGGTTTGAGATAGATGGAACACCTCCAGCCCCATGACAGGGTACACTGTCCCCACAGCCTTTGACTTCCTGCCACTCCCGGGGACACTCAGGATTTAAGCATTCACCTCCCTGGGAGGTCTTGATCCCACTCCATCCACAAGCACCCTTTTCCTAGGTCACTGCCCCTTTGTTTACAGCCTCCTCCTCCTCCCTTGATCACAGCCTGGTTTACATACCCACCAGCTCCCAGTCCCGCCTGCCAAAGTCCCAGGTTTACAAGCTCTGCCTACCCGGCTTCCTGAGGAATCCTCTACCCTCCTCTTGTTTTATTGAGAGTGACCTGGGGAGGTGTGTGTGGCTTTCTTCACCTTTGCTCAGTATTACTGTGCCTCAGTTTCTCCCAAGAGAGAAGGCTGAGGGGTCCTAATTCTGAACCCCATGAGAATTATTTAATTCTGTTCCTCCACGTGGTTCACATTGAATTGAATTGCAGCGTGGGGGGCACTAAAGGAGGTGCCTCGTTTCTCGCCTATTGCTCCTTTATTAATTGCCTGATTTGTTTCTTTTTGTAACTTTCCATAATAAAATGGAGCTCTTTTCAACTCTCTTGCTGCTTTTTTCTTTTTAAATTTTCCTTTATTTCCATTTTGTGTGAATGAGTGTCTTGCCTGCGTGTATGTGGTGTCTGTGGAGGCCAGAGGACGTTGGAACCCCTGGAACCCTGGAACTGTCTGGGTGCTGAGCATCAAACATTCCCTAGAAGAGTCACTGATGCACTACTTAACCACTGAGCCATCTCTCCAGCCCCAGCTTTGGAGCCTGTCCTGGAACTTGCTCTGTAGACCAGGCTGGCCTTGAACTCACAGAGATCTGTCTGCCTCTGCCTCCTGAGTGCTGGGATTACAGGCGTGTGCCATCATCGCCTGGTCTCTTCCTCTTTATTAATTAACTTACTTTGTGTATAATTATGTTTTGTATGCTTCCAGCTCACCATACCCCCCGCCCCACCCTTTTTTTGAGAGTAGGTGTTACTGCGTGACCCTGGCAGGTTGGAACTTACTGTGTAGAACAGGGTGAGCTGGAACCCAGAGGTTCTAGGTTGGAACTTACTGTGCAGAACAGGGTGATCTGGAACTCAGAGGTTCTGCCTCTGCTTCCAGAGTGCTGGAATTAAAGGCTTATACCACCACATCTGGCTTTTTAAAAAAAATGTCTTGCCGGGTAGTGGTGGCACACACCATCAATTCTAGCACTCTGAAAGGCAAGCAGATCTCTGTGAGTTTGAGGCCAGCCTGATCTGCACAGTGAGTTCCAGGACAGGCTCCAAAGTTACACAGAAAAACCCTGTCTCAAAAAAAAAAAAAAAAAAATCTTTACAAGGACGGGTGGAGAGATGACCTGGCAGTTAAGAGCACTTGTTCTTGCTGGGCCAAGCTCCAGTCCCGAGCACCCATAGAGTGGCTCACAGCCGTCTGTAAATCCAGTTCCATGGAACCAGACATTTTTCTGTCCTCCCTGGGCACCACGCACACATATGGTACACAGACGTACATGTGGTCAAAACATTCACAGCTGGGCGATAGTGGCGCCTCTAATCCCAGCACTCGGAAGCAGAGACAGGCACATCTCTCTCAGTTCGAGGCCAGTCTGGTTTAAGGAGTGAGTTCCAAGACAGCCAGAAATGCTCAGAGAAACCTTGCCTCGAAAAAAAATTCACAAAAAAATAAATCATATAGGAGCTGGAGAGATGGCTCAGGACACTGGCTACTCTTCCCCAACATCAGTACCAGCAACCTTTCATTACTTTTGATTTGTATAGAAATTACATATTTCATCCAAGTGTGATACTGTCTATAATCCCAACACTTAGGAAGTGGGGTTAGGAGGATTTAGAGTTCGAGGTTGTCTTTAGCTGAGCAGTACTCACAAAGCCAGCAGGTGCTGCCTGAGACCCTGCTTAAGGGGGCGTGGCTGGAGAGAAAGGGGGCGTGGCTGGGGAGAGAGACGGCTCAGCAGTTAAGAGCATCTCCTTGCATGGTGGCTCATCTGTAACCATCGTTTTAAGAGAGCCAATGCCCTCTTCAGGCTTCTGTCTGGTATACATACTTGCAAGTAAAACTTTTATATATACATAAACAAAAAATCAGAAAGAGGGGCCGGAGAGATGAGTCAGTGGTTAAGAGCACTTGCTGCTCCTTCAGAGGACCTGCTTTTGGTCCACATCAGGCAGCTCACAACTGTCTGTAACTTCAGCTCCAGAGAGACACCATATCCCTGATCTAAAGGGCTCTTCCACACACGTGGTGCATAAATAAAATAAACACCTTACTTTTTGAAATTAAGATATCAGAACTCCTACCCAACTTACATATTGCTATTAAGTAGCTTTAAATTATTTTTAACATTTTTAATTATGCGCTTGTGTGTATGTGCACACGAGTGCAGGGGTCAGTAGAGGCCAGAGGTGTTGGATCCCCCTGGAGCTGGAGTTACAAGTGGTTACGAGGAAATGTGGGCGCTGGGACTCGAACTCGAGCTCTCCGAGCATTCTTCCCCAGCACCTTATTATATGTCTTGTTTCCTAAACCTGATTCCTACCTATTCCTTTTATCCCACGCGATGGGATAGTCTCCTACATAGGGCCTTGTGTTCACTGAGAGCAGCATTTGCGCACCGACCATCAGGGGGCAACAGAGGGCTTGTGTCTGAAAACCTGGTCCCCGGAGTGTCCGCAAAGAGCCTGCGCGATTTGAACCCTCCCAGCCACCGTTAAGCTCGATCCGGAAGAGCTCGACTCTTTCCGGGTTTCGCGGCTTTGAAAGCCAATTTGGGGCTACCCAGTCCGGCACTCTGGACTAGGATTGTTTACGGCCGCCGGCGCGGGCCCGTGGCGCTGCAGATCTCTTCCTGGCCCCGCCGCCGTCCTGGCTGCTCTGCAGCCTGCGCGCCCGAAGCGGGACGCGTCGCCATGGCGACGCCGGCGGGGCTGGAGCGATGGGTGCAGGAGGAGCTGCACTCGGTGCTGGGGCTGAGCGAGCGGCACGTCGCGCAGTTCCTGATCGGCACGGCGCAGCGCTGCGCCTCGGCTGAGGAGTTTGTGCAGCGCCTGCGCGACACCGAAACGCTGGACCTGGGAGGGCCGGCACGGGACTTCGCGTTGAGGCTCTGGAGCAAGGTGTGTGCCGCCGGGGCGGGGCGGGCCACTCGCAGCTCAGGGGGACCGCTTCAAGTACACGCATCTTGCTTTTCGAGACCGAGTGTAGCTGTCTCTTCTAGGGATGCCTGGAACTTTGAAAATGTAGTACACAAGCTGGCTTCGAACTTGCAGAGAGACCCACCATTCCTGGCTCCGCCAAACATCTGTCTTTCTCCCGTTACCTAGCTACTGTGGTAGGTGCGGGGCATACAGCTCTGTGGAGAAGACTTAGGAGAGAGGGATCTGCGAACGTCTTTAAACCTAGAGCCCTTGTTAGTTACCCACATACTCCAGCGCTGAGGATGTCTCTCAGGTGGTAGAGTCTTGTCTAGCATACAGTAAGTCTTGGGTTAAGTTTCAAGTCCTGGGAAAAAGTCACTGAGAACAGAGCTATGGGAATTAGCAATTAAAAGTTAGGATGGAGGCTGGGAGAGATGGCTTAGCAGTTAAAAACCCTTGCTGCTCTTCCAGAGGACTTAAGTTCCCAGCAGCCAGCTCTAGTGGCACACAACGACCTGTAATTACAGCTCCAAGGGGATCTGATGCGCCTTCCGGCCTTTGCCAGGGCTCCATACCCATACACATAAATGGATAACAATAAATCTTAAAAAGAAAGTGGGTTGTGGAATGTAAACTACTTGAACTCTGAGCCTTTTTTTTTATTCTATTGTGGGACTGGAGAGATGACTCAGAGATCAAGATCGCTGGCTGCTCTTCCAGAGATCTCTGGTTCAATTCCCAGCACCCACATGGCAGCTTACAGCTGTCTGTAACTCTAGTTCCAGGGAATTTGACACCCTCACATAGATACACATGCTGGAAAAACACAAGGCACATAAAAGTAAAAATAATCATTAAAGTTTCAAAAAATTCCATTGTGTGTGGATATCAGAGGACAGCCTGTGGGTGCTGAGTCTCGCTCTCCACCATAGGGTAGTTTTTAATAATCATTTGATAGATGGGTTCCCGGAAGGAAGTTCAGAAGCGAAGGGCCCTGTTGAGCTGAGAACATGGAGCAGAGAATGATGAAGATTGGTTTAAGATAAAGGCAAATGAGCCGGGCAGTGGTGGCACTTGTCTTTAATCCCAGAACTCAGGAGGCAGGGGCTGGTGGATCTCTGAGTTCAAGGCCAGCCTGGTCTACAGAGCTAGTTCCAGGACAGGCTCCAAAGCTACAGAGAAACCCTGTCTCTAAAAACAAAGACAAACAAACAAACAAAAGATAAAGGCAAACGAGAGTGGTGAAGTCAGGAGCTGCCACACCAGCGTGTTTTCTACTGGCAGGTGCCACGGAAGGCCGTGGTGGAAAAGCCAGCTCGGGCAGCTGAGCGAGAGGCCCGCGCCCTGCTGGAGAAGAACCGATCGTATAAGTTGCTGGAAGACAGCGAGAGCGATGAGGAGGCAGTGGGCAGGGACGCGAGCAGTCTCCAAAAGAAGCGGAGAAGACGGAAACACCTCAGGAAGAAGCACCACGGGGAGGAGGAAGAAGAAGAGGAAGAGGTTTCCGAAGTAGGAAAGGGAAAGTCAGGGTAAGTCTGAAGCGGGGAGAGAGGGAATCGGAGCAGGTGTTTGGCTGCAGGGAGGATAAGCTTCCTCGATACCCCTCTTTGACGCGCTGGGCTGGGTTCAGGGGGAGTAAGTCACCCGCGGAGGACAAGCCAGCCTCAGAGGATGAGTGGGAACGGACGGAGCGCGAGCGTCTTCAGGACCTGGAGGAACGGGATGCCTTTGCCGAGCGGGTTCGTCAACGGGACAAGGACCGGACCCGGAATGTTCTGGAGCGGTCAGACAAGAAGGTGAGCTGAAGAACGATAAACCTGGATGTGGTTGCAGAGATGTCTCTGGAAAGACAAGGGTTGTCGCTAGGCTTTCTGTGTGGGGCAACAGGGTCCTGTGGGCTTTCTGGTTAGGGCTCTCCCTGCCTGGTTGAAATCACAGAGGCTCCTCACTGAGAAGGGCAGTGAAGGACGTTTGTCATTCTGAGGGAATGGTCAGAGATGTGGGTATCTTTGGCCTCATGACCCTCTACTTGATTTCTTCTTCTAGGCTTATGAAGAGGCTCAGAAACGCCTCAAGATGGCTGAAGAAGACCGGAAAGCCATGGTGAGACCCTGTGTTCAAGAAGCAAGATCCAAAGACAAGAGAAAGACTGATGGAGTTGTTTGGCCGTAGCAGGAAGTGTTTCAGAGGGATTCCGGTGAAATGCGGGTGGATGGTCAGTCTCTAAAAGAGGGGGCCTGGATGACAGGAACCAGCAAAGAATGGGCTTGGTTTGTAAAAAGAAGAAAGTGACAAACCCTCTTGACTCTGTAAGATCAAGTCATAGTGTTTGTGAATAAAATCTGACTTTTCCTGTCCCCAGGACTTGATGCATACACGAAGCAGCTAGTATCAAATGTCTCACTGCTGCCCTCTTTCCAGTTTCCCACACTCCTCTTGTAGGGAACTGTGTTGCTGCTCCTGTAGGATGAGGATTTGACTGTCTTTCCCGACCCAGGTCCCTGAGCTCCGGAAGAAGTCTCGCCGAGAATACCTGGCGAAGCGGGAGCGGGAAAAGCTGGAGGACCTGGAAGCAGAGCTGGCTGATGAGGAGGTCCTCTTCGGGGACGTGGAGCTGAGCCGCCACGAGCGCAGGGAACTCAAGTATAAGCGACGAGTGAGGGACCTGGCCCGGGAGTACCGGGCGGCCGGCGAGCAGGAGAAGCTGGAGGCCACGAACCGCTACCATATGCCCAAGGAGACTCGAGGCCAGGTGAGGGAGCCCTTGCTGCTCCTGAGCGAAGTGCTTGTGGTGGCTGGTCCGGGCCATCCATCTTCAGGCACGTCGGTTTGCCTCTCTCCATAGCCAGCTCGAACTGTGGACGTCGTGGAGGAGGAATCGGGTGCCCCAGGAGAGGAGCAGCGGCGCTGGGAGGAGGCCCGGCTAGGTGCCGCGTCTCTTAAGTTTGGGGCCCGAGACGCCGCCTCGCAGGAGCCCAAGTACCAGCTGGTGCTGGAGGAGGATGAGACCATTGAGTTTGTCCGTGCTGCTCAGCTCCAGGGTGACGAGGTGAGAGGAGGAGTCTGGGATGTTGGGAGGGCCCTCTGAAGATGGTGGGGACTTCACTCTCCACCCCCTTCCTCAGGAGCCGACCTCAGCTCCAGCCCCGTCAGCCCAGGCCCAGCAGAAGGAATCCATCCAGGCCGTGCGCCGCAGCCTGCCGGTGTTCCCCTTCAGAGAGGAGCTCCTGACCGCCATTGCCAGTCACCAGGTCCTCATCATCGAAGGCGAGACTGGCTCTGGGAAGACCACACAGATCCCACAGTACCTCTTTGAGGAGGTCAGTCATTGCAGCCAAGGCCCAATGTCGCCAAGGGCCCAGGCCTTGAGTCAGACCTGGCAGATCTTTGTGTGATGGTTGGCGGAGTCCTGTCCTGTCCACCCAGTCATGAGGCTTTTCAGACAGGCTGGGGGAGCTGGCTCGGCACCCCTCGGGGCCCTGGTTTTCACTCACCTGCTCTCTCCTGACTTAAATCTTTCGTCTCTTCTCTTCTCCCTGCCTTGCCTGGCTCAGGACAGCATCTCTGTCAGAGGATTACCTCTTTCTCCTCTCCTCTTAGGGCTACACGAAGAAGGGTATGAAGATTGCGTGCACCCAGCCCCGGAGAGTGGCGGCCATGAGTGTGGCTGCCCGAGTGGCCCGCGAGATGGGTGTGAAGCTCGGGAATGAGGTGAGTTCTTCAGGGATCCAGGAGAGGGAAGCCTCAGGTCTGGGCCCCGGTCGGTCGGTCCTTCTTACCGCCTCGCCGTCTCGGCACCGGTCGGTCGGTCCTTCTTACCGCCTCGCCGTCTCGGCACCAGTCGGTCGTCTTTACCACCTCGCCGTCTCTGACCAGGTTGGCTACAGCATCCGGTTTGAGGATTGCACGTCTGAGCGGACCGTTCTGCGCTACATGACAGATGGGATGCTGCTCCGGGAGTTCCTCTCTGAGCCTGACCTTGCAAGCTACAGGTACGCTTTGTACCTGCCTCTCTGCGGATGCACGGCCCAACTGCTGGGCTGCCTGCTCCCCCCAACTTTCTTCCCGGAGCAGGGTGGCCGCTGTCTGTTCACTTAACACACCAGTTCTTTTTAGTGTATTGAAACACGGTTTTGCTTTATAGCCCAGGCAGGCCTGGAGCTCACTGTGTAAGCTGAGCTGGTCTCAGTCTTGTAGTCTCAACACTGAGCTCATGAGAAAGAGCCACCATGCCAAGCAGTGTGTGCTTTAAGGCACGGTCCCACTCCACTTCTGCAGTAGAATAGCTGTTCCCGACTGACCCAGAGATGTCTGACTTCTTCCATTTCTGCTTCTAGGCAGTTTCCTGCCTTTTGGCTTTATTACATTTGAAAAGAAAATTTTGCTGGGCGGTGGTGGTGCATGCCTTTAATCCCAGCACTTGGGAGGCAGAGGCAGTCAGATCGCTGAGTTTGAGGCCAGCCTGGTCTCCAGGGTGAGTTCCAGGACAGCCAGCACTGTTTCACAGAGAAACCCTGTCTTGAAAAACAACAACAAAAAAAAATCCCTATTTTTGTGTGTGTGTATGTAAGTGCATGTGTATGCGTGTGTGTGTATATGTGTGTATGCGTGTGTGTGCAATGGCATATGTAGTGGATCAGGAAGCAGCCTGCAGGGGTCCATTCTCCCCTTTCACCACGCAGCCTTGATGGCCAGCACCTTTACTGCTGGATCATTTTACCCGTACTATCTTGACTGCTTTTCTTTTTTCTTTTTTTTTTTTTTTTTCGGTTTTTCGAGACAGGGTTTCTCTGTGGTTTTGGAGCCTGTCCTGGAACTAGCTCTTGTAGACCAGGCTGGTCTCGAACTCACAGAGATCCACCTGCCTCTGCCTCCCGAGTGCTGGGATTAAAGGCGTGCGCCACCACCGCCCGGCTTGACTGCTTTTCTTGACCAAGTCCAGGATGGGTCATAGCTCACAGAACCCTGGCCCTTCTCAGCATCTGTCAGAATCCTATGACTGGAATACTTGACTCCTCCCCCTCCTCCTTTTTAGTCCCACCCACTCCTTAGCCCCGCCCCTCTCCCATCCAGCTCCCTGCTTTCCCTCACTTTCCCTTCTCCCTCACCCCTCTCCCCTTTCCTCCCCCAGTGTGGTGATGGTGGACGAAGCCCACGAACGGACTCTGCACACGGACATTCTCTTCGGGTTAATTAAGGATGTTGCTCGATTCCGCCCTGAGCTCAAGGTCCTGGTAGCTTCAGCCACACTGGACACGGCCCGTTTTTCCACCTTCTTTGATGACGCCCCCGTCTTCCGAATCCCTGGACGCAGGTTTCCAGTTGACATCTTCTATACCAAGGTGCCCCTTGGGAGGATGGCGTCACTGTGAGGCGGAGGAGCTGGGGCCGGTTTAGGATGCTGTCCAAGGGAAGGGTCTAATGTGACACCAGGGTGGGGGTAAAAGACATGCTGAGGAGGGAGAAGAGTCTGAGCTGGTGGCCCTTTGTGACCCGAACCTTCCTCCTCAGGCCCCAGAGGCTGACTACCTCGAAGCCTGTGTTGTGTCTGTGCTGCAGATCCACGTGACGCAGCCCCCTGGGGATATACTCGTGTTCCTGACAGGGCAGGTATGCGCTGTGGTGGGAAGCGGGTGGATGGGTGGACTGTTTCAGGGAAGGACAGGGCTGGTGTGTGGGTCCTGTGACCAGGACTCCTGCCCTCCTGCTCTCCATCCAGGAGGAGATTGAGGCTGCCTGTGAGATGCTTCAGGACCGCTGCCGTAGACTGGGTTCCAAAATCCGGGAGCTCCTGGTGCTGCCCATTTATGCGAACCTGCCCTCCGACATGCAGGCTCGCATCTTCCAGCCCACACCCCCCGGGGCCCGAAAGGTCAGTGGGGGAAGCCTTTGCTCCTCACCCTGCTGCCCAGGCAGTGAATATCGAACAGGGCGTATGCTGCCCTTGTTTACCCGGCTGTCGGGCACAGCTGAGGCGCAGCCAGGCCCTCACCTTCCGGTCGGAGAGAGGTGAAGTTAGCGGTAGCTGAGAGATAGCGAAGCTTCAAGTTTAGTGGGCTGAGGAAGCCTTTGTTTGCCAGGACATAGGGTCTGAGTGACCCTTGATAAAATGGCTGGGAGGACCCGGAGGAAAGCAGGCGTGCCTGTGAAGTCAGGAGTGGGTTTGAGGGTTTTGAGTGCTTCCGCAGTCAAAGCTGTAACAGCCCTGTCTGTCCTGGAACTAGCTCTGTAACCAAGGCTGGCCTCAAACTCACAGATCCGCCTGCCTCTATCTCTCAAGTGCTGGGATTAAAGGCTATGCCGTCATTGTCTAGCTTCACTCAGATTTTAAAAACCAAAGGATTTTAAGTAGACTTATGGTTCTCATTGAGCAAATATTTATCGAGGGCTTGGGGATGTGGCTCAGTGTAAACACGCGCTCAGCATGCATGAGGCCCCGGCGCCGAGGCCCAGGACTGCTGCGTGGGGAGGATATTCCGATAGGCAAAGTAAGACTTACAGTCTGGTGGGAGGAGACGTAGGCATGTAAGTCTGTGTCAGTTTGTACTGAGGACAGTGAAGAGATTCAGGACAGCACGGGAAGGTGGAAACAGAATCAGGGCTGAAGGGAGGAAGAGCAGAAAGTCTATTTCCAGTGGTGGAGGGAGGCTGCTCTCCAAAGGCCAGGGTGGAGTGGAGGAAAGGGGGTGGCCCAGGCTGCTGTCCAGGAGGACTGCTCTGCTGACAGACAGGCTGGTGTAGATCATCTCATAGGAGAGTGTGCCTGCAGGAGTCACTGGGCAAGCACACATGGAGGGCTTGAGCAGCCCAGGGGGGGTGCGGGAGGGCGCTAGAGGGCGCTAGATGGGGGGATCAGGAGTCACTGGGCAAGCACACATGGAGGGCTTGAGCAGCCCAGGGGGGGTGCGGGAGGGCGCTAGAGGGGGGGATCAGGAGTCACTGGGCAAGCACACATGGAGGGCTTGAGCAGCCCAGGGGGGGTGCGGGAGGGCGCTAGAGGGCGCTAGATGGGGGATCAGGAGTCACTGGGCAAGCACACATGGAGGGCAGGAGCAGCCCAGGGGGGTGCGGGAGGGCGCTAGAGGGGGGATCAGGAATCACTGGCGCGGAGGGCGGGAGCAGATGGTGGTGGAGAGGTGGCGCAGGGTCCTTGACATCCCATCCTCCATCTCTGAAGAAAACCCCTAAATTCAGTTTTACTTCTTTGGTATGCCCCTCTGACTGCCACTCCAGACCTGCCTCACCTCATCGCTTGGCCTTTGGACGCTGTCCCTCATTGCATTGAACTTTCCCAGGTGTCTAGTGAGCTGGTCTCTGGCTGACTCTGTCCTCTCACTTAGGTGGTTGTGGCGACAAACATTGCAGAAACCTCGCTCACCATCGAAGGCATCATTTATGTGCTGGACCCAGGGTTCTGCAAGCAGAAGAGCTACAACCCCCGGACAGGCATGGAGTCTCTCACCGTCACGCCCTGCAGCAAGGTCAGCCCGCATCTCTGTGAGGTCCAGGGAGGCAGATTGTCCCCCAGAGTATTTGAGGACAGAGTTCAGTGGTCTAAATACTCCAGACTTTTGAGTCAACACCGCCCTGGCCATGTGTTTGCCTCGGCTTTCTTTCTAGGCCTCAGCCAATCAGCGGGCTGGCCGTGCAGGTCGGGTGGCTGCAGGGAAGTGTTTCCGCCTGTACACAGCCTGGGCCTATCAGCATGAGCTGGAGGAGACCACAGTTCCTGAGATCCAGAGGACAAGCCTGGGCAACGTTGTGCTACTGCTGAAGAGCCTAGGTGACTGGGCTGCCAGGGTGGGTGGGGGGCGGGTGCTGGAGCTGGTGTGTGGGGGGGACTCTAGCTCGGGGAGGACTCCTTTCCACGCTCCCTTCTCTCCAGGGATCCATGACCTGATGCACTTTGACTTCCTGGACCCTCCGCCCTATGAGACCCTGCTGTTGGCTCTGGAACAGCTGTATGCACTTGGAGCCCTCAACCACCTTGGAGAACTCACCACGGTGAGGAGCCGGCGTAGGCTGGGACAGAGTGAAGGAGAGTCTGAAGGCTCTGGGAACCCCTGGGTGTTGCCAAGGACTCTTGTAGTGGTGGAAGAAACCTGAGGAAAACCGGCCTCACCTTTCCCTTTCTTTTAGTCTGGTCGAAAGATGGCAGAGCTGCCTGTGGATCCTATGCTGTCTAAAATGATCTTGGCGTCCGAGAAGTGAGTCTGACCCACCCAACTCCTGGCACAAACTGGCCACACCGTCTCGGTCTCAAGTGCCACCTCTCTCTTCTCTTCTTTAATCTCACTTGGGAATCAGAGGCAGACGGATCTCTGTGAGTTCAAGGCCAGACAGTTCCAGGGCAGCCAGGGCAGTTACAAAGAAGTAAGACAGAGAGAGCTCAGAGAGCTCTGTCCATCCGTTCTCGTTTGTCCTTTGAGGTCTGGCTGTGACCTCATCTCTTGCTGCCCTCCCCAGGTACAGCTGCTCAGAAGAGATCCTGACAGTGGCCGCTATGCTGTCTGTCAACAACTCCATCTTCTACCGTCCCAAGGACAAGGTCGTCCATGCAGACAATGCCCGCGTCAACTTCTTCCTCCCTGGTGGGGACCACCTGGTTCTGCTAAATGTGTACACACAGGTCACTGGGAAAGGGGAATTTGGGAAGCGTGGGATACTTCTTTTTTGAAAGATTTATTTATTATTATGTACACAGTCCTCTGCCTGCATGTAGAGGGCACCAGACCCCATGACAGATGGCTGTGAGCCACCATGTGGGTGCTGGGAATTGAACCCAGGACCTCTGGACGAGCAGCCAGTGCTCTTGGCCACTGAGCCATCTCTCCAGCCCCCAAGGATGGGATCCTTCTGTCCTGATGTTAAAGCTTAGGCCTTTGTCTTGGCAGTGGGCTGAGAGCGGCTACTCTTCCCAGTGGTGCTATGAGAACTTCGTACAGTTCAGGTCCATGCGCCGAGCCCGGGATGTGCGAGAGCAGCTGGAGGGGCTCTTGGAGCGTGTGGAAGTCGGCTTGACTTCCTGCCAAGGAGACTATGTTCGTGTGCGCAAGGTCAGGGTTCTTGTTAATGTTTTGTCTTTTTTTTTTCCTCTTTTTGTTTTTTTCAAGATGGGGATTCTGTTGTGTAGTCTTGGCTGTCCTGGAACTCGCTCTGTAGACCAGGCTGGCCTCAAAGGTGGAGATCCACCTGTCTCTGCCTCCCAAGTGCTGGGATTAGAGACATGTGCTTCTTAAACCCACTTTTGCGGGCACACAGCAGTTCCCCTACCTCAGCTCTTTCCTGGTATTTACTGGAGCCTAGACAGTACGTCAGTGGGTTCCTCACCTTTCTAGTTCTCCAGGAAGCTGAGCTCAGAGGTGGTAAGTGGAAGGCCCCCAGATGGTGCCTAACGGTATTTTCTCGCCTGCTCCTTAGGCCATCACTTCGGGTTATTTTTACCACACTGCAAGGCTGACTCGGAGTGGCTACCGCACAGTGAAGCAGCAGCAGACGGTGTTTATCCATCCCAACTCCTCTCTCTTTGAACAGCAGCCACGCTGGCTGCTCTACCACGAGCTTGTCCTGACAACAAAGGAGTTCATGAGACAGGTGAGGGACCCGCTCGCTCAGGTGGGGAGAGACCAGAGTTCATGAGACAGGTGAGGGACCCGCTCGCTCAGGTGGGGAGAGACCGGAGTTCATGAGACAGGTGAGGGACCCGCTCGCTCAGGTGGGGAGAGACCGGAGTTCATGAGACAGGTGAGGGACCCGCTCGCTCAGGTGGGGAGAGACGGGGAGACAGTATGCTGGCATCTTAAGCTCAATTCATATTTCTGGGACTGACATTGAAACAAGGTTTATTAGTTTAAATGTAATCAAATTTAATGTATGCTTGGGGTGTAGTCAGTGATAGTCCTTGGCACCATTACAAATAAATATAAAAAATCTTTTCTTGCAATTGTTAATGCCTTCCAAGATCTGAGAATTGTAATTCATTCAATAAATAGTTGAAGCTGTGTCTACAGGCAGAGGTCTGTAGTCCCTGCTGCTCAGGATGGGGCAGGACAACACACATTCAAGGTCTGCCTAGGTAACGTAGAATGTGGGTCTGGAGCAATGGCTCGGTCATTTAGAGCATGCACTGCTGTTGCAGAGGACCCAGGTTCAGTTCCCAGCATCCATAAATCAAGCAGCTCACAACAGCCTGTACTCCAGTTCAGTTCCAGGGGATCCTCCGTCAGCCTTGCCTGGTCTCTGCAGGCTCTGCACTCATGCACACTCAGACACCTACACACACATATCAAAAGAAATAGAACTAGAGAGATGGTTTCACAGTTAAGAGCACTGACTGCTCTTCTAGAGGACCTAGATTCAATCCCCAGCACCGAACATGGTGGCTCACAACAGCCTCTAACTCCAGTTCCAGAGGATCTGACACCCTCTTCTGGCCTTCTTGGGCACCAAGTATGCAGGTAATATATAAACATGTGCAGGCAAAGCACCCATACACATAAACAATGTTTTAGATGTGGAAGAAACTTAGAGGGAGAGCTGAGGATACCTCAGTGACAGTCTTCTGTAGCAAGCACGAGAGCTTTGGTTCCTCTCCTGAATAAAGAAAATGTGCACTCAGTAGTGGAGCTGGAGAAGCAAATGAAGCAGATGACGTCTGCCCCGACAGAAGGCTTCTCGGGACTCACCTGCTGTCCGGAGCATGTCAGGGTGTGTCTTCCGTTGGCATGAAACAGCCTCAGTCAGAGGGGAAAGAAAAGCCTTTTTAACCACACAATGAAGATTCTGGCTGGAAGTAAAGGAATCCTACTGCTCTGTTCCCTCGTTAGGTACTAGAGATCGAGAGCAGCTGGCTTTTGGAGGTGGCTCCTCACTACTACAAGGCCAAGGAACTGGAAGATCCCCATGCTAAGAAAATGCCCAAAAAAATAGGCAAGACACGAGAAGAACTGGGCTAGAAGATGACGAACGGACTGGACCACACAGCTTCCTATTTCTTCCATACTTTATTTAATACCTACTAAATAAAATTATTTTTGGAATGAAGCGTGTGGGAACTTTGGGACCCAGAGAAAGTGACATGAAACTGTACCTTGTTGTTTCCTTAAACTTTATTATTTACAAATTAAATTACACAGCAGCTTTACACAGCATGAGATGGGAAGAAGGCAGGAGAGTGGAGGGGAGGTGGCCGGCTCTGGACATTCCTGTCCACCTTTACCTCCTCTTGTGCGCAGCAAACTCTTCATGACGCCTCCACCCAAGTAGGGCTCAGGCCTTGGAGCACAGGTGTAAGTTGGGCTCTGGTTCTGAGAGCCCCAGGGCCACCAGAGCGCCTACCAGCAGCTTTTTCACAGGCGTCGAAGGTGAGTGTGAGGGCGTCAGCTGCAGAGACAGGTTAATGAGGCTGGGGGTACACAGACGGTTCTACCCCTCACCCCACTCCACCCAGTCCCAACACTCACCTTGTCTAGGTGATGATGGCAAATGAGGCCACTGGAATTCAGGTAGAAGGTGGAATAGGCATCAAAGGTCCTGGAGAAGGGAGAAGCTTTTTGAGAGGGGCGAGTCATCCTGAGACTTAAGCATTTGTTAAAACGAGTTCCTAAGGGTCACGTGTGTTCCATCACCTGAACTGCTTTACTTGAGCAGGATCTTGAATCCCAGGCTGACTTCCTACTCTCAGCTTGAATACTGGGACCATCAATCGCTCCACTATGCCCAGCCACCTAATAATAATTTAAAACTCCTAATGCTGCCGGGTGCAGGTGGTGCATGTCTCTAATCCCAGCACTCGGGAGGCAGAGGCAGGGGGATCTCTGTGAGTTCAAGGCCAATCTGGTCTACAGAGCGAGTTCCAGGACAGGATTCAAAGTTACAGAGAAACCCTGTCTTGAAAAACAAACAAACAAAAAAACAACCCAAAACCCTCCTAATGCTCAGGTTGGATTCAGAGCAATTAAAAGCAATTAAATCATAACTCCCCTTTTACAGAAGACCTAGATTACTACTCTGTGCAGCCAAGTTGGTGGCTCACCATTGTTTTACCGTGTGGGTGGGCGGGCAGATGCATGTGCCAGAGCAGAGGACGATCTGGGGAGCGGGTCCCCCTCCTCGGGTACCGGGTATTGAGCGAGCTGCTTGTCAGACGTGGAAGCAAGTGTCTTTACTTACCCACCAAATCATCCACCGACCCAGAAACCATTTAAACTCTGACAAACAATGGTGGAGGCTGAGCCTAATAAGTTTGGGGGATGTACCAGCCAGAAACTTAACCACGTTGTTCACCCAGGGTTGTGAAACTAAATTTAGGATGCAGTATTTTTATTCATTTGGTTTTTGAGATGGCTTCATATAGTCAACTCCTGATCCTCCAGGAAACGGGAATATTTTGTTCATTAAGAATGTATCACGTGTCAGGTCCAAGTAGCATAGAAGAAACTGAAATTCAGGGATTTCTTCTTTTCCTTCTGAGACAGGCTGACCTAGAACTCACTGTGGAGACTAGGCTGGCCTCAAACTCAGAGATCTGCTTGTCTCTCCTCCGCAGTGCTGGGATGAAGGTATTTATCAACACCACCCAGCCGGGGTTTGTCTGTCTGTCTTTCTGCCTCTTCCTTCCTTCCTTCCCCCCCCCCTTTTTTGTTGTTTTTTTTTTTTTTTTTTTTTTTGAGACAGGGTTTCTCTGTGTACAGTCCTAGCTGTCCTGAATGTACTTTGTAGGCCAGGCTGGCCTCGAACTCACGGAGATCCTCCTGCCTCTGCCTCCAAGGTGCTGGGATTAAAGGCGTGTGCCACCACTGCCCAGCTCTGACTGGGGTTTCTTAATAAACACAAAAATCTATTAATTTTATTAAAAGTAGACTGGACAATCGATATGGTTTTGAGTACAGGTACTTGCAGGCAAGCCTGTATACTGAGTTCAATTCCCAGGATCTACACGGTAGAGAGAACTGATTCTCCCCAGCTGTCTTCTGAACCATCACTTACATGCTATGATGTGCACCGCCACATGCACACCTGACCCTTAACTTATACGATATGTTTACTACACATGCACATAAACACAAAAAAGTTTTTAATGATTTTTTTAATATTTATTTATTTATAATGTATACAATGTTCTGTCTGTGTGTACTCCTGAAGGCCAGAAAAGGGCACCAGATCTCATTACAGATGGTTGTGAGCCACCATGCGGTTATGGGAATTGAACCCAGGACCTCTGGAAGAGCAACCAGTGCTCTTAACCTCTGAGCCATCTCTCCAGCCCCCCAAAAAATTATTTTTTAAAAAAATTTTAAAAAATTTTAAAAAATAGACAAAGTCTCTACCCCCAGGAAATTTTAAGATTTATTTATTTATTAAGTATACAATGTTCTGTCCGTATGTATGCCTGCATGCCAGAAGAGGGGACCAGACCTCATTTCAGATGGTTCTAAGCTACCATGTAGTCTCTGGGAATTGAACTCAGGACCTCTGGAGGAGCAGCCAGTGCTCTTAACTACTGACCCCTCTCTCCAGCCCCTCCAGTTCCCCTCAGGAACTCTATAGTCAAATCAGAATAACTCAAGTACTGTTGGGAAACAAGATTGTAGTGGCATTTCATAAATAAAGCTTGCCTGAAGATCAGTGAGTAAAACAGCCCCACTGGTCAGCCTTACAGAGGTGACACACACCTTTAATCCCAGCCCTAGAGAGAATTATAAAACGAGAGGAGACAGCTCTCAGACATTCTTATTCTAAGATTCCTGAAGGTAGGATGGCCACTTTGGACTGAAGTCGAGATAGGAGCCAGTGGCTGGCTGTTCTGCTTTTCAGATCTTAAGGTTGAACCCCAATTTCTCTGAGTTTTTATTAATTGCACATCACAAGATGACCAACTCCCAAATGAGGACCATTAGGGAAGTCACTGCAGCTCGGGCCCCTCTTACCGGTAGAGCTCCTCTTTATCACGCCTGTAGAAACGCAGGAAGAGCATGTGTATGGGCAGACCTACGAGCCTCCAGCGGGCTTGCAGGGTCCAGTTCTCAGGGTGGCGGGTCAGCTGTAGAATCTCCAACCGAAACTGTGCAAAATAGTTCCAAGCCAGGAAGCGGCAAAAGGTCAGGGACATAACGTACCATGTCCGGCCCCTGTGAGAATCAAAGGCACAGGGGCATCAGGACTACAGAACTAGAAAGCCAAACTGGCTTCTGTCCAAGGAGTGGGGAAAGAGTCTCGAGAAGGAGCCTAGAACCTTCTCTGAGACAGAGCTCGAGTGTCGAGCACTGGGTCCTCTTCTCCCTCCCTCACCCCGACTCTCACTTGGTACGGATGTTCAGGATCTCATTGGTGAACTCCACATCCATTGAATAGAGAGTGTAGTCATGGGAGCGAAGAAAGAGAGTAGGAAGCTAGGCGGAAGAAGATGGAGTCAGCCCAGTCTGACCTTGAACCTGGAATCTTCTCCCTGTCACCCTGGTTTGGCTCATTTCTCGGTTATCTATTTTTAGGGTCTAACTTCCACTCCCACCTACGACCAAAAGGTCATCTCCAGTTTAGCTGTCCTGTTTCCCCAGGAAGCTACTTCACGGCACAGTTCTACGCCTGCCCCGCGCTGCCATGATTTCAGTTGGCTAACTTGCCTCCATATTCTTTCCCACCCCCGGTGGACTGCTTACCTCGTGTCTCAGTTTCTCATGCATGACAGCCAGGTGCTCCTCCATACTCTGATCTCTTGACGGGGTGTCAGGGGAGGGACGGGAGGCTCCAGGGGCTTGGAAAGGTATCAAAGCCCCAGGATAGGGGCAAGGGGGTCCCTCAAAAAAAAGGCTCCTAAGCCCATCCAGACAACCATTGTGCAACTCAGGTCCTGGTCCCTCCTCCCTCTTTCCCAGAGGAAGAACCACCCACAACGAGTTGAGAGCCTGAACCTGAGAGAGAGGTGGTGGGAGAGCCTGAGGAAGAGGGTGGGTGGGAGGATGTGGGGGTGTGAGTGACCAGAGAAGAGGAAGAGAGGGAGAAGCGGGTGGAGTGGAGTGGGACCACATGGGTGGGAATGGTAGAGTCCGAGGAGAAAGCTGGTCCTAGAATAAGAACAGAAATTAAAAAAAAAAAAATCAGATGTCTAAGCTAGTCATGGTGGTATTAGGGAGGCAGAGGCAGGATTGCCCATGAGTCCCCAGCCAGTAAGACCTAGTTTCAAAAACCAAACAAATTAAATAATGCTTCACTGAAGCTGGTCTGTTGACGAGCTGCACATCCTACCTGCTCCTCTGGCAGAAGAGGGAAGTACTAGAGGAAAGAGGATGGCCTCATCACTATCTCCAATGCACACACAAGGAAAGGGAGTCACATGACAACAGGACCAGGGCCACCTCCCCAACTTTAGAAAAAGCACCTTTACATTTCCAATCCCCCCTACCAGTCGGAGCCAGTTTTGCATCTCTGACTTCACGAATTAATAAGAATATGTTTTATGAACGAATGAAGAACCAGTTTATTGTAGCATGGATGAAATGATGTGACCCACACACATCTGTGTTCCTGACTCAAACTGTGCTGGGCAAAGAACACGCAGGTGAAAGGTACGAATGTTGTTCCGACTCTACAGGAACCTCCATGACTCTCTCCCTGCACCTCAGTGACAGTATGAGGACTATACAGGATAAGGGAACTATTATCATTTTGGGCTCCTCGGAATGACGTGATCCTGGCCGACCGCTGAGGCGTGAACGCCTACGGTCGCTAACTGTTACTACAAGGATGGCAGGTCACCCTAGGTCACGACTGATTCCAGGTCCCTTGGCTCCCGGGGAACCCCAGGGGCAGGGGTACTCCGGTGCCCGGCCTTGCCCTCCAGGGGCCTTCCCTGCCGGGGGCGTGGCACTTGGGAGCCCGGACGGGTCCGCGGGGCCAGACTAGCAATCGAGGACCGCTCTGCAGGTGCAGCGCAGGCCCGCAGTTCCGGTCTCTCCGCCCTGCCCTTCAAATCACCTCCAGGCACAGGTAACGGCGGGAGGCTGGCGCGCGGCGCTGCACCTCACCGGGGACGCCAGTCCCCGGACCCCGTTGATCTCCGCCAAGCCCGCGCCCCCTAACGCGTGCGGCGCCGGCCTGGGAAGGGGCTGCGGGGGCCATTGCGCCTGCGCGGCGCGGCGCCCCGCCCCTCGCCGGCTCCGCGGAGGGTCTTCTTCCCGCCCCTCGGCCGCCTCTGCCTCACCTGGGGTCGAGCCTGGTAGGCGCGGAGGCAGGGCCCGAGGCGCCGGGCGGCCCCCCGACTCGGGCGGTACATGGTGTTCTGGGGGTGAGCGGGCGCCTCCCCGCGTCCCGTCTCCTCACTGGGCAGCGCGCCCCGGGGCCGGCTCCGTGAAGGGGAAGCAGGGAGGGGGCCGGGGCCGAGGGAGGGAAACGGAGACGCCGTGCGCCTGCGCAGTGTGGGCCCGCAGCCGCCGAGGGACCGCTGCTGCGCGGGTTGCGCGCCTGCGCTCGGCGGACCGAGGTGCTCCAAGAGCGCCTGCGCAGCCTCTGCCGGGCCTGGCGAAGTCTTCGCGAAGGTAGAGCTGAATGTGGTGTAATGAGGGGTACGTGAGCTGAAGCTACGACAAGTCACTTGTTTCAATGGCTATCGAGATAAAAAATAAATACTTTTATTGCTCTGGTTAAAAATAAGATACAAACGATCTGAAGCTGACAGGCCTGTTGAATGAATGAATGAATGAATGAATGCATCCATTGTGAGGGCCGAGCTTTGGCTGTGTCCTGTAGTGAAGGAGAAATAATACGGACTTGGAGAGAGTGCCAGGGGACTGTGGTCACCAAGGCCTGGTGCTGCGGCGTTCCTGAAGGTTTCGAATGAACCTGGCGTTGATTATGTCCCCACCCGCCGTCCACGACTGAGCTGGTGGAGCCCGGACTCTCGGAGCAACTGTGTGCGCAGTAGCTTCCTCCCCAGACCCATCCTGTAACAAGACCTGATCCTCACTGAGCGACCTGGACCTGGTGGGCGGGGAGAGGAGAGCAGGTTAGAGTTGCTAACGGGAGCTACTGTTCTTTCAAGGTCGCAGAGAAGACGTGTTGGGTTGTCAGGTCAGACTGGGACAATTAACAGGTTCAAACTTGAGACCATGGCAGAAGGAAGCACCAAAGCTCAGCCCATGAGGAAGAAGACTTAGTGCGGTGTTAGGTAGAAAGATGCGTGGGAACCGGCACCCGGTTCACAGACTTAGAGGAAGCGAGTGAGAGTATCGTTAGGCGGTGTCAGAGGTGCTGGCAGCTGTTAGGGGGATGTGTGGACCTCACCTATCCTCTGCTTCCTCTTCCCCCTGCTTCCGTTCTTGGCTGCCTGTGGAAATACCAGGCATCTGGGGAGACTGTAGTAGTGTGTGTGTGTCCCGCATGATTGGAGAATAAGAAGGAGTGCCCACTTACCTGTACCCAGGGATGAGGTATGGATTTCCCCATGGCGGCTGTAGTGGCAGCTCTGGGCTACCAGCCCCTGGGGAGTCCCCCTGTAGAAGAAATGGGAGATGATGGGGAAGAGGCTCAGGAGGAAAGGTGGCATGGAGGGGTTGGAGAGAGGAGGAGCAGCATGGGAACAGAACGACGGGCAGCTGTCACCCAGAAGGATCCTATCTAAGCTTTTCCCAGCAAAGGTAGGGGAGGGCTCATTTTATACCTCACGATTTTCTGACACATCCCTGCTGTCTTGCTTTATTCCAATTGGGGTGATGTGGTATGTGATGTGATCCAGTTATGTCATCAAAACACTCATGCATGCAAGAGAAGAGCTTGTTGGACCATGTGACCTGATGTTTGGAAAACATGGTTGCCCTTAGATATAAGAAATCTCAGACCAGGCTGGAAAGATGGCTCAGAGGTTAAGAGCACTGGCTGTTCTTCCAGAGGTCCTGAGTTCAATTCCCAGCAACCACATGGTGGCTCATAACCATCTGTACTGAGATCTGGCACCCTCCTCTGGCGTGTGGGCATACATCGAGGCAGAATGCTGTATACATAATAAATAAATCTTTAAAAAAAAAAAGAAATCTCAGACCAGAATAAAAAGGCAGAATTTAGGAGGAAAAGGCTGTCTTTTCACGGGGGTGACAGACTCTGTTGGACTATTATTATTATATTACTATTACTGAGACGGGGTCTCACTGTACAGCCTTGGCTGGACTGGAACCTGCTATGTGGACCAGGCTCCCTCCAAACTCTTATCAAGATCTGTTCGCCAAGAGCTGGGCTTAAAGGCATGTGCCACCATGCCCGGTGCCCTGTGAGGATGGATGTAGGTAGGACTCGTCTGTCTTAAGAGAGCACTGAGGGATTAGTGGGGCAGACATGAGGAGGACTGGCCAGGGGAAGGAGGTAGAAGTCGTGGGCGGGGAGAGGACCTAAGGTTCCCAAGTGGATAGCGAGGTCTACATACTTATTGCAACTCTAGGATAGAACCAGCAATAAAGACCGGGCAGGGCAGACTGAGAAGGGGGTGGGTGGGTGGAGGCAGCCCTGAGCTCAGCTGCAGATCTCAGATCTGAAGATGAGAGGAAGAGAGGTAGGGGCCCCAGGAAAGTAGGTGAGGCATAAATGAAACTTAACCGCTTCTCACTGAAAATGTCAATTTAGAAAACAGAAGAATCCACACTTTATTGAGACAACACTGAGAGGGAGAAGAGTCAAGTGGGGAGAGGGAGGTCCTGCTCCCAAGGACTTGAGGGAACACACGCGGGGCACCTGATCTACCACGCAGTCAGAGGGCGGGGGAGGGAGGGCAGCAGAAGGGTGATCCCCACATCATCTCAAGACAGTCTCCCGGGTCTATTTAGCGGGAGGCAGGGAGGTTAGAGGGGAATCCAGGATCTAATGGATCAGGCTTATCTTCAAAGACACAGCTAAGTGGTCCTGGAGTTTGCTGGGATCTACTGCCAAGAGAGGCTCAGGTTATCTGAAGTAAGTGGTGTTGTCTGTGGGTCTCCTGTAGAGACCCCAAAGCAACACCTGAGACATCTACACAACACTCGGAAAGTAAGAGTTTGGCAATGTTGGGAGGACCCTGCTGGGAAGCCAAGGGGTCCTTGTCCCGGCAGCCTGTCAGCTTGGAGGCTGCCGTCAGCAGACTAACGGACAGGTCTGTTTGGCAGCAGGGTTAGAGCTGCCAGTGGGCACTGTGGAGGGGGTATCCACTGACAGGACACTCCTTCAGGGTATCCCTGGCAGGGGAGGCCCTTCTTCCTTCCCTGATGGTCTGGAGTCTGACCGTAAGCAGACTGTTGCTTCTCTAGGGAGTCGGTAGGAGCAGAGTGGGCTGCCTGTGGGAGAGCATATGCCGGGGTGTGGAGGGTGGGGCGTAGGTGGGGGGTGTCTTCTACAGTAAGAAAATCTACAAAGTGTTAGGCTGTTTAGAACCCTGGCAACCTAGCTGTTCAGGGAAGGGGAAGAAAAGAATCCTGATGGAAGAGTGGGTTGCAGGGTTTGGGAAGGGGGAGGGAAAGGGGCAGCTGTCAGTATCGACTCTCATCAGAGCGGGGAAGGGAGCTGTGGAGGGATGTTATGGATAGGAGGAGGGGAGAGGGAAGGCAGGGAGAGAGAAAAACAGAGATGTCAGAGGCAAAGAAGAAGCTAAGAGGAGACATAAAGGACACACCCACTCCCTGCCTGTCTGAAAGGGCTCTTGGCACAGAGGCCCTATCCCTGGAACCCAATGGTTCCCAATCTGTGAGACACATACCTACCCCTGGCAAATGTCAAGCCAAGATTTCCCCAGTTTGAAAGGCTCAAGGCCCCCACCCGATGGATCCTGTCTTCCTGTTCTTTTGATGACCCTCGGAATACCACTCTGGTCCCTGCTCTATATAAAGCCTGGCAGACCCGTGTCACAGAAATTTGTGTTTCTGGTAAAGATTGCACTATTTGACATTCCTGGGGGTTCGTCTTATCCTTCACCGTGGCTCCTGACTTTTAGACATTCCGAGGCTCCCAAACTTGCAGGCCCTCTTACCTGGTGCGTCTGCGCTGAGCTGGGCTGCCCCCAGGGTCAGAGGCCAGCAGAAGGCGGGCAGTAGGGTGTGGGGGGCAGAGACGCAGGGAGCGCAGCAGCTCCTGCTCTGGCACAAAGGGTCGGAGGGGACCCCGATCCGGCGAGTTTCCCAGGCTGCTAGAGCGTGGAGGTGGGTGAGCTGGCGGTGTGGCCCGGCGAGGGGCCCTGTTCAGGGGCCAAGGAGGCTCCACAGCCACCTTTAGGACTGGGGAGCGGGTGAGAGAGAGAAGAAAGGGGAGAGTCACAACTATAAAGGTCAGGCAGGAGAGGCAGCCATGGCCTTTAGCTTATTACTGTCTCGGGCTACCTTCCCTTCGCCACTCCCAGCTCCTCCCCTGGTCTCCCCGCCGCCCACCCTCCTCCCCACCCCCCTCCCTACCCCCTTACATTCTCTGTCACTGGAGGAGTATGGCTTAATGTCTCCCTCTGCCCTTTTGGGTGGCAGCTTCCGCGCTGGAGCTGGTGGTAGGGACACAAAGAAGTTTTAGGAGCTGCACGTTCCACACCTCCTCCCTGCCGCTTCCCCAAGATCCCAAACTTCCTCTCCCCGACACCACAGCTCCTCCTGGGAAAGCCAGAACAGAAGCCGTGCTGTGGCAAAGCCAGCACACCAGAGGGAGTCGGGGAGGAATGCTGGAGCACTTTCGGGGGAGCCAGAAGGAGCAGGCCAAACACGGAGTTTCAGGAGAAAGATCCAGGGGAGGCTGGGGCCTGGGAAACACAGGAGAGGATGGCTGAGGGGAGGTGAGCTCTTACTGTCCGTGGGTGTTGTCAGGCCCCCCTGGGGTTCTGGGGCAGTGGAATAGTCCCAGCTGGGCCAGTGAGGACCCTGGGTCCCTCTAGATGAGATGGACAAAGCCCTTGGTTAATTGGGAATTGTTCTGGGGAGGCGGGGAGAGGAGGTGCAGAACCTCTCCTTTCTGTACATAAAAGATATGGAGACTGAGGTTTATTATAGGTTTTAAAATGGTAATAAAAGAATGTGGCGCGCCGGGCGGTGGTGGCGCACGCCTTTAATCCCAGCACTCGGGAGGCAGAGGCAGGCAGATCTCTGTGAGTTCGAGACCAGCCTGGTCTACAAGAGCTAGTTCCAGGACAGGCTCCAAAACCACAGAGAAACCCTGTCTCGAAAAAAAAAAAAAAAAAAAAAAGAATGTGGCGGCCGTGCCTTTAGTACCTGCGCTGGAAAGGGAGAGGCAGGTCTGACAGGCATGGTGAGTTCCAGAGTGAGGCCCTGGCTCAGAGAACACACCTGTAATCCCAGCACTCGGAAGAAGAGGCAGGTGGATCTCTGAGTTCCAGGCCACCCTGGTCTACATAGTGAGTTCCAGGACAGTCAGAACTATACAGAGAGATCCTATCTCAACCCCTTCCTCCCCAAAAAGAAGAGAAAAAAAATGTGGGCATCTACAAAATGGCTCCAGCAAGCGGGAAATACTATATGGCAAGGGTGGGTTACCTCCCTTTCTTAGGTTCTGCATTACAAACAAGGATGGAGACCCCAAGCAGCTCTCTGTGGGTCTGCATCCATCCCATATGGAAGCTCAACCTTACTGCCTGCTGGACAGTAGCCTCAGAAACCGTGGCGGGTCATGGACATGAGGGGCCTCTGGGAGCCTGGGCTAATACTAACAAGGAGCAATGAGCTGTTCTTTGGGCCACGGTTACTAGGCCAAGGGGAAGGTAACTAGCCACAAGGCTATCCCAGGAAGGAGGCCATTCTGCCTGGGCCATGCAGCACCACACCACTGGTGAGGGCTGTGCCCTCTCCCTGAGGATGTACTGCAGAGGGAACAGGGGAGGCAGGAGGCAGCCTGTGAGTTTCATGCCAAACAGGCTCGATTTTTATTTATTTATTTAGAGACAGGTTTCTCTGTGTATCCCTGGCTGTCCTGGAACTTTGTAGACCAGACTGGCCTTGAACTCACAGAGATTCACCTGCCTCTGCCTCCCAAGTGCTGGGATAAAAGGCGTGCGCCACCTGAATGTTATAAATTTTGAGCTTTCTCTTCTAAAACACATATTAAATCTTTGGACCGTTCACATCACGACACCATGGAACAGAAATCAGAGGACTGTTGGGCTCACTCGCCTGTCCCTCCCTGAAACATTTACAAAGTAATTTGATTTAGGCCTGTTTTGAGGGAGCTGACCTAGAAAAGAGGCTATGCTGGCATCAGTGGTCAGCCAAGGTCTGAAGGGGCTTGCTTCCTGAGAACCCTTGCCAAGAACGGGGCTGGAGTGCGCCTCTCCGAGAACGGGGCTGGGGTGCGCCTCTCCGAGAACGGGGCTGGGGTGCGCCTCTCCGAGGACGGGGCTGGTGTGCACCGGACCAAGGACGGGGCTGGGGTGCGCCTCGCTGAGAACAGGGCTGGGGTGCACCTCGCCGAGATCAGTGTAGTTAGTGCATGTGCTTCAGCATTAGCGGGACCTGAGTTCCTTCCAGTTATAAAATGCACGAGCTTCCAGCAGGGCTCAGGCAAATAGAGGGGACTGCTGGGTACGCGGGTGGCTTTAGGGTATTCTGAATTGCAGCAGATAGCACCGCGCACGCAGGAACCTCTTGAAAAACGAGACCTCACTGCCCTTTAATTCCACCCAGTCCACGCAGGCTTTACCAGCGGGTGTGGCATCGACCTCAGCAGCACGAGAGTGTCGAGTTGCCCTCAGAGAGGCAGTGGGGGGCCCTGTGAGGAAGGAAGAGGGGGTGGCCCTCAGTGGGGGCCCAGTGGGACCAAGAGCCCACCTCTTTCCTTTCCCTCTCCCCAACTTGTAGACGAACGCAAGGTAAGGAGACTTACGATGCTGGTGGGCAAAGAAGCCTTCAAAGATCACGAAGTTGTTCACCTGGAAGACGAAGCAAACAAAGCCTCAGCACACAGTGGGTCAGGACGGCCACAGGGGGTGCATGCTTGCCCACCATGGGGCCCTGGCGTCAAGCCTCAGTCCACATACACTGGGTACTGTGGCGCATGCCTGCTATGCTAGCCCTTGGAAAAGAAAGTAGGAAGTTCAAGTTCAAGGTTAGCCTCAGCTACACAGAGAGCTGGAGGCCAGCCTGGGCTACATGAGACACTGCCCCAGGAAACAAAAACAAAGGGCTGGAGAGATGGTTCAGCGGTTAAGGGTACTTGCTGCCCTTGCAGAAGACTGGTTTATTTCCTAGCACCCACCATGGCAGCTCACAACCCTCTCTAACTCCAGTCCTAGCCCTTCCAATGCTATTTCTGACCTCCTCCGTGTTTACCAGGCACACCTGTACTGCACATATATTCATGCAGGCAAGATATTCATACACATAATAAAATAAATCTAGCCAGGCAGTGGCATCACATGGTTTTAATGCCAGCACTTGGGAGGCAAAGGCAGGCAGATCTCTTGGGTTTGAGGCCAGCCTGGTCTACAGAGTAAGTTCCAGGACAGCCAGGACTACAGAGAGAAACCCTATGTCAAAAAAACAAATGAACAGGGGCTGGGGAGATGGCTCAGAGGTTAGGAGCACTGACTATTCTTCCAGAGGTCCTGAGTTCAATTCCCAGCACCCACATGGTGGCTTACAACCATCTTTAATGAGATCTGGTGCCCTCTTCTGGCCAGCAAGCATACAGTCAGAGAGAATGTTGTATGCATAATAAATAAATAAATCTTAAAAAGAACCCAAATGAACAAAAACATATCTATTTTAAATATTTTTTAAAGAGAAAAACAGCTGGGCATGGTGGTGCACGCCTTTAATCCCAGCACTCGGAAGGCAGAGGCAGGTGGATCTCTGTGAGTTCGAGGCCAGCCAGGTCTAAGTTCGAGGCCAGCCAGGTCTACAGAGTGAGTTCCAGGACAGGCAGGGCTGTTACACAGGGAAACCTTGTCTCAAAAATCCAAACACGCTGGGTAGTGGTGGTGCATGCCTTTAATCCCAGTACTCGGTAGGTAGAGGCAGGCGGATCTCTGTGATTCCAAGGCTAGCCTTGGGTACATAGCAAGTTCTAGGACAGCTGGGGCTGTTACACAGAGAAAACTTGTCTCAAAAAAGCAAAACAGGCCGGGCGGTGGTGTCTCACGCCTTTAATCCCAGCACTCGGGAAGCAGAGGCAGGCGGATCTCATTGAGTTTGAGGTCAGCCTTATCTACAGAGTGAGTTCCAGGACTGGCTCCATGGCTACTCAGAAACCCTGTAGAAGAAAGAAGGAGGAGGAAGAGGAGGAGGAGGAGGAGGAAGAGGAGGAGGAGGAGGAGGAGGAGGAGGAGGAGAAGCAGTGGCACAGAACAGTTGTCAATCAACAGAATAGAATCAAAGGTGAAGGAATAAACTTACATGTCCATGGTCATGTGATTTTCAACAAAGATGCCAAGATCACTCATTCAACAGGGAATAAACAAAAGTTTCTTTAACAAATGGTTCTTGGAAAAACGAAAATCCCCAAGAATCATGATCATAGCACAGACACAGAGTAAATGAAGGGGCAGCGGAGACACTGGTCTGCTGGGCCCTTTCATTCCCAGCATCCACATGGCGGCTCACAACCATCTGTGTTCCAGGGGATGCAATGTCCTATTCCCACCTCTGCAGACACTGCATGCACACAGCACACATACATACATGCAGGTACTCATACCTACATATAAATCTTAGCCAGAGCTCACAGGATAGAGGACATCTGTTGACATACAAGCTAGCCGCTCCACTTGCTTGTGGAAACAGCGTATGTATAGCTCTGGCCTGTTCTGGAACTTGCTCTGTAGACCAGGCTGGCCTCAAACTCAAAGAGATCCACCTGCCTCTGCCACCCGAGTGCTGAGACTAAAGGCGTGCGCCACCACCACCTGGCTTTGATTTTGCTTTTCACTCAGTAGAAACCAAAGCCTTTACCGTGACCCGTGTGGGCCTCAAGTGTGCTCCCTTCCTTTCACCTCAGCTCTCATCATCTGCATTCCTTTTATAGCACCGACCTGGGCATATTCCCACTGCAAAGCCGTACCGCACCGACCTGGGCATATTCCCACTGCAAAGCCGTACTGCACTGACCCGGGCATATTCCCACTGCAAAGCCGTACTGCACTGACCTGGGCATATTCCCACTGCACAGCCATACCGCACCGACCTGGGCATATTCCCACTGCACAGCCTTAGTACTGGCCACTACCTCTCTGGGACACTGGGCCTCACACACTTTCTTCACGCTGTTGCACAAATGAAGGAGCTTCTCGGTGACAGTGTCCTCCGTATCTCACTCACCCGCACCAACAGTGGTGTCATTTTCTCACAGCACTTACCCTTACCTACAGTAAAGACTTTCAAGGAAGTCCTGGACCTCACTCTGTAGACCAGGCTGGCCCTGAACTCACAGATCCACCTGCCCCTGCCTCCCGAGTGCTGGGGTTAAAGGCAGGCACCACCTTACCTGGCCCTAGAATACACTATGTTTGTCTGGCTCCACATTTAGGAAGCAGGTTCTTCTGATGGTTAAGGACTCCTAGTGCCCACAGCAGTGAGCGCATTAGTAACCCATCTCTAACTCACAGTCACTCCCGTGATAAACAAGCTCCCTGCGGAGCTGGGATGTCTGTTTTCTGTGTTGTCCATAAATACTGACTAAATGAGAACACAAGCTGCTTCAGTCTGGGGATGAAAATGAAGTGAACAACATGTCCAGGTGTGGTGGAGAACCCAGCCTGATTTACCTAGGTAGCTCCAGGACTGTCTGTCAGATAAGAACCCTGACTGCTCTTGCAAAAATGCAGTTTAGGTTCTCAGCACGCTGGCCTCAATGATTCCCACTCACCACACACATATTCTCACGCAGGCACACTCACATACACACAGATATAAATAAAGAATGGATAATCTTAAAAAAGAATAAAAATAACCAGTGAATACATATAAATGTGGGTAAGTGCTATTGGCAGGATGAATTCCCACAAGTGTGGTGATCCAGCAGTTAGGAGTTTGGAGCAGGAGAATTACTGTGAGCGTAAGGCCATCCCGGGCTACACTGGGAGTTTCAGGTCAGCTGAGTTGCAGAATGACAACCTGTCTGAAAACAGACGAGCAGAAGTTCCCAGAGTTCCAGCCAACCGGCACGACACTACATAACGAGACGCTCGCAAACACGAGCCTGTCAAAACAACAACCAGCTGTGCGTGTGGCACCCCTTTCATCCCGCACTCTGAGCTGACACGGGCGGATCTCTGTGAATTTGAAGTCAGCCTGTTCTACTAGTGAGTTCTAGGACAGTCAGAGCTATAGAGAGAGAGACCCTATCTCAAACAAACAAACAAAAAACAGGAAAAGAAAAAAGACAAGAAGACAGGATGGGGCTGGAGTGGCTCAGCCATTAAGAGCACTGCCTGCTGTTCCAGAGGTCTTGAGTTCAATTCCCAGCAACCACATAGTGGCTCACAACCATATTTAGTAACATCTGGTGCCCTCTTCTGGCCTGCAGAACACTGTATACATAATGAATAAATAAATCTTTAAAAAAAATTCTTTAAACAAAAAAAGACAGGATGAATGTTTCCAGAACATGTGGCAGCGTGAGAAGAAAAGATTTAATTGTAAAAATAAATCACACTGGGCTGTGTGACATAATCCTAACTCTCGGGAGGCTGAGGCAGGAGGATCATCAGTTTGAGGTGGGCAGGCTAAAGGAGGGGTTATGCAGCAAGTCTCTTTCAGAAATAAAACAGCTGGGTATCAAGGTGTACCTGTTATCCCATAACTCAGGAGGTGGAGACAGAGAGTCACCCCGAGTTCAAGGCCAGCCTTAGCTACAGTGAGATCCTGTTCCAAAAATCTGTAGCACCCTGGACACAAGTACACATAAACAAGGCTAAAGGGCTTCAGCAGATCGTGTGTGTGTGTATGCATGTACACGTAACAACAATAACGAGGAGATAATGTGGGAACAAGACTCAAGGGCTTCAGCAGATCGTGTGTGTGTGTGTGTGTGTGCATGCACACGTAACAACAATAACGAGGAGATAATGTGGGAACAAGACTCAAGGGCTTCAGCAGATCGTGTGTGTGTGTGTGTGTGCATGCACACGTAACAACAATAACGAGATAATGTGGGAACATGGGAGAAGTTGAAGGGGTAGCAGTGCTATAGATACAGGAGTATGAAGTTCTCAAAAAAAAAAATTAGCTGAGGTGGTGGCACACCCCTTTAATCCCAGCACTCTGGAGATAGAAGTAGGCAAATCATTGTGTGTCCCAGGCCAGCCTGGTGTACAAGGTGAGTTCCAGGACAGCCAGAGTAACCCAGTGCAAACTTACTTGAAAAAGTAAAAGTCAGCGGCTGGAGAGCTGGCTCAGCCGTTTTCAGTGCTTGTTGCTCTCGCGGAGGACTAAGGTTCAGTCCCCAGCACATGGTGGCTCACAGCCATCTGTAACTCCAGTTCCAATGGTTCTGACCTCTCTCTGTGTGCACAGGTACGGACATGATGCACACATACACATGCGGGTAGAACATTCACACACACACAATGACGTAAGCCTAACAGAACAACCCAAGGTAGGACTGGCCAGATGTCTCAAGTTCAGTTCTCAGGACCCACGTGGCAGAAGGTAAAAACTGGTTCTTATGTCTTTCATCTCTACACATGAACAGGATTGCACGGTAAGAAAATAAAATGGAGCCTGGAGGTGGTGGCGCACACCTTTAATCCCAGTACTCGGGAGGCAGAGGCAGCAGATCTCTGTGAGTTCGAGGCCAGCCTTGTGTACATAGGGAGTTCCAGGACAGGCTCCAAAGCTACAGAAAAACCCTGTCTCAAGAAGAAAAAGAAAGGGGGGGGGGAGGAAGGAAGGAAGGAAGGAAGGAAATGTAGGTCTCCTAAAAAAAGGGGAGCAGAGGGCTGGAGAGATGGCTCAGAGGTTAAGAGCACTGACTGCTCTTCCAGAGGTCCTGAGTTCAATTCCCAGCAACCACATGGTGGCTCACAGCCATCTGTAATGAGATCTGGTGCCCTCTTCTGGCATGCAAGCATACATGGAAGGAATGTTGTATACATAATAAATAAATCTTTAAAAAAAAAATAAAACTAAAAAGGGGGGCAGAGATGCAGTTCAGCAGCAGAGCACCAAGTATAGCCCGCCCAAGGTCCTAGCTTTGCTCCCAGCACCACGAGGTGCTGCCTCTGTGTGGAGCCTCTAACCTGTGGGACTGTGGTCTCCAGGTTGTAGTGCTTGTTCAGGAACTTAAGCAGCTTTGGTGACGGTCGATCGATGGCCAGCTGGTGTGGTTCAACTCGCTCTTTCTGCAGGAAACCGGAGACTTGGGGGCAGGGGGGTTGAGGGGGAAGCATGCTAGCGGGGAATTGGGAGCCTGGCAAGGGAACACGAGGGAAATGGGCCCCTGTGGGGCAGGCTGCAGGACCTGGCTGGTACCTGTAACATGTACTGAAAGAGCTCTCGCCCGTGACCGTGCCGTTGCACTGACTCGTGGATGTAAAAGTCCAGAATGCAAAGCGGTTCCACCTCGTTGTGCGCTTCACGGTCATCCTATGGCGCCGAGAACAACGCGGCTTCTTAGGAGCCAGGCCTCTTTGTTACCCACCCCACCCCATCCTCCTCCATCAAAGCTTACAAATGCCCAGTTTGCAGCAACACTCACCAGTACAAAGAGTTTCTTGTATCCAACTTTGAGGAAACCAATGATGGCTCCTTTCCCTGCCCTGTGGGACGGGGAGAAGAATGAACGGGCAGTAGCAACTGTCTGGGACAGACAGTAAAGAAAGGAGGACAGCGAGGGATAAGGGGTTGATTCAGGTGGACGAACACTAGAACTCACGGTCGGGCCGAAATATCCTTCAGTATATAGACAACATGGCGGTTACTCTGCATCCTGGAAGCGCTGGTGATGGGTGCAGGGAGATGCTGGGCCTGCAGACATGAAGACACACTCTCTACCGGCCCCTTATCTGCCACCCAGTTTCCCTTTACTCCTGGGGGTGCCCCGTACCTTGGCAGAGGCCTTGCCCAGTTCGTCTATAATAGTCATGATTTGCTGCTGCAGATCCACACTAGAGAGAGAGGGGGCCGGTCAGCTATGCGCCTGGGTCACAGGGCCTGAGGAGTCACTCCTGGCAGCCTCCATGGGCTCTCTGCCTTTGCCTGAACTCGACCTCCCCTCCCACCTCCCCTCCAGGCAGATCCCAAACTGTCAAGATTATTGTGGGGCAGTGGGAAAGGTGGGTCGCCCATAGCCTCAAGGTGAGGCCACATAGGGCCAAGGGGTGAAAGGCTATGGATGCTGGCCGATTAATCCAGCAAGGTTCAGGGTCAAAGGTAACCAAAAACCAAGCTGTGAATGCAGAAAGAATGGCCAGCAGTCAGTGAGAAGGGGGCGTGGTGCCTTGACCAGGTTTGGAAAGGAACCGGGACAGAAGGGCCACGGGGCGGGTTTGAAATGTCACCGGGCCGGCGTTGTGGTTCCGGGTCGGCGGGCCGGAGGCCGCAGGTGCTGGTCCAGCACGGTGATCCGCTCCGGGAACAGCGCATCCACATCGAACGGGAACTCCATGGCCCATTGTGCGGGACCGGACACGCCCCACACAACGTCACTTCCGCTACCAGGAGCGCACACCCTGTCTTTATTTCCAGGACCCGCCTCCAAGGATCGTCCCGCCCCCACAGCGGGGTCCAGCAGCCTAGAAGACCCCATTTGTCTGGCCAAACTGGTGGTCTCCCAGCAACAGGACTCCTCTTGTCGGTCTGTGCCCCTGGTAGAAGCCAGGGCAACCACGCAGATTTCACCGGGACTGGCCCTTGGAGAACAGCTAAGGGGACCCACAAGACAGGATCGTCTTCATGCACCCTTTCCTTGATGGAGTTGCAGGCAGGGTGAGTTTGGCCGAACACACTCCCACCGCACAGCAGCCAGCACCCCAACTCATACACTTCACCCCCATGCTCTGAAAAGTCAGCCCAACGGAAGCCAGGGACAGAAGAGTCAGCTTTATTGTAGAAACGCTGGGCCAGCAGGTTTAAAATAGAGACAGACTTTCAAGTGCACACCAGTCCAGACTCCCGTTCATATCCGAACCCCTCTCCAATTTCTCACGTGTTTGTCCTCTGCAGCAGTCACTTCCTTAGGGTCTCAGACACATGCCATCACAGAACCCAGACACTATCCCTCCCGGCCCATAAGCCCTAAGCACTCTGGGAGCCCGTCTGCTCGGCGGAGGTTTCTGCTGCAGGTGCAGCGGGCACCTGTGGCATCGACTCAGGCGGGGGGCCACTTTCTTCTAGGAGGTTTCCTTGATAGAGCCGGCGAAGGCGGGACAGTTCTCTCTCTGGTGGCTGTTGCCAGCTGTACCACGGGTACCAAGGCTCGCCGGACAACAATGTGGGGGCTGGCGGAGTAACACTGACAGCTCCATGAACAGTTCGGAAGTCACCATCTCGGGGCTCAACCTGGGGAATGTAGTAACTGAGAAGACCTAAGGAATTAAAGGAAATAAGGGAGGATGAAGAAGGGGAATTCAGATCCTGGGACAAGAGAAAGGCACCAGGATGGAGGGACCAACTAAAAGTACCAGGCACATTTCAGGCCAACCACTGCACAACCTGTGGAGGAGACAACAGCACTGCCCGGGCCCCTGCAAAGCTACGTTCAGTCTCTGTACACACTGCTGAAGGGTACTGCTCACTCATCTGTGCAAAGGTGCTGTGTGTCAGCCAGGTCAGAAGACGACAGAATTGAGAACAAAGAACTCAAGACTGTCAGGATTCAGGATACACAGCGTAGAGCCACCAAAAAAACTATTGCTTTCTCTGTGTCACATGGAGTCGGTCCTAGGAAACACTGCTTCCTCCGTGTGAGATGTAGCAGGTCTTAAGAAACACTGCTTCCTCCCTGAGATGTAGCAGGTCCTAGGAAACACTGCTTCCTCCCTGAGATGTAGCAGGTCCTAGGAAACACTGCTTCCTCCCTGAGATGTAGCAGGTCCTAGGAAACACTGCTTCCTCCGTGTGAGATGTAGCAGGTCTTAAGAAACACTGCTTCCTCCCTGAGATGTAGCAGGTCCTAGGAAACACTGCTTCCTCCCTGAGATGTAGCAGGTCCTAGGAAACACTGCTTCCTCCCTGAGATGTAGCAGGTCCTAGGAAACACTGCTTCCTCCCTGAGATGTAGCAGGTCCTAGAAAACACTGCTTCCTCCGGGTGAGATGTAGCAGGTCCTAGGAAACACTGCTTCCTCCGGGTGAGATGTAGCAGGTCCTAGGAAACACTGCTTCCTCCGGGTGAGATGTAGCAGGTCCTAGGAGCCAGCAATCTGCAGCTGGGACTCCAGGCTCCAGCACCACACCCAATTCCGAAGAAACTCCAGGAGTCGGGGGAGCACATAAGCGCCTTCCAGCCCACATCACTGCTACACCTGAGAAGACCTTCCCCCCCTTGCTCTCACTTACCACACTCCCTGGCTTTCTGGATGGCCTGGGTCAGTTTCTTGTGCTGCTTCATACAGACCCCTAGAGACAGCAGAGTTAGCAAAAGTCTTCTATACAGAGACAGCTAGCTGACTGTGGAGGAGCTGGCTTTAAATGACCCGACCTTCCTGCACAGCCAGTTTCCCATCGGCCTCATCTGTAGCTGCCTGAAAAGACGAGCTCAGATGACCAGCCCTATAGAGATGTCACTGAGAAAGCCTGCAGACAGGCCAGATGATGATTCAATGGACAAGTGGCTAAAGGCTTCCTTGGACAGTCCACAGAGAAAGATCCCATAAGGGAAGAAGTGATTTCAAATCAGGGAATGCGGTCAGAGTAGCAATGATCAGCCTATCTCCTCTCCATTCTGGAGACTGATAGTAAAATCTTCCTCACAAAGGACCTAATTCTGGGGCCATGTTCTCCCATAAACAGTGAGCTCAGATTATTCTTGTCCTTCCTTCTCTTTCTATGATGTGTGACACTCAACTTGGCTACTGTTGCTTGGAAGCAGCTATGGACTACATGAGAAACTGGACATGGCTACAGGCCAACAGGGAGTAAAAGTAGAGACAATCCCGAACTGTTATTTTAGTTGTTTTTGTTGTCCCTTCTGGGTTATCTGTTTCTGTCAGGCTGTCTTGGAACGCACACTAAGTGGACCAGGCTGCCTCTGCCTCCACCGTCCCAGGGCTGGGCTCACCTGAGTCTTTTGAGCACACATAACTATTCCAGCCTAATGAGTATCCTCATTAGTACAATCTCCAAAAGCTGCAACCACACTTCTGTGCGCTACATATACGAGCTACCGCACACCTACCACCCAACAACATAAACAGGAGCGCCAAGCTAACCTGTGTACGGGGCGTGGAAGATGATACCCGTGTGGGCACAAACGAACTGTTCCAAGAGTTTCACATTCTGCATGGGAGAGATGAACAGACACGTGAGGAGGTGGTCTGGAGGCTGCGTGCAGACACCTTACACACCTACAGTTGCTACATCCCAGCACTTAGGAGCAGAGCAAAGTGGCTCTCTGAGAGTTCGAGGCCAGCCCCATAGCTGCCCTGTGTGTCTCTTGATGCTTCCTTCAGTTTTAGCCTCATCAATTCATTTCACATAAAAGCTGACATTCTGGCACTCAGGTATGGAGAAGCATGCTTCAAAATGTACACCTTTGGGTAAAAAATTGGGGACAGTCATCAAGGTCCTAGAAATTACCCAGAAACAACAAGACGGGTATGTAATGAGTAAGCAATACAATAGCATGCCGAATATAGTGAATAAAATACAGCATGTAGCTAGGAGCAATTTAACAATTCTAATTGTATAAAACCAGGCAAACCAATCACAGGAGGTGAGCAGAGAAGAAGCAGACACACCTACCAGCATGCCCAGCCTAATCCCTGCCTCCTTTTCCTAACCTCCTGCATACAAGAGACTGGGAAGCATCCTCTGTGATGCTCTGGAAGGACATGAACCTCATCAACAGACATCCAGGATCCCCAGCATCCTCAATGCGCAGTCATTGCTTTGGCTCCCATGAGCACCTATATGGTGGTGGAGCACGCCTTTATAATCTCAGCACTCAGGAGGCAGAGGCAGGCGATCTCTGAGTTTGAGGCCAGCCTGGTCTACAGAGTGAGTTCCAGGACAGTCTCCAGAGCTATGCAGAGAAACCCTGTCTTGAAAAACAAAACAGGGCAGTGGCGCACGCCTTTAATCCCAGTACTTGGGAGGCAGAGGCAGGCGGATATTTGTGAGTTCGAGGCCAGCCTGGTCTACAGGGAGAGTTCCAGGACAGGCTCCAAAGCTACAGAGAAACCCTGTTTTAAAAAAACCAACCAACCAAAAACACCAGGCCTTATCATTTTGAAGTGGGGAGGGGAGAGGAAATCTCCTCTCACCTGTGCTCTAGCCCTAGGCCCCAGCATCTCACACGGGAGGCCAAGCAAACAGCTAAGCAAGTAGACAACCCGAGAACTCAGCCTGCTGAGCCAGGAGGACAGTGAGCTGAGCTCAGGTTGGGCCATATAAACAGACCCTTTCTCAAAAGAGGAAAACGGAGGAACGTTCCTCACCCCCTCTGCCCCCAAAGAGGGCAATATATCTGTTAATAACTGTAGTAGGTAGATAGGGCACTTTCCCTTGAACCCCTCCTGACTTTGGAAGTTTTTTTCAAGTTAAGTTCTTTCCCTTAAAATAACAAGTTGACCTCTGAGCTAGGTGTGGCATCATCACACACTAGCACACACCCTTACTCATAGCCCTTAGGAAGGCAGGAGGACCAGAAGTTTAGCTGTGGGGCTGGAGATGCCTTTGTGGTTAATAGCACTGACTGCTCTTCCAGAGGACGCGGGTTCAAATCCCAGCACCCATATGGCAACTCACAACTGTCTGTAACTAGAGTTCTAAGAAATCTAACACCTTCATGCAGATATGGATGTAGGCAAAACACCAAGATACATAAAATTAAAGAAAATCTTTTTAAAAAAATTAGCTACATAGCTAACAAGTCCGAGGCCACTTGGGATACTTAGACTTTTGTAACTGGTGGGGTAGGGGATGACAGAGCCTGAACTTGGAACTCATACTTCGGCTTTAGCCTTGCCAGTGTGGGATCACAGACATGCTAACCAAATCTGCTTTCAAATACATGTCTTTCTGTTTGTTTTCTAAGACAGGTTTTTCTATGTAGCCCAGCCTGTTCTCAAACTCAGAAAAATCTGCTGGCCTTTGCCTCCTTAGTGCTGGGATTAAAAGCCTGCATCATTGAGTCCAGCTCAAATGTGTGTGTTTTTTTGTTTTGTTTTGAGAAAGAGTTTCTCTTTAGCTTTGGAGCCTGTCCTGGAACTAGTTCTGTAAACCAGGCTGACCTCAAACTCACAGATCACAGAGATCTGCCTACTTCTGCCTCCCTAGTGCTGGGATTAAAGGAGTGAGCCACCATCTACCGGCAAATGTGTTTTTCTTTTCTTTTTTTCTTTTTCTGAATTTTTTCGAGACAGGGTTTCTCCGTAGCTTTTTTGGTTCCTGTCCTGGAACTAGCTCTTGTAGACCAGGCTGGCCTTGAACTCAGAGATCCGCTTGCCTCTGTCTCCCGAGTGCTGGGATTAAAGGCGGGTGCCACCACCACCCAGCTCAAATGTGTTTTTCTTACTCAGAATTTAGACTATGAATTTTAAGAGAGTGAACTAAATCCTCATAAGGAACTCCACAGCAGAGGGTGAAAGCCTGTAAAGAGGGGTGTTTTTACAATGGCAGCGTTGGGACTGTGAGCATACAGGTACGAAAACATGGGAGACACATCCTGATAATTTCCTTAGCACTGCAGAGAGGATCCAAGTCTCAATTCTGGATAAAAGATTCTGCTTACCCTAAAGTCAACATGCAACTTGTGATCGCGGCAGATGGGGCAAGGGTTCCCAGCAACTTTATTTTTACGCTGTAGAAAAGAAACTGGTAGTTAAAGACACAAAACATAGTCACAGAAAGGACCGATGTCACCCACCCTATGGCCTCCTTGTCACATCCCACCACCATGAAAACCTTAAAATCTTACAATGCATGTCTTTCGGGTCCGCTGTGGCGGTATACCACCTTTGTGGTTGCGGCGGTAGTCAGCCCACACAGGTCGAGAACCGTAGCGGTCCTGGTATTCTTAAAAAGAAACCATATGAGTTTATTCATTCATGCAAGTGGCATGGATCTTCCCAAGCCAGTTACTCCAGGCCCCACTTTTTCTCGCTTCCCCCCAATCTGGGGTACCTTCTGATTCCAGGTATTTCCAAGGCTCATTCTCATAAGGGGACACAGGAAGTGAGGATGGAGAACCTTCTTCCGGAGGATCTTTAGTGCAAAGTGCCCGGAGGGGAACCTATAAAGGGAGTCAAATGAGAGGGTGAGTTAAGAAAAGGATGTAACTATTTAGTTTATTATTCTTCGGGGAGGAGGGATATGTGTCCAAAACATCAGAATAATTCATCAGAAAGAGACCTGACTGGAGCATTTCTTCTGGTGTTAAACTGATACCTCTCTAGCTCCAATAACAAGTCAACCAGACAAAGGAATAATCAGGGTGTTAGGGGGGTGGCAAACAAAGATCTGTGCTTGATGGGCATTAGTTGGATCTGGTGAAGAGAGAAAAGATTGCTAACCTTTCGGAAATAAGATTTATGGAGCGCAAGGGATGCATCAGACAAGGGAGAAAAAGCCAAAGGCACTGTGTTGCCCAGTTTTAGAAAATGCTGCAGGTCAGCATTCCACAGGGCAAAACAAAATCTGAGTGCTAACGCCAGCTTGAACGCTACCAAGCCTGTTATTACTGCGGTTGTGACCTCTGTCACCACTCTTTAGTCCTACTTTAAGGAGCGTCGTCGCGACAAGCCTTCAAGCTATTTTTCCCTGCCCTGCAAGAACCTCCAGGGAGGTGAGTACCTTAGCCTAGAGGGCAACTTCGATCCAGGGAGCAGAATTAAACGCTCCTGCAAGCTCTTGTAAGAAAATGACGTGTTAGCAGGTGGGGTAGGGAGTCGTGGATCACGCCTCAGCTGCGGAGTGAAGGCAGAAAGATCAGGAATTCAAGGTCACTTTAAGAGGTCAACCTGTCTACCTGGGCGGAGTGAGAGTTTCCGGAATACCGGGGGGCGGGGGGAATTAAAATTAGGATCCTTTGATACGAGGACACTTCCAACAACAAAGTTAGAAATTAGTTGTGCATGTCCGGGAGCAATCCAATCACCTCATCCTCTGTCTGGTACTTAGGGAAGACGACTTGTAACCCAGGATCTTCCCCTAAGGCTCAGTAGTAGGAAACGCGCGCCATGGGGGACAGAGGGTGGTGCAGGACGGAGACGTAAACAGACGGGAAGAGCTGTGCGCCTTGAGTCCTCCCCGCGGGGCGAAGGCGGAAACGCGCAGACAGCGTGGGGATGCGGAGAAAGCCCTCCGAGGGGTTACCTGCACGCCATAAGAACTTCGCAAGAGGTTAGGCAACAGCCTCAGCAGCGTGCGCGGCACGGAGGCAGCCATCTTGACGCACGGCCGGCGTACGGCCGGCCCGAAGGCGGAGCGACTGCGCATGTGCGGAGCCTGGCTAGGGCGGGGCCGAGGCGGAGGCTCGCAATGCGGAAGCCGGTGCTCACGTGCGTCAGGACGGAAGCGTCGGAGGGCGGGGCCGGCAGAGGAGTCACGCGAATTTGAGCTGCGTCACAATCGAAGCAGCCGTCGAAATTGATTTTCGCCCGGACCGGTCACGGTGACTCATAGATGCCATGCCTAGCGTATGACCCAGAAGGAGTTTCGAGGGCGATTTGGGCCGGGCCGCTCTCAGTGCGCACGCGCCGGGTCGCGCCGACCAACCCGGGGTGAGGCTCGTCCTCCGGGGCGGAAGTGGTGGCGGCGGGGAAGAGGGCGGCGCCGGACGCGGCGGTCACGCGCTGGCGCGGAGGGCACTGAAGGAGACGGAAGTGGGGGGAGCAACGAGGGCCGGGGCTTCCCGAAGGCTGAGGGGCGGCGTCCAATCGGCGGGCGGCCTGGCCCTCGCGGTGGCCAATCAGCCTCCGCCTCGCGCTCGATGCCTCGCGCCGAGGGCGTTTCTCCATCACGTTAGGGTGCGTTGGGCGGCGGCCGGGTATAAAAGACTCCGCCCGAGCGGGCGGCCGCCATTCTGGGGTTCGTTTAGAGGTAAGTTTGGGTGCTCCGTCGCTTGGACGGTAACGTTTTTTTCCGAGGACGGGCGGCCCGGGGAAGCGGAGAGGGGATGGATTTATTCGGCAGCCGCGCTCTGCCGAGTGCCGCTGCGTTCTGGGACGACGAGTAATGGCACGTGGGGATGTTTTAAGGCGACCCGTACTGATTACACCTTTCTCCTTTTGTGTTCTTTTTTTTACCCCAGGTTGAATTTTCTCGGAGAAAGACAGGCCGGCCATCAGGAAAACAAACAAGCCTCCGCAACGTCTTAAGCCCATGAAAGGATCCTGAGAGAGGGGGGAAAGGGAAAAGAGCAGCCACCAGCCCAACCACTTGTGTCTTCTACCCCTTCCCACCTATTTGCCCACCCCACCAGCCCACGCTGCTTGGGACTTGAGATCTGTGGCCGAAGGACCGTCACCACATAACTGCAAAAAAACCACCCTCCCCGCCCAAACCCACCCAATCTCACTCATCCAGCATTTCCTTTTTGGAATCCACTCAGGATTTTTTTCAACGACCCCCCCTCCCTAAATGGAGTTGGGTGGGGGGAATGTGAATACTGAGTTGGTCTTTACTTTTTTAAGAGACTTTTTGATCCAATGAGGCCCCCCAAGTAATTGAGTTTGGGTCCTGGTTGGTTGTTTTGGTTTTTTTTCCTCCAAAATTTTACCCCTCCCCCCCTGAGCCCGTGGTGCTGACGTCGCAAAAAAATTGGATAGTAAGTGTCGAATTTTCAAAAACCAGCCTTGCAACAAGAAATCAACGTTTCCCGTTGTGAAACCAAAAATAATGAGAGGAAGCAATGAGACCATAGAACAAATGTATTGTACTGGAGAAGGACCAATCGGGTCTCTTTTAAGTCTCCATTAAAAAGGTCCTGTGGGTCTAAACAGTCTTTGCTCTCTCCCCTACCACCTGCCTCTTCCCTGCTGTGGAGCAGGCAAGGAGAGGGTGAAGGGAGGGCCAGCAAGTGAGGATATTGACGGTTAACCCTTGATAATCCAGCAAATTTCCAGACTGCCAAAGCATAAGCCTTTGCTATTATAAGGAGGAATGGTTACCTTCCTCTGGTTAGCAGTCTTCAAAAGGGTTAATGAGCTCACATACAAAAGATGGTGGATCTTGTGGCCCAGAAGTCCCACTTCTTTGTGTGTGAGACAAGCAGAGCGCCTTTCAATTTGCCAGATTAATAAGCAATCTGTACATAAAGATTGCAGGGTAAGGAGATGGGCAGAGAAGTATTAGCTATGTCTTTTAAAGTGATGGTTAAATCCTCTCAATTTTAATGTAATTTGCTTGGGGTATATTGTATGGTTAAAATAGGTGGCAATCTAGGAATAAAGATTGCAAGACACTTAAATTTAGGGCAAAATAATCTTAGTATCAAGTACATACAATATAACATTTGGGGAGGTAAAGAATGTCTTGTAATTGTTTCAGATTGCATAGGTTTTTTAAAGGCAAAAGTGATTTAACATTTGAACTTGATACTTTTTAGTGGTTCGTGGATACAGTTAAGAGGGTGGAAAGGTTGGGGATGTGAAAGCTCAGAAGTATAATTTTAAAAAGCCATTAGTGCAATTGAATGCTAGCTTTCTAGATTTGTGTCGTTAAAAAGAGTTTTTTTCTTCCCTGCTTCAAATATGGCGACTTTTCCTTGTCCTTTTGTCTTCCAAGCGGCGTTGCAGGTTGTGTCTTGACCCCTTTTTCTCCTGTCCTCCCACCTGAACCCTATTTGTTGAGGGGTCCAAGTCCTCCCCCTTTCCGGTTATAGGGAGGATCGGGGTGGTCGGCGGTAGTAGCAAATTGAACTTCAATTGCAAATTCAAATTCTTAACCCGCAGAAAATTGTATATTAATTGATTTTACTTTCAGTAAACTCTTTTAAACTGAATTCAAGTAGGTCAGATTGAGGATGGGGGCGGAGGTATGGCTTCTGTTTTTTTATTTAGTGCTTTATAGTGTAAGTAAAGCTACCGGCAGATCCGGATGGCTTTTTAAATTTTGAGTCGTCCTCTCCATAACAAAATGGCGTCCCTCTCCTTTGTTTTTCTCTTTTGCCAGTCAGCTTAGGGCTGTCCTAGAAACTTGGTCAAGGGGGAGGAGCCACTTTGAAAGGTGATGTAATCAGCTTGCTTCCTCTGAAAACTCCACCCCCGAGCAGTTGCTTTCTCTCCCTGTGCAGACTGCTGCTGGGGAGAATACGCTTTTCGTTTCTCTTATCTCTTATGGAGTATCTTATAGGGATAAGAACTTACTGTTCTAATCGTGAAGTTATAGTTTGTGTGTTTAACAATCAGCCCATTGCTTTTATTTTCACCTACTCATCACAAGCTTGGACATGCACCTTGCTTCATTCAATTGACAGGTGTGAAAAACTAAACTCAAACTGTGCTTTAGGGTTGGGAGACTGGGGCAAGACACAGGTCTTGTAACTGGAGTAGACAATTGGGCCTGCTGGAGCTGGAATGTGCCATTCTGCTCAAAGCCCTTGTGCTTCCGAATGTCTGGGGGAGGGTTGGTACTTGTAGGATTTCTTATAAATCATCCTTATTCTCACCTCTCAGTTTGGGAATAAACTCTTTGTGCTCAGTGCCATCACCTCTGCAGTTGCTTAGTTCCCGTATGTTGGCACTAGGATGAGAAGTGAATCTTTAGGAAAGGAGGCTGCAGTTGTAAACTCGAGGCAGGGGGAGTCAAGCTACGGTTTCTGGTAAGCAAAACATTTCTGGTATTACATTTCACAACCTTTCTTTTTTCCAAAGAGCCACCTTTTTGAATTTCTTTTTCCTTCCTTTCTAAAAAGAAATTCCCTTAAATCATTGAGGAAGAGAATGTCCTCTTGGTCTCCTCCCTGGTCAGTGCTGTGGCAGTCGGTGCATGAAAAGCCACACCCTTGAGGGTGGTATTGGGTGTCTGGTTCTTTTACCTCTTTTCCCCAACTTTTCAAAGTCAAGTCTTTGACAGTTTCTTCTTAAAGTTTTCATTTTTGTATTTAAGTCCTGTATTGGAGTGTGGAGTTTTTAGGCAGAGTTTGTAAGCCTTTTGTCCTGTCCTATGGTGACTTGGGTGCTGTAACAGGGCTCATTTCCTGCTGTCTGGGGATTCTCATTATTACTTGGACTTCTGATTGAATGGGAAGGCCTCTTCCATATGTCTATTTACCACACGTCTTTTTTATCTTTTAAGCAGTTTGCCAGGTGTTTCTGCAGCATATCTACCCTGGGAGCTGAACATTCCAGCCACTGGGGCTCCCGACCGCTAGTGAGCAGGGGATTAGTAAAGAAGACCTTCCTTGCATGGGAGATGAAAAGCAAGGCTTTAGGGGGAAGCCTGATTCTTAGGGCGTGGCCAGAGTTCTATTTGAGGGGCTTTCCCTGAGGGTTAGGGTGGTGGACATAATTTTACATCTTTATTGAAAGCCAAGTCATCTTCCTGGGACCAGGATTACCTGGTTTTAAGAATAACGATGAGGGAGGAGTAGGGCCTTACTGTGCAGAGGTATAAAATCTGAACCACCTGAGACAGTCCACTCTACTACTGGGTCACACCAGGCAGCTCTTGAGACACTGAGGGAAGAAGCAAGGCATTTTGCTCTATGGGGTGCTCAGGTCCCAGCAAAGAAGAACTGGCAATTCTTTGTCCTCTGACAGAAGACCTATTTAAAGCACCCTGGCTTGCATGGGCCTTGTTTCCTGAACTAATTCAGGATTCAGCGGTGCTAGATGTTTAGTGACCAGCCAGTCTGGATGCTTTTCTACCTTTTTAAACCAAATAAGTCAAATTCAGAATTTGATATCTCTAGTAAGAACTGTAGAATGTTCCCCAGTGCTCCGAAGACGGAGGTACATCACGGACTTCCTTCCCTTGTCTCCTTTTGTCTGTGGCCTTCAAGGAGAATAGCAACTGGATAAAAACAAAACAAAACCATGACCTGAGTTCTTTATGGCTACAGAAAGTTTCCTCGGCTTCAAACTGCAGAGCAGGCGTGGGGAGTGCTTGGGCACAGTCCCTGCCCACTCTGGTCAATGCCGCTTTGGGCCTTCAATGTAGGCCTGTTCCAAGCATGATGGATTCTTCCTTTGTTCCTATTGGAAGACCTTACAGCTTGCCTGTGAAAATGGGGACCTGGTTGTAAGGTACTCGGGGGTCCCTGATAAGGAATGAATACCACTGAGGACAAGGCACAAAGAAAATGCACATTTTACTGTGAGGAGACAAGTTCAGTCATCCAGATGTAACAACAGCGGGAATAACCATGCATCTTAGCATGTTTGTTTTGTCTCCCAGCTTCCCTTACTGTTGTGCCTTTTTGTTTATACAGACAGGAATTTACAGTACCTAGGTCCCGTTTCCATCAGAGGGCACTAGACAGCTCAGCTTTGTTTCGCGCAAGGTGGCTGTCCTCTCTTTTCTGACAATTGAACAAGGAACATTTGGTTTAGGCTTATTAGTTCCTCGATAGACATACAATGGGGGTAATTTTTAGCTCTGGGTTTCAGTCAACCATGTTCAGAAGGTCTGGAATGAAGTAATGTTTAATCCAAGACTTGTCAAATTGCATACATTGTCATTTGGGGTTCTAATAGGTTTATGTATGTATAAAGATTTAAAAATTTTCTGGGCTGGATTGCTTAAATGTATTACTTTGGGCCCATTCAGTGCTTTTTCAGTGTAACAGATGGAAAATCTGTTACTATACCGGAAACTCAAAAATCACTGCTGTCTTAAGACAGGGAGGTTTCCTCTCTGTACATGTACACATTGAGTTTGTCCCCTGACCTGTAAATGTTCTTGACCGTTTTTCTCCTTTGACCTCAGGTTCCAGGGTATTGGGTGACAGCAGTTAGCAGGTTTTGTTCAATGCTTAGCACCTCTTCCTGTGTTGAGCCTGCAGGCTTCAGCCTCCAGAGCAGATACTGCTGCCTTCCCCCCCCCTCCCCTTTTCCCTGGGCCTTTTTAACACTAAATTTTTATCTTGTTGTATGTGGAGAACCACTCTTGTCTTTGACAGCCTCTTAATCAGGTTAAACATGTCTAAGCCAGGAAAACAGCCACACTTGTCACACGTCTTTTCTGCTTTGAGAACAGACAACTGTTATATTGCAAGAATCCTATTGTTTGTTTTTTTGTTAAAGACTGGTGCTCATCCTTGTAAGGGTACCTCTGCTGCTTATGTGATGAGACGCACAGGGACCCTTGCCTTGTCCTGCCCATCCCGGCCTGGTGGTGAGGCTCATGGTTTTGGTTCTCTGAAGCTAGTGATTGAGTTATGGCTAAAACTCCTGATCAGAGCCATATCAGCCCTAATCTCTCTGGAGCTCTGGCCTAGAAATCGGTCCCTTTCCATGGAGTGTAGCTTTTAACTCGCTCCTTTCCCAGCCTGATCTGGTGTCCACTTTCCACAACTTCACCTTCATTACTTTTGATGGTTCCTTCCCCATCTCCAGTTCTCTCGGCTTTGGGTTTTTCTTGGGAGTCTTGGCCAGTGGTGAGTTTTGAGGTCAGGTTTGCATCTTTGCTTCTGAAATCACAAGCCGAGTTTCTCCTGAACTTTGGAACAATAAAAGCTTGTTTGGTGTTTGTTAAGCGAGTGGCATTATTCAGGCCTAATGAGAGCCTGCCTACTTTGTTCAGTCACTCTTGTTCTGAGCGCTGCTGAGTTCCCTGGGGAAGGGCCCTGCTCAGTCAGGGCCGACTTGTTTTCTCATCAACTACCCCGGCTGACGCATTCTACCACTTGTGCTTATGACTTAAGCATCCAAGATAAAAGGGAATTGATTTCTGGAGAGAGGGTGATTGGTTCTTGAAAATGTTTACCCAGATACCCAGGGTTGGCTCGATTACCTTAGGAAGCTACAGCTGCCCCCTTATCAAAATTAGCAGCTGCCAACTGGAGACAGGACCTTGGAAGCATAAAGAACTGAGCATCTTATCTTGGGTCTTAGCCCACTCTCCTGAAGTGTAACTGTTGTGGAAAGGGTTTTAACTGGGAATGAGAGGTAGGCTGCCAGGGCCTTCACTCACGTTACCCTTCCTGTCAATCCTGCATTGACCCCAAGCTTAAGTCGCCAAGGCTGTTTTGTGAGCACAGACTTGATTTTACTGACCTAGAGAATAGTGCAGTTGAACATAGATGAGTCACTTTGTCTTAAATATGCCAGTAGGATTTATTAAAGGCATAAGTTAGTGAGGCTGTCTTTGCTATCATATATCCTATGGATTTTTTTTTCTTTTTACCTCAGAAACCACCATCATGGGTTCAGGTCCCATAGACCCCAAAGAACTTCTCAAGGGCCTGGATAGCTTCCTTACTCGGGATGGAGAAGTGAAGAGTGTGGATGGAATTTCTAAGATCTTCAGGTAAGTCTGCTTTTCTGGGGTTTCTAGTCAGAAGAGGAGACTACTTGTGACTGAGTTGAAATCAGTAATAGAGAAGAATAAATGGGAAAGGAAGAAGCCACATGCAGGCAGATTGTGACAAGAGGAACATGGCCATTGGCCATGACAGAAGCTGGGGATTTGTTTCATAACCCCAAGAGAGTTATGGGATGCAACCAGGGGACCTATAACAGAATTCTTGGTTCTGTTTGGGGTCATGTGCCTATCCAAAATGTCTTTTTCCTTCGGAGATCTGAGGTTTTCCAGAGAAAAGCAAACTACTGAGGCAGTCTTAGATTCCCAGGGGAAATGTGTGTTGGGACAGGAGGGATACTCTCTCAGTGACTGCTACCTTCCATCCTGTGGAGCAAAGAGAGTCATCAGGGGGCACCAGGACTCCCAGGATTAGGTCCTCTGCTGTGGGACATGAGCTGGCATAGTATTCCTCGTGCCTGTCATCCCAGCACTCAAGAGGGGAGGCTGGCGTGGGCAGTGTGACAGGACCCTGACTGGGACAGTGCGGTGCTGAGAGCAGGTGCTCCGCTCTGCATCTAACGTGACTCCTCCTTGCAGTCTGATGAAGGAAGCACGAAAGATGGTGAGTCGCTGTACATATCTGAACATCATCCTGCAGACCCGGGCCCCAGAAGTGCTAGTCAAGTAAGTGGGATTGGAGGGGCTGGCATGGGGAGGGGAGGCATAGGGTTTCTGGGTCACCAGACATGTGAGCTTGCTAGTTCTAAAATTAGGAAAGGATTAACAGATTCTGACTCCACCTGCCTGCAGGTTTATTGATGTTGGTGGCTACAAGCTTCTGAACAACTGGTTAACATATTCAAAGACGACCAACAACATTCCTCTCCTACAGCAGATTCTGCTGACCCTGCAGCACCTCCCACTTACTGTGGACCATCTCAAGCAGGTACTGCCATGCTGCATCACCCACGCTTCCTTTCTGGGTTAGCCTAACTGATTAGAACCACTCCAGTCTGGAATTTATGAAGTAGAATGGCAGGGAAAAGTGGGAATTGGAGTGGGAAGACTCGATGTGGGTTTATTTCCTTTATCAGGTGTGTGGCAGAACCCTTTGTATATCTGAGGCTTGGTTTCTCATCTCTAAAGTGGGAATAAGTTGTTTTGTGATTGGGTTTAGGCTAGCCCTCTACCAACTGAGTTGTATTGCCAGCCGTCATAACTAGAGTTCTAGGGTTAAGTAAGAATGTTTCTGTAGCTGGCATGGTGGCTCTCACGCCTTTAACCCCAACATTTCGGAGGCTGGGACACATGGGTCTCTGTGAGTTCCAGGCCATCCAAGATTATAAAGACAGACCCTTTCTTTGTTTTGTTTTGTTATGTTTTTTCAAGACAGGATTTCTCTATGTAACAGTCTTGACTGTCCTAGAACTCACTTTGTAGACCAGGTTGGCCTCAAATTCAGAGATCCACCTGCCTCTGTTTCCCAAGTGCTGGAATTAAAGGCGTGTGCCACCACTGCCTGGCTGAGAGACCCTTTCTTAAAAAAAAAAAAAAAACAAGTATCTACAGGTTTTGGAGACTAAAGTATGCCACTATTGTTAAAAGGTGGCATAGTTAGTGAGCACTGAGTGAGCTTGTTCTAGTCCCTGCATTTACCTTTCTGCCATTTCCTTCCTTCTCGTATAGAACAACACAGCAAAACTCGTGAAGCAGCTGAGCAAGTCAAGTGAGGATGAAGGTGAGTGCCACTGTCACCTGGACCTGGACTCCCCAGTGTCTCTTTTATGTTATGGCAAGAGACTCGTGCCTTTGCCTCAAAAGTGCAGGATTAAAGGCGTGCGCCACCACTGCCCAACTTGTTTCTCTCTTAAAGATTTAAGTCGATTAATCCAGTCCCTCTTCATCTTGATTCCACATGAAACTTACTCATTTCTAAACATTGAATGTGCCTACCAGAAAATACTTCTATAGGAGTGGTTCTTTGGTTTTTTTTTTTTTTTTTTTTTTTTTTTTTTTTTTTGAGGTAGGGTTTCTCTTTATAACCCTGGCTGACATGGAACTCACGCTTTGGTTTGATTTTGATTTTCCAAGACAGGGTTTCTCTGTGTGACCCTGGCTGTAACACTGTAGACCAGACTGGCCTCAAACTCACAAAGTTTGCCTCCCAACTACTGGAATTAAATGCATGTGCCACACCACGCCGCTCTAATTCCTTTAGCTATTTAGAGTTGCTTGCTAAATGAGTCTGCATGACTGCAGAACCGCGAAGGAGAGCTGCTGTGGCCACGTCCTCCAGGAGAGGCTACAGAAAAGTTCTCATATCCCTTAGATTATCAGGTGTCCGTTTTCTCTGTATAAACTGCTTCTTAGCATGAGTGCCTGCTGGTGTGTTCCTACTTCACCGTTCCCCACAGCAAGTAGTCCCTTGGAGGCTTTTTAGTTTCTCTGTTTTAAAGCACGCCATATTAAGACTTTTTCCCATTGAACAAATTTAACAATTTTTAAAGCATATTTTCTGTTACTCAAAGTATTAATGAATTATTACTAATTAAGTAGTTTTTTTTCCTTTTTCACTTGCAGAGCTCCGGAAATTGGCCTCAGTCCTTGTCAGCGACTGGATGGCTGTCATCCGCTCTCAGAGTAGTACCCAGCCTGCAGGTAAGCTCCTCGGCCCTGTACCCCACGTGTTCTCTTCCCATTTAGACTGCAGCTCTCAAGTGTCCCTAGGTTGGTTCTTTGCCTCTGGCAGTCTTCTCTGTATTGAATGAAATTCTCACCTGCTTTGTTTTTCCATACAGAGAAGGATAAGAAGAAACGGAAAGAAGAAGGGAAAAGCCGAACTACGCTTCCTGAGCGACCTTTGACTGAGGTGAAGGCTGAGACCCGGGCTGAGGAGGCCCCAGAGAAAAAGAAGGAGAAGCCCAAGTCACTGCGAACCACGGCACCCAGTCATGCCAAGTTCCGTTCCACTGGTGAGGCTTTGCGGGCATCAGTGTGTGCAGCCAATAGTCTGATCGTAACTTCAGGCTGTGAGGAAGCAAGAGGCTAAAGGAAGAGCTGGGGGAACTTAACTCAAGGCTGGACCATCTGGGGGGGGCAACAGTGAGGGTCAAAGTTGAACTGCCATCAACATGTTTCTCCCCAGGATTAGAGCTGGACACCCCATCTTTGGTGCCTGTGAAGAAGAACTCCAGCACTGTGGTGGTATCAGACAAATACAATCTGAAGCCCATCCCCCTCAAGCGGCAGAGGTATGAGCTCTGGTGTAGGTTCCTATGGAGGGGCCTTTGGAGAAAAGGGAGAGTGGGGAGGTTGTTGACTGTCCCTCTTTTGCAGTGCCACAACGGCTCCAGGAGATGCTGCCCCACCTGCAGAGAAGAAGTATAAGCCCCTCAACACAACCCCCAACACCACCAAAGAAATCAAAGTGAAGATCATCCCCCCACAGCGTGAGTCCTCCTGGAGTGCCCTCGGCACAGGGTGGGGGAAGGTGTGCCCTTCACCAGTTTTCTTTACTTTGCCTTCGATCTCTTGGCGTCCTAAAATTTTGTGCCTCTGGAATTGCCCTTCCGTAAGAGTCATGTTAGATAGGTGGCCGGAAAGTGTCCCTCTCAAGTGATAACCTTATCACCTCCCTCCCTCGTGGCTGGACCCTCTGGTGTTTTCAGCAGCTTGTTTCATGAATTTTGCATTCTAAAACTGTGATCAAAGTCATGGTTGCCAAAAGAAAGATTAATGGGAACTTCTGTGTGAACCCTGCTTCCTTGTCACTGTGGGCAGCGGACCTCACTGGAACAGGGTTGTGAAGGAAGTTCATTCACTGCGCTCTTTTCCCTGTAGCTATGGAAGGCCTGGGTTTCCTGGATGCTCTCAATTCAGCTCCTGTCCCAGGCATCAAAATTAAGAAGAAGAAGAAGGTTCTGTCGCCGACTGCTGCCAAGGTATGAGCTCTGGCAGCGCATTTCAGTGACAGGACGTGTGGGGTGACTGCAGGAGCTGTGGGGTGACTGCAGGAGCTGTGGGGTGACTCCAGCAGTGTGTTTAGTGACAGGAGCTGTGGGGTGACTCCAGCAGTGTGTTCAGTGACAGGACGTGTGGGGTGTCTACAGGAAAGGAGCTGTGGGGTGACTGCAGCAGTGTGTTTAGTGACAGGAGCTGTGGGGTGTCTACAGGAAAGGAGCTGTGGGGTGACTCCAGCAGTGTGTTTAGTGACAGGAGCTGTGGGGTGACTCCAGCAGTGTGTTCAGTGACAGGACATGTGGGGTGTCTACAGGAGCTGTGGGGTGACTGCAGCAGTGTGTTTAGTGACAGGAGCTGTGGGGTGTCTACAGGAGCTGTGGGGTGACTCCAGCAGTGTGTTCAGTGACAGGACGTGTGGGGTGATTCCAGCAGTGTGTTCTGTGTGACACTGGACTTCCAGGATCCTGGACTTGCCTCTGAGTGTCTTGTAAGCTCATTGGATGCTTTCTCTTTCATAACAGCCCAGCCCCTTTGAAGGGAAAACAAACACTGAACCAAGCACAGCCAAACCTTCTTCTCCAGAGCCAGCACCTCCTGCTGAGCCCATGGACACAGACCGCCCTGGCACCCCGGTGCCGCCCGTTGAAGTCCCAGAGCTCATGGATGCAGGTAGCCTACTCTGCCTGGTTTGGGTGTTTTCTGAAAGATGGGATCTTGGGCTGGATCTTAGGTCGCTTACAGCCTCTTCTGAAATGCGCTTGTTTTCAGCCTCCTCAGAGCCAGGAGCTCTGGACGCAAAGCCTGTGGAGAGCCCTGGTGACCCCAGCCAGCTGACTCGGAAGGGCAGAAAGAGGAAAACTGTAACGTGGCCTGAGGAGGGCAAGCTGAGAGAGTATTTCTACTTTGAACTGGATGAAACTGAGCGAGGTGCGATGCGGTTCCGTGCGTAGGTTCCTAGAGTCTGAACACAGGCAATTTCGCTCATGCTCAGTCGTCCTCTGCCTCCCTTGCAGTGAATGTGAACAAGATCAAAGACTTTGGTGAGGCAGCTAAGCGTGAGATTCTGTCAGACCGGCATGCTTTTGAGACAGCCCGACGACTAAGCCACGACAACATGGAGGAGAAAGTGCCCTGGGTGTGTCCCCGGCCTCTGGTTCTACCCTCACCTCTCGTTATCCCTGGAAGCAATAGCCAGGAGCGATACATCCAGGCTGAGCGGGAAAAAGGCATCCTTCAGGAGCTCTTCCTGAACAAGGAGAGGTGAGTTCAGGTGTCAGTACCTGGTGTGGATTGTCTGTACCATGGGACTGTGGTGGGTAGCTTTGGGAGGCACTAACTACTAAGAACTTCAGGGAGCTGAATTGATGCGATTGTATTCTTTTTCTCTCTGTCTCACAGTCCACATGAGCCTGATCCTGAGCCCTATGAGCCTATACCCCCAAAACTCATCCCCTTGGATGAGGTGAGTCTTTGGACACAGCAGTGTGGTGGGACGGCGGTGCAGGGTGAGGACACCTCTGTGTTGTTTTCCACAGCCCTGATTTGTTTTCTTCTCTTCTTAGGAGTGTTCCATGGATGAGACACCATATGTTGAGACCCTGGAGCCTGGAGTGTCTTGTGGCTCACCTGATGGGGCAGGAGGCTCCAAGCTGCCTCCTGTTCTGGCTAATCTTATGGGAAGCATGGGAGCTGGGAAGAGCCCCCAGGGCCCTGGAGGAGGAGGCATCAATGTCCAGGAGATCCTCACCTCCATCATGGTATGTGAGCCCTCTTCCTCAAGTGATCTCCGTGTGTTGTCTTCAGATTCTCTCTCCCACTCTTCACTTTAGATTTTTTGGATATGTTTGCTTATGTTGTTTGGTTTCAGTTTTGTAAAAAGGTCTCATGGTGTAGCCCAAGCTGGTCTGGGACTCAGCCTGCACCCTGTACCCAGCTTACCCAGTTCTTTGTCTTCCATTTGCATACACGTTCTTGCTTTATCTCTTGAACTGCCATTTTGCTTGCTCACAGGGCAGTCCAAACAGCCACCCTTCAGAGGAACTGCTGAAGCAGCCAGACTACTCCGACAAGCTCAAGCAGATGCTGGGTAATCCTCAGAGCCAACCCCAGGGGCCTGGAGAGGACGCCCTGTGGTAGAAGGGGAAACAGGGTTTCCAGATGCTGAAAAGCATGGGACTGTTGCCACTGAGCAAGAAATGGGGTGGGGAAACTGGACAGAGAGCATGGCTCTGCAGGTTGGTCTGAGATTAGTTGGGCACACTTGTGTGGGGGCCATGCCGTTCTTTTTAGAATTCTCTCTCTGACTGTTGGGCTCCTATTTACATTTGCAGTGCCACATGGACTCCTAGGTCCTGGTCCTGTAGCCAACGGCTTCCCACCAGGAGGCCCCGGGGGTCCCAAGGGGATGCAGCATTTCCCTCCTGGTCCTGGAGGGCCGATGCCAGGTAGGTGAGAAGGATTCAATGGGCTTACTTCATTGTTTCAGCATGGCCACAGCCAGGGATGGTAGGAGGTGGACAAGGTCAGGTTAGAGGTGGCCGCTCTAGAATGTAACAGATAACTGAGGTCTTTTCCTTTCCAGGTCCCCATGGAGGCCCTGGTGGACCAGTGGGTCCACGTCTCCTGGGTCCCCCACCCCCTCGGGGAGGTGATCCCTTCTGGGATGGCCCAGGTGACCCCATGCGAGGTGGCCCAATGCGTGGGGGTCCTGGACCTGGTCCTGGACCATACCACAGAGGCCGAGGAGGTCGTGGAGGAAATGAGCCGCCGCCACCCCCTCCATTCCGAGGAGCCAGAGGAGGTCGTTCTGGAGGAGGACCCCCAAATGGCCGCGGGGGTCCTGGTGGAGGAGGCATGGTTGGAGGTGGTGGACATCGCCCTCATGACGGCCCTGGAGGAGGAATGGGCAGTGGACATAGATCCCATGATGGCCCCGGAGGAGGAATGGGCAGTGGACATAGATCCCATGATGGCCCCGGAGGAGGAATGGGCAGTGGACATAGATCCCATGATGGCCCCGGAGGAGGAATGGGCAGTGGACATAGATCCCATGATGGCCCTGGAGGAGGAATGGGTGGTAGTGGTGGACATCGTCCCCATGAAGGACCTGGACACGGGGGACCCCATGGCCACCGGCCACATGATGGTCCTAGTCATCGAGGCCATGACCATCGAGGGCCACCACCTCATGAGCACCGCGGTCATGATGGCCACGGAGGAGGCGGCCACCGAGGGCATGATGGAGGCCACAGTCATGGAGGAGGTGAGGGTTCTGTCTCCTGGCCTTCTCTGTGTATAAGGAGGGCAGTTTCTGTCCTTTGTCTTTACACACTGTCTCTGAGGTTTGCGGTGGGAGGGGGTGGTCTCTCAGCTGACGTCTAACCTTCTGCCATCGTCCCGCAGATATGTCCAACCGCCCCGTCTGTCGACACTTCATGATGAAGGGCAGCTGCCGCTATGAGAACAACTGTGCCTTCTATCACCCGGGGGTCAATGGACCCCCGCTGCCCTAGGCTTCCTGCCCCTCCCGCCCCTGTGGACTGCAGCCTTGCTCCTTCCACTCGGTTATGGCTTCTGTGAGGCCCACTTCCCCTTTTCCCCAGCTGATGAGGAGCCGGCCCCCTCAGTTCCTACCTGGTTGGGTTCCGGGGGGTTTCTGATCACTGGTGCACATTGATGTACATATTCCCCTCCAGTCTGGAGAGGAGAGAGACTGGACACACTCTAGATGCTGGACTGCTGAGACGGCTGGCTTCACTTTGTGGCGAGATCTGCCCTGTGCCCCAAACCCCTTCCAGTATTAGCCCCGATGCCTGAGAACCTAACGCTGGTCACACTGGAGACCTCTGCTCTCCACTCGCACACAGTCCATATCCTCACAGGAGTACCATATAGCCCACTGCACTGAGGGCTCAAGCTGGCACCATCCCCCTTGTGCCCGCATGGGCCAGTCACTGGTGAGTCCTTTCTCAAGGAAGACTGCAACTGTTAGGACCCAGGTCGTTGTGGGTCAGCTAGGTTCAGTGATGGCGCATTCACAGCCACATCCAGTTAAATGTAGCTGGCAGAGGGCAGGCCTGCAGTGTTAGGCCACTCTTGCCTGCAGCCATTTTAGAGACTCCATTAAACATTTCCGTGAGACCAGTTTTCATCAGCTTCACCGGGTATACCAGGCCTGACGCACTACATGCACTGCCTGTGGGAGTGGGCTTGCTCCTTACCCCTACAGAACCCTGTCAGTGTGAGGCTTCCTGGCCAGGTCAGCAGGAGTGGTCCTGTCCGTCCTCCTTTCCCTGTCTTGGCATCAGTTGTTTTCTATGAAAACAGTGGGTTGGTTTTGTGCAGGGTCTTGGGTTAGAACCACAATGGATTTGAGGAGTTTTTTCTTTTGATTTTGTATATTTTGTACATTAATAATAAACAGTGGAAAGAGAAGCAGCTTATTTAACCCCTGGTGTGTTTTGACTCTTGCTTTTTTCTGAAACAAGGTTTCTCTGTTAACAGGCTGTCCTGTACTCACTTTGTAGACCAAGCTGGCCTCAAAATTCAGAGATCTGCCTGCTGAGTGCTGGGATTAAAGGCATATGCCACCACCATCCAGTGATTCTTGCTTTTTTTTTTTTTTTTTTTTTTTGGTTTTTTGAAACAGGGTTTCTCTGTGGCTTTGGAGCCTGTCCTGGAACTAGCTCTGTAGACCAGGCAGGTCTCGAACTCACAGAGATCCACCTGCCTCTGCCTCCCGAGTGCTGGGATTAAAGGTGTGCGCCACCACCGCCTGGCGATTCTTGCTTTTAATAAAAGCAGGGTGGTGGTGGAGAGCGGGTTTGGCTTAGAGCACTTGCAGAGGACCGCAGTTCAATTCCTAGCATCTACGTGATGGCTTATAACCACCCTAACGCTAGGGGTTTTTTTGTTTTTGTTTTTTTTTTTTTTTTTTTTTTTTTGATTTTTCGAGATAGGGTTTCTCCGTAGTTTTTGGTGCCTGTCCTGGAACTAGCTCTTGTAGACCAGGCTGGCCTCGAACTCATAGAGATCCGCCTGTCTCTGCCTCCCAAGTGCTGGGATTAAAGGCGTGCGCCACCACCGCCCAGCCCTAACCGTTTTATGTCAACTTGACATCAGCTAGAGTCATCAAAGAGAAGAAAGCTCAACTGGGAATCCGGTAAGATCCAGATGGCCAATGGTGGTGCACACCTTTGTTTTCCAGAGGCAGAGGCAGGCAGAATTTGAGGCCAGCCTGGTCTACAGAGCAAGTTCCAGGACAAGCTCCAAAAAGCTACAGAGACAAAAACCAGAGATAGGCTGGGATTCAACCTGCAGGTCAGAAAAGCAAAACAGCCAACCACTGGCTGGCTTCTACCTCTACTTTTTTCCTAAATGGCGATGCTGCCTCCAGGAATCCTCAGAATGAGACTGTGAGAGCTGTCCCTCCGTTTTATAATCCTCTCTAGGGCTAGGATTAAAGGGGTGTACTAGTGTGCTACTGGGGTTAAAGGTGTGTGTCACCACTGCCTGCTCTGTAAGGGCTGATCAGTGCAGCTGTTTTGCTCTCTGAACTACAAAGGAGGCGGGAATAGGGTCAGCACTCCCGAGGCCTCTGTTAGCTCCTGCCTGTCAGATTCCTGCCCTATTTGAGTCCCTTCAATGATGGACTAGGTACGGAAGTGTGAGCCAAATAAACACTTTCCTCCTCAAGCTGCTTTTAGTTGTATTTCATCTCAGCAATAGAACAATCCGACCCTCTTCTGACCTCCATAGGCACCAGACATATGTGTGGTGCACCCACATACTTACAGGGAGACAAAACAGTCATATACATAGTCTAAAAAGAAGAAGTTGTTTTGCTGAATTTGAGTTCCATGTGGTGGAAGTAGAGAATGGCTCTCACAATTGTCCCCTAACCTCCATAGACTTGCTGTGGCATGTGTAATGCCCCCACCATGCATGATAGAACTTTTAGAATTCAGGTATGATCCACATCTTTAATTCCAATATGCAGGAGGCAGAATCCAGCAGATCTCTGAGCTTGTGACCATCCTGGTCTACATAGTTTCAGGCCAGCCAGCCAAAGATTCTGAGTGAGACTGTTTCAAAACCAAAAGCATTCCCCAGGATGTCTAGCTGATGGAACAGGATTTGAAGAGAGGCAGAAGACCTTGAAGGATACAGAGTTGGGGAAGGAGGAGAAACTGAGATGTATGCAGCAAGAGAATGCTGGTCCCGAATGCTTGGTGTTTATGGGATCCCAACAGGACCCCAGGCACACAGGACAAACAGGTAGGAGGATCCTGAGACTGCAAGCCTACCAAGTTGGCAGGTGTCTTGACTGTTATTCTGATTAATGGCCACATGAGGGCAGACCTCTTAGCACTCACATAGCTAAAAATTACCCTCTCCCACCTTGAAGGGAACTAACCAGCCTGTGGTCACAGCTCTCCTCTTCAAGGCCACATCGCTTCTCATCTCCTACAAGCCCAAGACTTTTTCTTCCTTCTGTCCACCCTCCCACCTTCCCTCCCCTCTCATTTTTTTGTACCCATATCAGGTGACTCCTAACTGCCTTGAATTGCAGCTCCAGAGAATCCAACACCCTTTTCTGACCTTTGCACACCCTACACCTCTATCCCAGGATATGCGAAGTCACATACAGATACATAAGTAAGAATGAGAAAATCATAAATTAAAAAAAATCTGGGTGTGGTCACTAGTGCAGTAACTGACCCTAGAACTGTGAAGTTAGACACCCATACACACAAGATTGATCTTTTCTTTTTTCCCGTCACAAAGACAAGCTGAGCATATCAACTCCACCATCCTTTGGTCCAAGTGTGGTTTCTTGTTTTTGTTGTTTTAGTTTTGGGTTTTTTTTTTTTGAGACAGGGTTTCCCTGTGTAGTCCTGGCTGTCCTGGAACTAGCTCTGTAGACCAGGCTGTCCTGGAACTCACCAAGATTTGCCTGCCTCTGCTTCCTGGGTTACAGGCGTGCACCACTACGCCTGGCCAGTCAGCGCTCTGAACCACTGAGCTCTCTCCAGTGCTGCCCTCCCCCCACACTCTTTTATGCTTCTGTTATCTACATGTAAGTGTACCACACACATAGAAGCCAAAGGAGGGTGCTGGATCCCCTGTAACTGGAGTTACAGACAGCTGTGAGCTGCTGTGTGGGTGCCAGGGCTGAACCTGGATCCTCTGAGAGAGCAGCAGATGCCCTTAACCGCCTACAAGTGCTCCAGTGGGCCCACAACATCAAGGCTGGCCTGAGCTAGAGTTGAGGCTAGCCTAGACTACAGAATGACTCCCTACTTCAAAAATCCCCAAAATTTGTGATGCTCATATGAAACGTTTCTATATTCCGTGCAGGTGTTTAAAAGGGCATGGTGGTGCACTGGTGGGAAGGGGTGCGGGTGCCGCAAAGGCAGACAGGTCTCTGTGTAGACCAGGTCAGCTATGGTCTAGATAGCAAGTTCCAGGCTAGCCAGACCCACACAGCAAGACCTTGTCTCAAACACTAAAATCCAGCTCATGAATAAAATATGACTGCTAATAAAATCGTTTATTCACACATTTAGTGACTGTCTTTTTCTCTTTTGTGTTTTTTTAAATTTATTTATTTATTATGTATACAATATTCTGTCTGTGTCTATGCTCGAAGACCAGACCCCATTACAGATGGTTGTGAGCCACCATGTGGTTGCTGGGAATTGAACTCAGGACCTTTGGAAGAGCAGGCAATGCTCTTAACCTCTGAGCCATCTCTCCAGCCCTGTTTTTTTTTTTTTTTTACGGTTTATGTGCATTGGTGTGAAGGTGTCAGATCCCCTGGAACTGGATTTACAGTTGTGAGCTGCCATGTGGGTGCTGGGAATTGAACCCAGGTCCTCTGGAAGAGCAGTCAGTGCTCTTAACCGAGCCATCTCTCCAGCCCATTTTTCTTTTTGAGGGACAATTTCCCACCCACATCTGAGGGATGCCATTTCTAACTCCACACACGCTGTTCATGGGAGAAAACTGGTGGACAGCCTGGGCTTTGTGCAGCTGCCCAACCACACACACACATATTCTTCATACCAAGTTTCTCTTTAGCTTTTCCAGACAAGGTTTTTCTGTGTAGTGTTGCCTGCCTCTGCCTCCAGAGTACTGGATTAAAGGTGTGCTTCACCACCCACTCACACTCACGACCTTGGTATTCACTAGATAACACCCTGTCATTTCTGCAATCTCATCTAGATGTGAGGGCATGTAGTGTTCTCCCCGGACAGCAGCTTAGGACTGACTACCATCTACTACCTCAACAACCTAAAGAGCACACCAGCTCCGCTATCCAGATGGGTACCTGGTCAGTCAGGATTTCCAGCACTGAAATTGGCTGCACTGAAAATCCCTTCAGAGGTTCTACAGCTCACCACGCTGTCCACTTCTAGACTCCCCATCCTCTACACCGTAAGCCTTCCTCTCTTCCCTTCCAGCCATGCTTAAGTGAGTGGATGGCTAAACCCCACCAGCTGTGCACCAGTTGTTCCACACCGCTGGATCTGCCTCTCAGGCGTGGACTGGCTTTGGTCCTCACTCCAGCTCCATGAGCTGTCACCAAATAACCCATCTCTGGAACTGTCCTTTTTGGACACACGGCAATTCTTAACCAAAATTAGGTACATGGCAGTCAGTTGTATCATGTCCTTAGTTTTCAAGTCTTCTCTAACCACTCACGGAAGCAGAGCCTTTCTCTTCCCCAGCATGACTCAGACAGCCAATGAGTCTTCCTGCACCCCTGGGTGCTGGAGCTACAGCTGTGTCCTGTGCCCACAGGGACTGCTGGCCTTAGATCAGTGTTCTGGAGCCCTAAGCACAGGGTGGAGCACCACTTCATTCAAAGGGTGGGCTTGGTCATTTTCCCTTCCCTGAGGGTACAGCAGGCACACTGGCTGGGGAGGAGAGGAAACTCCACACAGGGACAGGGCATCAACATCCCTCTCCTTTATTTCCTCCCCTCTAAAAGGAGCTTCCAGTTCAGCAGCTCTCCTTTCCTGCCCGAGTCCCCACCAGACAAGTGACCACAGCCGCCTGTGGTTCCGACTGTTTGTGTCAGTGAGTCAGGACCAGACCTCCTTTCAGAAGGAGGACTGGACAGTGTCAGTTCTGAGTGGCAAGAGGGGACTCTACCACAGCAAAGGTCACCTCAGCTACCTGAGGGGAACAGCCCTTCAGTGGGAAGGACACAATCCACACATCAAGTCAACACTCCACCTCCATGGCCCATGGGCTGCAGTTGGCAGCATACACAGCAGGCTTCTAGGTGGATAGAAAGGAGGTGGGCAGAGATTCTGGACACAGGAGCTTGTCTCCGCAGGCTTCCAGGAGGGGACTCAATCCCGTGGCCGACTGATCATGACCTCACCCAGGGCCTCCAACACCTCTCGCTTGTAGTCATCGAAGTCACCGTCGATTTGGCTGACACTCTGCTCCTCCACCACCCACAGTTGGCAGTTGGTTTCTGTGATGAGTCGGGCATCGTGGCTAACAACAATCACAGCTTTGGAGAAAGAAGGGAGTCAGAACAAGAAAGGAGAGCCCAGCTCACACTTTTTGGGCTGCTCCTCCCATCCGAGCAGACTTACCTCCTTTGTACTCATTGATGGCTTCCCCCAGGGCGTCGATAGACTCTATGTCCAAGTTGTTGGTCGGCTCATCCTGTGGAGAAGGAGCAGAGCGTTCCATGGCCGAGCACTGCGGCTGTGTCTGCAGCGCTCACCCTCAAGCCCCTTCCTGTGACTGGCCACTTACCAGGATAAGGACATCAGGCTCCCGACAGGCCAGCTCTGCAAACACAACTCGGGCTTTCTGCCCACCTGCCACAGAAGAAAAGGTATTGAGACTCCATTATGTGCTCAGGACATGGGGCTCCCCATTTGTGTGTCTCCTCCTGCCAGTCTCCAGGGAGAGTCGATGAGGTCACCTCCTCGGGCACCCGAGAGTAGTAGTACCGGAGAGTTTGCAGATCTGGATGGTATGGGCGTGGCTCTCCAGGCCAAAGCGACCCAAGCACTTGCGGGCATCCTGGTAGGGCAGGTTGAAGCTCCTCTGCAGGTACTCGGTGGGCGTCTCCTCCATGTGCAGCTGCTCGGCATACTGCTGGTTAAAGAAGCCGATTTTCTGCCCAAGAGGAGAGGGAGGTGGTCAGTCGGAGTCCTGCTTCCTGCCAGACTTCCACACCTCAGTCCCAAGGCCAGCTTACCAGGCGATGGTTCTTTCTCATTTCCCCGTTGGTCTGCAAGGAAAATGCAAGAACAGGGAGGCAGAAGGGTTGTGACACCATAGCCAGTTTTTCCTTTTTCCTTCCCTTCCCTTCCCTCCCTCCCTTTTTGAGATGGCCTTATTCTGCAGCCCAGGCTAGCAATACCCGTCTCAGACTCCACAGAGCTACATTTATGAGTGCGAGCCACCATAAATGTTTTCTTAAGAGAAACAAATATCAGAGTTGGGCTGGGAATAAATGAACCCAAGAAAGTGAAAATGGGTGCAAGGGGGTGAGGAGGGCACTGAGGGAGACACCAGATTCCCCTGCAGTGACCCAGAGCTAAGCTGGGTGGTGGCACACACCACAATCCCAGCTACCTCAGGTGAGAAAGAACAGGGTAATTTAGCAAGACCATATTAAAACAAGCTGAAGGACACCGTGTGTCAGGGTCCCAGGTTCACGCCCCAGCATTACGGCCATACTCAGGAGGGAGGTGCAGCCCTCAGCAGTGAACACTTCTATCAGCCCACAAGGTGGACACTGGGCCCTCTCCTCTCCCTTCAGCTTTGCCCTCAGCAGTGCACACTTCTATCAGCCCACAAGGTGAATACTGGGCCCTCTCCTCTCCCTTTAGCTTTGGGACTCACTGGTGTCAGCTTGCCAGTCAGCAGCAGCAGCAGCGTGCTCTTCCCCACACCGTTGGGGCCCACGATACAAACTGGAAGGAGACAGGTGGTCAGAGAAGCAGCCTCAGTCTTGAGACTCATGCTCCACACCCCACGTCACCCAGGACCAACTCACTCCGCGAGTCCATGTCGATGCCAAAATCCAGGTTCTTAAAGAGGGGCTTCTGCCCCTCATAGCCAAATGTTACACCTGAGAAAAAGCAGCCATTTATAACTTCCCAGTCATTGCAGAGGCCTGGCCTTGGAGGAAAGGGCTAGAGCTTCGGTGCAAAGCTAAGGCTCGGGGCTCTGCTATCCATGGCAGCAGTGGTCACTCACCGTGCAGGCCGAGCACAGGTGGGCTGAGAGGTGGTGGGTCTGGGAAGGTGAAGCGCACAGTGTATTCCTTGGGGCGCTTCAGGAGCTCAGGGGGCTCCTGAGACTCCTCATCCTGGTTTTTCCGACGGCATTTCTGCTGTTTTCGAGTCAGGACTTCCTTTGTTTGCTTTTCCTGGATGAGGGAAGAAGGCAACAATCCATGCGGGCTCAGTCCCACAGGCTCTCCCACCCTGCTCTCCACAAGTTTAGACACGCACTGCCTGCTTGGTAGACTTGCCCCCAGCCTTCAGCTCCTTCAGCTTTTTCTCCTGTTTCTCATATTGCTTTAACAGTTCTTTCTGCTTCTGCTGGTACATCTTCTTGAAGGTCACTGGGGGCAGAGGAACAGCCAGGGACAGGTGAATTGGGGAGAGAAGCCATGTATGGAGGTTTGAAGACACAGCACATCGCCAGCCCAGGGCCTGTTACTCAGGTCCTGCTCGGGGGTCCACATGCCCCCCCCCTCGAGAGCTTCCTTACTGTAATTGCCCCTGTAGTAATGGAGCCTCTGGGCATCGAGGTGGATGATATCAGTGCAGACGTCGTCCAGAAAGCCCTGGTCGTGCGAGACAATCAGCAACGTCTTCCTCCAGCCCTGAAGGTAGCTGCAGTGTAGAAAGGGGTGTGGGGTGTTATAATAAGGGGCGGGAACAGGGAAAGCAGCCAATGGGAGCCAACGACACAAAGGTGGAGAACAGAGGCCACGCACTTATTGAGCCAGATGACAGCGTTGAGGTCCAGGTGGTTGGTGGGCTCATCCAGCATCAGCAGTGTGGGTTCCATGAACAATGCCCTAAGGAGGAATGGAGGGCAAGGTCAGCAGACCTGGAGTCCCTGGCTGGCAGAACTTAACGAGAACTTTCTATTAGACAGGGACCACAAGGGAGAATGCCCCGAGCTCTCACACTCCACGGTGAGGGTAGTGTACCATGGCCTCGAACCTGATTGCTAAAGTGGCCTTGGAAGAAAGGAAAGGGAAAAGAAACAGAGTAGTAGTAGGGCCCACCTGGCCAGGGAGACACGCATGCGCCAACCCCCAGAGAACTTCTGTGTAGGACGATTCTGCATCTCAGGGTCAAAGCCCAAACCAGCCAGGATCCGCCTTGCCTTGGCCTCTGCAGCCGCTGCCCCAGTAGCCCTCAACTCCTCATAGACCTGGGAGGAGGGAGAAGAGGACCCATGTCCAAGGGTCCCAAGACCCCCAGGCTCACCCTGCCTCCCCACGGCAGCTCCTCTACCTTTTCCAGCCTCTCAGCGGCCGTATCATCCCCCTGCTCCAGCTGCCCCTGAAGCTGCCGCTCTTCCTCCAGCAACTTGAGTCGCTTGGTGTCCGCACGAAGCACAGCCTGCACTGCTGGCGTTTCATCAGCCACCACCTCTAAGGAAGGGCAGGTTCAAATGTCAACGCCAGTCCTGGCCACCTGACTTAGGCAGAGCTCCTAGCCGCCCCCAGCCTCACCCTGCTCACCCCTCACACCCCTAGTCCCCCCCACTCACCCTGCTCACCCCCCCACCCCTAATCCCCCCACTCACCCTGCTCACCCCCCCCACCCCTAGCCCCCTCCACTCACCCTGCTCACCCCCCACACCCCTAGCCCCCCCCACTCACCCTGCTCACCCCTCCCCCACACCCCTAGCCCCCACTCCCGGCCTCACCCTGCTCACCCCTCACACCCCTAGTCCCCCCCACTCACCCTGCTCACCCCCCCACCCCTAGTCCCCCCCCACTGACCCTGCTCACCCCCCACACCCCTAGTCCCCCCCCTCACCCTGCTCATCCCTCCCCCACGCCCCTTGCCCCCACTCCCGGCCTCACCCTGCTCGCACAGCAGCACATCGATGTTAGGGGGGATGCTCAGGGCACGGTTGGCAATGTGTTTCAGGAGTGTGGTCTTGCCTTTGCTGGAGAACAAGAACCATGAGGACCCAGCCACCCAGAGCATCTTCCTTTCCCCTTCAGCCCCACCTTCTCACCCATTGGGCCCCACCAGCCCGTAGCGGCGGCCGGCGACGATGTACAGGTCAGCGTTGACAAACAGCTCCTTGCCATGGGCCGAGATGCTGAACTTTTCCAACTGTAGCCGACAGATTGGAGGAACCCAGGACAAACATGCACACAAACACACAGGAGAAATCTTCACTTTCCTCAGTGGGGCCAGCCTTTCTACCCCTTCCCTCCAAGCATGGGTGCTCTTATTTTTGCCACCTTGCTCAAGCCAGCAGAACCTTCCTAGTGCATCCACTCCTTTACACGCCTTCTGGGGCTACCAAGAGCCCGAGAGAAAGCGAGGACAGGCCTTTCCTGAGGTGAGTAAGTGGGCAAAGGCCCACACATCTCACCTTGATGTCAGATGCATTTTCTAGCATTGCCTGGCGGGAGGACACCTCTGCCTGGGACACTGAGAAGTCATTTTCTGCAGCATTAGCTGCTTTTAAAGACTCCACCTGGCGTTCATAATCCATCTGGGGAAGGAAAGGACGCTCCTGTCACCACACAGCAGCTCCACCCTGTCATGGCTGAGAGGAGCTGAGGGACACACCACCCCCTCCTTTCAGCTGCTCTGTGTCAAGCAGCCCCAAAGCTCTCCTCATACCTGGCCTTACAAACCCACAGACACCATGAAGAGCAAGGCTGACCTGTTTCTTCAGCTTTTTCTTTTCCTTTTTGCTAAGGTGGGCATAGGGGTCATTTGCCTTCGACTCCCCCTCCTCCTCTTCTCTCTCTTCCTCTCCGCCCTGTGAGAGCACGTGGCAATCAAGAAACAATCAGAAGCAGCAGCAGCACACGCCAAGGACTGACGTCCTAGAAAGCTGATTCTGGGTGTGGTGGTGAGTCAGTGAGTGCTACCTCCTGGTCTGCAGAGTGAGTTCCAAGTCAGCTAGGACTACACAGAGAAACCTTGTCTTGAAAAACCAAATAAAAAACAAATAACAAAAACAAAACAAAACAAAAAACCCAAACCCAGAAACAGACAAACAAAAGCTCCCTTCGCACCTGCCATGCATCCAAGTGGGGCAGGGAGCTGTCCTCCCCACCCAGCCTGGTCTAGCTTATGGTCCGCTCTCACTCATCCCGAGCCACTGGTCTGCACAGTCCTTGTCCAACACTGCCACCAGAAACCACCGGTGTGAAATGTGTGGTAGGTAATGAAAGGAAAGGCCTGTGACTAAAGAACTAACTTCCAGGGTAACCGAGGGTGGGACAAATGAATTTCTGTCACTAACATGCAGAGAAAGAACTGCAGTGTGCAGCCTGAGGGTGTGAGAGAGAGGGAGAGACGACAGCATCCAGACGTGATAACTGAGACCAGCACACGACAAGGCGTGTTCTAGATCACAGTGCCAGCGAATGGCACAGAGGCAAGCTCATCAGATGCAAACTCCAGGCCTTTTCCTCTTCCATCCAGTGCTGCAGCTCCAGCCTCTGGGCGAAACCTGACCAATGCCTGTCTTCATGTGGCCCATGGGGTAAAATGGCTGCCACTTTTCAAGAGTTGTAAAAAGATGAGACAGAGAGACAAACCTAAACACTACTTCAGTGCCCTTTCCTACAGTCCCGGCTGTGCTGGAACTCAGTTCTGCCTCTCTCCCGAGCACCGGGATTAAAGGTGGGCTCCACCGCCTCGCAGGACAGCAACAGACTTCACCTCTCCCGCCCTGGGCCCCAGCAGAACACAGACCTGCTCTGCCTTCTTGGCTTTTTCTCTCTCCTTCCCTTTAGTTAGTTCTTCATCTTCTCCTTCACTGTCTGGAGCGGCACATTTATTCTGAGGCTAACAAGGGAAAGACAGGCCTGAGGAAACGCTCCACTGATGAGAGCTGTCAGCTGCAGCCGTCACCTGCAGCTCTCACCTTGGCCTTCCCTTTGGACTTCTCCTCCTTTCCTCCCCGTCTGTTCTTGAGCCCAGGCTGCTGCTCCTCAGACACAGCCTGCGGGACACACACAGATGACTTTGTTACTCTGCCACTTACAAACACTTTTCCAGAGAGCCCGCCAAGGTTCAAAAGGGCTGCGGGGGGTGGGGTAGGGAGTGGACACACGACATGAGACCCCGAAAGTGCCACTCAAGCAGGAGTAAACCAGACCAGGGCTAGGGGCTGGGGGAGCAGCAGCACGGCAGCAAAGGCTTAAGCAAGGAAGGTCGCAGCCAAACTGCTGCAATGCCACGGCAGAGCCAAGGGGAGAGGCAGGGGAGAGGCAGGGGAGAGGCAGGGGAGAGGCAGGCGGAGGGTCTGTGCTTCAGATTTGGAGTTTTAACCTCTGAAGACTGCGGCAAGACAGACAACTCTAAGCAAAGATGAGTTTTGGCGGCACGACCAGGGCAAACTTAGGAGAGCTGGTTTACAAGCAGGAAACCACGCCTCACCTTGTTGATGCGATTCTTCTCTGGCTTGGCAGGCTTGGGAGCATGCTTTTCTTCCTCCTCCTCGTCATCACTGTCATCCTGAATCAGGGCTTCAAAAACATTCCCACCCTGCAGGAAAAGACCTCAGAAGTCAGTGGGGCTGCGGCGGCTGCCCTTAGGATTCTCTGCTCACCTGCTGACAGCTCACCTTGGCCTTCTTCCCTCCTCGGGGAACCGGCGCAGGCACTGAAAGGACAAGGAGAGGAAATGGTCAAGAAGATTCCAGTGTCTGGCTCCTTCAGTTCACCAACACAAAGACCTTGCAAGGAATGAGGCCTTATTCCCCACCAACCATGAATTTCGGATGCCTCCCTGCCCCTCAGGTTCCTTTCCCTCTCTCTCTCTTTCTTCTTTCCTTTCTTTCTGAGACACAGTTTCTCTGTGGAACAGTCTTGGCTGTCCTGAACTTGCTTTGTAGACTAAGCTGGCTTTGAACTCAGAGATCCCGCCTCTGAGTTTGGGGTTAAAGGTGTGCGCCACCACCTCCTGGTGTCCCCTCCAGAAACTTACCCTCGTCCTCCTCATCACTGGCTGGCACAGAGAGCTGCTTAAGACGCTCCATGAGCTCTTTCTCTTCACCATCGTCGTCCACGTCCTTCTTCCGTCGGCCTTTTCGGGCGTCTCGCTTTTTCTTCTGCTGCTGAAACAATGTGGAGTTAATTGAAGTCCTATCAGCCGAGGGCTCAGAGGGGCTGGTGGGTCCGAGATGTCCTGGGATTCCCAGCCCGTCATGGGTACCTGCTGCTGCTGCTCCTTGTCCTTCTGGGCTTTCTCTTCTTCCCCAGCTTGTTTGTCTTCTACTGCCAGTTCCTCAAAGAACTGTAAAGGGGACAAGATGCAGCAAGCCGCTCAGAGGCCGCCAGCTGTGTGCATGGAGGCCTCATCTTGCCTCTCTCTCCTTTACAAAGTACCAGTGGTCATCTTTTTTTTATCTGAATTCACCATGCCTAACTCTCACTCATGTTTGCTCCCCAAGAACGTCTGGTCCCCACTTTTGTACAAGCATGACACACGCGTGCCCACTGAAGCCATGAGCCCACTGAACTCCCAACCTGAAGACCTGTTAAGACAGCAGTATTTGTTCTTTTATGGTTTTTTTTTGTTTAGTTTTCTAGACAGGGAGTCTCTGTAGCTTTTGGAGCCTGTCCTGGAACTTGCTCTGCCGACCAGGGTGCCCTTCAATTCACAGATACCTGCCCCTTTCTGCTTCTGGGATTAAAGGCGTGTGCTACCACTGTCTGGCCACTGATTTTTTTTTTTAATTCCTAGACAGGGTTTCTGTGTAGCCCTGGCTGTCCTGGAACTCACCCTAGTGGACAGGTTGGCCTTGACTCAGATATTTGACTGCTTCTGCCTCCTGAGTGCTGGGATTAAAGGCGTGCAACACCATCATCACTGCCCAGCTCTTTCTGAATTTTTAAAAATATGAATTCTTTGAGACTCTCCCAGGAGCCCATGTGCCTCCTGCTTCCCAACTGACAAAACTACCCAGCCACCCAGAGTCCCTTTTCTTAGCAAGCCCTTTCCCTCCTCAGACCTCACAGGTTCATTTATACACATGGGAACACCCACAGCCACTTCTCTTCCTGGACCCTCATTTTCTCACCGTCTTTTTGGTCTTCTTGTCCTTTTTGCCTTTTTTCACCACTTTGTCTGGAAGGTGAAACAGAAATCACAACATTAGGTCGTTACAAACACCCAGCAGCCTGAGCTCCAGCGGAGCTCCAGCTGGCTCTACCCAGAAAACACAGTCTCACAAAACAGTCCGTCTGCTTTCGTTCGCTCTTCCAAACACTACTTCCTTAGAACATTTTTTCAAGCTGGGCAGAGGCAGGTGAATCTGTGAGTTCAAGGCCAGCCTGCTCTACAGAGCTATTACTCAGAGAAACTCTGTCTTGAAAAACAAAAGAGCAAGGGCCCTGAGAAAAAGTAGATTTTTTTGGGTGGAGAGGAGAGGCTAGCTAGCCTCACACCTAGTGCCACACACGGCTCCTATGGAGGATGCTTAAAGGAGAAGGCACAGGTGGGTCACAATGCCATGTCTAGACCAGCAGTGAGAAGAAACACTCATGTGGAAACACGCGGGTCAAATGGGACACGGTCAGGCTGCGGGGAAGGCTTTAGTTGGCTGAGGAGCAGTGTGTTATTGGTGTGACCTTTGGTACCTTCAAGCCTTGCGTTCACTTCAGCGGATGGCTTTCCCCTATCCCACTGTACCGTGTGTGTGTGTGTGTGTGTGTGTGTGTGTGTGTGTGAAGGCTGTAGGCCACGACAATGACCATCTGCGGATGAACACCCAGGCTGTGCTGAGCCTACAGTGTAAAGGACAACTGGTCACTTTCCCATGCAGTCTTCTAGCCTAGAGAGTGACTCGAAAGACTGTCTCAGGGCGCAAAGGAGTCTGGTCCACTGCTCACTCTGCCCACTGTTACACATGCAACCCTCCACTCTCCGTGCACAGAGGAAGGGTTAATCACGACTTCCCTCCGTGGCCGGGACACTACCGTGGTTTCTGAAGGCCACACTCACTCAGAGACGTCACCAGTCGCCTGCTAGCTGTCACTGCTTCCTTTTTAAAGGAGGACTTATTTTACACGCAGGGACGTTTATCTGCACGTGTCAGAATGCCAGCAGAGGGCACTAGGTCCTTCGGGACTAAAGTCACACCTGCTGAGCCTTTCCAGCCCCACAGTAAGCATCGCTGCATCCGAATCCCATGTGTTCCACACTCCTTGTCAGAAAAGTCTTACTGAATATCTGTTTTGCCAAAAAACTAAACAAAACAGAAAAAAAAGCCCTGGATATAATAAAAGACAGTCTCTCTACTTTATAGCCTCAGAGGCTAACAGAGGCCCTACCCATCTTTCCTGCTTCCTGCCCCAGCTAGGCTGTGGACTCTTATCCTCCCAGGTACCTCGCTAAGTCCAGACATAGAAACCTACACTAGTCTCTGCTCTATGCATCCTACCCAGAATGCTTTTCAAGCCTGAGCCTGGTACTCATTGGGTGACTGGAGCCCACAGGTCAGAGGGAGTGCACGGTTAATACTCGGGACCTTCATGTGCCAGCCAGCCCGTGGAGCCCAATCCCAATGACCTAGGGCCTCACATACACTGGCTCGTCCCAACTCAAACACATCTCAGTCCTTTATTTCCACCTTTAATTTTGAGGCGGAGTCTCACTAAGTTGCCCAGTCTGGCCTCCAGCTTTGGCCTCCCACATATTTGGAATTACAGACCTGAGCCACCAGGTCTGCCCTGCGCCTCCCCACCCCCACGGTTTCTCTGTGTACCCCTGGCTGTCCTGGAGTTCACTCTGTAGATCCTGCTGGCTTCAAAATCAGAGATTCATTTGCCTCTGCTTCCCGAGTACTAGAATTAAAAGTGTGAGCCACCATGCCTGACATCTTAGCTGGAGTGAGAAAAGCCCGTGCACAGGTCATCGCAGAGGTCTGCGGGACCAGAGCTCCATTGCACCTCTCCTCTTCCTACCCCCATATTATAGCTTTCCTTAAACTTTCCTGAGTTACAAAGCAGGAAAAAAAACACTTGAATATTAACATTCCTGGCCTATATTTGTAATCCAGCTAACAGGCCAAGGAAAGAGAACTGAGTTTGAGCCCTGCCTGGGCAGCTCAGCAAAACCTTGTCTCAAACAACAGCTGAGACTGAGACCATCCTGAGTAGTTCAAGGCCACTCTCCAGTCCAGTCTGTGATGACAACACTGCAAGGCCAGGCTGGAACAACGCAAGGTTAAGGCCATCCCTGGCCTGGGCTACATTAAAGCCCTTAAGCTGTGTTTATAAGATGTATAAGAAGCAAAAGTGAATTTTATGTTTAGACTTGCATCCCATCCCTGAGACAGTTTATTACATACATGCAAATCTTAAACACTCAGAGATCTAGAAATCTGATCTGGATAGCACATCTTTTTCTTTTCTGTAGGGTTTCTCTGTGTAGCCCTGGCTGTCCTGGAACTCACTATACAGACCAGGCTGGTCTCGTTCAGAGATCCACCTGCCTCTGCCTTCCAAATGCTGGGATTAAAGGTGAACGCCCCCATGCCTGTTGGGTAGTATTTCATAGATACTCCCCCCCCCCATTTGTTCCTCTAGCTGTTCTTAGAGCCAGCCTGTCAGACTCCTTCCTGGTGAGGCTCTTTAGGAACCCCAATTCTCCAGGACTGCTTCGTCTACGTTCTTACTTCAACTTTTCTCTCACTAGACACGTCTCTTTGTCATGTCTGAGAAACCTCTAACCCAGCCTTCAAAATACACTGGGCTGGCCAGGTGGCTCAGAAAGCACAGGCATTTGCTGCACAAGTTCAGAGAGCCTCGCTCGAGCCCCAGAACCCACATCCAGGTGGAAGGAGAGGCTCACTGAGTTCCTGGGTGCCACAGGCACTGGACTGCTGGCTTGGTCGTCTACAGCACTGGCTGCTCTTTCAGAGACCAGGTTTGAAGGCCAGCACCCAGACGGTGGCTCTCAACTGTCTCTAACTCCAGTTTCGGGGGGGTCAGACGCCCTCTTCTGACAAGGCACGGCACATGGTACGCTTACGTTCACGCAGGCCAACTGTTCATACACAGCTAACAAGACACCAACACCCTTTCTGCGTGCTTTCCATCCTACAGTCCAATACCACTCTCTCACCTTCTTCCTCATTAAAAACTTTATTTTCAATGGGTGGCAGTGGCACACACCTCTAATGCCAGCATATGGGAAACAGAGGCAGGGGGATCTCTGTGAGTTCATGACCAGCATGCTCTACAGAGTAAATTCCAGGATAGCCAGGGATACACAGAGAAACCCTGTCTCAAGCAAACAACCCAACAAGCAAATTTAAAAACAATTATATTTTCAGGTCTGAAGAGATGGCTCAACAGCTAAGAGCACTGGCTGCTCTTCCAGAGGACCTGAATCCAATTCCCACCTAACAACTCTCTTAACTCCAGTTCCAGAGAACCCTCTTCTTACTTCTGCAGGCACTGCATGCATGCAGTATAAAGGCAAAATACCCATACACGTAAAGTAATTTTCACCAGCATTCAAGAGGCAGAGGCACATGGATCTCTGTGAGCTCCAACCAGTCTGGTCTATATAGTTGAGTTCTAGACAAGTCAGGCTACAAAGTAAGATCCTGGCTTAAAAAACAAAACACACACACACACAAAAACCCTTTAAATTAGAAATATTTTTTCCAAGTACTACTATCAACCAACATTCTGCTACCTACTCCTCTAAGGCATCTGGATTAAGAGCGGCGCTCTCAGTCCACCTCTGTCTAGTGAGCCTCCAGGTACACGGCACTCCAGTCTTCACTGAACTAATTCCTTGCCCCTTCTTACAGAAGTCACTGCCAGAACATGGCAAAAGGTGTTCCCGAGTCTATCTTGACCAAGGCCATTCTCCGTTTTTCACTGCTACCGTAATAAACCGATCATAAGAGATTCACGACAGATTTGGCTACATAAGACAGAATTAAGCCGAGGTGTGGTGGCCGCACGCCTTTAATCCCAGCACTTGGGAGGCGGAGGCAGGGGGATTCTAGAGAACAGCGCGCGGTCTACAGAGTGAGTTCCAGGACAGTTCGGGCTATGTAGAGAGACTACTGTCTTTTTTTTAAAAAAGTTTGTTTTAACTAAAACAAACCAAATGTGAAATTACTGTAGTCTTTCGTGTCTGTGATCTCCCCAAAGTGACTTCAAGCCCCTTCTTGTTCCCTTCATTCCACACACACAGCACATCGCACAAGTACTAAAGTAATCCCTGACCATAGACCCTATCCGAACTCAAGGCTAACACTCGGGCAGTCCCGTCCGACCGAGTCCCGGCTCCTGTCCTCTCGTCCCTCCCTCGGTGCCATATGCTCCGGCTCGCCTCCCGTCGGCCTCCCGGGGCTCTGGGACGGCCCCGTGCGCGCGGCCTCTGCCCCCGGCGCACATGCGCAGGACCCACGCCCCACGCCGGCCGCCGTCGCCCTGGCCGTTCCCGCCTCCTCCCCGCTCACCCGCGGGGCTCGTGCCCTCGCCGTCCCCGATCCATTCGGGCTCGGGCGGCTGCTGCTTGGGACCCTTCGGCATCGCGGTGGCAGTTGCGAGTCCTCTGCAGGCGTCCGGCGCCGTTTCCGCTTCCGGCGGCGTGGGGCCGCCAGTGGGCGGGCTCTCCATTAGTCACCGCCCCGCCCCCGGCGGCCGTGGCGCGCCCACGCCCTGGGCTGGGGGGTGTGGCCTGGGGTGGGCAGCGCCCTGTGACGGTCCCCACGCCTGAGCTGCTGATGGTGACGCTGTGACACCCGAGGAACGACATAATTTCTGGGTAGGGAGAAGAGTCTGAAGCATCTCTGATCTCACTGTGTCACCCTAGCTGGTTTGGAACTCGCTGTGTAGACCAGGATGGCTTCCAACCCAGAGGTCCGTCTGCTTTTGGCTCTGGAGCGCTGAGTTGGTGGCCTGTGTCGCCACATCCTGCTCAGGAAGCACACCTTTTGGTTGTCGTTGAGACAAGGGCTCACTATGTAGTGCTTGGCTTTCCTAAACTCACAAAGTAGACCTGGCTGGCCTGGAGCTCCCAGAGCTCCGCCTGCTTCGGCCTCTGGGAGAGCTGGGATTACAACAGGTCGGCACTATTACGCGTGAGTGGCCTCTTTACTAAAACAGAACACCTCCTCAATCATTCCCCACTACTTTCTAATCTTCTTGTATTTATTAATTTTTATTTTAGACAGGGCTTCTCTGTGTAAGTCCTAGAACTCTCCCTTTTAGATCAGGCTGGCCTAAAATTCAGAGATCCGCCTGCCTCTGCCTCCCAAGAAGCATATGCCTTTTAAACCACAATCGGGACTTAGCTGGGCTTCTAACTCTAAGAATGGCAGGCATAGGAGCTCGAGGGAGGCATCTCTACCACAGGGCCAGCGCCCATCCTTCGGCATGCCTCAAGGCCATTAAGTGGCCAAAGAGGACCTTGAATTGCCCCATTTTTGTGTCTCCACCTCCCTCCTGAGTATTGAGATCACACACCTGTTATTTTTTTAAAAAAAAAAAACTTTTAAAAATGTCTTATTCTTTTTTTATGTACATTGGGGTGTTTTGCTTGCATGTACGTCTGATCTCCTGGAAGTGGAGTAACAGACAGGGATGAGTTGCCATGTAGGCGTTGAGACTTGAACCCAGATCCTCTGGAAGAACAGCTGGTGCTCTTAACTGCTGAGCCATCTCTCCAGCCCCAACTTATATGTTCTAAGAATTGCACCTAAGGTTTCATGCATACTATTCAAACACTCGACCAACTGGGCCAGACCCCCATGATGCTTCTGTCCCCATCAACTTTCTAATCTAATACCAACAGATCAGAAGAAGCCAATGCTGGCTTTGTCCTAGTGACATTGTTGGGTTACTTTTCTCCCATTTCTCCAGAGACATTTTTATTAGTGGAGTGGTCCTCCTCCCTCCCTGGTTCGCCTCTGCTGCTGGGGTAGAGATGTACTTCCAAGTTCAATCTTTGACAGTCTAAAAAAAATGCTTTTATTTGTTTGGCTTGCATGTGGGCACTGAGTGCATGCCTGGTGTTCTCAGGCCAGAAGAGGGTACCAAATCCCGTGGAACTGGAGTTACTGGGAGCGCCGAGCTCAGGTTCTCAAGAGCAAATGGCAGAGCCGTGCCTCCAGCCCCAAATGCTTTGGATTTGATTGCTCCACACACTGAAGTTCCTCCAACTCCACTATTCAGGCCTGTGCTACCATTTTACTAACTCAAATATCCATTTCTGGGGGCTGGAGACATTGCTCAGTGTTTAAGAGCACTTGTTGCTCTTGTAGAGGACCCTGGTTCAATTCCCAGCACCCACATGGCGGCTCACAACTGTCTGTAACCCCAGTCCCAGGGGATCTGATGCCTTCTTCTGACTTCCAGGGGCGCCAGGCACATAATCACACAGGCAAAATACACATAAAGTAAATTTTAAATTCTTGTTTTTTAAATCTCCAAGTCTGATCCCTGACCTGAGTGGACAGGCGTGTCCAATCTCTCCACAGTGAAGCAGGAAGTCCTCAGATCCAAATGCTACGCTGCGTGTCTAAGGTCACTCTGCACTCTCCTTGGCCATTCCTGCTCCACCTGTGTCCAGAGTGAACTACTCTGCTGCCTCTGATGAACTGATGGGGTGAGGGGACCCTGGTGACCGGAACACAGAAACAAAGGAAAAAATACCGGTTTCCACTGTGTTTATTACTAATATAAAAAAACATTAAAAAGAAGAAAAAGTCACTCTTAGTTCTCCAGTAACTCTCCACCTCCTGCCCACCTCCTCAGGGCCAGCTCAAAACCCAGCATGTTCACTGCCGTTTTCACAGAAAACAACCAGTGTCAGGGACGTCAGAGAGGAGGGTCAGAGGGGACAGTACCCACTGTCCAGGGGGAGAGTCACAGAGTTCAAATGAAAGGGCTGGTGGTCCCACAATGATAGGGCCCAACTAAAATGAGACAGGCAGGAGCTGGGTGGGGAGGCAGGACATCCCTGGCTGTGTCAGACCCAGAATAACTGACACCAGGGGAGAGGGCACGACAGGAAAAGTCTCACGTTCTCCCACGCTGGGAGGTAGGTGGAATCTGGAGGGCACCAAGAGCCTCGCTCCATTTGGCAGAAAAATTTATCTAGTGTGGGGAAAGCACAAAAATGCCACAGACACTGAGGAAGGCGACAAGGGATGCACAGTTTCACAAAGCACAGTGACCACAGGCCTTAGCGGTGGGGCTCATGCTACCAACAAGAAGCTAGGACGTCCAAAAGCAGGGGTAGACTGTTCGGGGAGCAAGCCTGGACCAGTCACTCAAACCTGACCCCAAGGCCAGACAACCTGGTGCGCTTCCTGGGCAGCTGCAAACACTGGGGCTTCCCATCAAAGGACTGCAGGCTGCTCCAGGGTCCTTGGGAACCGAGGGCAATACTGGGGGACAGGCCAACAGATGCACAAGAAACAGCACCAAAGGTTTCCTGTTCAGCAGTCACTTGACAGAGGGGAAGATCCAGGAGGCAGTGGAAGGGAGCAAGACGGGGTCCCAAAGGTCTGGAGCCTGGATCAGAAGACAGTGCACACCGCACACCAGTGACAACCAAACTCTGGACCCCAAACGGGGGAGGTGATGAATGGGGTGGACATGTCGCTGACTGAAGGTGATAGGAGAACCTTCAAGTAGCTATGATGGGGCCACAAGGTCAGCCTGTGTGGGAAGGCACAGTCTCACAGAGGAGGGCCATTGACGCCTGGATGGTAGAAGGCACAATGGTCTTCATATCGACAGTGGCCCTTTTTAGAAAAGTGTCGGCAGACAGGGCGGTCAGATTTGTCTGTGAACAAGGGAAAACAACAGCTTAACACCTGAGCGAGTACCCCAGCATTCAGGAGGCTGAGACAGGAAGACTGCTACAAGTTTGAGGTCAACCTGTCCACTACCCCAAAAAATAAAAACAACTTCCTCCCCTAACCCCCCAAAAATCGTAAGGAAGAAAACGAAATAGGATGCAGAAAGCCCAGTTCTCTGCCACATACACTCCTTTCTGGTTCTGGTGTTAGGCGTAGAGCGTGGAGCTCAGGGACGCTATGTAGCTTGCTCAACCACTCCCAGACTACCAAGTATTTTTTTTTTTTTAAGATTTATTTATTATGTATACAACATTCCTTCCATGTATGCTTGCAGGCCAGAAGAGGGCACCAGATCTCATTATAGATGGTTGTGAGCCATCATGAGGTTGCTGGGAATTGAACTCAGGACCTCTGGAAGAGCAGTCAGTGCTCTTAACCTCAGAGCCATCTCTCCAGCCCCCAGACTACCAAGTATTTTGGAAAGGCATTCTTTTTGAGGGAAGAAAGATGTTTAGTGCTACAAGTATCTGCCAGCTAAGAAGCTGGCAGCTCAGTGGCAGAGGAATTCTTAACTCGGGAAAAGCCATGCATTAATTCTCAATGCTCTCAGAGACAGCCCAAAGGAGAAGAGACTGGAGAGAGCATGCTGGCATGCAGGACAAGGCACAGGCATAACAAGGTGGGCCTTACCTTCCATCACCGGGGGAATGTCCGGAGGTGGGCAGGTGTTCTTGACAAGAGACCAGCTTTTGAGCCTTCGTGGATTTCTTGGCTCTTTGTAAAAGCTTTCCCTAGAGGGACCCCCATGGCCTGGCCCAGGAAAAGGAGGCTCAGTATTGACACCCCACCAACCACGACCATATGGGCTAGCTCTAGGACCAAGACCTCCTCGAATAGGGCCTCTACCCCGTGGAGGAGGTGGGAGACTCAGCAGTGGTGGAATCATTGGTCCCCTTGATCCTGGAGGACCCCTGTGAAGAGCTACAGAGAGAAAGACAAGGAGGGTGATTGGAGAGCAGCTAACCCCCGACAAAAGCCCCTCCCCCATCCGCGGGGGCAAAGCAGTCTGACACAACACCACCTCAAGTGCACAACTATCACAGCTCTACCTGGGCTTCTATCACCCAGGCAAAGAAATTGGTTTTCTTAGTGCTTCTTAACCCCATGCTGGAATTGAACCCAGGACCCTGTGTATGCTAGGCAATTACTATACTACTGAGCTAAATCCCCAGCCTCAAAGAGAGACATCCATCTATATGCCCTTTCCTCTCACAGAAGGTAGCCACTATCCTGACCTTTTTCCCCCCTCTGAGACACGGTTTCTCTGTGTAGCTCTGGCTGTCCTGGAATTCCTGCCTGACTCCCAACTGTTGGGACTAAAGGTTTAAAGGTTTGCACCACCACACCCGGGTTACATCAGCTACTTTTTAAGTATATGGTTCAATACTCTAAGTAAGTTCACGTGCCATGACACAGAATCCTAGAACCAGAACGGGTTCCTCTGAACAAGCCCTTTCCTTATATACCCAGCAGCCCCAGTAGCCCGCATTCCACTGTTTGTACGAATCTGACTTTAGACAGTGCGTGCACTTATCTTTCCGTGCCCGGCGTGTTCTCAAGGTTCGCCCATGCTGGGCCCTAACAACATTTCCTTCCTTTGTAAGATGAAACAATATCCCATTGAAAAGATACATACTATTAGCTTTGGCAGCCTGGGCTACATAGCAACCCTCTCAAAAAAACCCAACCCCAAAAGACCACGCTTTCAATTCTTGTAAAAATACATCCCGAAATGGAACTGTTGGCTTGTGTGGCAGTTCCGTCCTTCTGCTTCCTTACACAGGGTCTGTAGCTCAGGCTAGTCCTCCTGCCTCACCCTCCAAAGTTGTAGACATTCGCCACCACGTGTTTTATTTTTAGTTTTCTTTCTTTTCTTTTCCTTAAAGATTACTTATTAAGTATACAGTGTTCTACCTATATGCATGCCTGCAGGCCAGAAGAGGACACCAGATCTCATTACAGACGGTTGTGAGCCACCATGTGGTTGCTGGGAATTGAACTCAGGACCTTTGGGAGAGTAGGCAGTGCTCTTAACCACTGAACCATCTCTCCAGCCCCTTATTTTTAGTTTTGTAATAAATCTCTATACTGTTTACACAGTAGTTATATGGTCTCAGGGCTAGCTTACAGTGTTATCTGATTAACAGAAATTCATATTGTGTGATGCAGCTCCTTTATGACTAGCACAGTGTGTGTATGCATAGAGGCCAGAGCCTGGTAGGGTTTCCTTGAACCTGGCCCTCACTCACAGCTGGCAAGCCCTGGAGCCCCCACCTCTGCCTCCTCACCACAGCCCTGTACCCAGCTCCTGACATGGCTGCTGCGGTCTGACATCAGGTCTCGTTTGTGTGACGCAAGCACTCTGTCAACTGGGCACCTACCCAGTACGTCTCCTCCCCAGGGACTTAGCCCCTTTGCTGCCACTATGCCTGCCTGGTCTGGGTGTTGTTTACAAACTTTTTTTTATTTTAATCCTGTTTATTTTACAGTTTCCTTAGACTTGATTTTTTTATTTGGTATTTCTACAACGTCAAAGTTCCTAGTTTTCCCTAAATGTCTAACTGAGACATCACCACTTTACTGACAGGACCACTTCTTTGGCTACATCTTTATACGTAAATGTTCATCTATTAACAGGCCCCCCAATTATCTCAGATAGGGTCTCATGTATCCCAGGCTAGTTGGTCTTAATTTGCTATGTAGGAGAGGTGGCCAGGAGCTTCTGATCCTCCTGCCTCAGTCTTTCAAGTATTACAAATTACAAAGAATGTCGATCATCCTATGAAAACCACGATGTCATAGTTACTATAGCTTTACACCAAATCTTCCTATGCTCTTCCATGTAGAGTCTGTGTTTCCCTATAACGGAGGTTCATTCCTACACAAGCGGAACAGACAGGCTGTGAAAGCCTCAGACCTAGGAGTTAATTTGGAAGGAAACCGACATTTTGACAGCACCATGTTTCCAAACACATGCACAATCACTCATTGAGGTACACACGCACCAGGACCCGTTCCTCCTCACCTGACTTGGGGTCACCAGGCTTTCCATTAGCCATGGGGGGAGGGCCCAGAAGGCTGGGTGGTCCTAAGAGCAGACGTGAAAACACAGTCATCAGAATGGTGCAAAGGACTGATCATCTCGTTCTTACGTGGTCTTTAACACTCATTTTTTTTTAACCAATAAAGTCAGATATATCCACTCAGCAGTGCCGCAATCTCTCACCCCGTCCATCTGCCCGTCCCTCTGCAGAGTTGTCCGAGACTGAGCAAAACAGTGGAGATTCCATCACAGCTGCATCCACAACATGCCCAGTGATTCCACAAACCCCAATCCCTCACCTTAACTGTTGGCCCATCATAGTTTTTTTCTCCTCTCCTTCCCTCGGGGGAGTAGTTCACAGAAGGCTGCACTTTCACCTAACCAGTGGAAGTGTGGTCACAAATTGTCTTCCCGGTCATCACAATCTGTAATAACGCTGCCTCCCCTCTCCCCCGCCATCCTGCGGCTGCGCAAGCCAGATCTTTAGCCGCCGCCTCCCCTGCCTTCTCCGGAAAGGGTCAGGAGCCAGACTGAGGTGGAGGGTTCAAGCAAGCAAACTCCTCATTTAAGGTTCCACCAGCAGCCCTCCCCTAGCCCGCCCCCGCCCCACCTCCACGCGTGCGCCCTTCCTCCTTCCGTTCGAGCCCCCTCCCCCGCACTGCAACCCTCGCCTAGCCCCCGGCCCGCTGACAGGCGTATGCACGCCCTTCCCCTCACCAAGGCGACTCTCGTCCTCTTCGTCTCCGGGCTCTTCCCGGTCGGACAGTGCGGGATGCTGCGGCGGCTGCTGCTGCTGATTCTGCTTCTTTCGTTTAGGCATCGTGGCTGCGGCAATGGCTGCAGTAGGATTTGGAGGGCAGTGAGGAAGGGGCACACTAGGTTTGTTTCCGCTTCCGGGTGGGCGGTGGGCCGGGAGACCGAGGCTTTCGCCATGCCACTTCCGGCGGGTTGTGGATCCGCGGCAGCATCCTCCAACCTGGGGCCTCGCTCGGTCTGCCGCGCAGCGGGAGGCTTTGCTTCCCCGGTGTAGCCCCTGCTCACTCGCGCACGTGGAAAAGCACCTCCGCCGCGTTACCGGGAGGCACTGGCCGGACTTCGGGCCTCCGGCGGCAAGCGAGCGGCCTGTCGCACCCTGAGGCCGCCACATCCGGTCCCCCGGTTACCATGGCAACAGCTGCAGTCACAACTCCGCGCTCTCTGACCTCCTCTCCAAAGTCCTTGCCCCGCTTGCGTTTCCTCCTCGCCCACCCGCGCTCGCACGCGTGGCCAGTCGGCCGCCAGCCTCTCGGCATCCTCCGCCGCGAGTCCGTGTGCCGCGGGCGGCGAGCCCCTCGGGGCAGCCGGCGCGGCCGCCTCGCTTCGGCTCGGCAGCTAGGGGCCATCCCGGTGGCTGCCGGGCAGGAGGCGTGTCCGGCTCGCCCCCTCCCGACCCCCCCCCCCCCGCCAGGTGAGTGGCAGCTCCGGGGGAGCTCCAGGCAGGCGGGGGATGACACTCGTCCCCCCTCCTGCGACTGCCACTTGGTAGCGCCCGTGACGGAGACGGCCCGGGCCTCCCACGCGCGCCTCCAGCACGCCGCTCCGCGCATCCCGGAGCCGCCGCCGCCGCCGCCGCGGGCTCTCACGTGCCGCTAGCAGCCCGGCCGCCCCGCTCCCCGCCGCCCGCCCGCCGCTGACGTCACCGCGGCCCCGCCTCCCCAGGGCCCCGGGCCGCCGGCGGGGGCTGCCCGGGGGAGTCAGTTGCGGCGGCGGGGAGCTCAGCGGAGGGCGGGCCGGGGACGCCGGGGCCATGCCGAGGAAGAAGCCCTTCAGCGTGAAGCAGAAGAAGAAGCAGCTGCAGGACAAGCGGGAGCGGAAGCGAGGTCAGGGAGGGGGCGGGGCCGCTGTGCAGCTCGGGAGGAGGGGTGTGCCGCCGCCGCCGCACCGCGGGCGTGCGGGGTGGGGGGGGGAGCGGGCTCTCGCGGTCCCGCGTGGGCTGCCACGGTGGGGGTTTCCCGCAGCGGCGCGGGGGTGTGTGCGGGGGCCGGGGAGGGGAAGCCCTGCCGCTGCCACCGGGCGCGGTGACGACTTACAGGCCCATCCGGGAGGGAACTGAGCCGCGCGGTCGGGAGGATGGAGGAGCCTCTGGAGAAGTTGGGGCGGCTGAAGAAGGGCTTGTCCTACCGGCTCCGGGGGCTTTGGGTATCCTGAGAACCGGTCTACACTGGCGTCACCGGTCCTTCCCCTCAGGGCTTCAAGATGGGCTTCGCTCCAGTTCCAACAGCCGCAGCGGGAGCCGGGAGCGGCGGGAGGAGCAGACCGACACCTCGGATGGGGAATCCGTGACCCATCACATCCGCAGGCTCAACCAGCAACCTTCCCAGGGGCTGGGGCCCAGAGGCTACGATCCCAACCGGTGAGCGAAGGAGAAGGGCGCCGGCCCGTGATTCCCCGTCCTGAGCCTTGAGGAAAGCTTCTGAGGAAGGCTGGAAAGTGGAGCTTAGTGAGGCCGGAAGCCACGGTGGTTTTCCCAGGGATGGGCCACAGTCGTGCTTTCCAAGAGGGGCTGTCAAGAGTTTGTTTTCGGAGATGCGGGGGGGGGGGGGGGGGGGGGGGGCGTGTTACCGAGAGACCTGAACTGCCAGGGGAGGAGGTTTTGCAAAGTTGTCTGTTCTGGCAAGGAGGCGAAGAGATTGTGGTCAGAGGACTCCAGTAGATGCGTGTTGTCCCTCTTCCCTCAGATACCGGCTGCATTTTGAACGGGACAGCCGTGAGGAGGTGGAGAGGAGAAAGAGAGCAGCCAGAGAGCAAGTGTTGCAGTCTGTCAGTGCTGAAATGCTGGAGCTGGATATCCGGGAAGTCTATCAGCCGGGCTCAGGTGAGTGAGTGCCCTCAGCTTGGGGAGCTCGCTGGCCGAGAGAGAGGAGAGCTGGGATCCAAGATGCACCATTGAGTTTGAAAAAAGACCTAGCCGCGTGGTGGTGGCACACGCCTTTAGTCCCAGCAGAGGCAGGCAGATCTCTGAATTCGAGGCCAGCCTGGACTATGGAGTGAGTTCCAGAACAGCCAAGGATACACAGAAACCCTGTCTTGAAAAACAAAACAGAACAGAGAGAGAGAGAGAGAGAGAGAGAAGAAGAAGGAGGAGGAGGAGGAGGAGGAGGAGGAGGAGGAGGAGAGAAAGAGTCCTCAGGTTTGTCTGTACTTTCTCTCGTTTCCCAGTCCTGGACTTTCCCCGCCGTCCTCCATGGAACTATGAGATGTCCAAGGAGCAGCTGATGAGCCAAGAGGAGCGGAGCTTCCAGGAATACCTTGGGAAGATACACGGCGCTTACGCTTCGGAGAAACTCAGCTACTTTGAGCACAATCTGGAGGTGACGGTGGTGTGGGGACAGGGTTGACATATTGTGTGTGGTCCTCGATAGCGTTCTGGGCTCAGGCAAGAGAAGGACTCTAGGCCAAATTCCCTTGTAATGTTTGCAGACGTGGAGGCAGCTGTGGCGGGTGTTGGAGATGTCTGACATCGTCCTGCTCATCACTGACATCCGACACCCGGTGAGTGCTTGGGAACCTCTGTGAGGAAGATCCTAGTGGGGGTGCTTTTCATTTTCCTGGTGAGTGTGTGTCCAGGGCTTGCCATCCACTTGTAGCACGTGTGCTGGGAACTGTGAAGCTGGAGTCAGCCTTGGCTGTGGTCCTCAGATGGAGACGGTGGTGTCACCTTGTTTTGTGGGCTGGGATCTCTTACTGGCCTGGAGCTCACCAGATAGCCCCGGGGATCCCCCTGGTCTCCTTTCCCGATGCTGCGGTTACAGTAGCTTTCTTCCTTTCTGATTTCATTTTTATGACTTGTTTTAAAGTCTTCAGTCAGAACTGCCTTTCTTTTTCCCTTTTGTTTTGCTCTGCTGAGGATGAAACCCTGGGCCTTGCACGTGCTAGGCCTTAGCTTTACCACCGAGCTACACCCCCAGGTTGAGGAACTCAGTGTTACATTCGTCTCTCTCTCTCTCTCTCTCTCTCTCTCTCTTTTTTTTTTTTTTTTTTGGTTTTTCGAGATAGGGTTTCTCTGTAGCTACGGGAGCCTGGAACTAGCTCTTGTAGACCAGGCTGGCCTCGAACTCACAGAGATCCACCTGTCTCTGCCTCCCGAGTGCTGCGATTAAAGGCGTGCACCACCACTGCCCGGCTTACATTCGTCTCTCATAGTCTGTCATTCCCCTGCTGGCCAGCTTACACACACACACCATTTTCCTAGTTTACCAGCGCTAGACCAGTAGAAAGTCCCAGTACAAAGCTCCAGGGAGTTCGAAGGCAACTGGTGACTTCTTAGGCTCAGCCCAAAGGTGCCTTTCTCCCTCCTCTCCTTTCCTCAGCACACCATCGCCACAGATTCCACCTGCAGTGCTAGGGTAGTGGGCAGGCTGCAGCCCTCCGCTGGACAGCCCTGTGAATCCGGTTTCCTGACGGCCACCTCACTGTTGTTTCCAGTGCAGAAGGGGAGGTCTGTGGGGACCTTTTGGTCGGAGATCCCGATGAGTGCACACATATGTACAGTTACAGGCGTGTATGTGTGTATCCATATGAACCGTCACATGCACGTGTGTTACAGTCATACACACTTAACACAAATACATAAACACATGCACATGCTTTTGTGCGTGTGGCTGTGCACGTGTGCACTTACACAGTTATGTGCACAGAGAAGCATGTGTTGCTTCTTATGCAGTCCGCATTCCTGTTTCTGATCCAGTTGATGTTGTCATATTTCCCGTCCCTCCCTCCCTCTTTCTCTCTCTCTCTTTATGACCTGCAGGAAGCGCCCTGAGACTTGCCTGGGTTGTCACTAACACCTGCTTTGCCTTTCTTGTTTGGTGTGGCTGGTTTACTGTTTTTGCCATTACTCTGTCTACATCAGGCAGGGCCTTGCGTTTTTTGCTGTGCCTGGTGACAGGAGCTGGGCTCATGTCTCATCACTCTGACAGGTCGTGAACTTCCCCCCAGCACTGTATGAGTACGTAACTGCAGAACTGGGGCTGGCGCTGGTGCTGGTCCTGAACAAGGTGGACCTGGCCCCGCCAGCTCTCGTGGTCGCCTGGAAGCATTATTTTCACCAGCACTACCCCCAACTCCACATTGTCCTGTTCACCTCCTTCCCTCGGGACACAAGAACTCCACAGGAACCTGGCAGTGGTGAGCCGAGGTGTCCGTGGAGAGGGGGCTGTGGGGGCTGAGTGAGGAGAGCGGGGTGGAGGGGGCTGAGTGAGGAGAGCGGAGTGGAGGGGGCTGTGAGGAGAGCAGAGTGGAGGGGGCTGAGTGAGGAGAGCGGAGTGGAGGGGGCTGAGTGAGGAGAGCGGAGTGGAGGGGGCTGAGTGAGGAGAGCGGCACGGGTCAGTGAACAGGGAAGCTGGTTGGCAAAGGAACCTGCTTTGGGGTTAAGGGTTGCAGAAGAGGTGAGATGCATCTTCACCCTCTTATCTCAGTCTTAAAGAAGAATCGAAGACGGGGGAGAGGATGGACTCGGGCGCTGGGGCCGGAGCAGTTGCTGAGAGCCTGCGAAGCCATCACTGCGGGGAAAGGTGTGTGGCCTTTGGAAGGGGCCCATGGAACAAGGGTTCACTTCTCCGGATCTCTCTGTTATACATGTTTGGGAAAGTTGTGGAAGAAGGAGCGACCTCTACTGGTGGGAAGGACAGCATCAGGAGGTGGACAGGAGCCTCCAAGGTCTTGTTAGATGCTTTGACAGAGAGAGTAGGGTCCAGTGAGGACTGGGAATTTCCGTCTGCTGTGGTGCACACTGGCATGCCGTGGTATTTCGGAATGCTGGTGACATCAGCTGGGCATTATCCGTAGTGGGGTCCAGTGAGAACTGGGAGTTTCTGGTCTGCTGTGGTGCACACTGCTGGTGACATCAGCTGGGCATTATCCGTAGTGGGGTTCAGTGAGGATTGGGGAACATGCATACTGGCATGCCGTGGTATTTTGGAATGCTGGTGACATCAGCTGGGCATTATCCGTAGTGGCCACCTGGGGGTGAGGGAAACCCCCTTTATTTTTTTCTTCTTCGAGCAGTGGACTTGAGCAGCTGGCGTGAGAAGATTGCTAGGGATGTGGCTGGAGCCTCCTGGGGTAATGGCTCTGGGGAAGAAGAAGAGGAGGAAGATGGGCCAGCAGTCCTGGTAGAGCAGCAGACGGACTCAGCGATGGAGCCCACGGGCCCCTCCAGGGAGCGCTACAAGGACGGGGTGGTGACCATCGGCTGTGTGGGTAAGGACTCAGAGGCCTGCCATGACGGCCTCCTCCTTATGCAGTTTCAGTGTTTGTGGAGGAGGAGCTGGGCCTCCATGGGCTCCGTGTTCTCAAGGACAGAGCTCTGCTGTTGGTCCTGGGAGCTGCAGGGCACCAACTGCAGTGGCGGGCGTTGCGCTGAGCCTCTCGGTACCCAGTGCTTCTTAGGTATTGCTTTGAGTGACCAATAGATATGCCCTGGTTCAGCTGTTCCTCCTACAGGATCCGTAAGTCATAGCAGGAGGGCAGTAAGTGTCAGCTTCCCCTGGATTGGAGCCCTTTGCAGTGGGGTCCGAGAGTAGCTCCCCAGTTAAGAACTGTGTCACAAGTCCAGCGTGGGGTGATCTTCTTTATCTTAGCACATGGAGACAGAGGCAGACCAATCTCTGAGTTCAAGGCCAGTCTGCGCTACATAGTGAACTCCCCAGCACGAGCTGCACAGTGAGACCCTGTCTCAGAAAGGAAAAGCTTTGTTTAGCTCCAGCAGAGCAGCCGTTTCAGCCTGGGTCTCAACCCCTCGGGGTTGCAGGGTCCCTTCACGGAGCCACATGTCAGATGTCCCGCATATCACATGTTTACATTACCATTTGTAACAGTAGAGAAGTTACAGCCATGAAGTAGAATGAGAGCAGTGTTTTGTTTGGGGTCACCACACAAGGAACTGTGGAACTGTGCTAAAGGGTCGAGGAGAAGTGTGCTGTATGGTTAGGGTAGGCTCTAAGGTTCCTTCTCATTGGACCCATGGGCTGAGAGGAGTATCTTAGGCATTTGTGGGATTTTGTTTTGTTTTATATACTTATTTTATTTTTTATGTGTGTTAGTGTTTTGCCTGCATGTATGTATGTGCATGTGTGTGTGTGTGTGGGGGGGTGCCTGTAGAGGCCAGAAGAAGGCACTGGATTCCCTGGAGTTGGGGTTGTGGACTGTTGTGTTGTAAGCCGCAGTGTGGCTGCTGGGAACAGAACCCAGGTCCTGTAAGAGCAGTGACTTCCCTCAACACGGAGACATCCCTCCAGCCCTGGCATTTTGGACCTCAGCTTAATTTCCATGAAAAGCCAGTGGTGGGTGGTAGGATCTGGTCTCGTTCAGAGGTTTGTTGTTTGTACTGACTAGAGGGAATGAGGGAGAAGGTCAAGAAACGAGAAGAGGATGCGCAGAGGCTTCTCTTCTTCCAGGGGACAGCCCGGAGCTGCTGGGAGGAACTGGATGTGCTCAGCCTATAGCCCCAGATTTGGGGAGGCTGAGGCATGAGGGTTATGAGAGTTCAAGGTCAGCCTGGACTGTGTGCGGAGTTCCAGGCCAGCTTGGACCCTCTCAAAGAAGAACCCCCTCCAAGGAGTTGGTCAGAGAAAGGTGATAGAGGCGTGTGTGTGTGTGTGTGTGAGGTGTGTGTTGGGGGGAGACTGAGACGTGTATTTGAAGGTGGAGAAAATGGGAATTCTGATGGCTTCACTTGGCACACAAGAGAAAGCAAGGGATAAAGAAAGCTTTTTGCTTGTTTGTTTTAGAAAGCCTGAGCAGCTGGGACTGTTGAGCCAGGGAAACTGGGAAAGGAGCAGGTTTGGAGGGCTGGAGAGTGGAAGGATAACAGAGTTGCCGTGGACTGCCGCAGGTGCCGCGGTGGAGCAGGCTGTGGGTTAGGGGTCTGGAGACGGGCATGTGGGAGGATTTCAACTTAAGGAGCCTCTAAGGAGTATTTGGGGGATGTAATGCCATGGCATGGGAGAAGGTAGGCAGAGAGAAAGCTGGAGACTGAGGCAGAACAGTATTTAGTTTGGGCAAAGGAAAAGGAGAGTGGAAAACCCAGGGACAGTCTAGAAGTGAATACAGTGTGCTCACGTCTGTGAAGCTGGGCTGACGACGGCCGGGAGAGGGAGGAGAGTTGTTTACCTGGTATGATGGGAAGATCAGGTTTTCAGAGGCAGGGGGGAAAAAGAACCACATGAAGCCCACTTGAGAGAAAAGGTACAACAGCATCCTCTGCCTAGTTCCAGCCAGATGGAGTCACAGGCTGACCAATGGTGCTGTCTTGTTCTGAAACCAGGGAGCATGGGTGAAAGCTCATCAGATCAGAACAAGCGGTGGGCTCTCCAAGACTGCTGTGTATTTCTGTTTGTGTTAAAGTTTCTAGTCATATCAGGCAGTGGTGGCGCACACCTTTAATCCCAGAACCTAGGAGGCAGAGGCAGGCAGATCTTTGAGTTCAAGTCCAGTCTGATCTACAGATAAAGTTCTAGGACAAGCCAGGGCTCCCTCCCCCACCCCCCAAAAAAGTGTGCAGTCACAGGGATAACGTAGCAAATGGCGGCAGAATTAGATGAGCCTTCAGCCTTTTGCGCTGGAGTTGCGGTTTGTTGTTTTACATCGGGGTTTTGTTGTTTTTGAAGCAGTTTCCTCGTGCAGTGTAGGCTGGCCTCAGAGTCTCAGCAATCCTTCTGCCTCAGTCTTTGGAGTGCTGGGATTGCAGCATGTGTCGCAGTTGGTGGGTTTGTCCGGAGAGCTGCTGCCATTGTCCTCTCTGCCTCTCCTGGAGGAGCCGGCCAGGCTGTGCATCTGTTCTCAGGGGTTGCACGGGCAGTTGTGTTCCACAGGGCCTGGCTTTTGTCAGGTGACTGAGATGCAGAAAGCCAGGATCAGGAGTTTAAGGTCAGTGTCTAGACTTGTCAGAGAGCCAGATCCTGAACCCTGAGGTGAAGCAGAGAAGTAGGGCGTGCTGGGTGTTGCATAGTGTCGTGGTTACTAAGGCGACATATCAAAGACGACATTTAATTGGGAGTGTAAGGTTTCAGAAAGTGAGTCCAGGGTCGTCATGGTGGGGAGCATGGCAGCAGGAGTAGCCGAGAACTTCCATATGATCCACAAGCTGCAGGCATGGTGAAAAGCTGGGGCGGGGAGAGGGAGGGAGAGACAGATAGACAGAGACTGGACCTGGTCAGTGGTTCTCAACCTCTGTGCATCTCGAGCCCTTTCCAGTCTGTGTATCAGTTACCCTGCATGTCAGCTACTCACATCACATTACAGTTATGAAGTAGCAATGAGGAACTGTATTAAAGGGGCACAGCGTCCTTCCCAGAACGGCCCCAACATCTCGGGACCAAGCACGTGAGCTTATGGGTTCCTCATTCAGACCACCAGTGTTGCCATGCTGGAGCTGCATCCTGGGTGCAGTAACTTGAAGGTTGCTTGTCAAGCCAGCCTTGGGCAGCTCATACAGGGAAGGAGTGAACACGGGTCAGGCAGTGAAGGCCTGAGTGGGGCCGAGAGGTCTGTGCAGGTCCAGCACCTAGGCAAAAAGAAGGTGGTGTAGCCACGAGGTGGGTGAGCCAGCAGGCATCTCCTTGGACACGTCATGATGGCTGTTCTAAGGTGTCTGGTGTCTAAATCCTGACTGATGGGGAGGGAGGCATCTGTCCTGTAAAGGGAGGAACGGACCCCCAGGAGGCCAGGGGAATCACCTGGGAGCCACAGCTGTGTCTGGTGTGGTGGCTGTGGTGCTTCCTTAACTTGAGCTGGTGCTCTCCTGACAGCCCCTTTGGCCGCAGTCAGGGCCTTCCACAGTCCCTGCATTGTCTTCCTAGGTTTCCCCAACGTGGGCAAGTCCTCGCTGATCAACGGGCTGGTGGGGCGGAAGGTGGTGAGTGTCTCCAGGACGCCAGGCCATACCCGGTACTTCCAGACCTACTTCCTCACGCCCTCTGTGAAGCTGTGTGACTGTCCAGGCCTTATCTTCCCCTCTCTGCTGCCCAGGCAGCTGCAGGTCTGTTGTGGTGAAAGGGGGCTGTGGGAGGGAGGTGAGGGTGGGACTGAGGGGCACTGAGTGCTGTTCCCACAGGTCCTGGCTGGCATCTACCCCATCGCCCAGATCCAGGAGCCCTACACTGCTGTGGGCTACCTGGCCTCCCGCATCCCTGTGCAAGCTCTGCTGCACCTGCGCCACCCAGAGGCCGAGGAGCCTTCAGCTGAGCACCCCTGGTGTGCCTGGGACATCTGCGAAGGTGGGCTTCCTTCACGCTCTCTGTCTACCCTGCCGGAGCTACTCGGATTCTCCCCTCGGGGAAGGAACCTAGTGCCTGGACTGTGTGGGTGTGGGGCTGACAGGACCGGAACCTGGTTCACAGACATCCCTTACTGACGTTTTCTCCCTTCAGCTTGGGCAGAGAAACGAGGTTATAAAACAGCCAAGGCAGCTCGCAATGATGTGTACAGGGCAGCCAACAGCCTCCTGCGCCTGGCAGTGGATGGCCGCCTCAGCCTGTGTTTCCACCCTCCTGGCTACAGTGGACAGAGAGGTGAGGCCCTGCTGACGGGTGACGCTAAGGGGGTGGGTGGACCTCAGGACCAGACAGCTCTGAAGAGAGTGATTGATCTGCATGTGTGTGTGCCTGGGATGGAGGACAGCTCTGCAGATAGGTGCTCGAGCAAAGGCGTGCCTGCCAGCACTTGAGGAATTTCTTTGTCGCCACCTGCCCGCGCCTCCCCCCCCCCCCCCCCTCTCTCTCTTACACGTGTCTTTGTGTTCCTCAGGCACCTGGGAGTCTCACGCGGAGACGGCTGAGCTGGTGGTGCTGCAGGGCAGGGTAGGGCCAGCAGGTGATGAGGAGGAGGAGGAAGAGGAAGAGCTGAGCAGCTCCTGTGAGGAGGAGGGAGAGGAGGACCGGGATGCGGATGAAGAGGGAGAAGGGGACGAGGACACCCCAACCTCGGGCCCCGGTTCCTGCCTAGCTGCTCGCAACCCATACGCCCTTCTGGGCGAGGACGAGTGCTGAGCCCCACCTGGCCCAGTTTCCCTTCCCTAGCTTTGCTTTTGGACTGAGCTGGAGGCCCCTGTTTGCAACTCTGATTGTGAATAAAGATTGTCTGCTTTGTAGCCCTTCCCCGGGCGGCCTGAGTGACGGCTGTGGGAGGCAGAGTTATCTGAGGCCCGGTGCTCACATCCCCATGGGCTCCCCTGGAGTTAGTCCTCCAGTCTTGGAGCGCCCCCTACTGCCTGACCTTGGTCATATCAGAGATTTTGGGGGGGAAGTAACCACAGGTGTGTCTCCAAGAGAGAGATCCAGACCTCATGGAACACAGGTTTATGGATTAAGATGGGTGTGCCAGGTTCTCCAAATCCTGGGGACTCACAGAGTACAATTCTGGAATTGACTGATAGACATAAGTGTGGCAAAACATTTGTGAAAGTGTCAGTGAGTGTGTACAGGTGGAGTTTCCAGTGAGCAACTGTGCACACTCAGTTTGAGCAGATCAGCCTTTTGAGTACAATGTCAAGTTTCATTAGGAGCCTGAGAGCTGGGCTGGAGAGATGGCTCAGTGATTAAAAGCACTGGCTGCTCTTCCAGAGGACGTGGGTTCAATTCCCAGCGCCTACATAGCAGCTCACAACTGTGTGTCTCCTGCCTCAGGGAATCTGGCACCCTCACATAGACATGCATGCAGGCAAAACACCAATGCATTAAAAACAAATCATAAGACCAAATAAAAGCCTGGGAGCGCGAATTGTTAGACAGCACAGAACCATTTCCTGAGCTCTCTGGTTTGGGGATGGAGCTCAGACTGTTTAACACCTCAGCTAGAAATTGGTGCGTGGCTGAGGCCATCTTTAGTTCTCTATTCCTGCAGAGGTGAGAGCTCTAGGCAGAATTCTTGGTGAAAAGGGAGGGGGCACCACATTGTTGTCTAGGTAGGGTGGTGGCATGCACGGACCGACCGCAGGCCTGGCTTCCCATTCGGGTCCTGGGGGCAGCAGCATTTTCTCCAATGTCAGCACTGATCTGCCAACCAAAGAGAAGGGAGCCTCCATCGAGAAGAGGCTGAGGCCTCGGGCCACACCTTCCTCCATGTTTCCTGGCTTAGTGGCTCAAACGTGGACCTGAGTCCTGGCGGCTGTTACAGAGTTAGAACCAGAGCATGTAAACATGCATGAAGGTCACTCAGAATGTGCTAGAAAAGAGGAAAAGCCCAGCTAAAAAAACCCCAGTCTCCTATCTAGGACTCCTCAGTTTCACAGATGAAAGAACTAAACATCAGAATTCTGTTTGTCCCTTTCCCCTCGCTCCTGCTCGCTGTCTTCTGTTGGCTCCTAAGATTGACCAGGGGCATTCTGGTGGGTTAGGCTGGGATGGAGTGGACACTGGGAGCTCGCTGGACTTGAACTGAAGACCTCTCAGGAGCCAGTACTGTCTTAAAGGTTGGATCTCACTACGTACTCCAGGGCTCACTGTGTAGACCAGGCTGTCTTTGAATTCACATAGATCTAGAAGGAACTCAGTTCTAAAGAAACGTGGAACATGTGTCCTTAGTCACTATCAGTGACTTGCTCATTTTTATAGGAAAATCATACCAGGCAAAGAGCTGCCTTAGGGACGGCCAGGTAGGGAGAAGGGAAGACATGCCTTAGGTCAGCTGTTCAGTTTCCCTCTGTGCTCAGATGCCGGGAGCCTTCCTTGCTCCCTCTCACTTGGGTCCACTAAGTGGGGCCGTAGTGACCTGGGGCTCTGGCTTGCCACTAGCCAGGCTAGCAGAATAATCGAGTCTCATTAATGCAAGAACTTTGTTTCCACAGCTCTCATTCTGAAGCAGCCATGTGTGGCCCAGGTGAGTTCAGTTATCCAGCCTCAGAGCCAACGATGTAGTCAAGAAAAGCGGAAGTTGTGGGACGAAAAACTGTTTTAACTCCAGCAGAACACAGCAACAAGACATCACTGCTAACACAGTTACACGTGTCACGGAACTATCACAGCTAGGTGAAGAGTACTGCAAACCCCAGGGGCTAGTTTACCCCGTGAACATTTGTTGAGCAATTAGTGCCCGCCAATCACTGCTAGTTGGTAAGAAGGATAAAAATGGCCCTTTGTGGAGTTCGTGGTTTATTGGGTGAAGAAAGCAGTAAAACACCACTTTAAAAAAAGATTTATTTATTTATGTATTGTGTTCTGTCTGCATGTACAGCTGCAGGCCAGAAGAGGGCACCAGATCTCAGTACAGATGGTTGTGAGCCACTATGTGGTTGCTGGGAATTGAGCTCAGGACCTCTGTAGGAGCAGCCAGTGCTCTTAACCTCTGAGCCATCTCTCCAGCTCCTAAAACACAACTTTAAGAAAAAAAAATGTGGTAAGTGCTTGGAGAAGAGTGGTAGGAGACCCCCTGGGGTCCTGATCAGGAAGTGTTGGGACACCATGACTGACTCTCCCTGGACTTGGAGCTCACTGATTGGCTAAAGTGGGTGCCTACTGAGCTCCAGGGAGTCTCTGAAGTGCTACGGTTAACCCGCACCCTGCCACAGCTGGCTTTTTACAGAAGTGCTGAGAGTCTGAACTCAGTTCCTCTGGCTGGTGTGGTCATCTCTGGTCTGGAAGCTGGGTCTTAGAGCACTCACACCAGGCTGAGAAAAGTCAGCTGTTCCTGGTAAGGACCGCTGTGGGAACTCCCGAGGAAGCAGCCAGGCTCCCCACACAGAACTGAAGAGGGCAGCCATGGGTACAACAGAGAGGGAGGAGAATAAGGCTCCATACAGTGTGGTGCAAACAGCAAAGCCGGGAGGTGAAGAAAGTGGAGAAATTAAGAAGAGAAGGCAGGGGGCAGTGAGTGTAGGGGAGGTGGGAAAGGTGGCGGGGGTCTCCAGCTACAGAAAAGATGCTTTCCAGCCCCTGGAGCTAGGTGTGATGGGCACGCCTTTCATTGTTTAATTGTGTCACTTAGAAGGCAGAGGAAAGAGGATATCTGAGATCCAGTCCAGCCAGAGCTTCACAATACTGAGACTCTGTTGCAAAAATAAATAACACAAAAATGTAACCCTTTGACTAAAAGGCAGAGAATTAATTGGCTTTAGACCACCGTGGTTGCAGCGTAGACACTGATTGGGAAGGGAAGCCCGACTGAAGGTTTTGTAGCCATCCTAGTAGGAAGCTGAACCAGAACCAGTGGAAAGAAGGCAGTTAATTGTGAGCATGCTCAGGGTGGAAGGGCAGGTTGTTATCTTGTTCTGCGGTGTGCGTGTCTGTTTGGTGGCGGGGTGGGAGAGTAAGTCAAGAGCCTACATGGTGCTTCTGACTCGGCAATGGGGGGCGTGTGTCCTGGGTAATGGCTGGAGATATTTGGTACCAAAGACAGAGAGGCGGGAGGAGAGGAGTAGGGTCACCTAGAGTGCAGTGTGAGCCAAGAACCTGGCCAGGAAGAAAGTGGGAAAGAAACAGTCCTTTTACTTCCCATCTGGGGGGAGGATCCAGCCAGTTCGAGAAAACCAGGAATGCCCTGGAGAGGGAAGAGAGAGTGACCAGAGAAAGATGTTGAAGATGATCTCACAGGTATGGGGGGAGGTTTTGAGCACTGTGGTGCAATGGATGCATTGGAGACGTGGGCTCAGAGGTCCAGATATCAGAAGACTACGTAATAATCAGAGGATGGAAGTACAGGCATTGGAATAGGGATGTAATTGTCAAGGAATTTGATTGTGGGGCGGAGAGAAGGCCAGCAGTCCAGGGTTCCCAGTACCCACTTAGGACAGTAACCAGCTGTGTGGAAGTACAGCTCAGCCATGTGTTGAATTATTTATCTATCAGTAAGTAGTGACAAGTAACTGCAACAGTAGCCTGGTCTTCCCGCCGCACCCGCACTTTGCAGTGCCACCTGCTGGTGAAGATGCGTCATGGCAGCGCAGAGGAAACACTAAGATCGAGTTTGTCCGAGCAGGGCTGTGGTGTTTGCCTTTCAACGCAGCACTCCGGGCGAGACGAGAGGATTGCTGTGAAGCTGCAGGCTATTCTGAGCAAAATAACAAGACCTTATCTCATGAAACAAATGAAAGTTATTTGGGTTGCTACTGCTTTTAAACATTTAGCTTCATTCTTCTATTCATAGCAGGTTTCAATGACTTGATTTAATATTAAAGCTGAAATTGAATGATAACATAACAAAGTTTGGGAAAATTAAAAAAAAATTATCTTGGGGATAGAAAGGGGGCTCAGTGGTTAAGAGTACTGGCTGCTCTTCCAGAGACCCTGGGTTTGATTCCCAGCACCCGGGTACAAGGTGGCTCACGACTGCCTGTAACCCCAGTTCAGATCCTCTTGAAGTGTGAGAACCTTCTGATTCTCGGGGGAAAAATGACACTAATGAGATAAAGCTCAGGATTCTTTTGTGGTAGTGTAAAAAGTAGAATAGTGTGGGAATTATTTCTAGTTTTTTGTTTGTTTTTGTATTTTGAGACAGGGTTTCTCTGCAGCTTTGGAGTCTGGGCCACCACGGCCTGACCTGTTTCTAATTTTTAATTTTGAAGAATAGGGCTAGAGAGATGGCTCAGCAGTTAAGAGTGGGCTTACCTGTAGCTAGGTGGTGGCGGCCATCACTTTTAATCCCAGCACTTGGGAGGTAGAGACAGGTGGATCTCTGTGAGTTCTAAGTCAGCCTGGTCTATAGAGTGAGTTCCAGGACAGCCAGGGCTATACAGAAAAACCTCATCTGGAAAAACAAAAAAGCCAAAACCAAATGAAAACAAAACAAAACAAAAACCCAACCCAAACCAACCAAACAAAAAAAGGACCTGCTCTTGCAGAGGACCTGGGTTTGGTTCCTAGCATCCAGGTCAGACAGCTCACAACTACCTGTGACATCAACTTCAGAAGATCTAACTCCTTCTGGACTCTGCAGGCAACTGCCCTCACACGTGTATACTTAAAGACAGACAAACACATACACATACAGGTAAAATAATAAAAAGCCAGCTGTGGTGGTACAGAGTAGGGGCAGTTAGATCTCTGGGAGTTTGAGGCTAGTCAGGTCTACGGAGCGAATTCCAGGCCAGCCAAGGCTATGTAGTGGCTGGAGAGATGCCTCAGCAATTCCAGAGAACTGGAGTTCGGTTTGGTCCTTGCACCCATGTTGGTTTATAACTGTCTGTGGTTCCATCTCCAGGGGACACAGATGGTCTCTGTGGGCAATTGCACTCACATGTACCCCATAGAGACCTACATGCATGTACATAGACCAGGCCGGCGTGGGACTCAGAGATCCGCCTGCCTCTGCCTCCCGAGTGCTGGGATTAAAGGCCTGCGCCACCACCGCCCGGCTAGAGTTAATTTCTAATACCATCAAACAGCCTATCTACCGAGTGAAATTGGTCCCCACTAGGTTCACGTCTTTAGAACTTTGAGCCCCGCGGGTAGCCGTCTAGCGGAACCTTTAGTAGGTAGGTGGAGCCGCGCCGACGGAAGTAGGTCACTGGGGGGGTGGGGTGAGGCCAGCTTCGGTCTGGAATGGTGGCCATGGCGAGTTCCGTGCGTCCCGTCTTAAACGGTAAGCCAAAACAAGCTTTAAAATCGGTTCTTGTCTGGATCTTTGGTCATCTAAACAAGAAAGGAGTACAGACCTCAAAGCTTTCCAACTTGGAGCGCTTTCTCTAGAACTTTTGATTTTGTTCTCCCGGCCTAGGTTTTCATTTTCCCCAGCTTCCCCCCTTTTTAGGTCTAGTTGTCAGACTTGCCCGTCTTTGAAGTATGTAACATGGCGTTTTAGAGTACACTGTCTCGGGCGCGGGGGCTGCTCGGTCGGTGAAGGGTTTGCCTCGTAGCCCAGCGCTTGGGAAGCAGATCGTAGAAATCACGTGAGATAGCGGAGTGCCCGTGGCTTGTGTTTGAAAACAGCTGAGAGGAAGGGGCGGGCCGACTACCGGGACCGCTCGGCCGGCCCCTCTAACCTCAGAGCGGCGATGGAGGGCGCCTTCGGATCGCTGTGTGAGAGCTGCGAGAGAGTGGGGTCCACCCCGTCCTACGTTTTCTTATGGTTTATGGTGTTGGTTTTGCCACTGAAGCTGCTGGGGTTGATTGATGGCACCCCACTAATTTTGTACCACTGGGGGGTGCCAGCAAGTCCAGCCTGTGGTGCAGGTTAACAAATCCAGGCAGTCTGGTGCCGCCTAGCAGCGGTCGCTGTACACTGTTCTTGACTTTGGGACCCCGGGAGGTGGGGTGCAGGCAATGCCCTGCCACGGTGCCAGGGTGGTCAAGGGACTTGTAAAGATGGAGACTGTAAGGTTTGAAATCCCAGCACACAGCGGTGGATCTCTGAGTTTGAGGCCAGCCTGGCCTACAGAGTGACTTCCAGGACTGCCAAGGCTGCGCAGAGAAACCTGTCTGTTTTTTTTTTTTTTAATTTATTTATTATGTATACAATAGTCTGTCTGTGTGTATGCCTGCAGGCCAGAAGAGGGCACCAGACCTCATTACAGATGGTTGTGAGCCACCATGTGGTTGGCAGGAATTGAACTCAGGACCTTTGGAAGAGCAGGCAATGCTCTTAACTGCTGAGCCATCTCTCAGCCTCGAGAAACCTGTCTTAAACACCAAAAAAAGAACAAGGAAAAAGTGCAAGAAGATAGTATTGAATTAGCAAAATGTCCACTAGAGGGCAGCCTCTGACAGGTCTGGGGTCAGGTCAGACTGCCTGGGTGGCAGGGGCAGAGGCCTGGCGGGCGCTTCAGAGCACAGCTCTGTCACTCTTCAGTCCAGCCTGCTGGGGGTGAAAGATGTCTGACCAGAATTGTGGCGAGAAGCAACCAGTCTTTCACAGCTTTGATTTTATCTTTCTTTTTTTTTTTTTTTTTTTTTTTTTTGGTTTTTCGAGACAGGGTTTCTCTGTGGCTTTGGAGCCTGTCCTGGAACTAGCTCTGTAGACCAGGCTGGTCTCGAACTCACAGAGATCCGCCTGCCTCTGCCTCCCGAGTGCTGGGATTAAAGGCGTGCGCCACCATCGCCCGGCGATTTTATCTTTCTTTGAATGTGTCTTCACAGGATTAATGCCTGTTTTGTCTCACTTCCTGTCTTAAATGGTTATTTCTGCCAGAATTATCACTTATTCACCATGTAACTTAGGGTTGCCCCAGCTCTCAGGGATCTGTGTTTATAGGGATGCACCCCCACACCTACCTGGCCTACTAGCAGCAAACGCTCAGAACCTCGGCTGTCTCACCCCACTTTGCTCTTCTCTGTGCTGGGGGGAGTCTTTGTCTATATTGTCCCTTTGCAGATCATGTTCACTCTCTGCAGTTTTTTTTTTAAGATGTATTTATTATGTACACCTGCAGGCCAGAAGAGGGCGCCAGATCTCATTACAGATGGTTGTGAGCCACCATGTGATTGCTGGGAATTGAACTCAGGACCTCTGGAAGAGCAGCTGGTGCTCTTAACCTCTGAACCACCTCTCCAGCCCCGCCCCTGCAGTTTTTTCATCACATAAATGAGCAAATTTGGGGCGAAGCAGATAGTTCAGTCAGTAAAAATGCTTTTTCTGTTATCATGAAGCTCTGATTTCAGATTCTCAGAACCCATGTGAAAAACATGGCATGGTGGCCGCATGTAATCCCAGCCAGCGCTGGGGCAGCAGAGGCTTGAGGCTGCGGGGGCATCTGGGCCAGCTAGGCTTGCTGGATTAGCCGGCTCCCTTGGGCTTGGGTTGCAGGAGCGTTCATCACTCTCTGCTTCCTGATTGACGGTGCCGTTGTGACCGCTGCTTTGCCTTCCCTGCTGTGGTGGGCTGCATCTTCTCAGGGGGTGAGGCAGGAGGAGCACTTCTTCCATGGAGGGTTGTTTTTTTTTTAACCTTTCCTTGTTTTTCTGAGGCACTTTGTGTCAGTACTTAGAAAAGCAATGGACACATTCATAGGTATTTTCCGACCTGTAATCTACTCATTTGGCTGCATCACTCTGTGGTGGTTGGAGAAAGAATGGCCCCTAGCTGAAGGTGTGGCCTTGGAGGGTGTGTGGCCCTCTCCCGGTCCTGCCTGTGGATCGTGATATAAAACTCTCAGCTATTCTTCCAGCACCGTGTCTGCCTGCACGCACATCGTGGCGATAATTGCCTCTCACCCCCTGAAACTAAGCAAGCCCCCAGTTAATGGTGTTCTTTTATTTATGAGTTGCCTTGGTCGTGGTGTCTCTTCACAGCAATGGAGCGGTGCCTGAGACACTCGGGAATTCCTGACTTAACCCACGAAGTTCACTGAAATGTCACCATAGTCACAGTATCCTATGCCTGGCACTGTTAGTAGTGGAAAACTTCAGCGGAGTGGGGGAGAGGAGGGAGCGAGTGAGCGAGCGAGCGACTTGGGTTGTACAGGAATCAAAGTCTGTGTCACCATGTCAGGATCCCCAGCAGGTGCAGAGGCAGCGGGTGGACACCAGGGCGCCATGGTTGGCATCGTGAGGAGAGCCGCACCTCTGCTCCCTGGTGTTTTTCCTTTTCTCTTTTGATGCTGATTAATTCCCTAAATCGCTATGTTGTAGACTATATTATGCAGGGACATCCCCGTCTCCTGCTGTCCTTTGACTCCTAGGTTTGCTTAAATGGAAGTGAGAAAACAGACGGCTGGGGAATGAGGGCAAAGGCACGCGTCACCAGTCTTGATAGAAGTTCAGTCTCTTGTGCCCACACTGTGGACACGTTGTCATCTGCCTTCACGTGTGCACCTGGCACCTGTGTCAAATCCCTAGCAGATGTATCAGCTGTACAAAATAAAACAATGATGGACGTTAGCTCACTATCTTAGTACTTTAAATAATAAACACGCGTCTTCAGATTAATGACTTTAGTACACATGTCAGTGGCGCTAAGTCCACCGTGTCTCTGTGTGACCATTCCCACTGTCTGCTCCCAGAACTTCTTCACCTTGTAAAACTGAACTCTGTACCCGTTAAACAGAAACCTCTAGATTCTGTCTCCCACCAGCACCCGATAGCCTCAGGTAGCCCTTCTGTGAACCTCCCATTTATTGTTAAGGCTGAGTAATAATAGCATTAACACCCACGTGTTTCTCTTTCTAAAATGACTGTCTTTAGTGTTTGCCTCCCTGTCTGTGTGTGTACCATGTGCCTGCAGTGCCAGTGGAGGCCAGAAGATGGCGTTAGATTCTCTGGAACCAGAATTGCAGGCCGCTGTGAGCTGCCCTTCATGAGTGCTGGGAACTGAACTCAGGTCTTTTGCAAGAGCAGGCAATGCTCTTAACCGCTGAGCCATCTCTCCAGCCCCCCAGGTGTTTCTTGATCCAATCAAGCTGATAATTGGTATTTACTATGGCCACTCTGGGCCACTACCACATGGGTCACCATATCTTTCCTTCCATGTTTTCTTCTAAAGACTTCATAGTCTTATTTCATTTGTCTATCTGTCTGTCTGTCAAGACAGGGTTCTTCTGTGTGACAGTCCTGGCTGTCTGGGAACTCACTCACTATGTAGGCCAGGTCGGCCTAGAACTCACAGAGATTCCCCTACGACTTTATAGTTTTACTTTTCTAGGACTTTGATCCATTTTGAATTAGTTTGTAAAAACACAGCATAGTCAAGCATTGTGGCACTTGTCTTTAGTCCCAGCACTCAGGAGGCAGATGCAGGTTTGCACTCTTATGAGTTTGACGCCAATCTGGTCTACATAGTGAGCTCTAGCACAGCCAGGGCTACAAGAGACCCTGTCTCAAAAACCAGAAGAAATAAAAACACAGCGTCAGGGTTCAGTGCTATCTTTCATCTGTAAATCCCTGGCTTTGCAGACTGCTGGCTGGTCTGAGCAGTCATGTATGTCAGAGTGTATTATTACGTGTGTCTGCGTGTGTGCACGTGCTTCCCCCCGCAGGTGTATGTGTCTGAGTGTATTAGTATGTGTGTGTGTGTGTCTGTGTGTGTGTGTGTGCACGTGCTTCCCCCCGCAGGTGCATGTGTCTTAGTGTATGAGTGTGTGTGTGTGTACGTGCATCCCCCCGCAGGTGCATGTGTCTGAGTGTATGAGTGTGTGTGTGTGTCTGTGTGTGTGTGTGTGCACGTGTTTCCCCCCGCAAGTGCATGTGTCTGAGTGTATGAGTGTGTGTGTGTGTGTGTGTGTGTGTGCATGTGCTTCCCCCCACAGGTGCATGTGTCTGAGTGTATGAGTGAGTGTGTGTGTGTGTGTGTGCATGTGGGAGCTAACCGTTGGTGTCAGGATGTCTTTCTCAGTCACTTTTCTACCTTGTTCCTTTTTTATTCTCTAAAAAAAGATTATTTTAGGTGTTTTGCCTGCATGTATGCCTCTGTGAGGGTGTTGGATCCTCTGGAACTAGAGTTACAGATAGTTGTGAGCTGCCTTGTGGGTGCTGGGAATTGAACCTGGGTCCTTTGGAAGAGCAGCCAGTGCTCTTAACCACTGAGCCATCTCTCCAGTTCCCTTTTTTAAAATTCTTAATTATTAAATAAGTCTGAGCATGGTGGCACACCCTTTAGTTCTAACGCTTGGAAAGCAGAGGCTGTGACTATGAGTTCAAGGCTATCTTGGTCTGTGTATTGAGTTCCAGGTTAGCCAAGGCTACATAGTGAGACTGTTTCAAAAATAAAGTGTGTGGGGGCTGGAGAGATGGCTCAGTGGTTAAGGCATACATGGAGGCAGAATGTTGTATACATAATAAATAAATCTTTAAAAAAAGGAACAAAAATAAAGTGTGTATGGGTGTGTGTGTGGGTGGGTGGGTGGGTGTGCGTGCGTGTGTGTGTATGGGTGTGTATATACACACGTACCACTTGCGTAGGTGCCTGAGAAAGCAGAAGAGGTCAGTGGGATCCCCTAGAGCTGGAGTTACAGGTGGTTGGGAGCCATCCACCTTGGGTGCTGGGAGCTGAAGTCTGGTCTTTGGAAGAACTGCAGGCTCTCCTAACTGAGGAGCCATCTCTAGCCTCCTGTTATGCCTTTTCTGTATGTACCATGTGTTAAAAGTGATCGTGTTTTCCTTCACCTCTCAGTGTGTCACAGGGATGACTTGTATGTTGCGGGTCCCTTCCCATGCTGTGCTTCTTGCTCATTGCATCACGTCACTGTGAACAAGACACCTGCCAGACACCACCTAAGGGAGCTTTACTTCAGCTGCCATTGTAAGGTTCCACCCATAGGGGCTCAGCCTGTGCATTTGCTGGGCTTCCTGAGTAGCAAGGGTGTGGTGTAGAACAGCAGACCCAGCAACAGACTAGGAAATGGAGATTGGAGATACCTGCCTGGCTCTAAGCTTCAGAGGCACACCCAGCTACCAGGGCACAGCAGGATCAGCACACGTGGTGCCTGTGTGTGTGCTCACACGTGGTGCCTGTGTGTGCGCGTGGGCAGCACGCTTGCTTGAGCGCTGGTGGGGCACCCACATCCTGCTTGTGAGAAGCTGTCACATCAAGAACAAGAGTTAGTCAGGTGCTGGTGGCGCATGCCTTTAATTCCAGCACTGGGCAGGCAGAGGCAGGCGGATCTGCAGAGCGCATTGAGGGCAGCCAGGACTGTTTCACAGATAATCCCTGTCTTGGAAGAAAAAAGAGAAAAGAAGAAGTTTTTAGAACATTAAAGTAGAAGGTCTCTAGAGACCAAGGCAAAGTCAGCAGACATGGTGACGGAAATCAAGGAAAACGTTTTAAGACTTGGGGAAAGTCCAATATGGGGGTGTCAGTTCCACACGTGGGAGATGAATGCAGAAAGGCCAAGAGTTTAAGGTCACCTTCAACTGTACGGTGAGTGAACTTGAGACCAGCTCCTCTGTGTGAGGGACACTTTACACTCAAGCCATAACTGTGTAGTATGTAAGTCTTCTGATGTGCTGCTCAGTTCACTGTGGTGGCATTTTGTTTACAGAGTTTTGTTTTTTTTGGGGGGGGGGTTTAGTGCTCATACAGCACAGAGATCTATACTGTTTTAAAATCTTATTTTTATTTATGTGTATGTATGTACATGTGTAGACACGTGTTCAAGGATGCTCAGAAGGGCCAGAAGAGGGCGGGGCACTGAATTTCCCGGAGGTGGAGTTACAGGCAGCCTTGAGCTGCTCGCTCTGTTCAGGTGCTGGGAACTGCACTGGGGCCTCTGCAAGAGCAAGACAGGCTCTTAACCCCTCTGAGCCGTTCCCTAGCCCCTGGGTCTGTACTATCAGAAGTGTCTTTGGCTTTAGTGTGAGGAGGATTCTGGCCTCAGAGACTGAGTATCCTCAAGGCAGTCCTGTTTCTGCCTCCGGAGAGCTGGGATCACCATCGTGCGACCCCACAGCGGCCTTTGAGGTTTCCTTGCTCTGATATTAACATGGCCACCTCTGTTCTGTGGAACGTAATCCCACGACTTCACGGTCAGTTTGTGTCCTTTGATGTGAAGTGGGTCTGTGACAGGGCCTTTCAGTCACAGAGGGCGCTGCTGAAATGGTTTGTGGAGCCAGGGCTCTGCCTCCAGTCTGACCACGCTCGTGGTAGGAGGAGAGAACCATGTACCACACAAAGAGCCCATATGCTAGTCAAGGCTCACTTTCCGTGACTTCCTACTTCCGTGACCTCTAGCGTGGGGAATTCCACACTGCAGGGCCTTGCTCAGAGTCGGTTTTTTTCCGAAACCTCTTTGAAGGGCCCGGCATGGTTTCTTGATATGTCAGTTCTTCACAAGTGGGCTCTCTGCTCAGCACCATGTGCGTCAGTGTGATAAGCCTGTCCCCACCTCAAAGGCCGATGATAGTCATTCCCCGGCTGTGACTAAGAGATTCAGAGGTAGCAGCAAAGTCCCTCGACGCTGTTTCATAGGCAGAGTATGGTACCCAGATGACTCCAGCCTGTGTCAAGTTAACATAAAATGGTCCAGCACATATTACTTTTCATGGCAACTAGGATTTGCAGATGGAATTCTGGGTATGAAGGGGGCGGGCATCCTGGGCCAACCAACAAGGACCAGCGACTAGAGGTGTCCTGGAAAAGGCAGGTGTAGGAGACAGAGCACGCTAAGCTGTTGGGTCTCGAGCCAAGGCCTGTTGGGAGCCACCAGCTAGTGACTTTCAGGAGAGTCAGTCCCACGATGTTTCTTCTGGCTGCCAGGACATGTGATGAGATCCAGAGTTCATGATGCCTTGTTGTGGAATGTTTTTCTCTTTTGGCATTTTGAGGGGCTCGCCACCCAACTCCCAAATAAATCACACAGAGGCTTATTCTTAGTTATGAATGCCCGGCCTTAGCCTGGCTTGTTTCTTGCCAGCTTGTCTTATCTTAAATTATCCTGACTACCTTTTGTCTCTGGGCTTTTATCTTTCTCTATTTCTGTATACCTTTCTTTACTTCTTTCTCCGTGGCTTGCTGTGTAGCTGGGTGGCTGGGCCCCGATGTCCTCATCTCCTTGTTCTCTCCCTGCTCTTCTTTCTTCTCCCAGTTTTCTCCTTCTATCCATTCTCTCTGCCTGCCAGCCCCGCCTATCCTTTCTCCTGCCTCACTATTGGTTGTTCAGATCTTTATTAGACCATCAGGTGTTTTAGACAGAAAGAATCACAGCTTCACAGAGTTAAACAAATGCAGCGTAAACAAAAGCAACACCCTAAAATAATATTCCCCAACAGTGCCTGTTAGCATAAAAGCCCAGTGAGCAGAGACCACAACTGTTAGGGGCAGGGAGATGGTTCAGCAGTGAAGAGTGTGTACTGCTCTTCCAGAGGGCCCACATCTCATTCCCAGTTGTTATAAGATGAGGCAGGCAAGCCAGACGGAAACTTTTGACCTCTAGAACTGATGAGGGACAGGAGGCGTGGTTAGAGTCACCTTTGTACTCTATGATATGGGGCCCTTTAAAAAAAAAAGTACAATTTTAGGGCTTGAAAAGATGGCTCAGTGGTCAAAAGCTGTATATTTTCTACCTTGTTAGTATGTAAAAATGCCTTCGTGTGTGAGTGTGTTCTCTGTGTGTAGCCCTGGTTGTCCTGAAGCTCTGTAGACCAGGCAGGCTTCAAACTCAGAGGTCTGCCTGTCTCTGCCTCCTGAGTTCTGCGATTAAAGGCACATGCCACCACCACCTGGCTGTGTGTATCTTCTTTTGTGCCTAAAACCTTTATCTGCTTCTAGAATTCCCAAGTGTAATTATCATGAGCCAATATTCGGTTTAAGGTTCAATCTTACATTGATTTGAGCTGTGAAGTATGAGTAAATGCTCCTGGCCACCTTCACTTCCAGGCACGCACTCTTTCTCCTTCCCTTGGGCCTCTGTGAAGAGGAGCTGCTGGCTGTTTCCCCAGTTCTTCAGGGCCTTGAAGTCTCGCACAAGATGCACAGACATATTTGGGTCTTACAAAGTAATTCACTCACTGCCAGGGCCCCAAGAGTCTTAGTTCTTATCGAAATGCAGTGTTCTCGGCTGTGCATGGTGGGCTGCGCCTTCCACGTTGTTCCTTCCAGGTATCTCGCTGCTTCTTGTGTCTGCCCAGCTGCTGGCTGTCTGGCTTTTTACCCGGACAGCATCTCCCTTGTTCTGTCCTCTCTTCTTCTGGAGCCTAGATTCCTCTTCCTATTTATCCTCTCTGCCTGCCAGCCCTCCTATCCCTTCTCCTGTCTAGCTATTGACTATTCAGCTTTTTATTGGCCTGATCAGGTGCCTTAGGCAGGTGAGGGGAAACAAATGCAGCCCATCTTTACATAGTTAAACACACATCTGTACAATGTTAAACAAATGACACATTTGTTTACACAGTTAAAATAATACCCCACAACAACACAAGAAGCATGGCTGTGTGCAGGCAGACATGATGTTGGGGAAGGAGCTGAGAGTTTATTTATTTATTATGCAGTGTTCCTTCTGCATGTATGCCTGTATGCCTGTATGCAAGAAGGGGCCCCCGGTCTCATTACAGATGGTTGTGAGCTGTCAGGGTCTGGTGCTAGCCCGGACAGTAAATTATTTTCTCTTGACCAGACCCCGACATAAACTATCTCTCTCTGGACCGGCTTGGAGACGCAGAAATAAAGACACAACTCACATGGTTTTATCAGGAGGGAGATTCCCAGTGGTCCCTCATGAAATCCTGAGTTCACGTCCTGAAGAATTTTCTCGTTTATCCTCCAAACAGTCTTTATACCAAAACTTAACCAAGGGGAAAATATATTAGCATTCTGTTTCCTAGGTAGCCAGGTGAATGGCTTTCCGTCATGTCCACAACTACCTGTCTGCTGTGTATACTAGCTGTCACATAGGTTTGAATTGGCATCTCTATCAGGCATCCTCCAAATTACAAAGAAAGGAGCAAAACCACATCCTGACCTTTTGTTAGGTTGCAAAGGCCTGACTGGTAGGCCATGTGTCCATCCTCAGATACTGACTATGGCTTCAGAGCCTGGCTGCCACACCATATAGAAATACAGTGAGCCACCGTGTGGTTGCTGGGTACTGAACTCAGGACCTTTGGAAGGGCAGTCAGTGCTCTTAACTTCTGAGCCGTCTCTTCAGCTCAAGCTGAGAGCTCTTGTAAGGGGTGTGAGTGTTACAGCTCTGGGGCTGCAAAGATGCCTGAACCTAGAGCCTCAGCAGGACAGCCCAGCTTATAGGAGGGCCTTCTGGTGTGGGAGGGGGAAGGCGGACAGCCCAGCTGGTGTGGGGGGGGGGCTTCTGTCTGTGTTGCTTTCCCTGGTTAATGAATAAAGAAACTGCCTTGGCCTAGTTGATAGGGCGGAACTTAGGTAGGTGGGGAAGACAGAACTGAATGCTGGGAGGAAGAAAGGCCGAGGAGGAGGGAGCCGCCAGAGACAGACGTGCCGAATCTTTCCCAGTAAGCCTCTGCCACATGGCCATGAACAGATTAATAGAAATGTGTTAAATCAAGATGTGAAAGTTAGCCAATAAGAGGCTAGAAATAATGGGCCAAGCAGTGATTTAATTAATAAGATTTCTGTGTGGTTATTTTGGGGCTAAGCTAGCCGGGTGGCCAGGACGAACAAGCAGGCCCTCTCTCCAGCAACATTCAGCCCTGGAGGGGAAGGTGTCCTGACTTTCAGCCAGGCTACCTGAAGCTGGGGTGCAGTGGGGATGGTATCCCCACAGGATATATCAATCCTGCTCCTCTCCAGCGCCCCTGCAGCTGAGCTCTGCTCTGTTCCCCTAAGGGAACGTCCGCTTCTGTGGCCCAAGATGTTACTTCTTGCAGAAATGTAGCCATCTTCTCCAGCTCCGGAGAAAAGTTGTGGCTTCTTCTGTCTAGTCTTGTTCACCTCTCTAAGAGAACGTCTCAGTAAGGTTCTTCTGTTCTGCACCGCAGAGGGCAAATGTAGATCTTCAAAAACTGTTTTGAGAAAGAGATTTGGGAAGAAGGAATCTAAGAGAATGGTTGCCTCTGCCTCCAACAAAGCCACACTTAATCCAACAAGGTCACACCTCCCAATAATGCCAGTGCATGATGCCATTTTAACTCAAAGTACCACAGAAATTAAGCTGTACTTGTGGCAAAGTATACATTAAGGGAGAGTCCTATAAATGGTGGGCCAAGTCTCAGCTTGTGGCATGGTGAGGACTAGTTCCCTTCAGCCTCCATCCCAGGTGCCTCTCTTCCTAACCTGTGCTTCTGACCTGTAGGAACAGCCAGCATGAAGTTAACTGTGAGGATATCCGAGAGCAAAATGTATATGCACATACATGCTTACGTAAACAGACGCACATATACATGCTTATGTAAACAGACGCACATACATGCTTACGTAAGCAGATGCACATGCTTATGTAAGCAGATGCACATATACATGCTTATGTAAACAGACGCACATACGTGCTTACGTAAGCAGTTGCACATACGTGCTTACGTAAACAGATGCACATATACACGCTTATGTAAACAGACGCACATACATACTTACGTAAACAGACGCACATATACATGCTTATGTAAACAGACGCACATACATGCTTACGTAAACAGACGCACATATACATACTTACGTAAACAGACGCACATATACATGCTTATGTAAACAGACGCACATGTACATGCTTACGTAAACAGACGCACATATACACGCTTATGTAAACAGACGCACATACATGCTTATGTAAACAGACGCACATACATGCTTATGTAAACAGACGCACATACATGCTTATGTAAACAGACGCACATATACATACTTACGTAAACAGACGCACATACATGCTTACGTAAGCATATGCACATGCTTATGTAAACAGACGCACATATACATGCTTATGTAAACAGACGCACATACATGCTTATGTAAACAGACGCACATACATGTTTATGTAAACAGACGCACATATACATAGTAAAGGCCGTAATTCTCATACAGTTGCACATTTGTGCATATATGCATGCATGTGCACATGTGTATGCGTGCGCACACAAAATGTTTCCATCCCATGCTTCTCTCAGATTCACTGATTCACAGGGGGCCTGGCTGCTTTCTGTGTAATCTCCTCTAAGAAAGGCAGGCATTTGAGGGAGAGCCTGATACATTTCATCCAGGAGAAGTAGGCTCATTTCCCATGGGTGCTGCTGGTCCTGGAGTCCCGAGGCAGCCGTGCCAGCAGCTGTCCTTGGTGCTGGCACCTCTGACAGTGTCATGGTTACAGTCTCACCTATCAGCCTCCAGCCAGGACCCTCCCAGCCTTTGCTACTGCATAGCGTGTCGGCACATTGGGCCATGACAGGAGTTACAGCTTGACTCTTGGCACTCCTTCCAACATAGGCACCCGCACCTCCTTTTCCTACCGTCAGTAAGCAGCAGCAGATGACAGCAAGTGTCAGGAAAACAAACACGGGGACACTCCAGGGCACTGTGGTGGTGTGCTGAAGAGGCTCTGAAAAGGGAAAAGAAAGATGCAGGGCCTCGCCCTGCTCAGCCTCTCCAGAGGGCTTTTGTTTTCCCTGGTAATAGGCTCTGTGCCCCCACTCCCTCCTTACCCCATCTCCGGATCAGGGGCTCCAGCAGCCCCTCATGCTGCACATGGCATGTATATTTCTGCTCCTCCCCAGAAGGCACCACCACAGCTGCCCACTTCTGGAAGGTTCCGTCTCCTGCAGGTCTGGTCTCCACAAACTCCATTTCCTGGATCAGTTCCTCCCCATCCAGCTGCCAGGTCAGGGAGATCTCAGCTGGGTAGAAGCCCAGGGCCCAGCACCTCAGGGTGACATCTCCTTCAGGTTTGGGATGACGGGTTACTCTTATCTGGGGAGAGTCTGCAGTAAACAGATAGGTAGACGGTGGTGAGCACAGTTTCATGTCTGCAGTGGGAAAGGCTGTGGGGTCCGGATGCCTCCCTCCATCCCTGTGCTGGAGGGGCCGTGGCGCTCTCTATCCCGCTGGCCACATGGAGGAGGGCTGGGCTTGGGGGGGGGGGTTGTTTACCAGTTCGGTTGAAGTCCTCTCCTCCGAGGGTCAAGTATTTCTTCAGCCACAGGAGGCATTCCTTCTCCAAGTAGCTCTTTTCTCTCTCCAGCCAGTACTCATTGTCTTTCCACTTCCGCACGGTGTGGTCAGCGATGAACGTGGCTGCTCTGTATTGCATGGAGTCTAGATCCAAGGTCAGGTAGTCGCTGCCGTCGTAGCCGTACTGCCAGTGTCCTGTGGCACTTCTGTCCTCCCGCATCTCACAGCCGTATGTGAACTGGAGGGTGTGAGGGCCTAGAGCAAGCATGTCAGTGGCCAGAGAGGACTTCCCCAGACCGCTCTCTCCATTATGGCCCCTGTTCCCCTCACTGCCATGGGATTCCTTGGGTTCTCCTTAGAGGGTGTTCGCGTTCTAGATCATGTCGTCTGACCAGCTCTGTCGGGGGGCCAGGCCTGCACTGCTTCAGGTCACGATAAAGAGCCTTGGCCAGGGAGGGAGGACCCAGAGCGTAGCCCACAGGACTCCTGTGCTAGCAGCCCCGAGTCCATGCGTCACCTCCCGGGGACGGGTGAAGGACGCACTGTGCTCAGTGCTTCTCCGAGGGGTTCTAGAGACGAAGCACTGACTGGGGGGTGGGGTGGGGTACACACTTGGAGCCCTGCAAGCAGGAGGTGCTGGCAGGTCATCCTCAGCTACATAGTGAATTAGAGGCCAGCTTGGACTCCATGAGTCCCTGTCTCAAAAAACAACAAAACAAAAAACCCAACCAAACAAATAAAAAACCCAACAAACAACAAAAACAAAAGAAACTGAACCAAACCAACCATTGACCAGCAAGAAAACAAGCTTTTATGCTGCAGAATTCTCTAATGAATTTCAAAGTCAGCTGTCACTGAGATTGCCTGGCCTGGAGTCACAAGGCCCCCCACCCCCCATGAGTGCTTTCCCGGAGATGCTGCAAGCAAGCAATTTAAGGACAAATGCTCAGTACTGCATGTGAGCTTGTAGATCTGTGACTCCGGACACATGACTGTCAGTCTGTCAGGACACTGAGGGCCTCCTGTCCCCCCACCCCCTCCAGGCACACACCTGCTCGCCGGCTCTGGGCCCCCGAGCTGTTGTAGTACTGTTCTATGTTTCTCAGGCTCAGCTGGAAAATCTTCATCCGGTTGGTGAAGACCTGAGTCTCATCAGCAAAGTAACTTGGATTTTCCCTCAGCCAGTCAACAGAGGGCTCTGCCTTCAAGCGGATGCTGTCATAGTGGATGAAGGGCTGGCCATCTACGAAGCCAGTGGCAAAAAATGCAGGGACTCCCGGGCCCGGGTTACTCACAGCAGAGTACGCGTACAGCAGAGAGTGTGATCCTGAGGTGGGAATCAGGGTTTGGTGTGAGGTAGTGATGGAGGGTCGGGGGGGGGTGAGTGTGCTCCACCAGCCAAGTGAGCCAAATTCCACACTGTACTCTAGGATAATTCCGAGAATTGACGAAGAAGTGTAAGGGGCCAGAGAGATGGCTCAGTGCTTAAGAGCATTGGTCACTCTTAGAGAGGACCTGAGCTCCCTTCCCAGCGCCCACATGGCCCCTCAAGCCACCTGTACCTCCAGATCCAGGAGTTCTGACATCTTCTGGCCTCCCAGGGCGCTGTCTGCATGTGGTGTGTGTCAGGAAATGCAGGATCTCCCTCCATCCCCCGCTGGTTCTTTCCATATTAGAGATGTTTGTTTTAAATTAAAAACTTAAGACTATAGAGTAATGGGTTTCATCTTAGTATCTGTGCATATGGGCCATTATGTTTGGGTACAGGCTTCATTTTGTTTGCTAAGTGCTGGGAATTGAACTCTGGACTCCTACGTGCTTGAGAGTTGCTCTCTTACTGATCCTCATCCCAAAACACTTTTTCTCTTTGTAAAGATTACTTTAGGGACTGAGAGATGGCACCTGTTCCTTTGGCAGAGGACCCAAGTGTAGTTCCCAGCACCCACATGGCTGGAATTCTAGTTCCGGGCGATCTGATGCCCTCTTCTGGCCGGTGCAGATACTTCACAGGCACCACGGAGGCCAGAAGAGGGTGTCGGATCCCCTGGAAGCGGAGTTGCAGGTGGTTGTGAGCTGCCCCGTGTGGGTGCTGGGGACTGAACTCCCGTCCTTTGCAAGAGCAGTGGCAGTGTGTGCTCTTCACCAGTGAGCCGCCTCTGCAGCCGCCAGTGAGCTGTCTTTGCAGCGCTGCTGCTAGGCTTCTCCCTCGTTGCTCTGCCCCACGTGCTTGCTCCTAGTTAAGTCAGTTTCTGCTGCTTGTTTTATCCCTGTGATCTGCCTCTCCTGCCTCCTTGACTCCTTCCTTCTCTGTCATGATTCCTTCTGTCTAGTTTTGCAATCCCCTATCATAGAAAGGCACTTGCACACAGGCGTATATAATCTCATGTTTATTTTTTTCTTTAATTTATTATTGAGACAAAGTCCCTGTGTGAGGCTGGCCTTCTGCCTCCTCCTCCCAGATGCTGGGGTGAGGGGTGTGCACTGTCGTGGTGAGAGGTGTGCACTGTCGTGGTGAGGGGTGTGCACTGTTGTGTTCAGCACACACAGCACACAGCATTTTTTTTTAAACTGGATTTCCAGATGTGAGAAAATATATAGTATTTGTCTTTCTGGGGCTTGTGTCTTAGTGTTCTGATTCCAGTTGTATCTGCTTCCCCACAATGCCGTAATTTCATCTTGCTTAAAGATGGCATGAGAATCCACTGGATGACTGAGTAAGATTCATTGTATCGTATCAAAGTCTGGGCATTTGAACGACATTTATTTATTCAGGCAGGATGTCTGGAACACTGTGGTGATTTCCTGATGTGGGATTCCCTTGTGTATATGTGTTGGTTAATGAATAAAGAAGCTGCTTTGGCCTGTGATGGGGGGGCACGGACACCACTAAAGTGAATGCTGGGAGAAAGAAGGCGGAGTCAGTGCCAGAGATGGGCACTAGACGGAACTTCTCCCGGTAAGCCACAGCCATGTGGTGATACACAGATTAATGGAGATGGCTTAGTTTAGGATATAAAAGCTAGCTAAAAATATGCATAAGCTATTGGCCAAACAGTATTGTAAATAATATAGTTTCTGTGTGATTATTTCGTGAGTTTGAGTGGCCAGGAAGCGAACAAGCAACCTCCCCCAACAGTTTCCTGGCCAGCCACACCCTGAGGTACACACCATAGTTGTTTTGTGTGTGTGTGTGTGTGTGTGTGTGTGTTGGGGGTGGGAGGAGTCTTATCCTGTGGCCCTGGGTAGCCTAGAGCTCAGAGCAATCCCACCTCAGACTCCCGTCTGGGATTACAGGGTCACAGGGGAGACACTGCTCTTGGCTCCATTCAGCTTCTTTCTGTATAGAAGAAAGCTGATGGGAAGTCAGGCTGCCCCAACTCTAACATTCTAGAACCCAAAGCCCTGGAGCCTCACCCAGGAGCCCTCTTTTGTCCCAACCTTCAAGACCCGGACAGACACGCTTCCAGCTGAGCTACATTTTCAGCCTCCGTTCTCTCCTGTCTTAGGAGCCTCACCTCTTCACCTACTTCAGCTACTGCGTGGTTCCCTGTTGGGGCTGCACATGTCCTTTTGTGAACACCCCACTAAAGCATAGTCCTCTCTCTCTGTCTGCCTGACTTCCTGCCTCTCTCGTGCCCCAACTTGCGGATGTTCTCCCCTTATAAATCTGCTGTGTGTGGCGTGTTCTCTTGGTGGCATACCTTGGCAGGATCTGCCACAGGTACTCACTTGGCCACTTTCTACCCTGTCATCACTGGCTAGCACCCAGATGGTGGAAGGAGAGAACCGATCCAAACAGGCTGTCCTCTGACTTCCACATCTGCACAGATGTTAACTACAATGTGGGCGATGTGTACTTATTAAGTAAACATGAAGTTCAGAAACGCATGGTGGCTCAGCTGTTCAGGGCACGCACTGCTCTCCCAGATATTCTCTCTCTCTCTCTCTCTCTCTCTCTCTCTCTGGTTTTGGTTTTTGAGACAGAAACTCTGTCTATCTTTGGCTGTCTGTCCCGGAACTCGCTCTCTGTAAATCAGGCTGACTTTGAACTCACAGAGATCTGGTTCTGCCTCCCAAGTGCTGGTATTACAAGTGTGTGCCACCACTGCCCAGCCTGAGCTTCAATTTAGGACCCAGTGTGGCCTCGAATTTGCCAAGTATCTGATGGCCTTGAACTCCAGATCTCCCCACCTCCATTTCCCAAGTGCAGCCCTTCTGCAAAATAGTCCAAGGAGGACGGGGTTGGGGTCATTCCTGCCTTGAATTTGCCCAGTGAATCGGCACAAACTCCCTTCCCCACAGAACTCACGGGCTCCGCTGTCCGGGGGGCGACTCAGGAACCAGAGGATTAGAGCCCACATGGTGTCAGGCGCAGTCAGTCCGTCGTCTCTGAGGTTTAACCAGTAAGGTGGGAGGGTGTTGGCAACTGAAAAGGGGCGGGCTTTAAGGGTGTGTCTATTTTCAGGGGTCCTGGCAGGGCTTCCCACCAGGATGAGGGCCTTCTTGCCTGGAGATGTGCCCCCCACACCCACCCTGGCTCTGAGCACCGCAGGCTAGCAGGCTAGTGCTGCTGCAGTCGGTCCTTTGGGCAGTTTGAGCCCTCACTCTTGCCAGCATCTCCAGCTTGTTTACTTTTGAGCTGCTTTGACCCCGCCTCCTCCTCGGCTCTGGTCCGCTGCTGCTTTCAGAGCAGATAGGCTGGGTGGCACTGTTAACTAACAGTCTCTGTCTATCTCCCTCCCTCCCCCATCCTTTCTTTTTCGAGATAGAATTTCTCTAAATAGCCCTGGCTGTCCTGGAACTCACGCTATAGACCAGGCTGCCTGGAACTCACAGAGAGTTCCTGCCTCTGCCTCTCCCTCTCAAATGCATCGCCTGGCCCACTTCCTATTCTTATAGAGGGCCCAGGTTCAAGTCCTAGCACCTGCCTGATGGCACACAACCCTTTGTAACTCTAGAGGATCTGGTGCTCCCTTCTGGCCTCCATGGAACTCATGCTATAGACCAGGCTGCCTGGAACTCACAGAGATCCGCCTGCCTCTGCCTCTCCCTCCCAAATGCATCTCCTGGAGTACATTTGTAGAGAAGGCAAACATACACATAAAACAAAAGCATAAATTGTTGTGCCCAGATTATGATGCCCAAAGAGAGACCACCAGAGAGGCCCAGACTGTAATAAACAAGGTTTAATCAGCATAATACAAGCATGTTTGGAACCCCTGTCTCCAAATGACCCTGTTACGGTGAGGTAGAGAGAGGAGTTGTATCTCCTCTGTGGGGTAAGCTTTTAAAGGCATAACTACAAAGAGGCTTTTTGAAGCTGCTTTGGCATGTTTGCGAGAACTTTTGCTCCCTCCCATCCTGCTAAGTCAGCTTTCTCCTTGTTCTTAGAGCAAGGCCACTGTTCCTGAGTTAGGCCATCTTTATCAGCCTGTACCAGGTGGCTGGCTGGGCTGAGCTAAGTGACCTTGTGCTCAGAATCTCCTGGGTGGGAAAGGGAAAGGCCACTATCCTCCTGGGAAAACATTCTGCTAGGAAATTTCTTCTTGTCCCTTTGAGAATAAGGGGTGAGGGTCCTACAAAATCTGATCTGAGAGGTGGCTCAGTGATTAAGAGCACCTAAGGGCCTGAGTTGGTTTCCTAACCCCATGGCAGGTGACTCACAGCTGTCTGTAACTCCGTTCTGGGGGATATGCTCCCCATCTCTGAGAGTTCCATATTCACACACACAGACACATATACATAAATAAAAAGCAAAGCAAAACAATAATCTTTAAAACCATTACATATGAAGTTGGACTCGGTGTTATATGCCTTTAATTCCAGTACTTCGAAGGCAGAAGTGGGTCTCTGTGAGTTCCAGACCAGCTGGGGCTACACAGTGAGACCCTGGCTCAAAAAAGGGAATTACATAGAGAGGAAATGTGTGCCTTAACACAGTAAAGAGCATGTGGGAAAACTCGTGATCAACATCTTACTGAATGGGAAGAAGACAGTTCAGTTTCCAGAGCAATGTAAGGGATTGAACCACGGGGCATCCATATAACTGAGCTTCTGGAATGACATGGGTGTGCTGTGTGGGAGGCTGAAGGCAGTCAGGAAGCTGTTCCTCAGACCCCGCACAGGAGCCAGGAACTAAGTCAGAGCCCTGTTGGAGAGGGGAGGCAGAGACACGGAACCGCGTGCAAGATGGCTGTGCAAAGCAGACCATTTGTGCGCATCTTGGTCTCCAGGGCTAAGTGAGGATGGAACTCACAATGTCAATCGCAAATGGTTAAGGAACAAAAATCTGGAATTTTAAATTTAATGTCAGCGCGTAGGGAGGCTGTGCCCCATTGCTTCTAACCATCCGCAGCGGAGGGAACTGGATAGCCTCCTGCACCAGGGGGATGCGTGACGGAGAAAGGGCCCTGGGGGTGCCTGGCCTTAATAAAGACGGCCTCTCATGCCATTTCTCTGTGTTAAGAGAGTGACCTCATTGCTGTAAGGCACAGCGCCCCGGGTGCCCACCATCGGACTTTATATATCAGCTGCTTTTTCCTTCTCGCCAAGTATATTCCCGTTTTTGTTTGTTTTTTGAGACTGGTTTTCTCAGTGTAGCCCCAACTGTCCTAGAACTCACTTTGTAGACCAGGCTGGCCTCAAACTCAATGAGATTCACCTGTCTCTGTCTTCCAAGTGCTGGGATTAAAGGCGTGCACCACCATGCTGGGCACTATTTTGTTTCAAAAAGATTTTATTTTTCCTCTTAGAAAAAATGTTATTTTTAATGTGTGTGTGTGTGAGAGAGAGAGAGCAGGGAGAGAGCATGTGTGTCACATGTGGGTGTGTGCCCAAGAATGTGGAGGCACAGGTGATTGTTAGCTGCCTGACGTGGACGCCAGGAACTGGTCCTCTGGAAGAGCAATGTGTGCCCTGTGCAAACGTGAGGATCTGAATGCAAATCTTAAGCACCCATGTAAATAACCATGCCTGGCTACATCAGTGCCAGTGAGCTCAGTGCTGTGGGCGGTGGAGAGAGGTGAATCACAGGGGCTTGCTAGCTACCAGCCTAGCTTCGGATTCAGCGAGAGCCTGTGTCTCGGGAAAGAGGCAAACACGCTAGAACAGGAACCGAACATCCTCTTCTGGCCTTCAAGAGCACCCATAGTCCTCATGCTGTTGTACCACACAAATCAGGGAGGATGGGGATGGAGGGATGGGGTAAAAAAAGCCAAATATGATGATAAATTGGCATGAAAATGGCACAGTTAAATCCAGGTTCTCATTGACCCGTCCTGCGTGGGACCACAACACAGCTGGCTGTATGATGTGAGGCGGGAGCAGATGAAAGCCTCCAGGAGCCTTCAGAAGATGCCACACCCCACGACCCGCTGCAGTGGCTTATCAGTGAGTCAGCTCCAGATGTCAGGAGACTGGATGTGGAGGTGGCGGCTGGGGATGTGTACAGTGGAAGGGACAAGTAGAGGATAAGGAAGTTAAAAAGAGCAGCATAAGAACCAACGCCAGTGGGAGCGGAGGAGCAGCACAGGAGGAGGAGCTCTGGAGGAGCAGCACAGGAGGAGGAGCACAGGAGGCGACTGTAACACCTGGCTGTTGGATGGGAGGATGAGAAACCAAGAGTTAGCAAAGAAAGGCCCCGGCTGGGAAAGAGTCAGTGTTTGGACTGTAAAGAGTGCCCCCCCCCCCCCCAGCTAAGACAGCTAGAGGCAACACTGAAGTCCTCAGCCAGCAGGCTTCCGACCACCACAGGGGTAGACAGTGGGCCGGCTTTTGTGTTCCAGGTAAGTCAGTCCGAGTTCTGGCACCTTCCTGGGGCGTAATCGGAAGTTGCATTGTGCATGCAGACTCTGGAGTTCGGGGCAGGTAGGAAGGATGTCTAGAACTCTAAAGAGACCCTAATTTGACCGTGGAGGCTGGCACGGACTAAGCGGTTCTCCTTCCCTTTGCCCTCTCTAGGCTCAGGAATTCCCCTACCAGGTGGGGCTTCTCCTGTTTGAAATCATGTTTGGTACCCCACCTCCCATCATTCCCAACCTCCAGACAGATTTGTTGGCAGAGTTGGATGGCCAAGACCTCCATGATGCTATGTGAGGGGCCCAATGGGCACCCAAGGAAATTTTGGCCCAAGCTCAGGGCCCTCTCTGAATCTGGTGTTACCCATGAGCCCCACGGGTTATGGCTGGGGAATTGGGTCTGTTTTAGGAGACACTGCCTGGGGTCACTGGAACCCATTTGGAAGGGACCATAGTCATCCTAACCACACCCACCTGGGCCAGTTACACCCATGCCAGGCCTGCGATCCCTTCACATTCAAGGAGGGACCAAGGCGAAGGATGGGAGGGGTCAAGGGACCATGCAGACTGGGAGCCATCCAAATGATGGTGTTGCAAATTCACTATCGGCCCCTCCACCAAGAAGTTATAGAACTTGAAAGGGTTCCGTGATTGGAACTTCTAGGGACCAGTCAGAGGGGAAACTTGCTTAGTCTCGCAGCGTCTGTCTTGAAAATGGGCCTCCATCTTACGGCTAAGTCTGGTGACGACGTGTGTGTGTGTGTGAGTGTGTATGAGTGTGTGAGTGTGTGTGTGAACCCAGTTCCAGAAGACAAACAAACCCATGAATGTGCTTAGGCAGTAAAAACCTGAGCAGACACCTTAGACACAGCCAGTCAGAAGGCTGAGCACTGAACTTAACAAGATCTGGATGTTCTTGCTATACCCTGTCTGCAGTTTGTGGTTTTGCCCCAACAGCCTGACCAATGATTTTAAAGATCTCCTTGCCCCATACCCCTACCCAATCCCGAACCGCCAAGGCATAAACTCCCTGCTTGCGGTTTTTTCCTTTAAAAACTTGCTGCTCCCTGAGTCCAGGGTCACACTCCCCCATCAGCTGTGTCAGTGACCAAGGTCGAGCTTGACAACAAAGGCCTTGGTGTGTTTGCATCGGAAACCAGCTCCCTGGTGGTCTCGTTCTAGCCTCCCCAGTCACCTGCTCATGTGTGGTGCACGTAACCTCACACAGTGGGCACGCGTGTGCACACACACACAAGTGTAAAGTTTGCTTTACATTTTAATCACAGAATTAAAATCAAGAACATTGAAGAGGGGTTTTTTCCTGCTCTCTGGGCAGTGCGTGGCCTGGCTGGCTCCGTGCTGCGCGAGCATCGATTCATCTGGAGAAGGCAGAACATCTTTACCTGGTCTCCTCTGCTGGTCTGCTGACCCTTGCCTTGCATTCAGACAGCAGCAGGTACCATTGTATGACGGACGGTCCTCGTGTTTGTCACACCTGGGCATGTCAAAGACCAGATCTGCCCTGCATCCATGGCAGGAAGTCCCTCCTCCAATCTACTGTGTTCCTCCCCTGCTTGTCCCTGCATGTCTCCATCGGTTCCTTACGTGTGTGTGCTGTGACGTGTGTGTGCTGTGGCATGTGTGTGTGCTGTGGCATGTGTGTGTGCTGTGGCGTGTGTGTGCTGTGGCGTGTGTGTGTGCTGTGGTGTGCGTGTGCTGTGGTGTGTGTGTGCTGTGGTGTGTGTGTGTGTGTGCTGTGGCATGTGTGTGTGCTGTGACGTGTGTGTGTGCTGTGGTGTGCGTGTGCTGTGGCGTGTGTGTGCTGTGGCGTGTGTGTGCTGTGGCATGTGTGTGTGCTGTGGTGTGCGTGTGCTGTGGTGTGTGTGTGCTGTGGTGTGCGTGTGCTGTGGTGTGCGTGTGCTGTGGTGTGCGTGTGCTGTGGTGTGCGTGTACTGTGGCGTGTGTGTGCTGTGGCATGTGTGTGTGCTGTGGTGTGCGTGTGCTGTGGTGTGTGTGTGCTGTGGCGTGTGTGTGCTGTGGTGTGTGTGTGCTGTGGTGTGTGTGTGTGCTGTGGCGTGTGTGTGCTGTGGCATGTGTGTGTGCTGTGGCGTGTGTGTGCTGTGGCGTGTGTGTGCTGTGACGTGTGTGTGTGCTGTGGTGTGTGTGTGCTGTGGCGTGTGTGTGCTGTGGCGTGTGTGTGTGCTGTGGCGTGTGTGTGTGCTGTGGTGTGCGTGTGCTGTGGTGTGCGTGTGCTGTGGCGTGTGTGTGCTGTGGTGTGTGTGTGCTGTGGTGTGTGTGTGTGCTGTGGTGTGTGTGTGTGCTGCGGCGTGTGTGTGTGCTGTGGCGTGTGTGTGTGCTGTGGCGTGTGTGTGCTGTGGTGTGTGTGTGTGTGCTGCGGCGTGTGTGTGCTGTGGTGTGTGTGTGCTGCGGCGTGTGTGTGTGCTGTGGCGTGTGCGTGTGCTGTGGCGTGTGTGTGCTGTGGCGTGTGTCTGCTGCGGCATGTTTGTGTGCTGCGGCATGTGCGTGTGTGTTGCACGTGTGCAGTAGTGTGTGTGGAGGTCAGGGCTTATCTGTGGAGTTGGTTCTCTCCTTCCACTTTTACTTGGTGAAATTCCAGGACCTCAAAGAGGAGTTTGAAGAGGGCTCTTGGCCCTGAGTCCTGTCGTTCTTGGCAGAGAGAAGAGACCAGGAGCTGTCCCTGCCTCCATCTGACCCCCCAGTCACCTTTGGATGCAGGGAGTTCATCAGTGGCCTGTAACAGCCTTCAGTTTGTTTGGCAGGGGAGGGCTTTAAGCCAGCACTTTAAGCCACAGAACCGTCTCACAGGCCCCTGGTGGGTTCAAGCTGCTTTCCCTGGTGCAGTCTCAGCTCCCAGGCTGTGGGGAGACCAATTCTGGACACTTCCTGCAGCCCACGTGCTCTGAGGACCTGAATTTTCCAACTCTGGAACGTGCGGTTTTGCTGTTGGCCACTGCTGGGTCTAACTGGTATTCCAGAAGAATATTGAACGATGTGAACAGGAACTAAGGGGGTAATGTCACTTAACCATTTAAACCTGTGATTGGTGATGTTTCCCAGTCCTGTTAAGGGGCTAAGTTTGGGGTGGGAAGGTAGGTATCTAAAGCGTGTACAGGAGGGTCCTGAGATGGTTCTGAGGCCGTCAGGTGGGGAGGAACTTTTGCCACCAAACCTGACGACCTCAACCTCAGTTTGAGTCCCAGAACCACATGCTGAAGGAGAGAACCAGCTCCCTAAACTTAGCCTCTGATCTCTACACATATTCTATGTCATGCATGCATCTACATAATATACATACAAAATAAATACTTAAAAAAAAACCCAGATGTGATGGTGCTTGCCCAGCACTCAGCAGGTAGAGGAAAATGGATGTCTGTGAGTAAGAGGCCAGCCTGGTCTACATAGCAAGACTATGACTCAAAATGAAATGAATAAATACCCTCCCCCCAGGAAAAACCCCTTGGGCTGGCCAGATGACTCCGTGGGTAAAGCAGCTGCCCCTGAGCCTGATGCTGACTGTGATTCCTAAGGACCAAGTGCCCCACACAAACACACACAAAACAAGCCAGAAAACAGCTAAAACCCTTGTGCATGAAAGTAGAAATGGGGCCATTTGGGGAAAGGAAGGAGACAGGGAAGCAGGGACGGAAGGGCAGTGGCCATGGACGAGGTGTGCTTAGGTGAGAATGTCACTGTGAAGCCCTTCACATCGTGATTGTGCCCTAACTTTAAAACCTTAAGGAAATAAGAAAAGGAAGCAAAAGGGGGAAGCAGACATTTAAAATCATGTGATACTGTATTTAAAATATCAGAGTGGATTTCAGGAGTACAATATCAAGCAGGGCGTGGTGGGTCGGATTGTCTAAGCACTTGGATGTGAGGATGGTGGCCGACCTTGCCAGTGGTGAAGCTGAGCCTGTCACCCAGCACGTGCTCGTGGAGGTGGAGCCCAGACGGGAGGAGTTGAGGCCAGCCAAAGCCACAGGAAATCCTGTCTGAAAAACTCAAAACAAAAGCCCATATTAAAAAAAAGCCATGACTGATGTCCTCAAATTTCAAAGGTATTAAGTAGAGTTAGCAGATGCACTTGAATTAATGAAGTTGGGCATGTGGCTATTTCCATTCGGGATAAAGGGAAGGCTGGACAGATGGCTCAGATGTTATGAGAGAGAGCACAGCTCTTGCAGGGGACCCAGGTTCAGTTCCCAGGACCCCCGCTAAGTAGCTCATAACCATCCGTGTGTATATCCCACAGCTCACAACTACCCGTGCGTACACCCCACAGCTCACAACCACCGTGCGTGCGTACACCCCACAGCTCACACCCCACAGCTCACAACCACCCGTGCGTACACCCCACAGCTCACAACCACCCATGCGTACACCCCACAGCTCACAACCACCCATGCGTACACCCCACAGCTCACAACCACCCGTGCGTACACCCCACAGCTCACAACCACCCGTGCGTACACCCCACAGCTCACAACCACCGTGCGTGCGTATACCCCACAGCTCACACCCCACAGCTCACAACCACCGTGGGCATACCCCCCACCCCCGCAGTGAAGAAAGGGTTTAAACATGCGGGTGGAGCAGCTTTCCCTCCTTTTTCTGACTTATTCCTCCCACCCCTCACCCTCAGACTTTGGCTTTCCCCCTGGTTTAGCTGCAAGCATATTTTGCAGCATGTGTAATCTCGGGAAACAGCTTGAACTGGTGTATCCAGAGAGATCTGATTTGGAAACAGATTTCCTGGCAGCCTGTGGGGAAAAAGAAACTTAACCAAGAAACGAGAGTGAAAGTTGAGGGGGGCGGGGGCGGGCGGGGGCGGGGGCGGGGCGGCTCTCGAGGGAAGCTGCGGTTCCTGCACAGCAGGGAGCATTGTCTCAAAGCCTTTTCCTGTCAGCGGCCGCCCGCCTCTGAAGGCCAACTGTGGGTGACAGCCTGGCCTGGCCGCACGTCCAGGGGGCAGGGCTGAGACAGCTGGTCACATTATCCCACTGAACCAGCTCTAGGGACAGCAGGGGGCTGGGGTCCAGCAAAGCTGGGTAGAGTGTGAGGTTGAGAGGCTAGAGCCGTTCTTTCATGTCCTCCCTCGCCCCCTGTCTGCCCCCCCGCCCCCCTGTGGAGTTTGTCTTCAATCCTTGCAGGCTAATGAATTCCTAAGCCAAGGTTTCTCTCCTCCCCTTCTTCCTTCCTTCTTTGCCCCGAGAGAGAGAGAGAGAGAGAGAGAGAGAGAGAGAGAGAGAGAGAGAGAGATGAATTTTCTGGGTGTTGGTTTTTGGAGGGGAAGGGACAGGCAAGGGCTGACATGTGTTTTTGTCACATGTTTGCACGCAGGTCCACTGGAGACAGGAGGAGGAACGCATGAGCTTATTCGGTGAGGTGACCAAGGAGACGCCAAGACTCACGTTTGTTTTCCTATCCGGATCCAACCTGCACATTTCCCCAAGAAATCCCCACTGCTCTCGCCTTCCCGTTTGGTACTACGTAGGGATGACCACACGGGACTGGCCGGCTCCCCAAACCTTTGTACGCTCGTTTCCCAAGTGAGTCCCCAAAGCCAAGGCTGTCTCTGATCACACTAGCAGGGAATGGAGGAAATGAAATAACTGTGCAGTAATATCAAGAGGTGGGTGAGGGGACTGGAGAGATGACCCAGTGGTTAAGAGCACTGGCTGCTCCTCCACGGGATCTGAACTCGATTCCCAGCACCTTCATGGAGGCTCACGACCATCTCTTAACTCCTGTTCCAGGCACACAAGCGGTTCACAGACATACATGCAGACAAAATACCCATGCACATAAACTTTAAAGAAATTCTTAAACGTGGATTTGGGAGAGCTGGTCCTCCGAGCTTAGCCTGACCATCACCATCCTGGGACATGAGTTACCATGGTGATTGAGCAGAGACCCCAGCTTGTGACTGGGACATAGCAGAACTTAAATAAAATTGAGGGGATAATGAATTGATACTGAGTCTGTTGATATTTTTCTCTTGGGAACACGGGAGGAAACTAGAAAACTGCCCTCCTAGAATTCATTAGCCACCACCCGTCCCTGCTTGCTGTCATAGACAGATAGCGAAGATTCTGTAAGTGTATATAAAAGAAAACCGCTGACCAGGGGGTGGGACTTGGGTGGTGCAGCTGCCTAAGGTTGTGTTCAGTAATCTGTACACTGCCTTGAGTTAAACCATCGGTCATGGCTGAACTTAGAAAAGTCATTCTTTGAGGGTTTGGTGTTGTCCAAATTTGGAGGTAGAGAACTTCTCCCTTTCCCCAGGAAAGCCATGTGACACTGGGTATCTGTTGATTGGTGTGGTCTACTGTGTGTGATGTCAACGCCCTACTAGGTGTTGGGTACTTGGGTTTTTTTTGTTTTTAATAAAATATCCTGACAAGAAGCAGCCTGTAGGAGAAAGGAATTCAAGGCTAGCCTGGTTTACAGTGTGGAGGACAGCCACAGCTACACAGAAAAACCCTGTCTTGAAAAGCCAAGGGGAAAAAAAAAGATTATGGGGAAACTTGAATGCAGCTTATGGGAAACCCCAGTGGTGCAGTGTGTGGGAGGGTGTGGTGTGAGCTGCAGTGCTGCAGAGGAGGGCAACGTGTCCCCTGACATCCCTCTCACCATGTCCCAGTTAATGGTAAATGTCCGTGGGGGATTTTTTTGATTGCCAATTGATGTGGAAGGCTCAGCCCATCGTGGGAAGCACCTCTCCCTAGGAGGGAAGTCCAGGCCACATAAGAAAGCTAGCTGGGCACAATAAGCCGTGCCTGCCAGGAAACATCTCTCATGGTCCCTGCCAGCCTCTCTGGCTGCATGTTTCCCTCTGCCTTGACTGGTGGACGTGATGTGTACAGCTGTCCCAAGCTGCTGCCACAGTGACTCCCTTAGTGATGGACTGCGCCCTGGAGCTGTGAGCCCAATAAACCTTCCAGGCCCTACGTTATTTCTGGCTAAAGTGTTTTGTCATGGCGTCAGAACGGAAACTAGGACACGCTGCTAGCGTGATGTACAGCCACGTGACGCACAGCCACGTGACGGAGCCCAGCATGGAGGCTCTTGGCTCTGCACTGTGCGACCAGTGTGGTGGGTCATGAGCGTAGTAAGAGGTCTTAGAATGCACAAGGACCAAACTTAACTCGGGTTCAAAAGGTGTAGTGCAGTTAATGCTGCTGGCAGTGCAGGCTCGCCTTTGTCACGGGACGTCACTGCAGCCTCCGTCCTGAGCACTCTGTGTTCACGCCACTCTGCATCCAGGGAGCAACGCTTGAAATTTCCCAGCTCAGCTCTGATGCTGCCGTATGTTAGGAATCGCGGTGTTTGATTGGACATGGTATTTTGTGCTCTTACAGAGACATGGTTTGATTACAGAAGGTACAGACAGCATTTCCTCACATCTAAGTGTATTGCGTTATATTAGAATGTTTGATTTTAAAGTTCGTATTGGAAAGGCTGGAGAGATGGCTCAGCAGTCGAGAGCATCGGCTGCTCTTGTTGAGGACCTGGATTCAGTTCCCAGCACCTCATGCTGGCTCACAACTGTCTCTAATTCCAGTTCCAGGGATCTGATGCCCTCTTCTGGCCTCCAACAGCACCAAACACACGTGTGGTTTACGGATATACATGCAGGCACTCACACAAAATAGAAATAAAAATCTTCTTAAAACTTGGTATTTGAGTTGCTGACTTGACTGCTCCAGTTTAGGATTTAGCCAGTTAGTAGAGCCCTTGCCTAGAACACATGAAGCCCTGGATTTCGTGGTCAGCCCTGCCTGAAGCAGGGATTGCTACAGAGCAAGTTCAAGGCCAGCCCCGGCTACTTGAGATCCTGTTTCGAAAAACAAGCACAACAAATTGCTGAACGGACTGAGGTGTGGGAATAGGTCACAGTTCCCGAAATGACCTGGAGCATGCTTCTGTGATTCTGTGCCTTGGATTTATAGGAGTGGCATCTGCAATGTAGATGACGATAACATCAAACTCTCAGTAACTATGAAAAACGCCGAAGATGCTCTGCGTTCTTCAGGATCAGACACTTGGCTGAGACTCAGTCACCCCACCCTGTGTGTGTTTTGAGAGGGGTTTTCACGTGGCTCTCTAGTCCAGGGTGGCCTTGAACTTGCTGTATGGGTAAGGATGACCTTGAACTCCTGGTCCTTGTGTCTCTACTTCTCAATTACTAGGATTACAGGCACGGACCACCACACCAGACGAAGTATAATTCTTTGAAATAAGCATATCCATAACCAAATTTTTTTGAATCTATAATAAGTGGTAAAATTCTATACATATACCAAATAATGGATTTTAAATAAATTATTAATATTTTATTAGTAGTATTTGATTTGAATACCTGTTTTATACACCAAAAGCCCAAGGCCATGTAAAAATATCCTGGGTGGGCCAGGTGGTGGTGCGCACCTTTAATCCCAGCACCTGGGAGGCAGAGACAAGTGGATCTCTGAGTTCTAGGCCAGCCTGGTCTATATATGTGTGTGTGCATGTGTGAGGGCAAATGTCCATGAAGCCCAGAAGAGAGTATCAGGTCCCCTGGAGCTGGGGTTTCAGGAGCTTCTGGAAGAGCAGCAAACGCTCAACCACTGAGCCATCTCTCCAGCCACCCTGCACCCCAGTCCTTTAGTGGCCTCGTGTGGGCAGTAAGGAAACCAGATGACTAGTGATAGACACAGGTAAAGTCCCGTGACTGTTCATGCCGCCTCTTCAGCCCCTCTTCCCCTTTTTAAAAAACAACCTAAATTGACATAGGAGGGATGGTGGGCTCATAGCGCGGTCTACCTGCAGGAATGAAAGTATGTCACATACGGAGCACACACATCTGTGCAGTGGTCGCTGACACTGCAGAACGCTGCTGCTTTACATGGCTGAAACTGTTTCCATTGGCCGGAGACAGTGACAATGGGAAACGCCCGCCCGGCTAAGAATCAGACTCTTATTTTCAGTAGGAAAGTCAAGACCTGTAATTCAGGTAGCAGGGAGGTGGCAAGATGGAGCTTGTTCCCTGTTGCATGAATAATAAAAACCCAGAGACAGATATTGGTGTACAAGATGAAGATCAGAAAAGCAAAGCAGCCAGTCACTGGCTCTAACCTCTACCTCAGACCAAAAATGGGTGATCCTGCCTCCAGGAATCCTCAGATTCAGACTGAGACTGGGCTGAGATCTGTCTCCTCCTATTTTATATCCCTCTCTGGTGCTGGAATTAAAATCGTGCACCACCACCACCTGGCCTCTATGGCTACCTAGTGTGGCTGCTGGGATTAAAGGTTTGTGCCACCACTGCCTGGCCTCTGTGGCTGGCAAACATGGCTCCTTTGCTCTGATTTTTAAGCAAGCTTTATTTATTAATAGAGTCTCTCCTGTTCGTGCTGGGAACAGGAAGCTTGGTCCTGAAAAGGAACTCAGGGTCAGCGTCCTGGTAGGTAGGAGTGGTCTCTGCAGATCTTCATCATCCCCAGAGATCTGGTGTTTCCTGAGTCAGCCCTTACTCAGTCCCGCGAGGCAGATGTCTAAAGCTGTAGGACCAGAGTTGTGAATCATCAGTATAAAGATGTCTCAGAGTCCTGCCATGACTCAAAATATCTAAATCTGAGAGGCCTTGGGACCCAGTCCTATCCTCTGTATCTCAGCCCCATTCCCAGGCCCCCAGGGTGTCATGTTTTTAAACCTCCAGAGACAAGGCAAGAGCTCTAGGCACTGTCCCTGCCAGCAGAAGAAGAAATGACAAGGTGTAGTTGGAGGCCTCTTGTTTGTTCCCGGCTGCCCAGACTCCCAAAATAACCACACAAAAACTATATTAATTACTGCTTGGCCAATTACTTAAGCATACAGCTAGCTAGCTCTTACATCTAGAATTAACCCATCTCCATTATTTTATATTTTATCACAAGGCTCGTGGCCTACCAGTAAGGTTCTGGCAAGTCTGTCTCCAATGAAGTCTCCATGGCTTCCCTGACTCCGCCTCTTTTCTTCCAGCATTCAGTTTAGTTTTCCCCACCTAGCTTAATTCTACCCTATCATGGGCTCAAGATAGTTTCTTTATTAAGGAATGGTATTCACAGCATACAGAGGGGAATCCTCATCAACAAGACACATTCAGGAGACTGAGAGGCTGTGGCTGGAGGAGGAATTAGGGGCTCCCCACCAGCTCCAGGTCCACCCCAAGAGCCCCAGGGACAATCCTGCTCCCCCCACACTTACCTACAACATGATCATAGCCTCCTTTTCCACCTGTGAGAAGAAAAGCTGTGAGAGACCAGGGAAGTCCCTGACCCTAGGAAGTTTCCAGAACTGACAGCAGACCCAGGTTAGAGACAACAGCAATGAGGACTGTGGATGTGTTTACCATTAATGAGGCAGAGCACACTTCTAAAAGGGGCTGAGAGAGAACTCAGACCCTGCCCTTTCCTACCTGTGTTTCTCCTCCTCTTCCTCACAATAACCACCACAGCTACAATGATCACAGCTCCAAGGAGAACTTGAAGAGCAATGATTGCCATGATGAGGACCTTGGAATGAGGCTCTGGGAAGGAATGGGCAGGAAGGGAAGGTGAGGGTCATGACCCAGCTCTCAGCCCTGACCCTGCTCAGGGTCTGCAGAAGGCTCCAGCTTTCCCTGACCCCAGCTCTGCACCTACTCCCTCCTTACCCCATCTCAGGGTGAGGGGCTCAGGCAGCCCTTCATGGTACACATGGCATGTGTATTTGTGCTCCTCCCCAGAAGGCACCACCACAGCTGCCCACTTCTGGAAGGTTCCATCCCCAGAAGGTCTGGTCTCCACCAGCTCCATGTCCTGAGTCTGTTCCTCCTCCTCCCTCTGCCAGGTCAGGCTGATGTCAGCAGGGTAGAAACCCAGGGCCCAGCACCTCAGGGTGACATCACCTTTAGGTCCAGGATGGTGGGTCACACGTGTCTTTGGAGGGTCTAAGGGAAAGGGTTGTGAAGATGAGACATCTTGCTTTCTTCTGGGGACTCAACAGTGTTCGTGTGACAAATCTGGGAATGGACAGGGGAACTGGGGTGGGATTAGGGTGTCCTGATATTAGTAGACCCTAAATAGAGCTCAGGCCCCGGGGTCATGTGTTCAGGATGCTCTAAGATGTGAGTGACAGTTTGGGGTAGGAGGCTTCAGGGCTCTGCAGACTGATGGAGGGGAAGAGATTCTGGTCTTGAGCTGAGTGAGGGCCAGGAGACTCAAAAAAGCTGGAGTCAGACTCCAGAGACACCGAGGGTGACCACAGAAGGAGGCCTGAGAGAAAAAGCTCCTGTGGTCAAGGGCCATCCTCAAGGCTGACCTGCTGTAAAAGGGTTAGTCTCCCAATAGGAAAAGCAGCCTGGAGTCTCCCTGTCCTTATTCCTCAGCCCGGTGCCTGCTGGACAGTGTTCTTCCTCTGAGGATGCCCAGTGCCTTTCCCCCACACTACCGAGGAAAAGCAAGAATGGGTCTCCAGGTACCTGAGTGCAGCAGGGTCGCCTTCCCCAACTGCAGGTATCTATGGAGGCTGCCTATGCACACGCCCTGCAGGTATGCTCTCTGGTGGTCGGCCTCTTCTACCTTCTCTGACTTGAGTTTAGAGATCTGAGAGGCCGCGTCAGTTGCGGTCCAGGAGCGCAGGTCCTCGTTCAGGGAGATATAATCCCGGCCATCGTAGGCCTCCTGACAGTACCCGCGGATGAGATTACCATCTGGACCCAGGTCACAGCCATACATCCACTGCAGAGTGTGAGGTTCTGGTGGGGACACAGTGGTTAGCGCCACCTTGCGGCCACCCTGCCCCCTGTCAGTGCGTCCACAACCCGACCTTTCAGAATCAAATGTGAAACCGAAACCTGAGTCAAACTCTGCGGGGTCCTTCCTGTTAGAGGGTCTGGGCAGGTGTTTGGAAGAAACTTTGACTCAGCGCGTGAAGACGACCCAAGCCTGTTTCAGGGGAGATGGAGGCCTCCCCTGTGATCAGGGCCGCTGTCACTCACCGGTGTCACTCTGATTGTAGTAGCCAAGCAGGGTCTTGAGGTTCAACTTGAAGTTCTTCCCTGTGTTCCTCGCTTTCCGTGTCTCCTCCTCCCAATACTCCAGCCCCTCCTGCTCCACCCACGGCGCCCGCGGCTCCATCCTTGGATTCTTCGCATCGCTGTCGTAGCGTACGAACTGCGTGTCGTCCACATATCCCACCGCAATGAACCGGGGCTCCCCGAGGCCGGGCCGGGACACAGCGGTGTAGAAATACCGAAGCGAATGTGAGCCTGGGGGAGGCCAGCAGTGAGACACCGACCCTCATCCCGGGACCAGGGTCCTAGGAGAAGGCAGGCGAGACGCGGACTAGGGCAGTAAAATGACTTTACGGGGTACTGCCCCCACCCGGCTCGCTGCTCCGTCCCGCAGTCTCCTCACCCCGTACTCACTAGCCTGTGTCTGGACCAGGACTATGGCGCCTGCCAACAGCTTGAGCCAGGAAAAAGAAGACATTTTTCTCAGCACAGGGGCCAGTGAAGGGTGTAGAAGCGATTTCTGTAAACTGCTCTACTTGGAACCTCTGTGTCACTGATTGGTTTCTCTAGAAACTCGGTGTCCAATGAGAACTGTGAGTGCCTTATTTGTGTCCGGAGAGAGGAAGCCGGTGGGAGTTGAAAGTGGAACTGTGTATACGGAAAACAGTGCAGGACATTGTTCTCTCGTCTTTAATACAGAAAATGCTGTCAAAAGTCACTGCGTGACCTAGGACTTTAACCGGACCCGTGTCCTCTTCTCTCTGGGGCAGCTGTGAATGTCCCGGATACTGTGGGAACCTGGCCCCGTACCCAGCCCGGCCAATCCGATACCGCCCACCCGCTGGAACAGTCCCCAAACCTAAAGCAAAACTCAAGACACACACAGCCCCCTGCGGAATCTCAAACGCTGGGATCAGGGGAGATTCGGGACCATGGGGGGGGGGGGCGTGAGGCGTCTTGTCTCCCGACCCGGAAGTCACTCACCGCCCCCACTCTGGTTGTAGAGGTGGAGCAGGTTCTGAAGGCAGGTTTGGATATTCTGTCTGTGCTCCTGTGGGTACCCAGTGCTCCACTCCGTCTGCTTGCTCCACTGTCTGTACTCAGGGCTCAAAGGGCTTGAACTCCATTGTCGTCCGTGTAGCCTGAAGCAATGAAAGCGCTGGAGGGGGCAGGATGGCAGGACATAGCTGTGGCATAATAGGGAAGCAGAGCCTGTGAACAGCGCAGATCCGGACCATCCTCTTAGCACACCTGGAAGAAAGAGTGAGCAAGATTGAATCACCAGGTTTTTATACTTCCCAAACCAAACCACACCTTTATGCTCTCTGAACCTGAAAGCCACTTCTGAGGACTTTGTCCTCACTCAATAAAGCTCTCTATCTTTTTATTATTGAGTTATTGAGCACTACAGTTTCCTCTACTCCCCTTCCTGCCTCTCCTCTCCCTCTCCCAAGGTTCCTATGCTCCCAATTTACTCAGGAGATTTTGTCTTTTTCTACTTCCTATGTAGATTAGATCTATGTAAGTCCACATTGTTGTCTAAGTTCTCTGGTATTGTGATTTGTAGGCTGGTTTATTTGCTTTATGTTTAAAAACCACTTATGAGTGAGTACATGTGATAATTGTGTCTTGGTCTGGGTTACCTCACTCAAAATGTTTTCTAGATCCATCCATTTACCTGCAAATTTCAAGCTGTCGTTATTTTTTTTTCTGCTGTGTAGTACTCTATTGTGTAAATATACCACATTTTTCTTATCCATTCTTTGGTCGAGGGACATTTAGGTTGTTTCCAGGTTCTGGCTCTGACAAACAAAGCTGCTATGAACATGGTTGAGCACATGTTCTTGTGGCACAATTGAGCATCCTTTGGGTATATACCCCAATAGGTATTGCTGGGTCTTGAGGAAGGTTGTTTCTTAATTTTCTGAGAAATCACTATACTGACATCCAAAGGGGTTGTACCAGTTTGCATTCCCTCTAGCAATGCAAAAGTGTTCCCTTTACCCCACTGTAGGAACCTGTTCCTGCCAGGTCAGCTAGAGTCTCTGGATAGGGGATCCTCGAGGCCAAAGAAAACTCAGAAGAAACAGAAGACAGGATAGAATCGGGAGGTCTGTCTGGTTATGCCGAAGCAGCCAAACAGCCCAGAGTTTATTTCAGAGCTTGCTTATATCCAAGAGCAGAGCAAAGCACAGCCCAGACGTCAGTCAGTGTCTAACTGCAGGACCATTCCTGTCCTTGAGTGAGCAGCCTCCTCTCCAACACGTGTTTGCTGCTCAGAAGCAGCCTTACGTTCTATCCTGATGTTCCTGAGGTTTGCCATCAGCAGTATACTCTCTGTTAGATAGAGTGTTTTCTTCTCACAGGCTAAATCAGAAGTTTCTCACAGCCCTCAAGGTTATAAGAAAAATGAGAGCAGGCAAGCTTGAACTCAAATGACTTCTTTAAGTAAGAAATGACTCCAGATGGAAACACATGGTCTCCCACATCCTACATCCTCTCCAGCATAAGTTGTCATCAGTGTTTTTGATCTCAGCCATTCTTACAGGTGTAAGATGGAATCTCAGAGTTGTTTTGATTTGCATTTCTCTGATGACTAAGGATGTTGAGCATTTCCTTAAGTGTCTTTCAGCCATTTTAGATTCCTCTGTTGAGAGTTCTCTGTTTAGGTCTGTACTTCATTTTTTTTATTGGATTATTCGTTCTTTTCTTGAGTTCTTTGTATATTTTGGAGATCAGACCTCTGATGTGGGGGTGGTGAAGATCTTTTCCCATTCTGTAGGCTGTCGTTTTATCTTGAAAGCCGTGTCCTTTGCTTTATAGAAGCTTTTCAGTTTCAGGAGGTCCCATTTATTAATTGTTGCTCTCAGTGTCTGTGCTACTGGGGTTCTATTTAAAAAGTGGTCTCCTGTACCAATGCATTCAAGTGTACTTCCCACTTTCTCTTCTATGAGATTCAGTGTAGCTGGCTTTATGTTGAGGTCTTTGATCCATTTGGACTTGAGTTTTGTGCATGGTGATAGATATGGGTCTATTTTCATTCTTCTACATGTTGATATCCAGTTGTGCCAGCACCATTTGTTAAATATTCTTTTTTTTATTTGATTTTTTTGCTTCTTTGTCAGAAATCAGGTGTTCGAAGGTATGTGGATTAATATCTAGGTCTTCGATCCAGTTCAATTGGTCCTCCTGTCTGTTTTTATGCCAATACCAGGCTGTTTTTAGTACTGTAGCTCTGTAGTAGAGTTTGAAGTCAGAGATTGTGATGCCTCCAGAAGTTCTTTTATTGTACTGGATTGTTTTGGCTATCCTGGATTTTTTGCTTTTCCATATGAAGTTGAGTTTCGTTCTTTCGAGGTCTTTGAAGAATAAAGCTAGGTCTCTGTATGATTATGTAATGCGTGGTTTAAAAATGGGACAACTAAATGAGGGATAATTAACTGGGATTGACTTATTATTATTCATCATTTTGATAATCCTTGTTGTTTTTATAATTCTTGGTTTATCTCTTAAAAAATTGTTTGGTATGACTGCCAAGATACAGGCCTTAGGAAAACTTAATAAAACAGATCACAGAGATATTCAGATTCATACAGAGGAATTTAATGGAGAACCAATTTCAGCATTGCATTATAAGGTTAGAGAGAAACAGCCTAAGGTTCTCAAACAAACAACCTTAATAAATCCAGTAACCTTACAGGAATTGCCAAATGTTAGAGGCTCTGTAAGAACTGACTGGACTCCTGTGTCACTGTTAGAGGGCTGCAGTAGGCCAGGAGGAGAGAAAGACAGATGGACACGCCATGACACCACCTTGCAGGTCTCCAAAGGAGGCTGGTCCAGGCAGGAAGACAGGCGGTGGTGGGCAAGAATCAGAGACATGGATAAGCAGGCCATGCAGAATGAGATTGGATATTTATTCAGTGGGTTAGAGAGGGGGAAAAGAAGAAGAGGAGGAGAGAAAGAGAGGGAGAAAGGGAGAGAGAGAGAAACAGAAGGGGAGAAGTGGGGAGAGTGGAGTGAGGCAGAAGCTGACTCTTCAGGAGAGAGACAAAAGGGAAAGGAAGAGACTCAGGTTGCAAGTAGGAAGATCTGCCTGCCTTGGATGTGGCTTGTCTCTTAAAGAGGCAGGACAGACCATTATAGCATCCATTCACCTTTTGTGAAGGAATTGCTAAACTTGTGATCAGCTTGTAATAGAATTATCTCTAAAGACTGGACAAACTTGGTTAAAGCTGTTTTAGAGCCTGGTCCACAGTCACAGAGGAGAACCTGGTTCAGAGAAGAGACCAAGATTACTAAACAACAGAGTAAAGCTAGAGGCATGGTATGGAAATCTCCCAAGACCAACTTCCTGGAGAAGGAGACTGTGCTACCATAGAACAGCAATCTTTCTAGGATGACCATGCTCTGGCTTTATGCCACGCAGCAGCTTTGAATGCTTGGGACAGAATTGGAGAAGCAGGAAAGAAAATTGAGTCCTCGCCAGAACCCCAATCTGAGGCTGTGGTCCTGGTGGCTCTCAGAGGGCATGTTTGGTTCCTAGAGCTGTGGACAGGTGGGGCAGGTGGGTGGGAGGGGGCCAGCCTGACAGGTCCCACTACTGGATCTTCAACCTGCAAGCCTCAGATGGGGGTCCTGGAGCAAAACCCCTGCTTTATTCATCCACCAAGAAACCATGGCAGAATGAAGAACTGTGCTCCTGGGCTCTGGGGGGACCTGGGATCCATAAGCACACAGAAGCAGCAGCAGCAGCAGCAGGTGGCATAGTTAACTCTGGGTTTGAGAGATCATGGGAGCTGAGATGTCCTTGGTGCAGTTCAGCCATGTCAGCCAGAAGCCCTGGCCTCTGGAGTTGCTGGATACAGCCAGCCTGGTCCACAGAATTCTGGGATTGAACTGGAGAGGAAACAGCTTCTTGGTTCTGGGAGGGAAAAGACAAGCTTTGCTACCAATTCTCATGTTGGAGCTCAGTGCCTTTTCAATGCAGCCATGACCCACAGTGAGGCCAGCAGCAGGACCTGATGGAGCCTCACAGTTACTGGGATCTTGCTGTTCATGGCTCTTGGGGACTCATCACCAAGGTCTCCTGGTCCTGTGTAACAGGGCTGTTGTAGGTAAAACCTACCCTCCACCCTGCCAGGTGTTGACCCCAGACTGACACTCAGCCTGCAGATCAACCAGAGCTCTATTCTGAGCTCCCTGGTTTGCTTGGGCAGCACCACCTGCATCCAGTGCCTAAACCTCCATCTCACATACAGGACAGAGGAGCTGCCAAGGCAGTCAGTTGCACAAGCTCCACCCCCACCACATCCCTCCCTGCTACTGTGTTCAACCAGTCCCATATTTTGCCAAGCCAGCACCTCACGGCCAGAGAGGATCAGGACCACCTTGAACTGTCTGGTACAGGAAGGAGTTCAACACAGCCATGAGTACCATCCAGAGGAGCTGAGGGTCTCCATTCCCTGGTTTGCATAACACCCAAACTAGAGGTCACTTCTCCCAACACCTTGGATTTGGTTTGCTGTGGACCTGGGGGACCTGGGCTGCTCCTCCAGTAAGAACCTTTGGGTTCACCCTCACTGACTTTCCAGCCCTGGGTCCCTGCAATTTCAGCCATGAAAGGGAGACGTCCCTGAACTCAGTGCGGGCCTGCAGGCACCTTTGCTCCTACATAGCTTGAAGAGAACCACTATACTGTCGGGGGTCAGCCTCGACAAAAATACCGTCTTCTAGAGTGGAGGCATGGGAATTTAAAAATATAGTAAAGAATAGGAAGATGTGAATAAAAATAATAAAATGCAGAAACACATAGGATAGTATCAAGAGGGAATTTCAGTGAGTACTAAATATTCGCCCTGTTTAATTTCCAGCAGCTTGATATACCCCTGATTTCAAAAGGTAGGAGCAGAACAAAAGAAAGGACTGCATTAACACACAAATTGAAAGTCACTGAGTACAGTCATAGCTCAAGCACTTGACTCGTGCCCTAGACCAAGCCCTCTGTAAGCAAACCACTCCCTGGGTGGGATCCAAGTTATTTCCATACAAGGAACAAGAACCTAGTTGGATCCTCAGACTTTTGTTTTAGGTAGGGACAAACTACTTCCCTATTTCAGGAGCAGGAAGTCTGGCAACAAGACACACCTGTTGAGAATAGTCTTGAAAGAGCAGAACTCTAATACAACTAGGTGGGACCTTTGAGTTAGAAGCACCTTTGGCCACTTTGGGCCTCCACACTACTGTCAGCCAAAGGCCATGAACAGCCCACACTGTGCAGTGCAGGCTGCAGGGTGCTGAGTCTCCCCAGTGTGTCCATCTGCAGGAGCCCAGGAGACTCTGATGCCTGTGTTTGTCCCAGAGGACGGGGAGTCAGCAGCTGAGGTTAAGGTTGACAGCAGGGAGGACTTCACCCCTCGCCATCCTGGCTGCTCTCTGGGTGCCTTTCCCCTTCCAACTCCCAGCTCTCAAAGGCCCCAGTTGCCCAGGTGAGCCCATGGCTGCTCTGGATGCTGTGGCCCATGCGGCTGCCCTGAGCTGTCTGTTGAGGCCTTGAGTGAAGCCTGAACTCCAGGAATCCAGAGAGAGGCTCCTGTGTGAGAGGCGGCCTGTTGGTGTGAGCAGTGACTTCATGCTCAGCAGCTCTGCAGATGGTAAAGCAGGTGCTGCAGCGGGAGGAAGGTTGCTGGCCATCCCCACCTCTGAAGACAGTCAGGGAGAGGAGCAGACAGTGCCCCAGAATCAGTCACCTCAGCCCTGAGCAGGACATGGGCTTTCTGTGTTCTGCCTGTGCTCCAGCACTGCTGCTCCTGCAGCCCCTGGCTCCCAGCACTGCCAGAGTGAAGTGCTCACTCCCTGGAGTTCTTTGAATTCTGTCCTTAGTTTTTCAAAGCAGTAGCCCGGGGCTCTAGAAGTCTCGAGTTTGCACAGTAATCTGTGCAGTGGGCAAGACACCAGCCACTAGAGAGTTGACTCCAGTGTGGGTGTGGGTTTTAAGGGGGATCCCAGGCTGGCTCAGCCATCTCTGTGTTGATGGGGACTGTAGGGACGCCTGACAGTGACAGAGTCTTCTGGGTGTATTAGAGCAACAACCAAATCCATTCTGGGAAAGGGAGAATAAAACTGAGCAGCAGTTGAAACCATGATATGAGCCCTGCTGGGGAGCTCAGAGGAAAGAAACAGCCATGCTCACAGAGTCATTGACCACAGGAAGCCATGAGGTGAGAAAGGGAAGCCAGCAAGGATGTGTGTGTGTGTGTGTGTGCGTGTGTGTGTGTGTGTGTGTGTGTGTGTGTGTGTGTGTGCATAAAAAGCATAAGAAGACTAAGATGAACAGCTCTAAATGTTAAGAGACCTGAGAAGTGAACAGCAGGAAGGGGAGCTGGTTGCCTTAGGCAAGTTAGATCAGGACTTATTAGCCCATGGGTGAAAACATCTTCCCAGGTCTCAGAAGACAGGCAGGCATTAGATCCACACAGGAAGAAGACTCCTAAGGAATTAGGGGACAGGGCAGGAAGTCACACTGACAAGGGAGGAAGCTGCAGCATGAAGAAAATATCAGGAAGCCAAGAATCTGGCACCAGGGAGCAGGACTGGTGTTCCCAGCGCAGATGGAGCCCTTGAGGAATCTATTAGGAGCCACTGCTGGTGACTGGAGAGAGGGCTGTGCTTGTTGAGAGGGGGTGCAGTCTTGTCCAGGAGACAGGAGAGGCGGGAAGAGGAGGTGCAGTCTTGTCCAGGAGACAGGAGAGGCGGGAAGAGGAGGTGCACTCATCAATTAAACTAACACTTTTTATTAATGTTTATTCAGACATGACAAGGACACTTGCCTGAGGCCCTGTATGTGGCCTTGGAATTAAAGAGAGAGAGGGAGAGAGAGAGGGAAAGAAAGAGATAGAGAAAGACAAAAGAGGAGGGGTAGGGAGTAATGCAGAGAGGGAGAGAGGAAGGATTCTTTTCGTCTAACAGAGGGGTGGGCTGTCCTGATGAAAACGCCCTCAGAGTGGGCTTTCCTGTGGCCTTAATACAACATGGGGGCTGAATCAAAAAGCCTACTTTGGCGAGCCTGCACTCTGCACGGGCAAACAAGAAGATGTGAAGACAGGACATTCGTGTCCATGCAGCCATGAGATTGCTGAAGACACAAGTCCACCCTTGTAGGAAATGTGTATGGAAATAGCTGTGGTGGTGCACGCCTTTAATGCCAGCCCTTGGGAGGCAGCAGCAGCAAGTTCCAGACCAGCTGAGTCTCCATAGAGTTTCAGGTGAGACAAGGCTACCTAGTGAGACTTTATCTCAAAAATGAATGAGTAGATACAGAAATAAAAATAAAATTACAGCAGTAAAAGGAAAATGCATGGAGGAGACAGTTAACTGTGCCCATCAGTGCAGCGGCTGAGAAAGTGCAGCCTGCATGGTCAGGAGTCAGGGCAGGCAGGGTCAGCAGCCTCCCCCAGGGCTGAGCTGTGTGGTGGAGACCATGGGCCTCCTGGAGAAGGGAGGATTGGGGACAGAAATAGGAGGAAAACAATGGAAGTCATAATGGCTAAAAGTGACACCATAGAGTGACAGGGAAGAATATGGAGACTGTGTGTTCAGGACGTCTGTATTCTGATGAGCCCTGTGTCTGTGGTGATGTTATGTCCCACAGTTTTAGTGACCTTTGGTTACCTGAGGACTGAAGGTCACACATTAGTCATAAACAACATTACATTTTATGTTTCTACCTTTCTGCCTAGTGACATCTAATCAGCTCTCTGGTTTATGTCACCTGGCACAGACCCTCTGTCCATGTCCACCCCGCCCACACTGCAGAGGGCTGAGGAACTCAGGGGCCAACTCAGTTTCAGATCCACTGTCCACACCATGTCCTGTCCACCTCCCTCCTCTCATCAGCTCCTGAGTCCTCTCTCCTTGCTAACAGTGTGACTGCAGGGCGGCCGGTGTTGGGGTGTGGGGGTCATGCTGCAGGAAATTGTTCACTGCTTAATGTGCCTGACCTATTAGTTAAACTGGATCACACGGGAGTCTGAACGGTAACACATAGAATGTGGGCGTCCTTCACTGCTGGGCTGCACCCTGCCACCTGCAGGGTAGGCAGACAGCTGCCTTGAAGCTCTGTTCTGGCTTCACAGAAACTTAGGTTGTGGAAGGAAGGTCTTTGTCATACATGACAGCTGGGGCCAGGGATGCACCATCTAGGACAAACACTTGGAGACTGTGAGTCTAGCACGTGGCTGTTTTAACCCATTCATTCACATAAGAAGAACACAGATCCTGAGCTGTCAGGCCTGGCAGTGTGAGCTGCCCACTGCAGCTGAACACAGGAGCCTGGTCTCTGTGGGAGTCTGTGTGGTGCTTGCAGGCCAGCGCCTCTGCTTTAAAGAGAAACCATCTCTCTGCTGTGTTCCTGATCAGCTCAGGGTCATCATGAGGATTTGGGGGTGGGGGTGGGAAAGAGCAAACACCTGTAGTTATCCAGCTGGTTTCTCCTTGGAAAACCATCAGGAAAATTCTGGGCAGGGTTCAAGAAGGGGATGTCACAGACAGACCTCCCTGCCGAGGATGGAGTCAGGACAAATCCCAAGTCCTCAGAAGTGGCTTTCATGGTCTGGGGACTGAGAGTGGGCTTCGGGCTGGAGACAAGTGGTTTCAGTCTGCTCTTCCTTGCTGCCAGGTTCCTCCTCACAAGAGTAATCTCACCTCAGGCTCCCACTAGGCGTGGGTTCCTGGAGAACATAATAAAAATCTCTCATTGCAAGTTACAAAGTCTTCCTGGCTTTGTGCGGCTCTGCTTTGGACTCCTGTGCCCTGAGCTCTCCTGCTGCTGGTGGCTGCCCTGGCCCTGACTCAGACCCGCAAGGTGTGGGTGAGTGCGGGGTCGGGAGGGAAACTCTGCGGGGAGGGCGGGGGCGGCACTGGGGAAGCAGTGTTCTTGTGTGGCCCATTCTCCAGTGGAGTCTAGAGCCCTGCACCCTGCTCCCCTCCCAGCCCGCGCTCCTGCCCGGGGTCCCGGGAGCAGGGTTGGGGTCTCACTGCGCGCTGCCCCCAGGCTCGCCCTCCATGAGGTATTTCCACACTGTCCCATGTCTGGTCAGGCCAGCCCCTAATTCCTCCTTCAGCCACATCCTCTCAGTCTCCTGAATGTGCCTTGTCCTTTCTTCTTCTTCTGGCAGGAGCAGTGCCTAAAGCTCTGTCTTGTCTCTGGAGGCTTGAAAAGGTGACATCCTGGGGGCCTGGGATTGGGGTTGAGTCAAGGAGGAGAGGACTGGGTCCATGACTTCTCAGATGAAGACATTTCAATGAGTCATGATATGGGACAATGAGATGTCTTTATACTGACTCTTGTGCTCTAGCTTCAGACAACTGCCTTGTGGGACTAAGAAGTTCTGACTCAAGGAACAGCAAATCTCTTGATTGACCTGTCCTGTGAGGACAATGAAGATCTCAAAGGCCCACCCCTGCCTAACAGCACACTGACCCTGTGTTCCTTTCTAGAACCAAGTTTCCTCTTCCCAGCAGAGACAGGAGGGGACACCTCCATTCTGCCACTTTCCGGCTATGTGAATTTCAGCACGTGAAAATAAGAATCTGATTCTTAGCTGGGCGGGCGTTTCCCATTGTCACTGTCTCCGGCCAATGGAAACAGTTTCAGCCATGTAAAGCAGCAGTGTTCTACAGTGTCAGCGACCACTGCACAGATGTGTGTACTCCGTATGTGACATACTTTCATTCCTGCAGGTAGACCACGCTATGAGCCCACCGTCCCTCCTATGTCAATTTAGGTTGTTTTTTTAAAAAGGGAAAAGGGGCCGGGCGGTGGTGGCGCACGCTTTTAATCCCAGCACTCGGGTGGCAGAGGCAGGCGGATCTCTGTGAGTTCGAGACCAGCCTGGTCTACAAGAGCTAGTTCCAGGACAGGCTCCAAAACCACAGAGAAACCCTGTCTTGAAAAACCAAAAAAATAAAAAAATAAATAAAAATAAAAATGCTGCACTGGGCTTTTGAAACCTTAATGTCTGTCCCCAGTAATACATCTCTTCTAACATGGCCATTCCTCCTGACCTCACAGAGTTCCACCGACTTGAGACCAAGAGTTCAAACAGACCAGCACATTAGCGGGGCTTAAGACAAAGTCCACATTCAACCTGAGGCCTCTGGTCTCACCGTATGGCCCTCTCATCCTAGGAGAGATGAACACCACACATCCCATGCTGTACCAAGAGCAACACGGGGGCGGGGGGGAGGGAGGGCAGGCGGAGGGGACTTGGCTTCACCTCTATATGAACTGCTCCTGAAGCCTCCAGTGTCACCGAGGTGTTTCATATTTCTCTTTTGCCAATCCCGCCCTGCCAGGATCCAGCTGTGCTTCCTAGTCTTGAGTGTCCTTCCCGGTACCTCCTTCAGAGAGCTCTAAGAGCCTGTGTATTTGGTTAGCATGGCGATCTAAACCAGGCAGGGACCCAATGCTGCCCCTGCCGACTAGAGCACTCACCGGTGTAAACAGAGCCCCGTGCAGTTCTTTCGGCCCTTGTTGGATCAGCTTTGCCTGAGTCCTGTAAACACAATGCAGGCTGGACCACTGAGTTGTGTGTCAAATGCTGCCTCACGCAACCCCAGCTCTCCCATCAAAGACTCGCCGTCTTTAGTTGCAGTGTGGAATATCTGTTGGAGCCCGTGTCGCTCCAACACAGATGACGCAAGGAATAATCAGACGCAACTTACACGGTCACCATGGAAGGGCATCTCAGGGTTTTTTCTTCTGACGATCTTTTTGAGTTTATTATCCAAACAGCTTATATACCATCACATAAGTTGAGCGGGAAAATACATTAGGCTGTATCCTAGGTAACCAGGTGAATGGCCTTCTGTCACATCCGCATCTACCTGTTTGCCAAGTATGTTAGCTGTCATGTAGGCCTGAATTAGCATCTCTATAAGATAGCCTCCAAAGTATAAAGGAAGGAGCACACCATACAGAAATATGGGCCTACAAATATCCTTAAATATCTCTATTTCCAGACAACACAATTCTTTACTTAAAAGACCCTGTTGCATCCACAGGAAAACTCTGGGACCAAATAAACCCTTGTGGTTGCCAGATACATAAATCAATATAAAAATGTAGCCTTCATTTATGTCAGCAGTGTATTTTAGAAAATGTACGACATTCAAAGTAACTTCATAGAATCAAGTGTTTAGAAATATATCTCACCAAAGCAATGAAAGAAATCGACAACGAAAACTTCAAGATACAGACATAGGACATCAGAGAAGAAAATCTATGCTCCTGGACTGGCAGAGTAATATTGTGAAAACAGCCATACTACCAAAATTAATCTATAAGTATAATGCAATACTATCTAAACTCTGATATATTCCATAGTTTTAGAAAAAAAGTAAAGAATTCGTGTGGAATGAAAAAGACCACAAACAAGCAACAATCCTAAGGATTAAGACAAGTGCTCGAGGTGGGGCAAGGTTGGGCACTTCTTAAACTCAGGACTTGTGAGGCAGAAGCCTGTGGATGTCTGTGAGTTCCAGGCCAGTCCTGTCTACAGAGCCAGTAGGGCTGTGACACAGAGAAGCCCTGACTTGAAAACAAAAGAAAGGAAAAAGAAAGCAAAGAAAAGAGCACTGCTGTGGGGCTGCACTCCCAACCTCAAATTACCCTGCAGAGCTACAGTGACAAAGACGGCCTGGAACAGGCATAAAACAGGCAGGAAATCAAAGGTCTAGGATAGGGATCCTGGATGTAAAACAACAAAGCTATGCAGGCTTAATTGTAGACAAAGAATGCAAAACACATAGGATAAAAGCCCATTCTACACACGAGGCTGCAACACTGTTTTTCTAGCTGAGAAGATGAATTTAGATTCTCGCCTTTCACCTTGTACAAAAGTAAACCTTGAATAGAGCAGAAAATTTATTATGTTCAAATCCTGAAACACTGATACTTCAAGAAGACAGCCTAGGGGAGGCCCTTCCAGATACTGGGGTAGGCAAGAACTTAGGATAGAACAGCAGTACCACAGGAGCCAATGAGGCCACGCATCAGCATGAAAACAAAGTCCACAGCATAGGACACAATCAGCAGAGAGAACAGAAGCCACATAGTAGGAAATCTATACCAGCTGGACTGCATACAGGGGACTAGAGTCCTCAATTTAGGAAGAAGTGCAGAAACTAAATACAAGGAACAAACATTGTCAGTCAACCAATGGTCGAGAGAATTGAATAGACAGTTATCTTAATAAAAGAAAATCTCAAGTGGCCACTAGGTATTTAGTGTGCTTGGTATCTCTAGCCCTCATGACATACAGATTAAACTCCTTTGAGGGGCTGGAGAGTTGGCTCGGAGGTGAAGGCACTTGATGCTCTGCAGAGGATCTGGGTTAGATGCACTGTCTGTAACTCCAGCCCCAGGGACCTGACACCCTCTTCTGAGCCCAGACACCAGGCACACACATGGTGCACATGCACACATGCAGGCAAAACCCTCATCCACATGACAGAGTGAAATAAAGATGATAAAACTGCTTAGAGACAGCGCTGCACCCCAGTCAGAAAGGCTGTCATCAACAAATCTGACAGCAAACGTTGGAGAGAACATGGGGAGAGGAGCCCTTACTCACTTCTGTGTGTGTGTGTGTGTGTGTGTGTGTGCGCGCGCGCGCGCGTACATGTGCACACGCACACACACACAAATTAATACTGTCTTTGTGGAAATTATTTTGCTCATTTCTTTAAAAAAAATTGAAGCTAGAACTACCATATGACACAGCTATTTTACTCCTGGGCAGAAGTCCACACCCTATTGGTGAGATATTTACACCCCATGGTTATTGGTGTTTTTTCACTAGAGTGAAGAATTGGGTTTAGTCCATCAATGGATGAGAAGATAATGGACATTTGGCATCCATACACAATGGAATACTGTTCGGCTGTAAACAATGTAATCACAAAATACTCAGGAAAATGGATGAACTTAGCGTGTATATTATTAAGCGAGGTCTTAAAAAGAAAAAGTACATTGTTTCTCCTCATACATAGGATACAGGCAACAATATATGGACCAGGTCATCTTCAAGCACTTCAGAGATCTACAGACTATGGCATTTAAGATGTTTCAATAACCTATGTTCTTCTTGTTCATGGCAATGAGACACGTCTGCTCCTGGCAGCACCAATCTACTTCAGAGAAGATAATGGACATCGAAGAAACTCCACATGGAGTTTACTTTCTCTCTGGCAAAAGTAAGACACTGGGCAAGAAAATGTCCCTGCCTCGACTGCTGACAGAATGCTGTCCTAATTTGACAAGCAGCACACGAAATATCCAGCTTCACAGAACAGTCTGTCAGATATGCTAGACCTGTAGGCTGAAGACGGAAGCCCCAACACTGCAGAGGAACTTAGGGTGACTGTCCAGGTACCCAGCTGTTTCTGTCATTTCTCACATTTTTTGGAAGTCACTTGCTCACATTTCCTGCTTACTCAGTTAATATATTTCCTTCTTGGGTCTCTGAGGGAGTGGAAGACTAGATAGTTAGTTTTCCTTGTTTACTAGACACAGAAAGCAAGTTATAATAGAAAGAAAATTAGGTACAAGACTTTGGACTCACCAAGATAGAGATATGGAGTATTTTCTCTGAATTTGTCAAATGCAAATGGACTAGACATTGTTGATGTATTTATTGCATGAATATATTGTATATAGTTATTGTACTTATTGTATATAGCTTTTCTTACATTAGTCATAGTTTTTTATTTTAAACAAAAGGAAAATGTAGTAGCATTTGATTTTTACTTTAATAAAATAAAATTTTATTTAATAAAATAAAATAAAGCTTGCCTGCAGATCAGAGAGTAAAACAGCCCCACTGGTCAGCCTTACTACCAGGCAGTGGTGACACACACCTTTAATCCCAGTAGCCACACTAGTGCCCATAGCAACCAGGCAGTGCCTTCCCTAAATCCCAGTGATGCACACCTTTAACGACAGCCCTAGAGAGGATTACAAAATGGGAGGAAACTGTTCTCAGACACAGTCTCTTTCTGAGATTCCTGGAGGCAGGATCACCATTTTGGACTGAGGTTTAGGTAAGAGACAGTGGCTGGCTGCTCCCACAGCCTCATCCTGTCCCACCAGATGCAGAACATCGTGAACACAGATTCTGGGAGGTTCTCCATGCTGCCTTTTGTTTCCTCCACAAACTCTACATATCTCAATTCTTTATTTGACCGCCAATCAACCTTTGAGATCAAGGACATGAACAATCAAGTTCACATTCAGATTCTTATTTTCAGTGGTGAAGTAGGAGCTGCAGCTCAGGACAGCATGGAGGAGACAGGATGGAGATGTCCCCTCCTGTCTGCAGGAACAGGAAGGTTGGCTGTGGAAGGGAACAGGGCAGTGCAGGGACAGGGTCAGGTGTGCAGGGGTGGGCTGTGCTCTCCAGTTCTTCATACTGAGCCCATAGGATCACAGGGACCATCAGACACTATTGCTGAGCGTGAACTGAGGGGCTCTGGATGTCACAGGAGAGACCTGAACACATTGTCTGTCACTGCATCCACACCAGGCAGCGGTCTTCACGCTACAGAACAAGAGTCACGAACAATCACTGTGAAGACAACATCCCCACAACCCACCACTCACTCAAAGGTGATTCTGGGAGTCCCTGAAACCCAATCATGTCCACTCTGTCCCTTCCCAAGTCAGGTCTTAGAGGGTCACCTTTACAGTCTGGGAGAGACACATCGGAGCTCTGGGAACTGTCCGTGCCTGGGTTAAAAATACATATATATTCATGGGAAGGTAAAAACTTGGCCCCTAGAAGATTTGCTAGAGGAGCTACTATGTATTGCCAGAGCTCCCCAAACACACCAGCTTCACCTCACTGGCCTCAGAGACAATCCTGCCCGCCACTCTTACCTGAAGCTGTAGCATAGTTGCCTCCTTTTCCACCTGTGAGAAGAAAAGCTGTGAGAGACCAGGGAAGTCCCTGACCCTAGGAAGTTTCCAGAACTGACAGCAGACCCAGGTTAGAGACAGCAGCAACAAGGAGTGTGGATGTGTTTCCCATTAATGAGGCAGAGCACACTTCTAAAAGGGGCTGAGAGAGAACTCAGACCCTGCCCTTCCCTACCTGTGTTTCTCCTCCTCTTCCTCACAACAGCCACCACAGCTCCAATGATCACAGCTCCAAGGAGAACCAGACCAGCAATGACTGCCATGATGGGGACTGTGGACTGGGGAGGCTCTGGGAAGGAAAGGACAGGAAGGAAAGGTGAGGGTCATGACCCCAGCTCTCAGCCCTGATCCTGCTCAGGGTCCACAGAAGGCTCCAACTTTCCCTGACCCCAGCTCTGTACCCACTCCCTCCTTACCCCATCTCAGGGTCAGGGGCTCAGGCAGCCCCTCATGGTACACATGGCATGTGTATTTGTGCTTCTCCCCAGAAGGCACCACCAGAGATGCCCACTTCTGGAAGGTTCCATCCCCAGAAGGTCTGGTCTCCACCAGCTCCATGTCCTGAGTCTGTTCCTCCTCCTCCCTCTGCCAGGTTAGGGTGATGTCAGCAGGGTAGAAGCCCAGAGCCCAGCACCTCAGGGTGATGTCACCATTAGATCCAGGATGATGGGTCACATGTGCCTCTGGGGGATCTGTGTAAAGGTTTAAGAAATCCCACAATTAACAAAAGAAACTGAAATCTGCAAAGCCAAAATTATATGCTGGACTAGGAATTATCTTTTTTTGTTTCGTTTTTGTTTTTTGTTTTCGAGATAGGGTTTCTCTGTAGCTTTAGTCTGTCCTGAAACTAGCTCTTTGTAGACCAGGCTGGCCTTGAACTTACAGAGATCCACCTGCCTCTGCCTCCCCAGTGCTGGGATTAAAGGCGTGCACCACCACTGCCCGGCTGACAAAGTTAAATCAATGATGACACTGAACTATGTGTCTGCTTGAATATTTCTGTCATCACACAGTGACCTGCAGGTAGAGCTGGTCCCCTCATCACAGAACTGTACAGTTTCCTGAGGGACCCAAAGCTAAAGGGAATCCACATGAGTCAGCAGGTCAACATGGTCTTCTTGTGATGTTCTATAGCATAAGTTAATGGAGGAAAAGAATGAAGGAATGGAAAATAATTAATTTATATATGTGATTAAATTCACATAAAAATAAGAGATTAAGCCGGGCGATGGTGGCGCACGCCTTTAATCCCAGCACTCGGGAGGCAGAGGCAGGCGGATCTCTGTGAGTTCGAGACCAGCCTAGTCTACAGAGCTAGTTCCAGGACGAGCTCCAAAGCCACAGAGAAACCCTGTCTCGAAAAACCAAAAAAAAAAAAAAAAAGAGATTAAGAAGAAAGAAGCACATGAGGTGCCACCAACATCTGCTGCCACCATTGAGGCACAACCACTGTGGCCATCCTGCTGACCAACATTAGCTGTCTGACCAAGTGAACAGCCATCACCAAAATGTGTAGCACAATCGAGTGAATCTCTGACATTCAGTCACAGAAAACAACTCCCCAATCCACGCCCCTGCTGGGGACAAGATACCAGGTATTGTCACCTAGGATCCCTGAAGTGTACTGTGGAGCCCAGTGCAGCACTCACTGGGACACAGTGGTGCTCACAGGGTGTGTGGATCTTCCCTGTCACTCCAGTCCTGAAGTTGCAGAAGACCCTGTCTCTGAGGAAGTTCAATTCCTAAGTCACTAGGGCAACACTGTAACTTGTTGGGTTGGAGGGAGGCAGGGGGCTATGGATGGTTAATTCTGGCAGAAAATAGTCTAAGCTCCCAAAAATCTTTCTCATTTAAAGGGAACTCTAACTTGCTCCAAAGCTATATAGAAACTGTGTCCCAAAAAGCAAAAGCAAACAAACAAAAACAAACCCCACTGACTTGTCTCATTATCCAGAGTGTCAGTTCCCACAGCACCTGTGGAGACTGATGATACACAAGATAACACAAAGGGAGGGAGAGAAGGAATACCGTCCCAGTGAGGAAGATAACCTCACTATAAGGAAAACAACTTCGAAAATAAAACAAACAAAAAAAATGAAAGAAAGAAAGAAAAAAAAAGAAGAGAAAAAAATCTTCACAATTTGTCCAGGGCTCCCTGTCACGTTTCCACGTGACCATTCTAGAAAGAGATAGAATTGGGGTGTGGGATGGATGCAAACCTCACACACAGGGATCTGGGAGAATTTATTCTTTGGAAAGTTCTAGAAACTGGGAAAGCAGCCTAGGGTAGGAGAGTCCATGTCTCCCATCAGGTGAAGGAGACTCCGGTCCTGGTGTATAAGTGCTGACACACTCAGATGACAGGACTCAGTGTCCACACACACTGGGTGTGGGCAGAGAACCCGGCCTGGGAGAGGCCATGGCTGACAGGGGCTGCAGACTGAAGGAGCCACTGTTGGTGATGTCGGGATCCTCTCTCCTCCCTCCTGAGACAGATGTGGAAATGTCCAGGGAGAAGGCTGAGCCCTGGGAGGTCAGTGCAGTCCCTGCCATGCTGGATCAGGAGACCCAGGGACCCTGTCTGCCCTCAGAGACAGGGGCATGACCCCAGTGAGGGTTTCTTCTTCCTCAGGACTGAGCCCAGCCCGAGGGCAGAGGGAGGAGTTGCCCGCGGGCCCCCGCACCTGTGCGCAGCAGCGCATCCTTCCCGTTCTCCAGGTATCTGCGCAGCCACCACAGGCACCGTCCCTCCAGGTAGGCCTTGTGCTTCCTGCTCCCACTTGCGCTGGGTGATCTGAGCCGCCGTGTCCGCCGCCGTCCATGTCTTCAGGTCCTCGTTCAGGGCGATGTAATCGCGGCCATCATAGGCGAACTGATGATAACCGTGGAGGAGGCGCCCGTCCGACCCCACCTCACAGCCAAAGAGATACTGGATGGTGTGAGAGCCTGCGGGGACCCCGCGGTCAGCCCTGCTCACCTGTCCCGCCTCCGTCCACCCCCCCATCCCCGGCGCCCCGCGGCCCCGCCTACCCGCGGACTCTAAACTGACAGGGAAACGGGGTCCGGTCCCCGCTCTCCTCCCGAACCTCGGACCCGGGACCGGGGCGACTCCGGCCCGTGCGTGTGGACTTGGAGGGGTCGTGACCTCCGACCGCGGTCACTCACCGCCCTGGCTCTGGTTGTAGTAGCGGAGCGCGGTCCTCAGGTTCACTCGGAAAATCTGCTCCCAGTCCTTGGCGTTCTGTGTCTGCCTCTCCCAATACTCCGGCCCCTCCTTCTCCATCCACAGCGCCCGTGGCTCCATCCTCGGAGTCTCCGCGTCGCTGTCGAAGCGTTCAATCTGCGTGTCGTCCACGTAGCCGACTTCCAGGTACCGGGGTTCCCCGAGGCCGGGCCGGGACACGATGGTGTCGAAATACCTCAGCGAGTGCGAGCCTGGGGGCAGCGCGCGGTGAGACCCCGACTCTGCTCCCGGGACCCCAGGCAGGAGCGCGGGCCGGGAGGGGATCAGGGCGCGGGGCTCGTGACGCGGGTGGGGAAGGGGCGGGAGGGTCCGGCTGGGCCACGCGGGGACGCGGCTTCCCCGGTGCCGCCCCCGCCCTTCCCGCGGAGCCCGTTTCCCTCCCGACCCCGCACTCACCCGCGCGGGTCTGGGTCGGGGCCAGGGCAGCCGCCAGCAGAAGGAGCAGCGTGCGCGGCGACATCGCCCGCATCTCGGATCCGGGGCGACTCTGAGTCCGCGGTCTGCGTGGACTTAAAACCGGTGACCACGGCGAAGCTGATTGTTTTCCCGGGATCTCTTCACCCAATGGGGTGAGAACCGCCAAGTTGTCATCAGTGTCCTGGCCTCACCAGGACCTCACCCAGGTTAGGAGCTGGAGAAGTGAAACTGGGGACAGGGGAATCCCCAGCGCTGGCTTCCCCACCCAGACCTCACCCTTCTGGGGACTAAGACTTTGTCTGAGCCCTGTGCTGCGGGATGGAGCTCTGTGTGTCATGGTGTCTCTGAGCTGCCCAAGGCCAACTGCTCCTCAGGTTTGTCAGGATGAAACCTGGGAGCATGAAGTTTCCAGGTAAAATACACACAGCACTTAAAATGGATGTTCACGGAAACAGGTGCTGTTGGAGTCCTGCAGGGTGCGGGGCTGCTGTGGACACCTGCATGGGGAGGTGACTGGAGATTTTACAGCTCTGATTAAGCACTTTCGACACAGTGTTACAGGTGCAGGAAGGAGGCCCTGCTCACCTTTGCTTTCACTTTCCACTTCAGTTATGTTTGGCTGCGATTTGAAGACATCAAGTAAAAATCCAGAGAACCAAAAATTATAAATCTAATTTTTCTCCACACTACTGAACATGGATGAAATCTCAAATACCAGTGTATACCTCTGCCATGAAAATCACTCTCTGCCCAGGAACTCAGAAGCCAACTGTTATCAGATCCAGGGTCCCACAAGTCTGTGACATTCATCTCCCTCATCTCATCAGCTCATAAAGTGGGACTGAAGGTGAGGGTGAGGGGGAGAGAGAGGGAGAGAGAGAGAGAGGGAGAGAGAGAGAGAGAGAGAGAGAATCATTATTCTTTTTTTTTTAAACAATAGTCGCTGGTCATCATGGGCCAAGTGGTGGATACTCAGGACCCAGCAGGAAGGTCAGTCAGCGCAACCTCCGAGCTCTCTTTCTGACTCCAATAGGGTGAGCACATCTCCCTCTTGAAGGGGACCTTTGACGTTTCGGATGATGGAGAGGCTGGTGTCATCCATAAATTCCTCACGGACCTGCGTGCACTGTCCCTGCGAACCGGTCCTGCCCAGCACTCTTTTACCCTAGCGAGCTTGATGGGCTGCACGCTACTCGTGTCCATGATGGCGGCGATCAGGCGGACAATCATTCTTTTTATAGTTAGTTCCAGTTCCTCTCTGACTGTGGTTTATTTACTAAAGCAACTGTACCATGGAAGTGTGTGCGCACAGGGAAATGTGGAGTGTAGACAGGGTCAGTGCCCTGCTGTATTTGGTCTCCACAGGGGTTTCTTCCCATGGAGAAGGGATCTACTGGGCTAAGACAATGACCGAGGTCCACATGGACAATCTCAGGACTATGGAATGAAGATCCGTGTAAACACAAGCACCTGGAGCCACAGATGATCATCTGGGAAGAAACACTAGGAGTCTGAGTGTAAGCACAGGCTGTGAAGACAAGATCCTGAGTGAAGAGGCAAAGTCTCTGTTTACAGGTGAGATTCCTGAGCATCAGGCATGGCAGTGTGAGCTGCCCACTGCAGGTGAACACAGGAGCCTGGTCTCTGTGGGAGTCTGTGTGGTACCTGCAGGCCAGCGTCTCTGCTTTAAAGAGAAGCCATCTCTGCCCTTCATCCCAACCAGCTTGTTGTTGCCATTGTGTTCCCAGAAGTAACTTTTCTCCTAGAAGATCCATGGTCTGACTATCAACGAGAAGAAAGGAGAGGAAGGTGGAGGACAGAATGAAGTGTTTCTGACCTGCAGGTCTGTCATGGTTTTTGGTTTGTTTCTGTCTTTTTAAGACAAGGTCTGTCTCCACAGCTCTGGCTGTCCTTGATCTCACACAAACCCACCTGCCTTTGCATCCCTAAGTCCTGGGATTAGAGGCTGTGTCACCACACCTGGCTTTAGTTACTTTTCTATGGCTGTGAAAAGACACTGTGACCCCAGCAACTTATAAAAGGATTTGTTTCATTTGGGTTTAAGTTTTCAGAGGGGTTGAGTCCATGAGGCAGAGGAAGGGGTGCTGGCAGGAACAGCTGAGAGCTCACATCGTGATCCACAAGCAAGTGTCAGAGATACTGGGAATAGTGGAGTCTTTGAAACCTCCAGGACCAGCCCCAGTGACACACCTCCTCCAACAAGGCCACACCTCCTGATCCTTCCCAAACAGTTCCATCAGCAGGAGCTGAAGTATCCAAACCTCTGAGCCTGTGTGTCCATTCTCATTCAAACCCCCACAGTATTCAGTGTGGGATTTAAGGTGCCCTGCAGGGTTCTGCAGACGTGTCCACTGTGGTCTGTTGTCATGGCCACCCTCGTCCCGCAAGGATGACGCGTGACACACCGGAGCTCTTCTCACTGCAGTTTTATTCCAGGACCTTTTACAATTCTCTCTCTCTTCCCTCCTCTCTCTTTCTCTCTCTCTTTTTCCTCTCTCCTCTCTGGGCAAACCTCTCCCAGCCCTTAAGTAGGCATGGGCTGCCAATCCCGGATTGCCAGGTGGGCACTGCCCATAGGTTCACGCATATGCAGGCAGCTAATAGTCATTGCGTGATCATAGCATAGGTCAGGCCTTAGCCATCTCAGGAGTTGACTATACATCTCCATCAGGTGTGATTCCATGCAGCTCGCTACAGTTCCCCCTTTTGTTTTGTAAAGCCACAGGTAAGAGTAGAGGTCCGATTTCTGTTAAAAATGAAACATGTACTAGTGTTTGTCCAGGTGTCATCCACTCAGAGAACACTAGACCTGCCCGGTGCCTTTTTACAGAGGTGGGAGCTAGACACCAACCCACATGCAATCAGACTTGCTCTTGAGGTTGATGTATGCTTACCTCAAGTGCAGTGCATAAGCCTCGCCCTGTACTCGCTTAGCCAAACTTGGGGAGACTGTCCTGTTTCAATGACCGCGAAGGCCTGAATGATCATAACTGCATTGCAATGCTGTGAAACCTTATGTGACAAATGCACCATAGGCATACCAGGGAGGCAAGCACCATCAAGCCTGCCAGGGCTCCTATCCCGCCCACTCCCTCAGATGATCCATGGAGTGACCAGGAAGATAGTTCTTCTGCCAGGCTGGTATCCTTGCGTGTGGAGTTCACAGTCACCATTGCCACCCACAACTTTTCCAGTTGTTGTTCGAATTCACCAGACCAGTTACCTAAAAGATATCTAGACAATTCTTTAAACCAATTAGCTGCATGAGCAAATTTTTCATATTGAATGCTGGTCACACACAGCCCCGGATGGATAGAAATGTCTGACAGACTAGGGTATAGACTTGCCTCTAATAACATACCCCAGCTGCCATACCCCTGTGGCACATTCATTCTTGTCAGCTGAGTGCATGGAAGACACCTTCTCCCTCGTGCACCTCTTTGGCTTCCCTAGCAACCCAGCTGATCCTGCTTCTGCTAAGTAACCATATACTGCGTTCTCATGGGTTGTCTGATCTTACACAGGATTTAAAGATAAATGCCCATGACAACAGGTGTTAAGATTGCTAGCAATAGGGTTCCCAATCGCCACTGTACCCAACCTCCCATTTGGGCTATGGTATTCTACCAACCCTTTGGCTAAAACAGCATACAGGTACTTGGCAGTTTCTTGATTTAAATTCGCTCTGCTGCAGACTCTTCAGCAGCTGCAGAGCCTGAAACTGCCATTGTCTTTTCCTTGCCCTGCGGCTACGCTGCATTCTTGGGCAGCCCTGTCGGGTCTCAGCTCCAGCACTTGTTGTTGCATTTGCTGATACTCTTGGCACTGCTGTGGCATCCTCCAGGCTAGGCACTGACTGCTGAGGCAATGTGCCTTCCACCACAGCCACCTAGCAAAGCTCTGCTCTAGCTGCCTTCTCCAAACTGGTACATGGAGTGGCGCGAAACTCAGGAAAGCAGGCTGCTCTGAAGGAGCCCCACTTAAATTATCTTATAGGGAATTTGGGCATTGTCAATCTCTCTGGCTACTTCCTGCTGAGCGAGGACGTTGCATTCTTATGGGTTTTTACTGCAATTTACTGCCATTTTCTAGCGACCGAAACTGGGCTGGGACAGAGGTTCAGACAAACAAATCTTACTGTGGTTGTGCTGTGAGCTTCTACACCCTGAGGCCCACGCTGGGAGTGGCCTAGCATTCTGGCCTTGTTGGTCCTCAAGGCAGGTCCCACTAGTTTCGCAGCTTTGCAGACCCTCAGTGCTGCTTGGCCTTGGAGCCGCCTGGAACTCCTTGGTCTTGGAGCCACAGCTGCTCACACTCCACTACAAACTCTGGGGGTCTCGGTAACTCAAATCACATGAATATCACTCCCTTCCTTAGCATACCTTGTTCAGTGGCAAAATCCAGATCTCTACCAGGCCTATCCCAGGATGACACATTAAGATCGCCAGAGACGGCAAACCAAGAAGCAACTGTGTCACCTTCAGCCAAAAACCTCTCCAAAGCGCTCCGTAACAGCTCGTTAAGAGCCAGAAAAATCAGGTGTGATGTTGAAGCGCCCATTCTAAAATCCCATTCTTTCTTTTATTTTCATTTTTAAACCGTCCACTTTGGTTGTGGTTGTATTACCCCTGCTCTCCCTTCTTTCAGGTGAGAGCAGAAAACCCGCTTTTTGTCGCGAATCCCCAATCTTTACCTTGAGGATTATTTGGTGCACCCCCTGACTGCAGCAAGTTCTGGGCTCCACGGAGAGAGGTTTAGAGGTTCCCCATACGAGGCCACCACTTGTCGTGGCCACCCTCGTCCTGCAAGGATGACGCGCGACACACCGGAGCTCTTCTCACTGCAGTTTTATTCCAGGACCTTTTACAATTCTCTCTCTCTTCCCTCCTCTCTCTTTCTCTCTCTCTTTTTCCTCTCTCCTCTCTGGGCAAACCTCTCCCAGCCCTTAAGTAGGCATGGGCTGCCAATCCCAGATTGCCAGGTGGGCACTGCCCATAGGTTCACGCATATGCAGGCAGCTAATAGTCACTGAGTGATCATAGCATAGGTCAGGCCTTAGCCATCTCAGGAGTTGATTATACATCTCCATCGGGTGTGATTCCATGCAGCTTGCTACAGTCTGTAGACAAACACCCTCAAACAGGAGGACCCCACAGCACTATGATCTCCCCCTTTGCTTCTGTTTCCTCTTGCTGAACCCTTCTCCTTCTCCCTCAGGCCTCACCCCAGCAGTGCCCAGCACCCCTCACTCCAGAGCTCTGCACTAGCACTGTCTCTTCCTTTGCATCCAGTCTCTCTCTGTGGTCAGCCATCTTGTCAGCCATCTTGCTGTGAGCCAGGCTGTGTGGTTTCCTTAGGTAAAAAGTACAATGGGGGTGGGGGAGAAATGCTCAGAGGTTAGGAGCACCTGTTGCTGTTGCAGAGGATTCAGGTTCAGTTCCCAGCACCCACGTGGTACTCACAACCGTCTGTGACTCCAATTCTAAGGGATCCAGAGCCTGGTGCACCTGCATACTCATCAGCTTAAAATATACATCTAATTAAAACAAAATTTAAAAAAATACATCTAGCATGTCCCTCTCCCTCTCCTACCAACCTAGAGTCTGAGTCCCAGGCGCTGAGGGCACAGGGCTGTTTAGTTAACATTGAACCTCCAGCCAAAGGAGGCAGAGCTGGAGCAGGATAGGGACTGATGACTGAAATAGACTGTGCTGAAATGGTAATTTGAAAGCAGCAGAAAATAAAAAATACAAAAATATTTCATTCTATAGACCTACTGTGCACAGTAGATCACATCCTCATCCCAGGCAGAAGACACTGTGTGTGCTCATCTGTGCACTTGAACCATGCGTTAGTTTTTAATTGCTGCTGAAAAAGAAAAATTTTAGTCATTAAAATTGTGACTTGTGACAGTCCGTGACATACCCAACATCCAGAGAGTTCCTGCAGTTAGGGATGTTTCCTGACCCCATCTTCATTCTTACTTCAGGCCCTCCAGGCTCTCACTTTATTAATATGAAAGAGAAGCTCAGAGTCTAGATCAGAAGTTCAACGCATTGAAGAAAAAAACAGGTCTAGGTCTGAGCCCACGAAGGGTGAGGCTGAAGGGGGAAGTATGGCTGGCTGAGCTGCCCCACAGGCTCCTGTCCACACTACTCCAAGGGTCTCGGGTCTCAGGCTGCCCTGCCCTCATCAAACTTAGAGCCAGGTGGAACATCACATCCTTTTCCACCAGTAGGAAGAAAACATCTTGTTTCTTTCAGGGATGAAGCAGATCCATGGAAACCAAAAGAGGCTGCAAATCCTGAAACCAGGGTATTTTCTAGAACTCTGAAGCAGCAGTTAAAGAAAGGGCATTAATTGATTAAAACAGGATCCCTTAATTTAGGATGAGGATGTGTGGGAGGGCCCTGCTGAAGCTGGGAACTTTGAACCCTTAGATTCTCAGGTTTATCTCAGCTGTGGAAGCAGTCTCTCTACCTCATCCCCCCTCCCTGAAGACAGTGTTTCTCTGTGTAACATTCCTGGCTATTCTGGAACTCTCCCTGTAGACTAGGCTGGCCTCAAACTCACTGATATCCACCTGCCTCTCCCTCCTGAGTGCTGGGATTAAAGTCATGCACCACCACTGTCCCACAGCTTTTTCACCTTTGAAGGAGAAAATTAATTCTTCATTGTCTGTTCATCAGCACTGACTGTCTCTGACGGAAATGTTAAGCAAGACAATCCTGATGTCCCTCAGAACCCACCAATAGTTGCCTCTAGGCCTATTGTTAGCATCCAGGTACACCTGTCCCTGTCCCTTGGGGACCTAAGAGAGTGTGTCACCCCTGCATGCATAGCAGGCAGTATGCTGGCCTGCTGTGTGGTCTCTGTGCACATGCGATGTGCCCCATCTCTTTAAAGGGCACAACTCCACCTACTCCCTTCTCTTCTCTTCCTCTCTCCCACAGTTCTCTCTCTCTCTCTCTCTCTCTCTCTCTCTCTCTCTCTCTCTCTCCCTGCCTCTTTGCCCCTCTCTCTGTGTTTCCCCACAAGACTGCTTTGTGTTTTTCTCTCCCCTTGCTCCCTTCCCCCCAGTAAAACTCCACACAGCTCTGTCTGCATGGTGTGTCTGTCTCTCACCCACTCTGGGGCTCCTTGGACCCGCCCTGCCCACTCAGGTTCATCTCCTGCCACATTGTAACACTGATAACCAGACTGCAGGCAGAGCAGACAGCTAGAGGGGACATAGGAAGTATAGTGCCAGAGAGGAGTGCTGCAAAGCTAAAGAGCTTAATAAGTTTGCTAATTCACTCAAGCAGAAGTCTGTAGAATATGTGTGGGAATGGATTTTAAGGTGTGGAATAATGGTGGAAGAAACATTAAAATTGTGTCATATTGGGTTTATTGATATGGGCCCCGTAAGTGCAGATTCTAGATTTAATATAAAAGCTCTCAAAAAAAAAAAGCTCTCACATTTTAAAAAGGTCAATAGTTTGTCTGGATGGTTGGCTGAAGCATTTGTCAAAGATAGCTTCCTGATAAGGACTTGCAGATGCCTGACATCCCTTGGTTCAGTGTTGATGAAGGGATTTTGAGGCTCAGGGAAATTGCAGTGCTGGTTGAGTGTGCTGTGTAAAACCTAATCCTCCACAATGAGAAGTCCAGAAGACACACCCTTCACAGATCCTGTAAGACACAGAGTGATGAGGGCACTAGCAGGGTTCAAGAGTTTTGTTGTCAACCTTTTCCTTGAGCTAGAACTTAGGGCTGGAGATTCTGCTCAGTGCTGCTCATCTGGACGAATTAAAGACAATGGGGTTCATTGGGTCCCAAGGTATCAGGGACAAATGGCAGCATGGAATTGCTAAAGACAAGGTGATCACAGTTATATAATGGTCAGCACAGGCAAAGGTAACTTAATGGTGGCATGAGTCACATGGACTTGGTACTGGATTAACCATGGTGTTTCCAGGAAAGAAATAAATAAGAAGCTGTTGTAGTCAGTGTTCTATTGCTGTGAAGAGACACCATGAAAACAGAAAATCTTATAAAGGAGAGCATTTAACTGGGGTTTGCTTACAGTTTCAGAGGGTTAGTCCATTATCATCTTGACGGAGAGCACGGCTGCATGCAAGCAGACGTGTGGCTGGAGAAAGAGCGGAGTGTTCTGCATCTGGATCCTCAGCAGCAGGAAGAGTGAGAGCCACTAAGACTGACTCGGGCTTTTGAAAACCAAAGCCCACCACAATGACACATGTCCTCAAACAAGGACACACCCACTCCAACAAGGCCACACCTCCTAATTCCTCTCAAGCAGTGCCATTCCCTGATATTCAAATATATGAGTCTATGGGGACATTACTATTTAAACCACAACATCCCACTTCCTGGCCACGATAGGCTTGTAGCAAGATCATAGTGCAAAATGCATTCAGTTCAGCTTCTAAAGCCCCATAGTCTATAGCAGTCTCAACATTGTCTAAAAGTCCAAAGTTCAAAGTGATCCATGGCAATCTCTTAACTGTAATCCCCTGTAAAATCAAAATAAAAAGCAGACCACACATTCCTAACCCACAGTGGCACAGGACATACATCACCATTCCAGGAGGAGGAATGTGAGCACAGTGAGGAAACCTGGGACCAAAGCAAGACCAAAATCCAGCTGGGTTCTGCAGAATCCACACTCTGCATCTCCATGTCTGTCAGAACGCTCTTCAGATCTCCAACTCCTTTCTGCTCTGTTGACTGTGACACACTTCTCTCTCTTGGGCTGCTTCCACAGAGTTTTAGCACCTGTCCTCAAGAGGTGTCCCATGACTGTGCCATCCCTTCACACAATCACCTCTCTGGCCCCCATGCAGGGACGCCCTGACACACAGCTGTGCTCAGCTGCATTCCTAGGCTGCTGCATAAAGAGAGAGATGCCACAACTTTATGGTCCACTTCCTCTATGGAAAAGACAACACTTTGTCCTTCCCGGAGTAGATAGTTATTCTGGTTACGGATTTGCCTTCCTGCACATAGTGCTTCTGCCAAAACCACCATCCATGGACTACAGGTTGCCTTACCCACTGCCATGGTTTTCCACACAGTATCACTTCTGACCAAGGAACTCACTTCACTGCAGAGAAGTGGGACAGTTGACACATGATCATGGAGTCTACCAGTTTTACCATGTTCCTCACCCTCCTGAAGTAGCTGGACTAACAGAAAGGTGGAACAGCCTTTTGAAGACAAGTTGCAGAGTCAATTAGGTGACAGCAGCCTGGGCCGCAGAGACAGGGTCTCCAGGAAGTGGTATATGCTATGAATCAATGTCCAACATACGTTACAATTACTCCAGTAGCCAGGATCTGTGAGTCCAGGAATCAAGGGATGGAAAAGGGAACAGTTCCACTCACTATCACCCCCAGTGATCCACTAGGAGAATTTTGCTTTCTGTTCCAGCACCTTAAGTTCTGCCTGGTCTAGAAGATTTGGTTCCAGAGCAAGGAGAGCTGGGCAGTTATTGGGCAGGCAGGGAGGCTGAGTCTGTGAAAGCTCCAGGCTGCTGCCCACCACCCTGCTGACTCTGCTATGCAAAAACATGGTCCCTGTTACCCTCAGCCTTCTCTCTCACCTCTCACCATGTCCAGTCTCTAGTTCTGCCTCTCTCCACTGCTCATGCTCTGCTCCATGCCTCCATTATCCCCACCTCTCTCCACTGTGCATGCTCTGCTCTGTTCCTCCATCTTCCCTTCTCTCTCCACTGCGCATGCGCTGCTTCATTCCTCTGTCTTCCCCTCCTCTGTCCACTGTTCATGCTCTGCTCCATGCCTCCATTTTCCCCGCCTCTCTCCACTGCGCATGCTCTGCTCTGTTCCTTCATCTTCCCTCCTCTCTCCACTGCGCGTGCTCTGCTCCATTCCTCTGTCTTCCCCGCCTCTCCACCACATATTCATTGTCACAGTGGCATTGGAAACTACAGGGTATAACATAGTCCATTTTTCTCCCCAGTCAGCTTTACATGTGAATATTCATGGCAATGAGTCCTTGGTCTGGTTCAATATTTCTGGTTTCTGACACATCATGAACACTGGACCATTGCAAGACTCGTCTAGGATGTCCTGCTGTTGTCTAGAGTCATGGTGACCTGTGCTAGAGATAGGCAGGACTTCAGGGCAGAATGAGACCATGGGAAAGAAGAAAGCAGCAGGAAGCTGTGCAGAAAGCTGATTGGTGTCTCAGGTTATTCTCCACATGTGACCTGTGACACCAGCCTCTCAGCTTCGATTTGTTGACCCCATTCCATGGTTTGGAGGTTTCTCCTGCCTCAGCCACACTGCTTAGCCAGGACAGGCAGCCCCAGGTGGGTGCAGTGTCCAAGAAGATCACCAGAGGGCGTGGGTACCTAGAGTTGGAGTTCTTGGCAGATATGAGCCACACCTGCACACATAGACATGGTGCTGGGATCTATTCATCATCTCCTGGGGGAACAGCAAATGTTTTTACCTGGCGGCCATCTTCCAGCCCCTTCTAGATATGTTTAAATGCCATTTGACCCTCCTGCCCTGGACACCAACAACAGGCACATCCGTTGAGGTCAGGAGAGTATGACAAGCTGCAGATTCTCATGTAACTGAGCTGGGACAAGGACATGGCTGCCACCTGGTTGACTGTAATGAGAGGGATTCCAGTTTCTGACCTGTTAAAATGTCTAGAAATGGCTACCTTTTCTGTTATTTTGTTTTTCTTTTTGAAGACAAGGGTTCTCTGTGTAGCCCTGGCTGTTCTGGAACTTGTTATGTAGAGTAGGCTGGAGTCAAACCCAGAGATCTCCTGTCTCTGCCTCCTGAGTTCTGGGATTAAAGGTGTGAACCATGACCCTCTGCTACGACTGTATTTTTATGACTGTGTTAGTCAGTATGCAATTGCTCTGAAGAGACACATTGTATTGTAGAATGTTATTTAAAGGTGTGTTACATTTGTTTATGCTGTGGAATAATTATTTAATGATGCAAAGAGGTGTTGCGTTTTGTTTGTTTTTTCAAGACAGGGTTTCTCTGTGTTACTTTGACTGTTCTGGAACTCACTCTGCAGGCCAGGCTGACCTTGAACTCAGAGATTCACCTGTCTCTGCCTCCTGAATGCTGGGATTAATGGAGTTTGCCACCATTACCTGGCTGTGGCATTCTTTTATGGTGCATTTTGTTTAACTTTGTGAAGCTCTCACTGTGCCTGTCTCAAACTCCTGATGGTCTAATAGAGAGCTGAATGACCAATAGCAAGACAGGAAAAAGGACAGGTGGGGTTGGCAGGCAAAGAGAATAAATAGGAGAAATCTGGGAGAAAAGGAAGAAAGAGCAAGAGATCAAGGAGTGAGAGAAGAAGGGGCAACCCAGCTACACAGCAAGTCATGGAGAAATGAGTAAATAAAGGTTAACAGAAATGTAAAAAAGTAAATATAAAGAGGAAGATAAAACCCCAGATGCAATGGATAGACAGGTTAGTTTAACCTAAGAAAATATGGCTAGAAACAAGGCAAGTCCAGGCATTTATAAATAAGAGTATGCCTCCATGTCTGATTTCTTTGAGAGGTGGGTGGCAGCCCCCTAAAGAAAAAAGAGCAAGAGAGCAAAGAACCAAAAGTAAGAAAGAAAAAAAAAAACCCACCATTGTCAGTGTTGTGAGTTCCTTGGGATAATCACAGAAAGAGATCTCTATAAGAAGAATTTTCGGTTCTTTGCAACAGAGAGGTCCAGCCTCTGATGGACTGAACCTCTAAAGGCTGTGCCAAGGCTTATTTAGCAACTGTTCCATAAATGTTGGTTTTGGGAAAACAAGTTCCTCGTACTGATCTATCTATGTTTCCTGAAGGAAAGCATCACACCCCTGCAGCTTTAGTCTTTATGGAGCATCGCTGGCAGGTGTTTGTTTTGAGACAGGGTCTCGTTTATCTCAGGCGGCCTTCAAACTCACTACATCGCTGAGGATGGCTTTGAACTACTGACATCCTGCCTCCACCTCTGCACTTCTGGGATCAGAAGCTGCACCTCTATGCTCAGCAAGTTGATGGTGATTGCACACGCGTGTGTCATGGAGCCTTAGTCATTTCACCCCCAGTCATCTCTGTGTCCTGCCTCCCCTGCGGCCCCTCCCCCAAGTGTCCCTTGCTCTTCCTGTTTTCCATGTTTAAGTCTAGAGTCCACATATGAATACATGTGTGTGAAGTCACAATATTGCTTCCATACAGTTGTCCCCTTCTCTGCTGGGAAAAAGACTTCCAGTGAGAGGCTGCGCGTGAACCCCAGTAGAGCAGGGAACCCTGTCCACACTCCATGTGCCGTGCACACATCCTATGACAGAGTTCATGAATCAGCTACAGAAAGAGACAACAGCAATTACAAAGCAGAACAGTGACAGAGGGTAGTGTACAGAAGTGATTTAATTTGTCCCCTCCTGCCGTCCTGCACTCACCCTTGTGAGCTGATGAGATGAGGGAGATGAATGACCAAGGCTGTGGGACAGGAAATCTGTGGATCTGATAACTGAGTGGGCCCCTGAGAACCTCAGCCCTGCACAGTGGACACTGTGGACACTGGACAGAGGATGGTTCTCATGCCAAGGGAAACAGACTGGGGACAGAAGCTTATTGCCAGTGGCCATATCAAAGGAGCAGCAGATTGCAGTTGACTTCAGGGGACTGGTCCAGCAGGAAACTGTGATGGGGGAATCTTGGATGGGCAAGGAACCCAGACCATCAACCAGAGAATGGGCACCAGGACCATCAACCAGAGAATGGGCATCAAGGCCATCAACCAGAGAATGGGCACCAAGACCATCAACCAGACAATGGGCACCAAGGCCATCAACCAGAGAATGGGCACCAAGGCCATCAACCAGACAATGGACTCCAGGACCATCAACCAGAGAATGGGCACCAAGGCCATCAACCAGACAATGGACACCAGGACCATCAACCAGAGAATGGGCACCAGGACCATCAACCAGAGAATGGGCACCAAGGCCATCAACCAGAGAATGGGCACCAAGACCATCAACCAGAGAATGGGCACCAAGGCCATCAACCAGACAATGGGCACCAGGACCATCAACCAGAGAATGGGCACCAAGACCATCAACCAGAGAATGGGCACCAAGGCCATTAACCAGACAATGGGCACCAGGACCATCAACCAGAGAATGGGCACCAGGACCATCAACCAGAGAATGGGCACCAGGACCATCAACCAGAGAATGGGCACCAGGACCATCAACCAGAGAATGGGCACCAGGACCATCAACCAGAGAATGGGCACCAGGACCATCAACCAGAGAATGGGCACCAGGACCATCAACCAGAGAATGGGCACCAGGACCATCAACCAGAGAATGGGCACCAGGACCATCAACCAGAGAATGGGCACCAGGACCATCAACCAGAGAATGGGCACCAGGACCATCAACCAGAGAATGGGCACCAGGACCATCAACCAGAGAATGAGCACCAAGGCCATCAACCAGAGAATGGGCACCAAGACCATCAACCAGAGAATGGGCACCAGGACCATCAACCAGAGAATGGGCACCAAGACCATCAACCAGAGAATGGGAACCAAGGCCATCAACCAGAGAATGGGCACCAAGGCCATCAACCAGAGAATGGGCACCAAGACCATCAACCAGAGAATGGGCACCAAGGCCATCAACCAGACAATGGGCACCAGGACCATCAACCAGAGAATGGGCACCAAGACCATCAACCAGAGAATGGGCACCAAGGCCATCAACCAGACAATGGGCACCAGGACCATCAACCAGAGAATGGGCACCAGGACCATCAACCAGAGAATGGGCACCAGGACCATCAACCAGAGAATGGGCACCAGGACCATCAACCAGAGAATGGGCACCAGGACCATCAACCAGAGAATGGGCACCAGGACCATCAACCAGAGAATGGGCACCAGGACCATCAACCAGAGAATGGGCACCAGGACCATCAACCAGAGAATGGGCACCAGGACCATCAACCAGAGAATGGGCACCAGGACCATCAACCAGAGAATGGGCACCAGGACCATCAACCAGAGAATGGGCACCAGGACCATCAACCAGAGAATGAGCACCAAGGCCATCAACCAGAGAATGGGCACCAAGACCATCAACCAGAGAATGGGCACCAGGACCATCAACCAGAGAATGGGCACCAGGACCATCAACCAGAGAATGGGCGCCAGGACCATCAACCAGAGAATGGGCGCCAGGACCATCAACCAGAGAATGGGCACCAGGACCATCAACCAGAGAATGGGCACCAGGACCATCAACCAGAGAATGGGCGCCAGGATCATCAACCAGAGAATGGGCATCAGGACCATCAACCAGAGAATGGGCGCCAGGACCATCAACCAGAGAATGGGCACCAGGACCATCAACCAGAGAATGGGCACCAAGTCCATCAACCAGAGAATGGGCACCAGGACCATCAACCAGAGAATGGGCACCAAGTCCATCAACCAGAGAATGGGCACCAGGACCATCAACCAGAGAATGGGCACCAGGACCATCAACCAGAGAATGAGCACCAGGACCATCAACCAGAGAATGGGCACCAGGATCATCAACCAGAGAATGCATCTTGCTATGCTGTACTTTTGCATATTTGCCTCTGCCTTTTTTTTCTAGTATCTGGCAAAGTATGAAAGGGTGTGGGGGGATTCCCGTTGCCTTTAATGCAGTATGACATCTCTTGGAAATATCCCATTCTACTGGGCATTTTTACTGTAGATTATTATGAAGATGATTTCTTTCTAAACTCTACTGTCCTATTGATAAGAATAATGTGAGCTTAAATAGAGTTCTGATGATCAAAAATAAACACAAGAAGTGTCACTCACCTGGGGCCTGTGGGCTTCACTTAAGGAGCTGCACAGATTGCGGTTTAGGTTAGTGATTAAGGAAAACATTGAGCCCCAGGAGCCAGGTTGGCTCAGATTCTTTTGATCCTGATGTTGTCAGGGTGTTCACAGGTTTCAGTTGCATCATTAGCTGAAACAAAACCTTGAAATAAGTTTAGGTTAGATTGAGATGTCTCGATTACAGCTCAGGTGAAAAACGCTAGAAAACAATCTATAGGTCACTCGGACACATAGCTGAGGGACAGGATTGTTAAGGCTAGAGATCACAAACAAAGCAGCCCAATCATTTATAGCTGATGTTCGTTCGTGCTAGGGTTGGCTAATGACCAAAGATAGGTTTCAGTGCACTGGGAAATAACAGTCCTGCACCCAGCGCCAGATTCTTGGCTTCCTGATATTTCCTTCAAGCTGCAACTTCCTCCCTTCTTAGTGTGACATTCAGCGTGTCCCCGACCCTTCGGAGCATTTCCTGTGTTGACCTCATGCCGGCCTTGTCTTCTGAGAAGTGGGAAGATGTTTGCACCATTTCCTAATCTGTCCTGATCTCCACTTTACCTGGAATAACCAACTCCTCCTGCTGCCCACTGTGGGGACTCTGAACACTAAGGTTGCTCATCTATCTGATGCCTCTGCTGGTCTTTTTTCCCTCAGCACAGCCCATTGGCTGAGTTAGCTATAGGACTAGGCCCCAAATCAATGGGCCTTAAGCCTGTAAGAGACCTCCAGGGAGTGGGGGCCTGCTGGTGTTCTGCACTGCTTGTGTCCATGCAAAAAGAATCAATCACTGCCCACTGTGTCACAAAAAGGCTTTTTATTGTTCACAGTTTACACCTCTTAGCAAGTCAATTTCCACACACCAGAACCTCTTATCCAGAGTTGTTTGAAGGAAACAAATGCCCAAGCCATTCTCAGGCATGAGACATCTTGGGTCTCCACATCCTCTCATAAATAACTTTTTTTTATTATTATTATTTTTATTTATTATGTATACAATGTTCTGTCTGTGTGTACGTCTGCAGGAGAGAAGAGGGCACCAGACCTCATTACAGATGGTTGTGAGCCACCATGTGGTTGCTGGGAATTGAACTCAGGACGTTTGTAAGAGCAGGCAATGCTCTTAACCACTGAGCCATTTCTTCAGCCCTCATAACTAAGTTTTGCAAAGGCCTTGAACCCTTCAGGAAGAACTCAGATAAAAATCAAACACTTCAAACAATGAGGTAACAAATGGAAAAGGCAGTGCCAAGCCCAGGTGCTGTTACTCCATAACTGAAGCCAGGTGCAATGCTCTGTGGGATCTCTAGCTCCAGGGACACGGTAAGAAGTCAGGTAAAGTGTTGGTCAGGTTAATTCCGTGCCTCGGTAGTGCCACAGAATCACCAGTGTTCACCACAGAGCTCAGTGTGCTAGCAGCTGCTGAAGAGAGAACCGCCTAATCCTGAAGAAGAAAGGACTAACTATGCCAGCGACTCGCTGCTCTTCCAGAGGTCCTGAGTTCGGTTTCTAGCATCACGTGGTGGCTCACATCCATCTATCCTGGGATCTGGTGCTCTCTTCTGGCATGTAGGTGTATGTGTAGATAGAGCACCATTTACATAAGATAAATAAATCATAATAATTTTTTTTAAAAGGCCAGGAATGTAGTTCAGTGGCAGGAAGCTTGCGAGGCTGGCAGCAGTCCCTCTTGATTTGGGCCGCATGTCTGTGGGCGGAGTCAGTGCTGTCCTTATGGAGCTTGCCCAGTCCACCTCGTTTCCCCTTCCTGGTTCCCAGTTTCAGCTTTTCCAGTCTCGCTCCGGCTCCCAGGATCCTTGAGGCTCACCCGGCCCAGCACTAGGTTGGGGGCCACAGGCTCAACCCAGACCCAGCCCTGCGAATCCTTCATGGTCCTTTCTAGCTTGCCAGGCCTTAAATATCTACTCCACAGCCGCCGCCCCGCCCTGCCCCAGGTGTCAGTCTTGGGGATCCCTGTGTTCTGGTCTCACTCACCTTATAGCTCTGGCTGTCCTGAACTTGCTATGTGGATCAGGTAGTCAGAGATCTGCCCGCCTCTGCTATCTGACCACTGGTTTTAAAGGTGTTCCCAAAGAAACAGGGACCCTTTCTTCGGGTTACATCAAACTAAGCTAGTGGGGCTGAGGTGTAGTTCAGTTAGGACCAACTGAACATGCACGGTTAAATCCCGGGCAACATCAGCAACTAAGGAAAGAGAAACTAACGCTGTGATGCGAGGGGCTTTATAGGAGACAGCCGGTTCTCCAGTGTGGCGCAGACAGCCTCCAAGGCTCCTGAACCGGGCCAGCAGATGGAACTCCGCAGCCTTCATTCTGATGGGCATTTAACCTTGTGCTGTTTCTCCCAGGACCTTCGGAAGCCGCGATGCCGCTAATCACCACCAGGGGGCAGCAGGGCCCAGTGTGAGCTGGTCCGGTCGCCTGCTCACCTGAGGGGCTGTTAACTTTGATTGCTGGGGAAGGCAGGGAGGTGTAGCCTATGCCATCTTCATCCTGAAGCAGGGGGAATTTTCCCTTCAGCCCGAATCCTCTGATTTGAGGTTTGCACGGGTTCTTGAGATCTCCGGGCTGAAACTCAGCTTCTCAGGTAGATTACACCTCCAGCTCCTCCCACAATTGTTAACTCAACATCAAACTCTACCGTCGTGATCACACACAGACACACACACACACACACAGACACACACACACACACACACACAGAGAGAGAGAGAGACAGAGAGAAAGAGACAGAGACAGAGACAGAAAGAAACAGACACACACACAAAACACTGACAAGAAAGAAGGATCAAGAATTCAAGGCCAGCCTGGGCTACAAGAAGATAAAACAAAACAAACAGCATAAACGGACACACAGGCTTCACAGATCAGCAGAATCTGCAGCAGACACTGTGTCAATTTCCCCTTCCCTCTGCTAATCCCTAAGACCAGTGTGTGCGTCTAGGGCAGACAACCATAGTCATTTAGGAGGGGTAACAACCCCTAATACTGCTCACGGATCTCTTTCTTTGTAGAAATCGTACTTTTCTCCATTTATTTTTCTTTATTTAAAAAAAAATATTTTTATTGTATGTGTATGGGTGTTTTGGGAGTGCATATGCATGCAGTGCCCCCGGCGGCCAGAAGAGGGCACCATATACCAACCTCTCAATCCCAGAGACTGCAGATGCAGGTGTGGGAGCTGGTCCTAACCCAGGTCCTCTGGGAGAGCAGTGAGCACTCTTTACCCTGAGCAATCTCTCCATCTCCAGGACTGTCCTTGAAAGTGATATCATCTTCATTTTTACGCTGAGTTTTCTGTGGTTCTTTTCTCTGCAGCCCAGTGCCTCACCCAGGGCCTGAGCCACCAAACCAACTGCAGAGAGGGTTTTAACTGGAGAAGCTCAGGGTCCTCAGGTCACAGGGTCCAAGCCATGGACGCTCTGATCAAAGAGAAGGAGCTTCCCCGTCTGTGCCCACTGCACTCTACAGGAAGGTCTGCTGTCCTCCAGCACCAATGCAGCTCTGTTAACACAAACCACGCAGGGAACTTTCCAGATGGCCTGGTCCTCCTGGAAGGTCCCCTGCTCAACTTGGTGTGTTGCCAAGATCCAGCCTATTTTTTAATTTGTAGTCTCTGATTTCATCTTCATCCCAAACTTTTAGTACAAGTCTTTGAAATAACTACAATCCCTGTTGTTTGAGATCTACCCCTCCCCCATTCATCGGGAATGTGGCTTGGTGAATAGAGCGCCCACCTTGTACACCCCAGGCCCCAGGTTTGATTCTTCAACACCTCCAAAATTAGGGTGGGGGCACACTGGCTGGGCAGCTGAGATGGCTCAGTAGTTAGAGGAGCTTGCCACCAAGTCCAACCACCTGAGTTCTGTCCCCAGACCCATAGTGGAAGGAGAGACTCACTCCCCAAAGTTCTCTTCAGATGCACACACACACACACACAAACACACACACCATGGCCGGGTGTGCCCTTATTCTCACACCATACATGAACAGTATTAATGCAAAAATTGCTGGGTGTTGGTAGCACGTGCCTTTAATCCCATCACTCAGGAGGCAGAGACAGGTGGATCTCTGTGAGTTTGAGGCCAGCCTGGTCTACAGAGTGAGTTCCAGGACAGGCTCCAAAGCTACACAGAGAAACCCTGTCTTGAAAAACTAAAATAATAATAATAATAGAAGAAGAAGAATTTAACATTTTACATGATTATGTTTGACTTGACTTCCAATCCTTTGGACAATTTCTCATCACAGTGTGGGTTTTGGACACAGGAAAATTCCCCCACTGGAAGTTGCAAGGCAAACTAGACACAAGATATGGATTTGTGTTTCTGTGTTCTTCAATATAAAATCATGCTTTCTTTTTGATTTTGTTACATTGATTTACTAATTTTGTGAGGGGCGTACATGTCCTGATGCCTGTGTGAAGCTTGGAGGATGACTTCTCAGTTCTCTTCTGTCACCCTGTGGTTTCCATGGATTGAATCGGGGTCGTCAAGCTTGGTGGCAAGCTCCTCGAGCTGTGTATCTCGATGGTCTCCTTGGATACCAGTGTGTTTGGACTTTTCCTTTTGAAGGTTCCTTCATTTCTGGAGTTGGCACACAGGAGAACCCCCACCCTGACTTAGAAAAGGTGTTTACTGGTCTGATGTGTAGCAGCGTTGCCTTGGGTGTCTCTGCGGAACCGTGTCTTCCTGTCCACCTTTACTAGAGCCAGCTAGTGTTGTCTGGAATGTTGTCAGCCAGACTTTGGGGTGACTGCTGTCATGGTTCAGCCACGACGGCTTTGTACGTTCCAGGGTGGGGGTGTGTGAGTTAGAAATGTCAGGCAGGAGGCACAGAGATGTGAAAGAAACACAGACACAGGAGAGAACCGGGAGGACAACCCAGTGTGTGCTGGACACTGAACCTGCCTGTGTTTACTTCCCACACACTTTATACCCCAGTAGAAAAGGGGGTGGAGACAAAAGTCTGCTTTGATATACACAAAGGACAACAAGAACAGTTACTTGTTTCAATACTTGAGACATTGAGCCATTATTTCCTGAGTAAAGCATTTGGTGTTTTGTGCAGGACATGCAGTGAATTCATTCTAAACCAAGTATCCTGTCAAGCCTCCTGTTTTAAAATGAAGAAGCAGGAATTGGCTTAAATTCTCTGACCTTTGGCCAGAGTGGAGCAGATCCACCTCTATGGGCCACTTACTGTCCAAAACACCTAGTGACAACCGCACTGTAGGTCAGGGTTTCCTGTTTGCAGCCACACCTGTTGCCAGCAACTTTGAAAAAATAAAACTAAGCTCCGACTCTCTGACCTTCAGTCACGGTGGAACAGGCTCACATCTGTGCCCCCTCACAATTCCTCCCTTTTTATTTTACTTTATTTTGTAAAGCCTGTGGTTTTGCTGCAGGACAGATGACTGTGCCACCCTTGTCTCCCACCCTCTGCGAATAAAAGATGAAGGGAGAAAGCATCTCTAGGCTCTGTGTACCTTTGAGACAACTTTCTGTCAGGATGTTTACAACTATATGCAAGCAGATAATGCTTTGTGATAAATGTATTTCTATGGCTACAATATTTTCTAATAAAGTAGTGAAGAATAACCAGATATCAGGTGGCCTTCTTAAATTGGTCTGGAATAGCATTAACAGTTTTTAGTTACAATCAAAATTGAAATTTGTCTTTTTAAACCCATCAGTTCTAAGGACTCATGGGCAATGTCAATTTTTTTTTTAGACAAGCTCTATCTAACCTTTTTCTAATTAGTGACATCTTTATAATGAACTAAGGCAGGTCAAACATTAACAGGTCAATACCATAATTTTAGTATGGATATTAACAATATACACACAATTGTCAAATCACATTCTCTTAAATCCGTTATAAACAAAAGACAAGAAAGGTCCCTGTGACGGGTGATCTAAGAGTCTTCCCCTCCTGTCGTTCATCCGCTCTGCTGCTGTAGTTTCAGTGATGTCTGCTCCGCCCCGGTCTCTGAGCAGCAGAAACTTAGGCTGTTCCTCCCCATCTCTGACAAGGGCTCAGTCCCTCTGTGTCATGAGTCTCTTCTCCCCAGGGAGGAAATTGCGGTCCCAGGTCTCAGATCTTTATTTCAACGGGAGATTAAATAAATGCCATACTGACAAAAATGAGTTCTGTGTCTCAAGATACGGTATGGATGTCAAACATTCAGTCAGTGATCCTGGACCTGCTCTGAAGTAAACAGGACTCAGTCAGGTCTGGAGGTTTGTGCAGTGGGTCCACCCAGAAGCCACGAATCACCAACCACCACCACATCTTCCTTCCCTTCTCAAACTGCAGCGTGATGGCTTCAGTCAGGAGCACAGACTCAGGAGCCTCACTGCAGCTCCTCCGTGGGTCTCCAGCGGCTAAGATGTCATCAGGGCTGGCTCTCCTCCATGTTTGCAGCCATCAATCTTTCTCTTCTTCCTGTGAAAAAGCACAAATGTGCCCTTGAACCCACGTGAAAATAGGACTGGGTCCCTTTCAACATAGACTGGAGTTATATCGCCCCTATTTTTTTCTTTTCAAAGCTGTGTTTTAATCCCATCAAGGGGTTCAAGATCCCTGTAAAATACAAACTGCAAGTCCCCCTGGCTGACATGTTTGTAGATACACCTGACTCCAGGAGTTTTTAATAGACACTCACTGGGCCTGGAGCAGCAGCTTCCTGAATCTACTGTTCAGCAGCTTGGCTGTCAGGCTGGGAACCAGTCTTGGCTGGCAGCAGAAGCAGGGAGCATGGCATGGTGCAGCTGCCCTCTCTGCTGCTTGGCTGTGTTCCACAGGGGCTTTGGGACCCAGAGGTCAGTGGTCTGTGTCCAGGCCAGCGCTCTCCATGCTCAGTGGTCCCAGTCTTGCCAGGGGTGGCTGTCACACTTTTATCCTCACAGACTCCTCAGATCATGGGCCCTGGAGCTCTAGCCACTTCCTGCCACCTGGCTCCAGGCACTGGTCATGGGAGCTCAGTCCTCCAAACTTTTCTGTCTCTGCTTTTCCCTGGCTGTGTGGCACTGCATGGGCCACACTCAGCTGGCTACAGCGTGTGCACGTGGGCTTGGTGGCAAAGGCTGCAGCCATTGCTGGGCCTTCTGCCCCAGGTTCCCTTCAGTTCTCCACCCACTCAGCAGCAGCTTCATGACCACAGCACCGCAGGTCGGGCCTGACCATCATGGACGGGGCTGCACACTGGCTTCTCCAAGCACTGACACTGTCTGGAGCTGGTGGTGGCTATGCTGCCAGCATGGGGGAGAGATATAATATTTACAAACTCTAAACATCTCTGTCTTTGCTTATGCTCCTCCCCAGCTCCTCTATCTATCAAACACACTCAAGTAAATGTGCAGAGAGTTGGACACTATTTTCTAGTTCCATACCTACACGTAGATACAATTTTATTCCTGTAGTTCATCCCCATCATTCTTCCTGTATTATCTATCATTGTCAGTTTCTGAGAGCTCAGTTATCAACTCTGCACCTGCAGTGTGATATTCATTTGAAGGGGTCCTTCACGTTTTCCCCTGCACCACTGGCCACACCTCTGTGCATTATCTGTTGTGCATCCTAAGCCCCATGCTGGGCACCATCTGTTGTAACCACAGGCTCCCATCTGTGCTCCACACTGGGAGATCCCATGTTGGGCTCCATCTGCTGTAACCACAGGCTCACGTCTGTGCTCCACACTGGGAGATCCCACGTTGGGCGCCATCTGCTGTAACCACAGGCTCACATCTGTGCTCCACACTGGAGATCCCACGTTGGGCGCCATCTGCTATAACCACAGGCTCACATCTGTGCTCCACACTGGAGATCCCATATTTGCTCTGAGAGCTTGGGAGTCACTGTCTGTGTCAGTCACTGTGGTCATTTGATGAGATGACCCCATATCATGGCCATTTGAATATGGAGTTTCTAGTTGGTGCTGTTTGGGGGCTGGAGGGATATGTGACAATAAGAAATACTATGACATCAAACAAGAATTAATAACAACCATTGTCACCCTTAAGGATTATGTACTGTGCATAGTTACATGTGCTATACGTAAAAGACTGCTTTGATTTGTTGTATGTGCATGAATGTTCTGTCTGCATGAAGGTGTGTGTATCTATAAATGCAGTGTCCTTAGGGGCCAGAGAGCACTGGATCCCTCTGGGGATTAGGGTTAGAAATAATCCTGAGCCTACACCAGGGTTCAATAGATTGAAGTCCTCAGGGAGAGCAGTCAGGATTCTAATCTCTGAGCCATCTCTCCAGTCTCCTATATGTGATACACTTTTTGTTATGTATTGTTCTGGTTTTTGAGACAGGGTTTTTCTGTGTAACCCTGACTGTCCTAGAATCCACTCTGTAGACCAGGCTGTCATGAACCCATAGAGATCGCCTGACTCTACCTCTAGAGAGAGCTGGAATTAGAGACAGGGGTCACCACTGCCCAGCTATATTTTATACTTTTATCTCATTTTAAAAAAATATTTATTTATTTGTTATGTATACAATAGTCTATCTGTGTATATGCCTGCAGACCAGAAGAGGGCACCAGACTTTATTACAGATGGTTGTGAGCCACCATGTGGTTGCTGGGAATTGAACTCAGGACCTTGGGAAGAGCAGGCAATGCTCTTAACCACTGAGCCATCTCTTCAGCCCCCTTTTATCTCATTTTTATATTTACTTCCTTTTACTATACTGAAGAAAAATTCAGGGTCTCATGCACTTTCATCAGTAAGTCTCCCAAAGCCATATCCCCATTCCTGTGCTGTACGTGTGTGTGTGTGTGCGCGCGCACGTATGCATATGTATGTGGGTGTGAAATTGTGTGTGATGTACGTGTATATATGTGTGTTTCTATTGGGAACTCAGGTTCCTGGGGAGTGATCCTAGTGCCCTGAGCCCACCAGCTAAGCATTTAGCTACTGAGCTATAGTCCCATCCCTTTCTGTAATGTTTTTAATTTAAATTTTTATTTTATATGTATGATTGTTTTGCCAGCATTCACATACGCATGTGATGCTGACAGAGACCAGAAAAGAGTGCTGGATTCCCAGGACTGGAGTTGTGGGTGCTTGTAAGCCTCCCCATGGGTCTCCTGTAAGGTGGCAAGTGCTCTAACTGTAAACCCATCTCCCCATGGGTCTCCTGTAAGGCAGCAAGTGCTCTAACTGTGGACCATCTCCCCGTGGGTCTCCTGTAAGGTGACAAGTGCTCTAACTGTGGACCTTCTCCCCGTGGGTCTCCTGTAAGGTGGCAAGTGCTCTAACTGTGGACCATCTCCCCATGGGTCTCCTGTAAGGTGGCAAGTGCTCTAACTGTGGACCATCTCCCCATGGGTCTCCTGTAAGGTGACAAGTGCTCTAACTGTGGACCATCTCCCCATGGGTCTCCTGTAAGGCAGCAAGTGCTCTAACTGTGGACCATCTCCCCATGGGTTTCCTGTAAGGCAGCAAGTTCTCTGTGGACCATCTCCCCATGGGTCTCCTGTAAGGTGGCAAGTGCTCTAACTGTGGACCATCTCCCTATCACACTTTTCCCAATTCTTACATGGAAATGAGATTTCACTGAATTACACAGGCTTGTCTTGTATTTACTGTAGGCTGGACAGGATTTGACCTTGCCATCCTCCTGCCTCTGCCTCCCAAATAGGATGGAAATCCTGGCAGCGGGCAGGTCCAGGCCAAGGAGCTTGAGGCAGGGACTCCACCCCTTCCCATACCTCAGAGGAACAGGAAGCTGAGCAGCCGCCATATTTCATAGGGTCCATCACAGGAACAGGTGAAATCCAGCCTGTTCCTGCCCAGTGTCCTTTAACAGCAAACATGGGAGCTGGACTCTGCCGGCTCTCACAGTCCCCATCTCCCCAACACTGTCTCTGCACGTCTATCCCCACCACAGCCTGGCCTTGTCCCTCCCACACCTGCCCTCCTGCCCTCTAAGGGGCTCAGCCCTCACAGACCTCACTGGCCTGGGGCCTTCTCCCCTGTCTGGCTTCCTCTGAACCGTGTGCTCTCTGGGGCAGCTCCTCCTCTGCAGCTTCTGAAGTGAGAGATGTTTGAGTCCGTTCCTTGTCCTGATGCCTCCTCCTCCTCCTCCTGGTGCAGGACATTTGGTCACATTGTGAACCCCGAGTTATTTACTGGAAAAACCTGTTTCTAGTTGTGGTGCGGCTCAGTCCTAGCACACACCTTTTACCAAGAGCTTTCTGCTTAAATATAGTATTTTATTTTTGAGTCAGGGTTTTTCTGTGTAGCTTTAAGTCTGTTCTGGAATTCCCTCTATAGACCAGGCTGGCCTTGAACTCACAGAGATCTGCCTGACTTTGCCTCCACAATGTTGGAATTAAAGGCGTGACTGCCCAGCTTTTTTGTTTTGTTTTGTTTTATTTTTAAAGACAGGGTTTCTCTGTATCTTTGGAGCCCATCCTGCCACTCACTCTGTAGACCAGGCTGGCCTTGAACTCACAGAGATCTGCCAGCCTCTGCCTCCTGAGTAAAGGCGTGCACCACCACTGCCCGGAGTGATCTTATATTTGATATTTACTTTGAGTCATTCATCATATACCTATTGTGTATGAATGTTATCTGTGGTCAACATTGGGACCCATCATCCCTCACAAGACAAAAATGGCAGCATCTTGACAGAGATTATCACCTTCTTGGTCATCAGACATCTGTGCTAAGGCTCCTGGAGCTCCTGACTGGACGTCACAAAGCTGGAAGAGAAATCTGCAGAGGCCGGAACCTGGAGCAGGGAATGAAGGAATTTCCATCTCTGGCATTCCCCACAATATTTTATTTTAATTTATGAATTTTACATCTATAACTGTTTTCTATCTTTTTTTTTTCAGAGACAAGGTTTCTCTGTAGCTTGGAACCTGTCCTGAAACTCACTCTGTAGACCAGGCTGGCCTTAAATTCACAGAGATTCACTTGCCTCTGCCTCCTGAGTGCTGGGATTAAAGGCATGTGCCACCACCGCCCGGCTATAAGTGTTTTCTTACTAGTAGTGTTCACACCATGAATCTGCATGGTGTCGACAGGGGCATTGGATGTCATGGAACAGGAGTAAAGGATGGTTATGAGCCATCAGGTGGGTGCTGGGATCTGAACCTGGGTCCTCTGCAAGGGCAGCAAGTGCTCTCAACCGCTGAGTCATCACTCCAGTCCCTGGACCATGTTTTTTTTTTTAATTTTTATTGATATTTATTGAGCTCTACATTTTTCTATGTTCCCCTCCCTGTCCCTCCCCTCCCCTCTTCAACCTTTCCACAAGGTCCCCATGCTCCCAATTTACTCAGGAGATCTTGTCTTTTTATATTTTCTACTTCCCATGTAGATTGTATCTATGTGAGTCTCTCTTAGTGTCTGCATTGTTGTCTAAGTTCTCTGGGATTGTGGTTTATAGGCTGACTTTCCTTGCTTTATGTTTAAAAACCACCTATGAGTGAGTACATGTGATAACTGTCTTTCTGTGTCTAGGTTACCTCACTCAAAATAATGTTTTCTAGCTCCATCCATTTGCCTGCAAAATTCTAGCTGTTGTTATTTTTTTCTGCTGTGTAGTATACTCCATTGTGTAAATGTACCACATTTTCCTTATCCATTCTTTGGTCGAGGGACATTTAGTTTGTTTCCAGGTTTTGGCTATGAAAAACAAAGCTGCTATGAACATAGTTGAGCACATGTCCTTGTGGCACGATTGAGCATCCTTTGGATATATACCCAAAAGTGGTATTACTGGGCCTTGAGGAAGGTTGTTTCCCAATTTTATGAGAAATTGCCACACTGACATCAAAAGGGGTGGTATGAGCTTGAGTGTTTTTGCTGGAATATATATATTTGTTTTTTTCAAGATAGGGTTTCTCTGTAGCTTTGGAACCTGTACTGGAACTAGCTCTTGTAGACCAAGCTGGCCTCGAACTCACAGAGATCCGCCTGCCTCTGCTTCCCAAGTGCTGGGATTAAAGTTGGATCCTAATTTTTTTTTTAAATAAACATAAATCTAAAGTAGACTCAGCCTGTAAATCCTTGAGTCTCCACTGGAGGCAGCACCAAGATTCCCAGAGGCAGAGAGGGAGATGGGACCTTGGGCATAACACAGGACAGATGTGAGATGAGACCCTGTGGATCCCTCCTCTCTGCCCATCCTACAACCCGGGTTAGATTCTATTAGATGGGAAAGGAGAGAACCTCCAGAGAGGGGCCTGAAGGGGTGGCAGGAGCTCAGGAGACTGAAGCTCATGTTCTCATCCCACAGTCTCCCGAGTGCAGGGGCCTAGTTGGGCCTTGAGGAGACAAGGATGGAAAACACCTCTTAATGCTGTCACTCAGGGACCCCACAGGGTAATGAGGCAGGCACCACTCATAGGAACAGGAACAGGCCTAGTCCTGCATACTAAGTAAAAAGACAAGAAATCAATAAAAAAGACAGGGGAAAGATCACAGCCAGGACAGCAGCCATGACTCTCACAGCAGCCCTGGTGACTCATAATCCTGGGGACAGGACAAGGCTCTGGCCATCCCAGTGTCCCTGTGATCACAGATGTCAGCATTTGGTTCTAAGTGATGAAGAGAACAGAACCAGGAGGGGACAGAGCTGACAAGTGACCTTGTCAATGACAACAACGCACTGAGCTCCACCTGGGCACAGCCCTGTTCTCACTCAGCTCCCCAGCCTCATCCTGTCCCACCAGATGCACACAGCATAATGAACACAGATTCTGGGAGGTTCTCCATGCTGCTATTTATTTTCTCCACAAACTCTACATATCTCAATCATTTATTTTACCATCAATCAACCTTTGAGATCAAGGACATTAACAATCAAGTTCACATTCAGATTCTTATTTTCAGTGGGGAAGTCAGGGTTGCAGCTCAGAACAGCATGGAGGAGACAGGATGGAGATGTCCCCTCCTGTCTGCAGGAACAGGAAGGTTGGCTGTGGAAGGGAAAAGGGCAGTACAGGGACAGGGTCAGGTGTGCAGGGTGGGCTGGGCTCCCCAGTTCTTCACATTGAGCCCATGGGATCACAGGGAACATCAGACACTATTTCTGAGAGTGAACTGGGGTGCTCTTGATGTAGGAGGGTCTTCTGTCTATGTGTAACTTTCATTGGTTAATAAGGAAACTGCTTTGGCCTTTTGATAGGACAGCAGCTTAGGTAGGTGAGTAGACTTAACAGAATGCTGGGAGAAAGAAAGCAGAGTCATGCAGATGCCATGAAGCTCCAGCCCAAGATGGACATAGGTTAGAATCTTCCCGGTAAGCCACCACCTCATGGTGCTATACACATTAATGGAAATGGGTTAGTCAAGATGTGAGAGTTAGCCAGTAAAAGGCTAGAGCTAATGGGCCAGGCAGTGTTTAAATGAATACGGTTTCTATGTAATTATTTTGGGTAAAGCTAGCCAGTGGCCAGGAGCTGGGTGGGACAAAAAGCAGGCCTGCTCGCCTCATCACTACACAATGGTGCCCAGAAATGGATAACTGAATCCCCAGAAAGCCTGAGAATGCTTGGGAAAGAATAGAATAAAGCATGTTTTCTTGGTAGCAGCAATTTCTCGGGTCTGCTCTACTTGCTAGAAGCAAGCAAGCACTTTCATCTGAGAGGCTTCCTGACTTGCTGCGCACCGTGCCCCCGTGTCTGTGCTCTGTGTACTAGAACCCAGTTTTGCAAGCTTTGGGAAAGGGGCTGGAGCTTGAGAATATAGACACAGAGACAGACTGGCACGCAGACCTTTTAACACTGATACCAAAACTCCCCTTATTAACACCATGTAGACTTAAATACCCTGCAGTCAATGGCCAACAGGTGATCCTCTGATCCTCTAACTAGGCACAGTTTCAAGTAACTTAAATTAGAAGGTTCTAGCAGGGAAGAGCAGCTGAAAGCCAGGACTCAATTAATCCCAACATCCAGCCTAAGGCCAGGACTTAATTGGTCCCAACACTGACTCAGCTTTAGCTGTAAAACTCTGCAGATCTTTTAAGACGTTCTGCACAGAACACTTAAACGGTGTTGATGAAAAGCTGAATGCATGCTTTTCGGTTTTTAGCCATAGCAGGAAAAAAGCTGAACCATTTTAAAAAGCTGGCTTACTGGGCCGTCCTGCCTGGGCAAACTCTGACTCTTTCAGGCAGGCAGTCCAATTGAGTGTGGCCTGTGAGCAGAATGTTGCAGCTTGCTTGCTGGCAGGGACCTTGAAACGCCATAGAGTTGTGGCAATAAAAATGGCTACAGCTGGTACCTCCGCCATGAAAGCTAAGGATGGGCTGGATCTAGCCACCAAAGACACGGCTTTAATTCTCTCCTTATACTCATGTAGTTAGAAAAAGAGAAATAAACAGTAAAGAGAGATTCAAGGTTTATAGTGTGTTAAAAACTTATGCAGACAAAAGGTTAAAGTTCTTAAAAGTAAAAAAGAAGTGGAGTAGTTGGGTGTGGTGGTACACATCTTTAATCCCAACACTTGGGAGGCAGAGGTAGATTGACATCTGTGACTTCAAGGTGTGGCAGGACACACCTTTTATCCCAGTGTCTTGGAGGCAGAGACTGATGGTTCTCTCTCTCTCTCTCTCTCTCTCTCTCTCTCTCTCTCTCTCTCTCTGAGAGTTCAAGGACAGCCTGGTCGCAGAGTTATTCCAGGACAAAGATATGTTCCTGCAACAGGCTCTGGATGTCACAGGAGACACTTGAACATGTCGTCTGTCACTCCATCCATACCAGGTGGCTGTCTTCACGCTACAGAACAAGAGTCATGAACAATCACTGTGAAGACAACATCCCAACAACCCACCACTCACTCAAAAGTGATTCTGGGAGTCCCTGAAACCCAATCATGTCCACTCTACCCCTCCCCAAGTCAGGTCCCAGAGGGTCACCTTTACAGTCTGGGAGAGACACATCGGAGCTCTGGGAACTGTCCCTGCCTGGGGTAAAAATATATGTATTCGGCCTCCCTGCCCAGCCTGCTAGGGCGCTGGGACCGAATCTGAACTGGGAGGACATAGGGGTGGCCGGTAGCTCCTTTGTTCCCATAGCCTGCCCGCAGCGAGCGGGGTGGGCCCTTTGTTCGCGAGCTAACCAAGCAGCGCAGAGTTTCGATCTGGGCACCGAGTGAAACATCACTGTGGTGAGTGAGTGCTGCGGCAGCTGGGATCATACCTCAGCCCGCCCACACTTCCTGGCCATCCTACAGGGGCTATACTGCCCAAACCCCCTCTCTCTTCCTATCCCACTCAGCTTACATCCAGATCCCCACACCCCCTGTCTCCCTCCCTCCTTTGGGGCATAGCGCCTCCCTGCCCAGCCTGCTAGGGCGCTGGGACCGAATCTGAACCGGGAGGACATAGGGGTGGCCAGTAGCTCCTTTGTTCCCATAGCCTGCCCGCAGCGAGCAGGGTGGGCCCTTTGTTTGCGAGCCAACCAAGCAGCGTGGAGTTTCGTTCTGGGCACCGAGTGAAACATCATTGTGGAGAAACATCTCTGGGGAGTGACATCACTGGGAAGGTACATCAGTGGGCAAGAAGACCTGATCCTATAAAAGAAGATCCAAAGGGGAGTATTGGGAGGAAGAGATGGGCAGACGCCAATGCAGGAATTCTCCCAACAATCTGAAAAACAACACGAAACCACCAGAAGCCAGTGACCCCACAACAGGAGGACATGAACACCTTAATCAAGAAGAAGTAGAAAAAACTGACTTCATGAAAGTGATTGACACCCTTAAACAGCATATAAAAAACGCCCTTATAGAAATGGATGAGAAGTATAATAGAAAGTTCGAGGAATTGAGTAAATCAGTGAATGATACCCTAGGAAACCAAGGAAAAACAATCAAGCAGATAAAGGAAACAGTTCATGACTTGAAAACTGAAATGGAGGCAAAGAAGAAAACACAAACAGAGGGCCGACTGGACATGGAAAATCTAGGTAAACGAATAGAGACTACAGAATCAAGTATAACCAGCAAAATACAAGAGATAGAAGAAAGAATCTCAGATTCTGAGGATAACATAGAGAAAATAAACACTCTGATCAAAGAAAACAGCAAGTCCAACAAACTCTCATCACAAAACATTCAGGAAATATGGGACACAATAAAAAGACCAAACCTAAGAATAATTGGAGTAGAAGAAGGAGAAGAAGTGCAGCTCAACGGTACAGAAAATATACTTAATAAAATTATAGAAGAAAACTTTCCCAACCTGAAGACAGATGTACCTATGAAGGTTCAAGAAGCATACAGAACACCAAATAGGCTGGATCAAAAGAAAACATCCCCTCGCCATATAATAATCAAAACACAAAATATACAGAATAAAGAAAGAATATTAAGAGCCGCAAAGGAAAAAGGCCAAGTTACTTATAAAGGTAAACCTATCAGACTTACACCTGACTTCTCTATGGAAACCATGAAAGCCAGAAGGTCCTGGATAGATGTTCTCCAAAAACTAAGAGACCACGGATGCAAGTCCAGACTACTATATCCAGCCAAACTTTCATTCACTATAAATGGAGAAAACAAAATTTTCCAGGATAAAAACAAATTTAAACAATACGTAGCCACAAATCCAGCCTTACAGAAAATAATAGAAGGAAAATCACTAACCAAGGAGTCCAACAATGACCACAATAACTCAGACATCTAGAGACTCTTCACCAGCGCAAATCAAAGAAGGAAAACACACAAACCCTACTACTTAAAAAGTGACCGGAGTTAACAACCACTGGTCATTAATATCACTTAATATCAATGGGCTCAACTCACCTATAAAAAGGCACAGGCTAAGAGATTGGATAAGAAAACAGGATCCAACATTCTGCTGTCTACAAGAAACACACCTCAACCACAAAGACAGGCACCTACTCAGAGTAAAGGGCTGGGAAAAGGCTTATCAAGCAAATGGACCTAAGAAACAAGCAGGTGTGGCCATACTAATTTCTAACAAAGTTGACTTCAAACTTAAATCAATCAGAAGAGATGGAGAGGGACATTTTATACTCATAACAGGAACAATTCATCAGGAAGAAGTCTCAATCCTGAATATCTATGCCCCTAATATAAAAGCACCCACGTACGTAAAAGAAACATTACTAAAACTCAAGGCAGCCATCAAACCGCACACACTAATAGTAGGAGACTTCAACACTCCTCTCTCACCAATGGACAGGTCAATCAGACAGAAACCTAACAGAGAAATTAGAGAATTAATGGAGGTAATGAAGCAAATGGACTTAACAGACATCTATAGATTATTCCACCCAAAGAGGAAAGAATATACCTTCTTCTCTGCAGCTCATGGAACCTTCTCGAAAATTGGCCACATACTTGGTAACAAAGCGAACTTACACAGTTACAAAAAAATATTAGTAACCACCTGTGTCTTATCAGATCACCATGGATTAAAGTTAGAATTCAACAACAATGCTACCCCCAGAAAGCCTACAAACTCATGGAAACTGAACAGTCATCTACTGAACCATACCTGGATTAAGGAAGAAATAAAGAAAGAAATTAAAGTCTTCCTTGAATTCAATGAAAATAAAGAAACAACATACTCGAACTTATGGGACACTATGAAAGCAGTCCTGAGAGGAAAGTTCATAGCACTAAGTGCCCACCTAAAGAAAACAGAGAAAGCACATATTGGAGACTTAACAGCCCACTTGAAAGCTCTAGAAAAAAAAGAAGCAGACTCACCTAGGAGGAGTAGAAGACTGGAAATAATCAAATTGAGGGCTGAAATCAACAAAATAGAAACACAGAAAACAATCCAAAGAATCAATGAAACAAAAAGCTGGTTCCTGGAGAAAATCAACAAGATAGATAAACCCCTATCCAAACTAATCAAACGAAAGAGAGAGAACACGCAAATTAATAAGATCAGAAATGAAAAGGGGGACATAACCACAGACACAGAGGAAATTCAGAGAGTCATTAGATCTTACTACAAAAGCCTATATGCCACAAAACTGGAAAATGTAAAAGAAATGGACGCTTTTTTAGATAAATACCATTTACCAAAACTAAACCAGGACCAGGTGAACAATCTAAACAGACCTGTAAGTCGCGAAGAATTAGAAGCTGTTATCAAAAACCTCCCTACCAAAAAAAGCCCAGGACCAGATGGTTTCAATGCAGAATTCTACCAGAACTTCCAAGAAGACCTAATACCTATACTCCTTAATGTATTCCACAATATAGAATCAGAAGGGTCATTACCAAATTCCTTTTATGAAGCCACAATTACTCTGATACCAAAACCACTCAAAGACTCAACCAGGAAAGAGAACTACAGGCCAATCTCACTCATGAATATCGACGCAAAAATCCTCAACAAAATACTGGCAAATCGAATCCAAGAACACATCCGAAAAATTATCCATTATGATCAAGTAGGCTTCATTCCTCAGATGCAGGGCTGGTTCAACATACGAAAATCTATCAATGTAATCCAGCATATAAATAAACTGAAAGAAAAAAACCATATGATCATTTCATTAGATGCTGAAAAAGCATTTGACAAAATTCAACACCCCTTTATGATAAAAGTCTTGGAGAGATTAGGGATACAAGGGTCATACCTAAATATAATAAAAGCTATATACAGCAAGCCGACAGCTAACATCAAATTAAACGGAGAGAAACTCAAAGCCATCCCGCTTAACTCAGGAACACGGCAAGGCTGTCCACTCTCACCATACCTTTTCAATATAGTGCTTGAAGTTCTAGCAATAGCAATAAGACAACATAATGGGATCAAGGGGATTCGAATTGGAAAGGAAGAAGTTAAACTTTCGTTATTTGCAGATGATATGATAGTGTACATAAGCGACCCCCAAAACTCCACCAAAGAACTTATACAGCTGATAAACAGCTTTAGTAATGTGGCAGGATACAAGATCAACTCCAAAAAATCAGTTGCCCTCTTATACACAAAGGATAGGGAAGCAGAGAGGGAAATCAGAGAAGCTTCACCATTCACGATAGCCACAAACAGCATAAAATATCTGGGGGTAAATCTAACCAAGGAAGTGAAAGATCTATTTGACAAGAACTTTAAGGCATTGAAGAAAGAAATTGAAGAGGATACCAAAAAATGGATGGACCTCCCTTGCTCTTGGATTGGGAGGATCAACATAGTAAAAATGGCAATTCTACCAAAGGCAATTTATAGATTCAATGCAATCCCCATCAAGATCCCATCAAAATTCTTCACAGATCTGGAGAAGACAATAATCAACTTTATATGGAAAAACAAAAAACCCAGGATAGCCTAAACAATCCTATACAATAAAGGATCTTCTGGAGGCATTACCATCCCTGACTTCAAACTCTATTACAGAGCTACAGTAATGAAAACAGTGTGGTACTGGCATAAAAACAGAGAAGTCGACCAATGGAATCGTATAGAAGACCCGGATTTTATCCCACAAACCTATGAACACCTCATTTTCGATAAAGGAGCTAAAAGTATGCAATGGAAGAAAGAAAGCATCTTCAACAAATGGTGCTGGCACAACTGGATGTCAACCTGTAGAAGAATGAAAATAGACCCATATCTCTCACCGTGCACAAAACTCAAGTCCAAATGGATTAAAGACCTCAATATCAGTCCGAACACACTGAACCTGATAGAAGAGAAAGTGGGAAATACCCTACAACAGATGGGCACAGGAGATCGCTTCCTATGTATAACCCCAGAAGCACAGACATTAAGGGCAACATTGAATAAATGGGACCTACTTAAACTGAGAAGCTTCTGTAAAGCAAAGGACACTGTCACTAAGACACAAAGGCAACCTACTGACTGGGAGAAGATCTTCACCAACCCCGCAACAGACAAAGGTCTGATCTCCAAAATATATAGAGAACTCAAGAAACTAGACTTTAAAATGCTAATTAACCCAATTAAAAAATGGGGCACTGAACTGAACAGAGAATTCTCAACAGAAGAAGTTCAAATGGCCAAAAGACACTTAAGGTCGTGCTCAACTTCCTTAGCAATCAGGGAAATGCAAATCAAAACAACTTTGAGATATCATCTTACACCTGTCAGAATGGCTAAACTCAAAAACACCAAGGATAACCTTTGCTGGAGAGGCTGTGGAAGAACGGGTACCCTCATCCATTGCTGGTGGGAATGCAATCTTGTGCAACCACTGTGGAAGTCAGTGTTTCGGTTTCTCAGGAAATTCGGGATCAACTTACCCCTGGACCCAGCAATACCACTCTTGGGAATATACCCAAGAGATGCTCTATCAAATGACAAAAGCATTTGTTCAACTATGTTCATAGCAGTATTATTTGTAATAGCCAGAACCTGGAAACAACCTAGATGCCCTTCAATGGAAGAATGGATGAAGAAAGTATGGAATATATACACGCTAGAGTACTACGCTGCGGTAAAAAACAATGACTTCTCGAATTTTGCATGCAAATGGATGGAAATAGAAAACACTATCCTGGCCGGGCAGTGGTGGCGCACGCCTTTAATCCCAGCACTCGGGAGGCAGAGACAGGCGGATCTCTGTGAGTTCGAGACCAGCCTGGTCTACAAGAGCTAGTTCCAGGACAGGCTCCAAAGCCACAGAGAAACCCTGTCTTGAAAAACCAAAAAAAAAAAAAAAAAAAAAAAAAAAAGAAAACACTATCCTGAGTGAGGTGTCCCAGACCCAAAAAGATGAATATGGGATGTACTCACTCATAATTGGTTTCTAGCCATAAATAAGGACCAAGGAGTCTACAATAGGTGAACCTAAAGAAGCTAAGGAAGAAGGTGAACCGAAGGAAAAACATATAGTTGTCCTCTTCGCTAAGGGAAGTAGACCAAATTTCCGGGGAGAAAATGGGATCTTGGGGGGGGGGGGATGGGGGTAAGGGGAGATGGGGAGAGAAAAGGTAGAAGGGAAGGAGGGGGTACCTGGGAAACGGGAGAATTGGGATAAAGGAAAGGTGGATAGGGGAGCACGGAACCACAATTCTTAGTTAAGGGAGCCACTTTAGGGTGGGCAAGAGACTTGACCCTAGAGGGGCTCCCTAGTGCCCAAGATGAGGTTCCCAGTTAGTTCCTTGGGCAGCTGAGGATTGGGAACCTGAAATGACCCTATCCTAGAGCAATACTGACGAATATCTTGCATATCATCATAGAATCTTCATCTGGTGATGGATAGAGATCAAGACAGTGACCCACACAGGAGCACTGGACTGAGCTCCCAAGGTCCCAAGGAGGAGCAGAAGGAGGGAGAACATGAGCAAAGAATTCGGGACCACGAGGCGTGCATCCACCCACTGAGACAGAGGAGCTGATCTACGGGGAGCTCATCAAGGCCAGCTGGACTGTGACCGAAAAAGCATGGGATAAAACCGGACTCTCTGAACATGGCGAACAATGAGGGCTGATGAGACACCAAGGACAATGGCAGGGGGTTTTGATCCTACTTAATGTGCTGGCTTTGTGGGAGCCTAGCCAGTTTGGATGTTCACCTTCCTAGATATGGACGGAGAGGACCTAGGACTTAACACAGGGCAGGGAACCCGGACTGCTCTGTGGACTGGAGAGGGAGGGGGAGAGGAGTGGGGGGAGGGGGAGAAGGGTGGGAGGAGGGGGAGAAGGGTGGGAGGAGGGGAAGGGAAATGGGAGGCTGGGAGGAGGTGGAAACTTGTTTTTTGTTTATGTTTTTTTTTCTTCTTTTCGCAATAAAAAAAAATTAAAAAAATATATGTATTCATGGAAAGGTAAAAATTTGTACCCTAGAAGATCTGCTGGAGGAGCTATTATGTATTACCAGTGCTCCCCAAATACGCCAGCTTCACCCCACAGGCCTCAGGGACAATCCCGCCTCCCACACTTACCTGGAGCTGGAGCATAGTTTCCTCCTTTCCCACCTGTGAGAAGAAACGCTGTGAGAGACCAGGGAAGACCCTGACTCTAGGAAGTTTCTAGAACTGACAGCAGACCCAGGTTAGAGACGGGAGCAACCAGGAGTGTGGATGTGTTTCCCATTAATGAGGCAGAGCACACGTCTAAAAGGGGCTGAGAGAGAACACAGACCCTGCCCTTTCCTACCTGTGCTTCTCCTCCTCTTCCTCACAACAGCCACCACAGCTCCAATGATCACAGCTCCAAGGAGAACCAGACCAGCAATGACTGCCATGATGGGGACTGTGGACTGAGGAGGCTCTGGGAAGGGAAAGACAGGAAGGGAAGGTGAGGGTCATGGTTCCAGCTCTCAGCCCTGACCCTGCTCAGGGTCCACAGAAGGCCTCAGCTTTCCCTGACCCCAGCTCTGCACCCACTCCCTCCTTACCCCATCTCAGGGTCAGGGGCTCAGGCAGCCCCTCATGGTGCACATGGCATGTGTATTTGTGCTCCTCCCCAGAAGGCACCACCAGAGATGCCCACTTCTGGAAGGTTCCATCCCCAGAAGGTCTGGTCTCCACCAGCTCCATGTCCTGTGCCTGTTCCTCCTCCTCCTTCTGCCAGGTCAGGTCGATAAAGGCAGGATAGAAGCCCAGGGCCCAGCACCTCAGGGTGACATCACCTTTAGGTCCAGGATGATGGGTCACATGTGCCTTTGGGGGATCTGTGTGGAAGATTCAAGAAATCTCACAATGAACAAGATAAACTGAAATCTGCAAAGGCAAAGTTAAATCAATGATGACACTGAACTATGTGTCTGTTTAAACATTTCTGTCATCACACTAGTGACCTGCAGGTAGAGTTGGTCCCTTCATCACAGAATTGCAGTTTCCTGGGGACCCAGAAGCTAAGAAGGAATCCACATGAGCCAGCAGATCAACACGGTCTCCTTATGTGGTGTTCTATAGCTAAAGTTATGTAGGAAAAGGATGAAGGAATGGAAAATAATTAATTTATGTATGTGATTAAATTCACATAAAAGAAGAGACTAACAAGAAGGGGGTACAGAGGTGCCACCAACTTCTGCTGCCACCATTGAGGCACAACCACTGTGGCCATCCTGCTGACCAGCATTAACTGTCTGACCAAGTAGAGGGCTCTGGATGTCTAATTCTGGCAGAAAATAGTCTAAGCTCCCAGGAATCTTTCTCGTTTAAAGAAAACACTGACTTGCTTCAAATATATGGAGAAACCGTGTCTCAAGAAAACAACAACAACAAAACAAACAAAAAAAACCTCACTGCCTTAATTTGTCTAATTATCCAGAGTATCAGTCCCCATGGCACCTGTGGAGACTGATACACATGATAACACAGGGGAGGGAGAGAAGGAATACCTTCCCAGTGAGGAAGAAAAACTCACTAAAAGGAAAATGACGACTTTGAAAATAAAACCAAACATACAAAAGAATGGAAGAAAAACAGAAGAGAAAAAACCCTCCACAATTTGTCCTGGGCTCCCCTAAGTTCTCACGTGACCATAGTAGGAAGAGATAGAATTGGGGTGTGGGAAGAATGCAAACCTAACACAGAGGAATCTGGGAGAATGTATTCTTTGGAAAATTCTAGAAACTGGGAAAGCAGCCTAGGGTAGGGGAGTCCATGTCTCACATCAGGTGAAGGAGACTCCGGTCCTGGTGTGTAAGGGCTGACACACTCAGATGACAGGACTCAGTGTCAACACACACTGGGTGTGGGCAGAGAACCCGGCCTGGGAGAGGCCATGGCTGACAGGGGCTGCAGACTGAAGGAGCCACTGTTGGTGATGTCGGGATCCTCTCTCCTCCCTCCTGAGACAGATGTGGAACTGTCCAGGGAGAAGGCTGAGCCCTGGGAGGTCAGTGCAGTCCCTGCCATGCTGGATCAGGAGACCCAGGGACCCTGTCTGTCCACAGAGACAGGGGCATGACCCCAGTGAGGGTTTCCTCTTCCTCAGGACTGAGTCCAGCCCGAGGGCAGAGGGAGGAGTTGCCCGCAGCCCCGTACCTGTGCGCAGCAGCGCGTCCTTTCCGTTCTCCAGGTATCTGTGCAGGTACTGCACGCATGGGCCCTCCAGGTAGGCCTTGTGTATCTCTGCCTCCCCAGCCTGCTCCCACTTGCGCAGGGTGATCTGCGCCGCCCTGTCTGCCGCCATCCACGTCTTCAGGTCCTCGTTCAGGGCGATGTAATCGAGGCCGTCGTAGGCTTGCTGATAATATACGCGGTTGAGGCCCCCATCCGACCCCACCTCACAGCCGTACATCACTTGGATGGTGTGAGAGCCTGCGGGGACCTCGCGGTCAGCCCCGCCCACCCTCCCCGCCCCGGTCACCCGCTCTCCTACCGAACCTCGGACCTGGGACCCGGGGCGACTCCGACCCGTGACCCGTTCGTAGGGACGTGGAGGGGTCGTGACCTCCGACCGCGGGCACTCACCGCCCTCGCTCTGGTTGTAGTAGCCCAGCAGGGTCCTCAGGTTCACTCGGTAAATCTGCTCGGTGTCCTTGGCGATCTGTGTCTCCCTCTCCCAATACTCCGGCCCCTCCTCCTCCACCCACGGCGCCCGCGGCTCCATCCTCGGAGTCTTCGCGTCGCTGTCGTAGCGCACGAACTGCGTGTCGTCCACGTAGCCGACAAAGATGAACCGGGGCTCCCCGAGGTCGGGCCGGGACACGATGGTGAAGAAATACCGCAGCGAGTGCGAGCCTGGGGGCGGCGCTCGGTGAGACCCCGATCCTGCTCCCGGGACCCCGAGCAGGAGCGCGGGCCGGGAGGGGAGCAGGGCGCGGGGCTCGGGACGCGGGAGGAGAAGGGGCGGGAGGGTCGGGCTGGGCTACGCGGGGACGCGGCTTCCCCGGTGCCGCCCCCGCCCTCCCCGCAGAGCCCATTTCCCTCCAGACCTCGCACTCACCCGGGCGGGTCTCGGTCAGGGCCAGGGTGACCACCAGCTGCAGGAGCAGCGTGTGAGGCGCCATCGACTCCATCTAGACGTGAGGCGTTTCTGAGTTCCTCAGTCTGCTTTGACTTTATAACCGGTGACCGCGGAGACGCTGGTTGGTTCCCCGGGATCTCGTCACCCAATGGGAGTGAGAACCGCCAAGTTGTCATCAGTGTCCGGGCAGAAAGACCTGACCCAGGTTAGGAGCTGCAAAAGTGAAACTAGAGACAGGGGAATCCCCAGCCCTGTGCTCCCCCACCCAGACCTCACCCTCCTGGGGACTAAGATTTTGTCTGAGCCCTGTGCTGCGGGATGGAGCGCTGTATTGTAAGACTTTAAGACAATCCTGAAGCCATTTTTGACAATTCTGAATCTTCTCAGCCTCTGTGCCATAGTGCTTCCCCTCCTCCCCTGGGAACCAAGGACCTAATAGCTACACTCGCACGTACTCAGTTCCTGAACAATTACCCATATACGTATGCTTTGGTTTGGTCCCCTGGGAAACGGGGTCAAAATGACCTCTTACCTCATCTGATCTGGCAACAGCTCTCTAGTCAATTATTGGTAATAGTCCTTTCAAATAAGCCAATCAGAATAGTCAAAGAACAACCCCACTTGCTTCTGTGGCCCCTTTAAAAGTTGACTGTACCAGCTATTCGAGGTCCCTCGGCTTCCCGAATGCTGGGGGACCCTGTCATGACAGAATTAATAAAAATCCTCATGCTTTTGCATCGGCTGTGGTGTGTGAGATGGTCTCTGGGGGAGACTCCTTCTCGGTGTTTGGACGCTAGAGTCCAACAGTGTGTCTTGGTGTCTCTGAGCCGCCTAAGGACAACTGCTGCTCAGGTTAGTGAGGGTCAAACCTAAGAGCATGAAGCTAACAGGTAAAATACACACAGCACTTAAAATGAATGTTCATAGAAACTGGTGTTGTGGGGGTCCTAGTAAGTGCATCAGGCTGCCGTGGACACCTGCATCGGGAGGTGACTGGAGTTTTTACAGCTCTGATTAAGCACTTTGGACACACTGTGTTATATGTGACTCTCCCTGAAGGAAGGAGGCCCTGCTCACCTCTGCTTTCACTTTCTGCTCCAGTTGTGTTTGGCTGTGATTTGAAGACATTAAGTCAACCTGCAAAGAAACAAAAAAAATGTATAAATTTGAATTTTCTCCACACTATTGAACAGAGATGAAACCTCAAATCCCCAGTGTACGTGTGGTGGTTTGAAAAAGTGGCCCCCATAGCTTGTAGCACAATAAGGAGGTGTGGCCTTATTGGAGGAAGTGTGTCACTGTGAGGCTTGTGCTTTGAGGTCTCCTATGTTCAAGTTATGCCCAGTGTGGACACAGCTCACTTCCTGTGTCCTTCAGATCAAGATGTAGAACTCTCAGCCCCTTCTCTAGCACCACGTCTGTTTGCATACCACCATGTCCCGTCATGTTGATAATGCATTAAAGCTCTAGAAGTGTAACCCACCCTCAATTAAATGTTTTCCTTTATAACAGTTGCCATAGAGCCAGGCAGTAGCGGCTCACGACTTTAATCCCAATATTCAGGAAGCAGAGGCAAGCAGATCTTTAAGTTTCAGGCCAGCCTGGTCTACTGAGCCAGTTCCCTACCAGCCCAGGTTACATACACCCACAAAAACTGGGGCTCAAACAAACAAACAAACAGAAAGTGTTGTCATGTCACGGTGTCTCTTCACAGCAACAGAAGGCCTAATTAAGACGGTACCTTTCCCATTAGCAGCATCAGTGTCCACACTGCACAAACCTATGGAATAGAAGCCAACATAGTGATCAGATTTTGTGTCCAACAGAACCTGCAACATTCATCTCTTACATCTCCTCAGCTCATAGAGTGTCAGGGAATGAGAGGATCACAGGTTAAATGTAACTTCTACCACGTGGTCATCATTACTCTCATTATTTGGTGTAGGAGGTTCTTCTGTCTATGTGTTGCTTTTATTGGTTGAATAAAGAAACTGCCTTGGACTTTTGATAGGGCAGCACTCAGGTAGGCAGAGTAGACAGAACTGAATGCTGGGAAGAAGGACAGGGAAAGAGCTGCCATGGAGCTGCCAGAGACAGCTGTGCCGAATCTTTCCTGGTAAGCCACTGCCACGTGATACTATACAGATTAACAGAAATGGGTTAGATCAAGATGTGTGAGTTAGCCAATAAGAGGATAGAGGTAATGGGCCAAGCAGTAATTAAATGAATATAGTTTCTGTGTGATTATTTTGGGTGTATTTCGGGTGTAAGCTAGCCAGGCGGCCAGGACAAACAAAGGCTGCCTTCTCTTCTTCAACAATTATTAGTTCCAGTTCCTCTCTGACTGTGGTTTATTCACTAATGTAACTGTACCATGGAAGTGTGTGCACACAGGGAAACGTGGAGTGTAGACAGGGTCAGTGCCCTGCTGTATTTGGCTCCACAGGGTTCTCTTCCCATGGAGAAGGGGTCTACTGTGCTGAGACAATGACCCAGGTCTACACGGACAATCTCAGGGCTATGGAATGAAGATCCGTGTAAAACACAAGCTCCTGGAGCCACAGATGATCATCTGGGAAGAAACACTAGGAGTCTGAGTGTAAGCACAGGCTGTGAAGACACGATCCTGAGTGAAGAGGCAAAGTTTCTATTTTCATGTGAGATCCCGAGCATCAGGCTCGGATATAAGAGTAAGCCAGAAATATGCTTAAGCAATTGAACAAACAGTACTGCAAAAAGTACAGTTTCTGAGTGATTATTATGTGGTCTGGGCAGCTGGGAACAAACAAGCAGCCTATGCCTACAGAAGGGTGACGGGAGGATGAAATTAGTCTGACCTGAGGGCCTCTTCTCATGTTTTTTTTTTTTTTTGGCAAAGTTTCCTTCCACAGCACTGGATGTCATGAAACTTACTGTGTTGACTTACTCTTATATCTGAGCCTGATGCTCAGAGATCTCACCTGAAAATAGAAACTTTGCCTCTTCACTCAGGACTGAGTCTTCACAGCCTGTGCTTACACTCAGACTCCTAGTGTTTCTTCCCAAATGATCACAGAGAACTCTTGTGATCTTGAACTCACAGAGACCCACCTGTCTTTGCATCCTGAGTACTGGGATTAAAGACCTGTGTGACCACACCTGACTCTCATTACTTTTCTATGACTGTGATAAAACACTGTTACCCATTCAATTAATAAAAGTTAGTGTTCAATTTGGGTTTAAGCTTCCACAGAGTTTGAACCCATGGTGGCAGAGGAAAGGTGTGGTGGCAGGAACAGCTGAGAGCTCACATCTTGATCCATGGGCAGAGACACTGGGAATAGTGAGAGTTTTAAAAACCTCCATGCCTGGCCCCAGTGACACACCTCCTTTAACTAGTCCACACCTCCTGATCCTTCCCAAACAGTTCCAGGAGACTCTACCCTTCTCTTTCTCCCTCATGTATTACCCCATCAGTGCCCAGCACCCCTAACTCCAGAGCTGTGCACATCAGTACTAACTATCTCTTCCTTTGCCATCTAGTTTCTCACACTATGACCAGCTATCTTGTCAGCCATCTTGCTGTGAGCCAGGTTGTGTGGCTTTCTCATGTAAAAGTTTCAATGGTGCTAGAGAGATGACTCAGAGGTTAAGAACACTTACTGCTGTTGCAGAGGATCCTGAATCAGTTCGCACCACTCACATGGTGCTTCACTATCATCTGTAACTTCGGTTCCATGTGATCCAATGTCTGGTGCACTTACATATAAAGAAATAAATATACCTAATAAAAATAAAAATAAAGACTACATTTTTCAAATACTCCAATGGCTCTCTCTCCTTCTTCTACACATCTAATGTGTGAGAGAACAGGGCCATTTAGTTTCTGTAGCATGAATAATAAAAACCCAGGGACAGATATTGGGGGTTCCAGCTGAAGATTAGAAAGGCAAAACAGCCAAGCCGCTAGAGAAGACTTACCTCTACCAAGGCTGGGCAACTGCAAACTAAGCCCCGAGCCCATCTCCTCCCATCTTATATACCCCTCTAGTGCTGGATCAAAGCATGTAATTCCCTAGTACTGTGATTAAAGGTATGAGCCACTACCACCTTTATTTGTTTCTGTATGAATCTTGTGTATCCCAGGGTGTCCTTGAACTCACAGAGATCTATCTGCCTCTGTCTCCCAAGTACTGGGATTAAAGGAGTGTGCCACCACTGCCTGACCTCTAGTGGCTTATTTTGCCCTCTGATTTTTAGGCAAGCTTTATTTATTAAAACAAATTAAATATTGTGATATTTACCCTTTTTGTCTACAATAAAAAAGAATGCTATAACTAATATAAGAAAAACTATATACCAAAGTACAGTAACTATATACAATATAGGCGTTAATTACATCAGCAATGTCTAGTCCATTTGTATTTGACAAATTCACAGAAAATACTCCATTATCTATCCTATCTTGGTGAGTCCAAAGTTTTCTACCTAGTTTACTTTCTATCACAACTTGCATTACCATCCTGAACTATTTTCTGATATCTCTCAACCTTATATACTTTACATTTCTTTAGGGAATTTCTTTTCTGAGTCTTGTCAACAAAGAAAACTGTAACCATAACCAGTCTTCAACTACCTCAGAGACCCAGAAGGAAATAATATTAGATGAGTAGGAAGTACAAGCAAGTGACTTCTCCCAAAATGTGAGAAATGACAGATAATGCTGTAGGAAATCTTACAGCTTATGGTTACCCGCCTACTGGGGCGTGGCCTCTTAAACCATATATGCTGACACAGAGCCTATGTGCACCCCTTCTTCCTTTGCCCTGGCTCTTGTTCAGATTGTTGGATTGCTGGATTTGATCTCTGTCCACAGCTCAAACAGAGAATGTTGGCAGGTGGTCTATAGAAATAACCAGACTAGCTTTATTATAAAATATTCAGCTTTAATAAGGGTAAGAAAAGGGGGACTGGGGCTGGAGAGATGGCTCAGAGTTAAGAGCATTGCCTGCTCTTCCAAAGGTCCTGAGTTCAATTCCCAGCAACCACATGGTGGCTCACAACCATCTGTAATGGGATCTGGTGCCCTCTTCTGGCCTGCAGGCATACACACAGACAGAATATTGTATACATAATAAATAAATAAATATTTTAAAAAAAAAGAAAAGAGAAGGGGGACTTACAAAGCCAGAGTTCCCGCGAAACATAGGAAAAACAAAGAGAGCGCGGGGAGCACACCCGCAATATTTATAAGTAAATATTAGCCTAAAGGGGACACGCCCTACAAACAAGGTGATTGACTGGGCTTCCCCTTCAAGATAATTCTGATTTGTGAGTTTACCTCACAAATAGCTATCTTTTTCTCAATTCTGAGCTAGTGTGGGATTTCTTTTAAGTGTCTGTTCATCACTTGGCACCTACATGGATTTAAACTCCACACCTACTGGGTTGGTGGTGTGGCCATTCCACAGCCCAGACAGGCTTGCTTTTGCCTAAGCGGTTTTTTGTAGAATCCTCATCACAGCAGAGTTTGCTGCATGTGGCAACTTGGAAATATCCCAAGCACATGCACACATGACTGCTGCATTCCCTGGGGTGATTCCTTGATGTATGGTTACTCGTGCAGCTTCCAGTTTCTGCTCCCTGCCCCTGGGTTCTGGGTTTCTTGCTCCATGTATGGAATTGATTTAATTGCCTTTAATTTGCCAAGCAATGCATATTTCTTAGTGTTTAACAAGTACCAAGGTGGAAACTAAAGCAGCCCAGGACCATTCCTGTTTCTATTCATGTGTGTAGCACCATGAGGTGGTGGCTTACCAGGGAGATTCTAGCCTACGTCCATCTTGGGTCAGAGCTTCATCACATCTGCCCCAGAGAGGAGAGGAAATGGCATCTGAGCTCACTTCCTCTTCCTCCCAGCATTCTGTTCTGTTTACTCCACCCACCTATGTTCTAACCTATCAGGCCAAGCAGTTTCTTTATTAATTAACCAATGACCTTCTTCCATCAAATAATGAACAGCTAGTTGACAAAATTAATATCATCAAAAATCAAAGGTTACCTGAAAAAGTTAATACTATTACAGACAAAATTGAATTTATATCTAAGGGTACTAAGAAGTTACGTGAAAGAATTCATACTGTTGAATTTGACAATCAAAATTTGTCAAAAAGTTATGATTAATTAACAGAAAAAAATTTATCTTCCATGATGGCAATCTGCGTGATATTCAAGTAAAGTTCAAGGAGGAGATGTTATCTTTAAAGGAGAAAATTCAAACCTTGGAATCACAGGTACAGAATGAGGACCAGAGACTTGATGCCTCCATGAAATCACTAGAAATATATACAGGCCAGGAGATTCAGGCTTTACAAAAGACAATAGTAAAAAGATTTGAAACTATTGAGGAAATTATTGGAGCTGATGAACAGGGAAAGAAGACACAAGGATAGGATGCAGCATTGCCAGTGGCTGTCAGAGATGACTTACCCAGGGTTTTAGCTTCCTACCCCGTAATCTACTTTGAAAAAGCATCAAGTTCTAAAAGACTCAAAAGGATCTAAAGAAGGTGGATGGATACCTATAGGAATGAATGATCTAAAGGAAATTAAGCAAGCTGTCATAACTTATGGCTTACATTCCGCATTTGTTAAGGAGATGATAAAGGCTTGGGCTTCTAGTATCAGAACAACTCCACATGACTTTTTTCAGTTAGTTTTTGCTGTCCTGGATGATAGACTTTTATTCTATTTTGTTTCAGAGAGGAAGCCAAAAATTTGGAACAACAGGGAAAAGCAAAAGGCCTTGAGACCTCCCAAGATCAAATTCTTGGTGAAGGCCCTTATGCTGACCCATAGGTTCAAGCTATTTATGATGAAGAAATCTTGTCCCTATGCCACAAAGCAGCCTTAAATGCTTGGGACAGGATTCAAGAGAATTGAATCATATACAGGGTTAGACAGGGACAGTGAGCACCCTTTGCTCACTTTTTACGAAGATTAAGTAAGGCTGTACAATAGGAGTAACAGACCCAGATACCAGTTGAGTACTTCTTAAATCTCTAGCTTTTGAAAACGCAAACATAGAATGCAAAAACATAATTGGTCCTTTAAAGGTTAGATCAGCACCTATGGAGGAATGGATTCTGCATACAATGAATGTTGAGACATTTGACTATAATGCTGAATCTTGGGCAGGAGAAGCAATTTACAAAGTAATGAGGAGACATCAAACTGCCAAATGTTTTAATTGTGGTAGAATAGGACATCTTAGGAGGGATTGTAGACAAAAATTTCCTAGGAATAATATCTCCTCTGGGAATGGCAAAAGTAGGAGACCTTGGCCTTCAGGTATATGTAGAAAGTGTGGCAAAGGCTGAAATTGGAGCAATGATCAACAAAAGATAAACAAGGCAACATATGGTTTTAATATTCCGTGTCCTTCTTGCCCTATACAGTCAAACCAGCTCATGCTCTGCTTTACCTGAGATGAAGTTCCAATGCCTAAAACTTGAAAATTTACATCCTGAAGAGGCCAATTTGGATGCCAAGATTCTGATGAAATTATTGTTACATCTGCACCTGTGGCTTCCAGATCTTTAATACCAACATCATTTCTTCATATATTTAATTTTGGCTTCTGTTCATTTATAGAAGCTTGTCAAAGTACTTGCTTTATGGTTTTTCTTGAATTGTTTGTTGTCTCTTCTACAGCTGTTCTATTATCCAGTGCAGTATGGTTTCTTACAATTAGCATTGTGTTCTTTAATTGCTCTGGGAAGGAGTTTCCTCTATGATGGCAGGTACAATTGAATTTGATTTGCCTTAGGGGCCTTGCCCAATGGCAAGGGATTATCTTGAAAATTCCTCATTGACCTGCATTCATTAGTCCAATGCCTGACTTTCCCACACCTTCTGCATTATTAGAAGGGGCATTCTGAATGGATTATTTTTAGGAAAAAGCATTGTTTCTAGGAATGCTCTGTCTATAATCCCTTTTAAGGTGACCTTGTTTTCCACAATTATAACACTTGACATTTTGATTTTTCCTCAAACCTCTCAAAATCACCTTTCTTATCCATGCATAATCATCGTGGTTATAAGGTTCAATAATAATTATATCTTGAACCTATTCTTCCAAAGGTGATGACCTTGCCTTTAATGGCTTAATTATCCTTTTGCATGGAAAATTGACATTTTCAAAAGCCAGAGATTCAATTATTATTTTTCTAACTTCTGAATTTGTTAGCATTTTATTTACTGCTGAAGTCAATCTTTGTAAAAAAAAAACCTATAAAGACTTCCTTTGGGTTCTCTATAACTTTGGTAAATGACTCAATTATCTTTTCTTTTCTCCAATTCTGTCCCAAAGATTTGAAGCTGCTACATGGCATAAATCCGGGGTGTGGTTATCATATTCTGTTTGCCTTTCCACAGTAAGAAGTTGATCTTTTGAGATTTCTCTACCTCTAGATTTACTCCATTGTTCAATATTCTTAGCCTCTTTTCTGAACAAGGTACTCCATTGTAATTGTGGTCCAGGCTCAAAAATACCTTTAACCTATTCTACCCAGTCTTTAGGGATAATTCTATTACAAATTGGTCACGAGTTTAAGACTTGCTCCACAATATGTGAATGTATGCCACATGATACCATATGCCATATGAATCTTCTCAAATCTAGAATTGGCACAGGAATCCAGTTAGCTGTAACAGAACCTTTGACATTTGACAATTCCAGTAAGACTACCAGATATATAAACGTTGGCTGTCTTAAAACCTTAAGCTCTCCATCTCTATTTTGTAATGGTGAAATTGGCTCACCATTAAATTCTTCTCTCTAGATTTGAATCTCTCTGTGATCTGTTTTATTAGTTTTTTCTAAAGCCTGTATCTTAGCACTCCAATTATCCAACTTTTTTAGTGATCAGATAAAAATGATAAAGCTGATAGTATTTACAATTAACATTACATAAATCCCTTCTAAATTAAATATCCTCTCATTTAATTTTTCCCCTTTCAGACTGTCTAGCATATTTTCATAAAGAGACCCAAATCCTTCCACTTCAATGATTTTTCACATTTTTTAATGTTGGAAAAAATTTTGATTTTTTTTTAGCTAATGCCTCCCTTTAAGATTTTTCGATGGTTTTACCAAATCTACCAACAATATTGATGAAGATGTGAGGCTTATTGGTGTTGTGTAGAAGAGCAAAAACCTGACAGGATTTCAAAGCAGCAATCTAGTTTGGCATCAGCTCAAGAAGGGGATTCATGGGGAGCCTGCAACCCACATTAGAGAGAGGGAGAGGGGAGAGAAGGAGAGGGCCTATTCTCTGAAAAACCCACAATGAATTGTGTGGAGAACGCACATGTGGTGGGGGGCTGCCTGAAGGAAGAACCAGCCAGTCTAGGATGGGAAAGTCCTGTTGTGTTTGGAGCCCAGGTGCTTCTGGAGTTTGGGTGGCAGTTGGAGACTGTTTCAGAGAGGCTACAACAGGAAAACCCCAAACTCGCTCAGTGGCTTGGGAAAGAAAAGAAAAGAAAGCCTAGCTAGATGGGCCTGGAGCCCCTTGTGCAGCTCTTGTGGGAGCCCGACATGCAGCTCCAGCCTGCGCTGGTGGCTAAAACTGAACAGACCAATGGCCTTTGGTGAATTCATATCCCAGATGTTGGGTTCCAAATGTAGCATAAAAAATAAAAACTCGGGGACTGGAGAGATGGCTCAGTGGTTAAGAGCATTGCCTGTTCTTCCAAAGGTTCTGAGTTCAATTCCCAGCAAACACATGGTGGCTCACAACCATCTGTAATGAGGTCTAGTGCCCTCTTCTGGCCTGCAGACATACACACAGACAGAATATTGTTATACATAATAAATAAATATAAAAAAAATAAAAATAAAAACTCAGATACAGGTATTGGGGTTCAACCTGTAGATCAGAAAAGTAAAGCCACCAAGCCTATATAGAGTTCTTACCTCTAAGAAATTCGCACTGAAAGAGATTGAGTTCCTGTTTCATCCTGCCTTATATTCCTCTTTAGTCTTGGTAATAAAAGTGCATACAACCACCACATGACCTCTATGGCTGACTAGTGTGGCTGCTGGGATAAAAGGTGTGTGCCACCACTGCCTGGCACACTATGGCTACCTAGTGTGGCTGCTTTGCATTGACCTTAGATTAGTTTTATTTATCAAAACACAAATAATAGACAACTATAAAAGCTAGTTTTAATCTTTAACTGGACTGGGACTGCAGAAATATCATTTGCATTATTTGTCTATAGAGAATAGCAGAAACAAAATGTTTGTGAAGATTTGTGAAATTTTATCTTTTTTCTTGAAACATTTTTTTTTTCTGGATGATTTGTACTTTTTCTTTAGGTATCTCTTTTTTTCCAATAGTCTTCAGAGTCCTTATCTGGGTATCTTTATTTAAATGGAGACTGCTCATTTGTTTACCAACTGTTTAGACATGTATTATCACACAGAAACTACATTAAGTGCAACATTGTCTGGCCCATTAGCTCAGACGTCTTATTGGCTAGCTCTTACATTTTAAAGTAACCCATTTCTATTCTATTTCACCACAAAACTTGTGGATTTTACCTGTTGCTTCTTAGACAGCTCCATGGCATCTCTCTGACTCCATCTACTCTCTCTGTATATCTCTTTTCAGATATCCTGCCTGGCTTTACTCTGCTTATATTGGCTGAAACAGCTTTATTCATCAACCAATAAAAGACACTCATATACATAAGGACATCCCACATCACATTTATTCTCCTGAAAAGACAAAAACCAAACCCTCCTCCAACCCTGTTTTGGGAAGATTCTGCTTTGGTAAGTGATATCTGAGCAAATGAACAGCATTTGTTACTTTTATAGGTTAGTTTATATTAAACAGCCTCAGTTCTTAATTAAATATCATCTGTACTAATTAAAAGATCTCTCTTGTACAAGTCAAATTTTTATCAATTTTGATGGTATCCATAGCTTTTCTTCTCCTGTGAAAACAAAAGCAAAATCCCTTGCCCAATGTAACACATGTCCTGGTTTCCATTCTGAGGTCAGTGCATCTTCAATGTATATTGTAGTGGGAGGCTGCTTGTTGGTTTCCAGCTGCCTGGCTAGCTTAGACCAAAAATAATCACACAGAAACTGTATTATTTAAATCACCGCTTGCCCCATTAGCTCTAGCTTCTTATTGGCTAACTCTTAGATATTAATTGAACCAATTTCTACTAATTTGTATATCACCACAAGGTTGTGGCCTACCAGCAAAGTTTTAGCACATCTATCTTGATGACGGCCCCATGGTGTCTCTCTGACTCTGCCCTTCTTTCTCCCAGCATACAGCCTAGCTTTCCCCGCCTAGTCCTGCTCTTCCCTGCCATAGGCTCAAAGCAGTTCTTTATTCATTAACCAATGAAAGCAACACACAGACATAGGACATCCAACACCAGTGTATCAACTGATTTAATTCCATAGTCATTTTTTTTTACTATCTAATGTCTCTCCACCACTGTTTTTCCCTTCTCATTATCATTTAGAAAATTCAAAGTTAATAAAGCATTATGCAATCTATTCTTGTGGGCATTTATCATCCATTTCTGTTTATTTAACATAACCTTTAGGGTTTGATTTGATCTTTCTACAACTGCCTGGCCTGTAGGATTATGTGGGTATACCTAAAATATGCTTTATAGTATAATAAGCAAAAATCTGTTTCATTGTCTTAGAGACATGTGCTGGAGCATTGTCTGTCTTCATTTGTACAGGTATACCCATAACTTCTAGTAAGTGTGTGATTACTGAAGCAATTTTCAGCACCTGTGTATACCAGACCTTCAATGACAATGTTATTTATTTGTATTTTTATTTTAGTCTTTGTTCATTTATAGAAGTTAGCCAAAATACTCACTTTATGGTTTATCCTGATTTTTTGCACTCTCTTCTGTACTTGTTCTCTCATACAGAGCAGAATGATTCTTTACAATGAGAATTAGGTTCTTTAATTTCTCTGTGATGCCAGGATGTGAGAGAACCAGATTTGGTATAGGGCCCTGTGAGAGGCCCCTCACGGAGGTTCCCTGTGGCAAGGGATTACCTTCAATATCCTTTGTTGACCTACATTCGTTAATCCAATGCCTGCCTTTGCCACACCTTCCATGTAATCCAGAAGGGAGGGGTATTCTGATCAGATTATCATCCGAAAAAAGCCCTCATTGTTTCTAGTAATGCCCTATTTACAATCTGTTTTAAGGTGATCTCATTTGCAATAATTATAACACTTTAGATTTCATTTTTTCCTCAAATCTCTGGGAATCACCTATCCTGTCCAATTATCATCATGGTCATAAGGTTCACTATTAATTGTCTCCCCAACCAATTCCTCCAAATGGCTGAGCTTGCCTTTAGCAACCTTATTATCCTTTTGCATTGAGAATCAGAATTTTCAAAAGCCAGAGATGCAATTATTATACATTTATCTTCTGAATTTGGTAAAGTCAATCTTTGTAAGAAATCTATAAAGGCTTCCTCTGTGCCCTGTATAACTTTAATAAGTTAGTCACTTTTTCCTATTTCTCCAGTTCTCTCTCAAGCATTCAAACTGCCGTGTGGCATAAATTGAAGGCATGATCCTCATATAAAGCTTGCCTTTATATAGTAGCATAATCTCCTTCTCTAAGAAGTTGATCTTGGGAGATTTTCCTACTTCTAGTTTTACAACATTGTTCAACAATCTTAGCCTTTTCTCTGAACCAGGTACTCTACTGTAATCATTGTTCAGGCTCTAGAGCACCTTTAACCAACTCTATCCAGTCTTTAGGGATAACTCTATTACAAACTGACCATGAGTTTTAAGATTTGCTTCACAAAATGTGAATGCATGCCATATGAGACTATTGCTTCCTTGAATCTCCTTAAATCTAGCATTTACACAGGAGTCCAGCTGTGGTAACCAAGTCTCTTCCATTTGCCAATTCCTGCAAGGTTACTAGATATATTAAGGTTGGTTGTTTGAAAATCGTAGGCTGTTCCTCTCTAATCTTATAATGCGATGGTGAAATTGGCTCTCCATTAAATTTTAGTGTCAGATTTGAATATGTCTGTGATCTGTTTTATTATGTTTTTCTAAAATTTGTATCTTAGCACTTAGATTAACTATATTTTTAGTGATAAAACAAAATGATAGTTCTGATAATGTTTACAATTGACATCACATAAATTCATCTAAGTTAATTATTCTCTTATTTAATCCTTTCACTTTCAAATTGTCTAGCAGATTACCATACAGAGACCCAAGTCCCTCTATTGCAATGGTTTCTCCCAATTTTTTGTTCCCTTTTTATTTTTGGTTTTTCGAGACAGGGTTTCTCTGGTTTTGGAGCCTGTCCTGGAACTAGTTCTTGTAGACCAGGCTGGTCTCGAACTCACAGAGATCCCCTGCCTCTGTCTCCTGAGTGCTGGAATTAAAGGTGTGCACTACCACTACTTGGCTTCATTTTCTAAGGTGGGGAAAAAAAAACTTGCTCTTTTAACTCGTCTCTCCTTTAAGAATTTCCAACTGTCTTACCAAATCTGCTGACAATGTTGATGAAGATGTGAGGCTTTTGCTGCTGTACAGAACAGTAAAAACCTGACTGTATTTCAAGGCAACTACGTAGTTTGGCAGCAACTCAAGAAGGGGATTCATGGAGAGCCTGCCATTAGAGCAGAAAGTAAATCCTAGCCAGTAGGGCACCAACTCTGTTCACAAATATTTCTTGACTATGCCTGTGACTGTAAATTCATGGACAAATGACTTTTTATGAATTTGTACCCCAAACATTGGGCACCAGATGTAGCACCAATATTAAAAACTCAGAGGTAGGGCTGAGAGATGGCTCAGAGGTTAAGAGCACTGCCTGTTCTTCCAAAGGTCCTGAGTTCAATTCCCAACAATCACATGGTGGCTAACAACCATCTGTAATGAGATCTGGTGCCCTCTTCTGGCCTGCAGGCATACACGCAGACAGAATATTGTATACTTAATAAATAAATAAATATATATTAAAAAAATAAAAAAAATAAAAACTCAGAGGTAGATATTGGGATTCAAGCTGAAGATCTGAATAGTAAAACAGCCAAGCCACTAGAGAGAGTTTACCTCCACCAAAGCTCAGACTAAGGAACCATCCTGCAATGCTCTCCACCAACCTCAGTATCCACGCTCCAGTCAGGTTCTGTCTCTTCCCCTTTATATTCCTCTCTCTGCTGAGCCATATCACTCCTGTCTCCACCACCCTAGGGCGGGAATTAAAGGCAGGAGCCACCACCACCTGGATCTGTTTCTGAATCAATCTCGTGTAGCCCAGGGTGGCCATGAACTCACAGAGATCTGTCTGCCCCGTGTCTGAAGTCCTGAGATTAAAGGTGTGTGCCATCACTGCCTAGCCTTTAGTGGCTTAGCTTTGCCCTTTCATCTTCAAGCAAGCTTTATTTATTAAAACACAAACACTATGCCACTATACAAGCTTCTATTATTTCATTTTTTATTTTAAAATGTATTAAAAGAAGAACCACACCCAGGTCCAAGACATTAAGTTCTCTGAACCACTGAACCAACTCTCCAGTTCCTACATATTAATTTTTAAATAATTATCTTATTGTGTGTTGCCAGAAGAAGCATTTTGTCTGAGAAATAACAATTCTTAAAATCAAATCATAGCATGAGGAGTAGGTTTTCTTACACACATGTTTTCCCACATCTTTTTCTTGTCCATTTTGTTAGAGGATAACTGGATTTTTCTGCCTCCTCCTTCATGTAACCATAATTTTGGTATATCAGGAGAAATATCCAACCTCATAGTCACACACAGAAGCCGTTATGTTTAACATTTTCAGATTGTTGTGAATACTCAGATTTGCTATGACAATAAAATAATATTTATAAGCTTCTATAAATATTTATTTATTTTATTTATGCATGTGAGGTTTTTTTTTTTTTTGGTCTGTGGTGATGAGCACTGAATGGCTCAATTGCTGACTGCTACTGCCAGCTCCCCTTGTGTACATTTGCCAGATTTGGAACAGCTTCTGCCCCAAGGGAGTTCTATTAACCTGGCAGAGCACTGATGTGAGCACAGTTTGAATTTGAAAGTGTGTAAAGGAAAAGAATAAAAGCCCAGCAGAATTGTTGGCTCTTGTTTCCAGGGATGCATGCAGTCTCTCAGAAGTCTCCTAATCGACTGCCTGATAAGTTTTATAAAAATTTGTTCTTTATTTCTATGTATTTGGTGTTTTGCCTGCTTGCACATCTGTGCATCCAAGGAGTTCAGGTCCCCTGACCCAGAGTTACAGACGGCTGTTAGCCTACTGTGGATGCTGGGAATCAAACTCAGGTCCTCTGAAGGGAAGCCAAGTGCTCTCCGCCCCTGGACCCTCTCTCTTTCCAGTCCCAGGCAACTACACTCACACTGTATGTGGTAATGAGCTTTACATCAGCTTGACACATGAACTCCAGTCATCGGAAAGGAGGGAATCTCAGCTGAGAAAACGCCTCCATGAGATCCACCTGTAGGGCATTTACTCCATTAGCAATCACGGGGAGGACTTGGCCCATTGTGGATGATTCTGTCCCTGGGCTGGTGATCCTCAGTTTTATGAGAAAGTAGACTAAGCAAGATATGAGGACCAGATGGAGTAAGCAGCATCCTCCATGACCTCTGCATCAGCTCCTGCCTCCAGGTCCCTGCCCTGTGTGAGTTCCTATCCTGACTTCCTCCCCATCTGGCTTTGTGGTCCTGGTGTTTTGTTGCAACAATAGAAACCCTGACTGAGACCTGAGCCAACTCAAGTAGCCATCAGATGCTATTCTGCTTTACTTTCTTTGCTACGGCAAACACTGTGACCAAAAGCATCGTGGAGTGGAAAGGGTTTATTTGACTTTTAGGTTACAGCCCGGCCTTGGAGCTGAAGGCAGAAACTGAAGCCGAGACCATGAGACATGCTCACGGGCTGGGTCTCACTGGCTTCCTCTGCAAGCTTCTTTCTGTCCACCCCAGGTGCCCCTGCCTAAGGGTGCGGCGTCCACAGTGAGCTGGGCCATCTGACATCAATCTGTGCGGCACCCACTGCTCTGGTCCTAGAACCCTGGCTGGGGCAGTGAGGGAATGAAGAAAGGACAGACACACACGCGATGAAGCTGGGATATGGGGGTTTCTCTAATGCTACTGACACCTCCACAACCTGGAACCCCAACGTTTATAGGTACAGTGGAGGACAGGGTTGGCTAGTCTGGGTACGAGGTCTCTACAGGTGAGCAGGAAGCCACAGTTGGTAATCTTAGCACACGTTCACCCATAGTTCATAGACTCTCATGCTTGGCTCCCAAGAAGAGCATTGCCATCTCTGGAGCCAGGCCTGTGCTGGTAATGGTCTTGACTATGTCCCATGGGCCATTTGATCATGGAATCCTCAGAAGGCCATGGCCGTGTCGAACACACATTCACTCACTCAGGACTTCCTCTGCTCCCTACAAACCAGCAATCAAGAAAATGCCCACAAACACACCCTCGGGCCAATCTGATGGAGGCAATTCCTCAGATGAGGCTCACTCTGCCCAGGTTAGACACCACAGGACGCAAAGCTCCATGTGTAGTTGGATATGTGCTGTCAGCAATAATACCCAGGGCAGACACTGTCTGGATTATTTTTAGAGACTTTTAATTTCATTGTATGTGTTTGAGTATTTTGTATGTAGTTGTGCACATGTGCAGTACCCTTGGAGCCCAGAAGAGGGCGAGAGATCCCTGAAACTGCAGTCACAGATGGCTGTCAGCCGCCGTGTAGGTGCTGAGAACCCATCCCATGTCCTCTGTAACAGCAACTGGTCAATGAGTGAATGTGTATTTGACACGGCCATGGCCTTCTGAGGACTCCAAGAACAGATGACCCATGGGACATTGTCAAGGCCATTACCAACACAGACCTGGCTGCAGAGATGGCAAAGTTTTCCTTGGGCGTCCAAGTCTTAGCGTCCACAACTTTTGATCAACGTGTGCAAAGATTACCACATCTTTGAACCACATCTCCAGCCCCACCATCTGCTTCTGTTTGAGGTAGATCAGGGGCTCATTACCTCCCACTGCAGCCTCTACCTGCAAGACCCTTTTCTAGAGGAGGGTGGAAGAGGGCGGCGGCTATGTTGGTGTTCTGGAAGAGCTAAGGGGTCGCGTTGGACAGGATTTGAATCTTCAGAACTCTGGTGAGACATCCACCTCTCACCCCTTAGCGTGTTTACGGGGACTTTACTGGGCAACTAGACCCACAGTGGTGTGTCCTAGTCAGGGTTTTTATCGTTGTGATGAAACACCATGACCAAAGACACTTGGGGAGGAAAAGGTTTGTTCATCATTGGAGGAAGTCAGAACAGGAAGTCACACGAGGCAGGAACCTGGGGGCAGGAGCTGATGCAGAGGCCATGGAGGGTGCTGCTTTCTGGCTTGCTCATCCTGGTTTGTTCAGCCTGGTTTTATTTTCCACCCTCTGGTTGTCCTGAAATTCACTCTATAGTCCAGGCTGGCCTTGAACTGAGATCCACTGGCCTCTGCCTCACAAGTGCTGGGATTAAAGGGGTGTGCCACTATGCCCAGCTCTCAGCCCAGGACCATCGGCCCAGGGATGGCACCACCCACAGTGGACTCTGTCCACTCTCATCAGCCACTAAATAAGAAAATGCCAGTCAGGCAGCAGTGGTGCTTGACATTAATCCCAGCTCCTGGAAAGCAGAGGCAGGTGAATTTCTCAGTATGAAGTCAGCCTCACTACAAAGTGAATTCCAAGATAGCCAGGGCTACATAGAAAACCTGTCTCAAAAAACAAAAAACAAAACAACAACAACAAAAAAAAGAAGTAGGGAGGGAGAGAGGGAGCGAGAGAGAAGGAGAGAGAGAGAGAGAGAGAGAGAGAGAGAGAGAGAGAGAAGAGAGATGCCCTACAGGCTTTCCTACAGCCTGATCCTATGGAGGCATTTTCTTAATTAACGCTTCTCCTCTCAGATGACTGTGGCTGTATCAAGTTTACGTAAAACCATCCAGGACACATGGGAGAAGGCCAAAAGGGTGCTCTAATGGTAACTGAGTGGGGAAACCTAGCAAGGCTTTCTACCTCTATTCTTTACCTTACCCCTATATACCCAAGAAAAAAATCTTTCAGGCAATATAAAAATTACAATGTTCTCACATCAAAACATCTGATCTAACCTGAAGCTATAATAAGGCTTTGTTTCAGCGATGATGCACTCTGACACCTGTGAATACATCTCCCAACATTAAGATTAAAATAGTTAAACTAGCTGGGCTACTGGGACTCAGTGGAGATTCTTAATCATTAACCTCAGCCACAGTCTATGGCTGATCAATAGGAACCTGTGTGTTCCAGCTGTGAGACACTTCCTTGTTTATATTTTATCATCAAACATTATTATCAGTCAGACAGCACAGCTTAGGAAGAAATCATCTTCATGATAGTCCACAGGTAACCCTGCCTGGTAGAGCAGGTTGTTCCCACACCACACTACAGGCAGTGCGGATCTCTCCACACCAATTCACACCATGCCACACACCAGAGAAAGATGGCGGCCGCAAACCTGCGAAGGCACAGCAGAACCGAAAGACATTCTGGAGTCTGTGGTCCTGGGCACTTGCTTATCCAGAGAATCAGCATCAGAGAGTTTGCTCCTGGTGGGCAGACATCCTTAACTTCAATTGCCACAGACTGCTCCTCAGCAGGGCCACCATCACTAGTGTGCAGGGGTGAGGTGTGCTCCTCAGTTCTTCTCAATGAGGCCATAGATTCCAGGAAACATTAGACACTGTTCCCTGAAGAGAGCTGGGGGGCTCTGGATGTCACAGGAGGGGCCTGGATACATCATCTGTCACTCTGTCAGGGCAGGCAACTGTCTTCACGCTACAGAACAAGAGACATGAATAACCATTGTGAAGACAGCATCTCAACAATCCACCGCTCACTCAAAGGTGATTTGAGGGTCCCTAAAACCCAATCATGTCCACTTTGCCCCTCTCCAAGACAGGTCCAAATATGTCACTTTACAATCCAGGAGACACATATCAGATACTATGTAAGCACTATCCGTGCTTAGAGTAAAAATAAATACATTCATAACAAGGTACAACCAAGGTTCCCAGAATATTGCACTGGAGGAGATATGGATTGCCAGAACTCCCACTACCTCCAGCTACACCCCAGGGGCCTAAAGGACAATCCTGCTCCCCCACACTTACCTGGAGCCAGAGCATATTCCCCTCCATTGCTACCTGTGAGAAGAAAAGCTGTGAGAGACCAGGGAAGACCCTGACCCTAGGAAGTTTCCAGAACTGACAGCAGACCCAGGTCAGAGACAGTAGCAATGAGGGTGTGGATGTGTTTCCCATTAATGAGGCAGAGCACACTTCTAAAAGGGGCTGAGAGAGAACTCAGACCCTGCCCTTTCCTACCTGTGTTTCTCCTCCTCTTCCTCACAACAGCCACCACAGCTCCAATGATCACAGCTCCAAGGAGAACCAGACCAGCAATGACTGCCATGATGGGGACCATGGACTGAGGAGGCTCTGGGGAAGGAAGGACAGAGAGGGAAGGTGAGGGTCATGAACCCAGCTCTCAGCCCTGACCCTGCTCAGGGTCTACAGAAGGCTCCAGCTGCACACACACCCCTCCTTACCCCATCTAAGAGTGAGGGGTTCAGGCAGCCCCTCATGGTACACATGGCATGTGTATTTGTGCTCCTCTCCAGAAGGCACCACCAGAGATGCCCACTTCTGGAAGGTTCCATCCCCAGAAGGTCTGGTCTCCACCAGCTCCATGTCCTGAGTCTGTTCCTCCTCCTCCCTCTGCCAGCTCAGGGTGATGTCAGCAGGATAGAAGCCCATGGCCCAGCACCTCAGGGTGACATCACCTTTAGGTCCAGGATGATGGGTCACATGTGCCTTTGGGGGATCTGTGTGGAAGATTTAAAAAATCCTATAATTAATAAGATAAACTGAAACCTGTAAGACAACAAAGTTTAATCAATGATGACACTGAACTGTGCCTGTTTGAACACTTCTGTCATCACACAGTGACCTGCAGGTAGAGCTGGTCACACTCAACACAGAACTGCACATTTCCCTGCGAGGACCCAGAAACTAGGCGGGGGAATCCCCATGAGCCAGCAGGTCAACGTGGTCTTCCTATGTGATGTTCTGTAGTGTAAGTTAGGTGATAAAAGAATGAAGGAATAATAAATGATTTATTTATGTGATTAAATCCATATCAAAATAAGAAATTAGGAGCATGGCTACATGAAAGATGCCTCCAACTCATGCAGCCCCAGTGAGTCACAACCACTGAGGCCACATTGCTGCCTAGTGTATCTGTTCCTCCAAGTTATGAACCATCACCAAGTGAGTGGCAGAAATATGGTGGACTAATGACATGCAGCCAAAGAAACTGACTCCCCAAGCCACGCCTCTGGGGGCGACAAGATATCAGGTATTGTCGCCTAGGATCCCTGAAGTGTGCTGTGGAGTCCAGTGCAGGACTCACTGGGACACAACTGTGCTCACAGGGTGTGTGGATCTTCCCTGTCACTCAGGTCCCTGAGTTGCAGAAGACCCTGTCTCTGAGGAAGTTCAGTTCCTAAGTCACTAGGGCAACACTGTATCTTGCTCTTGCAGAGTGAGAGGGGTCTATGTGTGGTTAATTCTGGCAGAAAATAGTCTAAGCTCCCAGGAATCTTTCTAGTTTAAAGGGAACAGTGAATTATTCCACAGCTATGGAGAAACACCTTGTCTCAACAAAACAAAACAAAAACCCAACAACAACAACAACAACAACAAAAAAAAAACCCACTGACTTAACTTGTCTAATTATCCAGAGTGTCAGTCCCCATGACACCTGTGGAGACTGTAACACATAATAACACAGGGGACAGAGAAACAAGACCTTAAAGTGAAGAAGAAAAACTGATTAAAATCAAAACGACAACTTCAAAAAAAAAGAAAATTCAATTAAAGGAAAAAAGTAGGAGAAAAAGAAAAACCTCCACAGTTTAGTACTTTCCCAGGCACCCCATAAGTGATCATTCTAGGAGGAGATACATTTGGGGGTGTGGGAGGGATACAAAGCTCACACAGGAATTAGAGAGAATGTATTTTTTGGAATGTTCTTGAAACTGGATGAGGCAACCAAGGAAAGGAAAGTCCATGTCTTCCATCAGGAAAAGGACACTCCGGTCCTGGTGTGTAAGGGCTGACACACTCAGATGACAGGACTCAGTGTCCACACACACTGGGTGTGGGCAGAGAACCCGGCCTGGGAGAAGCCATGGCTGACAGGGGCTGCAGACTGAAGGAGCCACTGTTGGTGATGTCGAGATCCTCTCTCCTCCCTCCTGAGACAGATGTGGAAATGTCCAGGGAGAAGGCTGAGCCCTGGGAGGTCAGTGCAGTCCCTGCCATGCTGGATCAGGAGACCCAGGGACCCTGTTTGCTCTCAGAGTCAAGGGCATGACCCCAGTGAGGGTTTCCTCTTCCTCAGGACTGAGCCCAGCCCGAGGGCAGAGGGAGGAGTTGCCCGTGGCCCCCGCACCTGTGCGTAGCAGCGCATCCTTCCCGTTCAGGAGGTATCTGCGCAGAGAATGCACACAGGTGCCCTCCAGTTCAGCCTTCAGTCTCTCTGCAGCACCAGCCTGCTCCCACTTGCGCCGGGTGATCTGCGCCGCCGTGTCCGCTGCTGTCCATGTCTTCAGGTCCTCGTTCAGGGTCAGGTAATCGCTGCCATCGTAGGCTTGCTGACTGTACCCGCGGAGGAAGCGCCCGTCCGACCCCACCTCACAGCCATACATCATCTGGATGGTGTGAGAGCCTACGGGGACCCTGCGGTCAGCCCAACCATACTTCCCCGCCCACCCGCGGACTCTAAACTGAAAGGGAAACCCGGTCAGGTCCCTGCTCCCCTCCCAAACCTCAGTCCTGGGAACCTGGGCTACTCCAGCCCGGCCCATACTTAGGGACGTGGAGGGGTCGTGACCTCCAACCATAGTCACTCACCGCCCTCGCTCTGGTTGTAGTAGCCGAGCGCGGTCCTCAGGTTCCTTCGGTAAATCTGTTCAATGTTCTTGGCGTTCCGTGTGTTCCTCTCCCAATACCCAGGCCCTTCCTGCTCCACCCACAGCGCCCGCGGCTCGTATCTCGGTGTCTCCGAAGCGCTATCGTAGAGCACGAACTGCGTGTCGTCCACGTAGCCGACAGAGATAAACCGGGGCTCCCCGAAGCCGGGCTGGGACACGATGGTGTAGAAATATCGCATGGAGTGCGAGCCTGGGGGCGGCGCGCGGTGAGACCCCGACTCTGCTCCCGGGACCCCGGGCAGGAGCGCGGGCCAGGAGGGGAGCAGAGCGTGGGACTCGTAACGCGGGTGGAGAAGGGGCGGGAGGGTCCAGCTGGGCCACGCTGGGACGCGGCTTCCCCGGTGCCGCCCCCGCCCTCCCCGCGGAGCCCGTTTCCCTCCCGACCCCGCACTCACCCGCGCGGGTCAGGGTCGGGGCCAGGGCGGCCGCCAGCAGCAGGAGCAGCGTGCGCCGGGCCATCGCCCTCATCTCAGATCTGGGGCGACTGTGAGTTCCGCGGTCTGCGTGGACTTTATAACCGGTGACCGCGGCGACGCTGGTTGGTTCCCCGGGATCTCGTCACCCAATGGGGGTGAGACCCGCCAAGTTGTCATCAGTGTCCGGGCAGAAGGACCTGACCCGGGTTAGGAGCTGGAGAAGTGAAACTGGGGACAGGGGAATTCCCAGCCCTGGGCTTCCCCACCCGGGCCTCACCCTCCTGGGGACTAAGACTTTGTCTTAGGGATGCAGCGCTGTGTGTCATGGTGTCTCTGAGCCGCCTAAGGCCAACTGCTCCTCAAGTCAGTCTGGATGAAACCTAAGAGCATGAAGTTTCCAAGTAAAATTCACACAGCACTTAAAATGAATGTTCACGGAAACAGATCCTGTCAGAGTCCTGGTGAGTGGGAGGGGCTGCCATGCACACCTGCATCTGGCGGTTACTGGAGTTTTCACAGTTTTGGTCAAACACTTTTGACTTTGTTAACTGTGTTGTTCTATGTGAATCTCCCTGCAGGAAGGAGGCCCCCACTCAGCTCTGCTCTCACCTTCTTCTTCAGTTATGTGTGGATGGGATTTGAAGATCTCAATTCAAAATCCATCTAGGAATAAGCCCAGCCCATTAGGGGGCGTGTTCGCCTCGGGCTAATGTTTACATATAAATCTGATGAGCAGGAGGCCACTGGTCTCTCTTTTTTGTATTTCCTGCTCATCTCTGGATCGCTGGTGTTGTAAGATATCCCTTCATTAAAATTTGCTGTTTCATATTAAGCTAGTCTGGTTATTACACCCATTACAAATCCACAGAAACAAAAATTATAAATCTAAATTTTCTTTACAGTACAGTACAGGATAAAACCCCAAATCCCCAGTATGCACCTCTGCCATGAGAGTCGCCCTCCGTCCAATGTCCCCACTGCACGGGACTTAGGAACTCAGGAACCAACTCAGTTGTCAGGTCCAGGGTCCCTCAAATCCACGACATTCATCTCCCTGATTTCATCAGCTCATAAAGTGAGAGTGAAGATCGTGGAGGTGGGGGGGTCACAGGTTGTGTAACTTCTACCACACTATCATTGTTATTCTGCTTTATAGGTACAGTTCCTCTCTGCCTGTGGTTTATTCACTAAAGCAACTGCACCATGAAAGTGTGTGCACACAGGGAAATGTGGAGTGTAGACAGGGTCAGTGCCCTGCTGTATTTGGTCCCCAGAGGGGTCTCTTCCCATGGAGAAGGGGTCTACTGGGCTGAGACAATGACCGAGGTCCACATGGACAATCTCAGGACTATGGAATGAAGATCCGTGTAAACACAAGCACCTGGAGCCACAGATGATCATCTGGGAAGAAACACTAGGAGTCTGAGTGTAAGCACCAGGCTGTGAAGACACGATCCTGAGTGAAGAGGCAAAGTCTCTGTTTACAGGTGAGATCCTGAGCATCAGGCTTGGCATTGTGAGCTGCTCACTGCAGGTGAACACAGGAGCCTGGTCTCTGTGGGAGTCTGTGTGGTGCTTGCAGGCCAGCGCCTCCTCTGCTTTTCTTCCTTCCTTCCTTCCTTTCTTTCTTTTTTTCTTGAAAAATTTCATACCAATCCCAGTTTCGACTCCCTTTCCTTCTCCTGCTCACTTGGCCTTTCCCCCTTAACCCATCCCCAATCCACTCTTCAGGAAGGGTAATTCCATGGGGAATCAGCAAAGTCTAGCAGGTCACTTTGAGGCATGACCAAGGCCCTCCCCACTATGGCTAGGTTGAGCAAGATATCCTTCCAAAGAGAATGGGCTAGAAAAAGCCAGTTCAAGTACTAAGGATAAATTTTGGCCTCACTGCCAGTGGCCCAACAGACTGTCTCAGTCATATAACTGTCCCCCACATGCAGAGGGCATAGTTTGGTGCTATGCTGGTTCCCCCATTGTCAGTCTGGAGTCAGTGAGCTCCCATTAGCTCAGATGAACTGTTTCAGTGGGTTTCCCCATCATGGTCTTGACCCCTTTGCTCATGTTATCGCTCCTCCCTCTCTTTGACTGGACTTTGGGATTCAGTCGATTGCTTCACTGTGAATCTCTGCATCTCCTTCCATCAGTTACTGGATGAAGGTTCTAGGATGACAATTAAGGTAGTCATCTGATTGCAGGGGCAGGCCAGTTCCGGCACCCTCTCCACTATTACTTTTGGTCTTTGCTGGAGTTATTCTTATTTATTTATTTATTATGTATACAATATTTTGTCTGTGTGTATGTCTGTAGGCCATAAGAAGGCACAAGACCTCATTACAGATGGTTGTGAGCCAACATGTGGTTCCTGGGAATTGAACTCAGGACCTTTGGAAGAGCAGGCAATGCTCTTAACCACTGAGCCATTTCCCCAGCCCTGCTGGAGTGATTCTTGTGTGTTCATCTCTGCACTTTACCCCTGTGTCAGGTTTTGATTGCTGCTGAGCAGAACAAATTTCCGTCAATCACTTGAATGGTAACTTGTAACAGACCGTGACAGCCCACATCCAGCAAGTTCCTGCAGCTAGTGATGTCTCCTTTCCCATCTTCCCTCCCACATGAGGCCCTCGGGCTCTCGTCTTTTTAATATAACAGAGAAGCATCAGAGTCTAGGGCAATAGTTCACCTTCTTGAAGAACAAAACAGAACTCTGAGCTCACAGAGGATGAGGTTGAGAAGGAGGAATCACGGTTGGCTGAGCTGCCCCATGACCTCCCTGCTACACCACTGCTAGGGTCTCAGGCTGTCCTGTTCTCATGAAGCTTAAATCCAGATGGAACTTCCCATCCTTTCCAACCTGTGTGAAGACAGCTCCCTGCAAGAGGGTAGGGAGGGTGCAGAGCCATGAGGGTCATAGGAGCTGCAAAGCCAGGAACTAGGGAAGTATCTAGAACTCTGAAACAGACGGTGATGTCTTTTCTTGGTTGTCAACTTGACTATATTATAAGTGAAATTGACTAAAACCCCAAAATGGAGAGTACAGCTGTGAGGGACTTTTGCATAATTTGAGGTGGAAAGATCAACTCCTGGTCTGGATCTGTGCAGTGAAGGACAAATGTAGTTGAATTTTCTGTGTCCTGCCAGCTCCTCCATAATGACGCAGAGATTTCTCTTTAATTGTGGAAGTCAGTCTCAGCTTGGGCTTCTTCCTATTTTAGTGCTTTGTCCAATTATCTCAGCTAACCATCCATTTCTTTGTATTCTAGTTACATGAAGGCAATTGTTTCAACTTTTGTTTCAGCTACAATGCACATTAAACCCATGTACACATTTCCCATTATCAACTTGAGCGAACTCCTTAATCATTAACCTAAACCACAGTGTATATATACAGCCTCTCAAGAGAAACCCCTAAGTCCTAGCTGTGTGACACTTCCTTGGTCCTATTTTCTACCCTCTGCTGCCCCTGCTTTATCAGGTGTGGGGACAACACCGTATCTACCTTTACCTATATTAAACTAACTTTTCCCAATAACTAACCCCTACCATAATCCCTTTCTACATTTGTTAGAAAGCCTTAATCCTTAAAATTCTATTTAGACTGATACTATTATTGTATAAAATCATTACTTTAATTAGACAGTACACTTTAAGAGGAAATCATCTTCCTAATAATTCATAGGTAAAAATGCCCAGTAGAACAGGATATAATCTGAGATGAGATAATCACACTACATTAAAGGCAGTGGGGATATCTCCACACCTCTTCACACCATGCCAGATACCAGAGAAAATGGCAGTGGCAAACATGTAAAGGCACAGCAGCAGCAAGAGACATTCTGGAGCTGAAGTTCTCAGGACCTGGTCTGTGGGAGAGTCACCCATCAGTGCCCTGCTTCCTGGTGCCCAGATCTTCTGAAACTCAAGTGCTCCCTGCTGCTCCTCTGATGTAGCCACCAGCAGGCCCCAGTGTTAGGGTAGTTGGACTGCAGAGGAGGGGACAGGGTAAGTCCCAACTCCATCATTGTCCCTCAGTGCTGAGGACTTTTCCTTGTCTAGAGGGTGATGCTGCTGATATGATCACAGGAGACAAACCAGTGTCTATTTGATCTCTTGGCTCTGTCCTGTTTTGTTAAAAAATGTTCTCTGTGAACAAAACTTTTAGCTGGTCCCCATTTGGGAGTTAATCCTCATGGACTTGCTCCTAATCATTTATGGCAAATAAATTTCCCCCCTGTTCCTTCTTTTGGGCATATGCAATATGTTCACGTAACCGTGGATACATATTCTCATCTTATTTTTGCCTCATCCCATACAGGAGAAAAATTATGGGATGTTAAAAGTCACTGTCTCCAGGCTTTCGCCTACATTAGAGTTCCAAAAACTGTAACAACTGAAATGGGTCAGCCTACACCAGCATTGGCTTTGCTAAATTTTGCTGAGTTCTCAATTTCTCATAAAACAGGAATACCTTATAACAGGAAAGCTATAGTGGAGCGTGCACATCATGTATCAGTGGCCTGTTCTCGAGATATCTTAAAGTGAAATCTTAAAGACCCAGCATGGAGATGAAAATGATTATGATCTTTTTTTGTAGCTTTCTAAGATTTTTGACTAACTGTACAAACTTGGTGAGTAAGCTGATCAGCCAATGCATTCCCCTTGCTCAAGGGACCAGGTAGGCCAGTATGATCCCACAAATGCCCTACGTAAATGGGAACAGAGCGGGTCCAAAGCAATGTCTGTATAGCCAATAACTGTATCTGGACTCAAGATACAGAGGCAATATAAGTTGTAGTCATCAAAGGTGCAAGAAATTTGCTTATAATATTAGCATATTTTTAGGACCATTGTACAGCTATCAATTTAGCCACCTGAGCAGATTTAGCATCAACAGGCTGAATATCAAAATCAGGAGGGGAGGCCATTACAGCTCTCCTGGTGGAAGACCCATCAGTAAACACATTCTGTGCCCCTGCCAGAGCCTGTAAAGAAATAACTTTGGGAAAGCATATCCGATGATTTTAGAAAAAGGTGACCAACTTATCAGAAAGATAATGATTATCAAACCTGCAGGGATTAGTGCATAAAAACAAGGCCCAGTCTTCAGCAAAATTTTGCAGCCAAGTTCTTTTTGCCTGGGTATATGGTGTAATAAACTTATAAGGTAACATTTTAAAGGTTTGTAAACTAAGTTTTTACCTTTTCTGAATAACATGTAGCACAACTGATGGATACGAGATAACAATTTTTACAGGTGACGCATGTTCGTGTACCCACAGGATGGGTCCTTGTTGCCAAAAAACTCCAGTAGTTCTATGCTGAGAGGGAAGGATTATCAATATCAGAGGCTGACTATAGTCAATATAATGAATATGAGCAGAGGGAAGCTATTTTTAATTAAAGTAATACATTGCCTTGCCTGAGGTGTCAACTTGCGGAAGGAGGTTGGGTCTGGATTCCCCTGCAGAATGTCAAAAAGTGGTTTTAAGACTCCCATAGGAATTCCTAGATTGGGCCGGACACAACTGAGATCTCCAACCATTTTTGAAAATTATTTAAAGTTTGTAATTTATCTAAGCAAAGAGTAACTTTTTGTGGTTTTACTCCTGTCGGCAACAGCTGATGCCCCAAACACTGATACGGAAACTGTTGTTCTACCTTTTCAGAGGCAATCATCAACTACAGAACTATCAGCCCCTGTATCTGGAAGGCTTTGGAACCTTTTCCAATGATAGTTATTATCCCAATGAGTCCCCTTTTGATATTTTGGGCAAACATCTGGATTTCTCCTGGGCTGACTAACCCTTTACCCGCAGGGCAGTTCCTTCTGCTGTGTTACTAGTTGTGGTTTGGCTCAGTTCTAGCACACACCTTTTACCAAGAGCTTTCTGATTAAAATAATATTTTATTTTTGAGACAGGGTTTCTCTGTGTAGTTTTTAAGTCTGTCCTGGAACTCCCTCTATAGACCAGGCTGGCCTCGAGCTCACAGAGATCTTCCTGACTCAGCCTCCCAAGTGTTGGGATTAAAGGCATGAGCCACCAGTCCCTGCTTTTTTTCCTTTTTTTTTCTTTTCAAGACAGGGTTTCTCTGGGTATCTTTGGAGCCCATCCTGGAACTAGCTCTTGTAGACCAGAGTGACCTTGAACTCACAGAGATCCGCATGCCTCTGCCTCCTGAGTGCTGGGATTTAAGGCATATGCCATCACCATCCAGCTACAAGTGATTTCTTGCTAGTAGTGTTTGTACCATGTATCTGTGTGGTGTCCATAGGGGCAATGAATGTCATGGAACAGGAGTTAAGGATGGTTATGAACCATCATGTGGGTGCTGGGATCTGAACCTGGGTCCTCTGCAAGGGCAGCAAGTGCTCTCAAGCCCTGAGTCATCTCTTCAGTCCCTGGATCATGTTTTTTAATAAACATAAATCTAAAGTAGACTCAGTCTGTAAATCCTCGAGTCTCCACTGGAGGGAGCACAAGATTCCCAAAGGCAGAGAGGAAGATGGGATCTTGGGCATAACACAGGACAGATCTGAGATGAGACCCTGTGGATCCCTCCTCTCTGCCCATCCTACAACCCAGGTTAGATTCTGATAGATGGGAAAGAAGAGAACCTCCTGGGAGGGGCCTGAAGGGAGGCAGGAGCTCAGGAGACTGAAGTTCATGTTCTCATCCCACAGTCTCCTGAGTGCAGGGGCCTAGTTGGGCCTTGAGGGGACAGAGATGGAAAACACCTCTTAAAGGTGTCACTCAGGGACCCCACAGGATAATAAGGCAGACACCATTCACAGGAATAGGGATAGGCCTAGTCCTCCATACTAACTAAAAAGACAAGAAATCAACACTAAAGACAGGGAAAAGAGTAACAGCCAGGAGAGCAGCCCTGGTGACCTGTCACAGCAGCCCTGGTGACCTGTCACAGCAGCCCTGGTGACCTGTCACAGCAGCCCTGGTGACTCATAATCCCGGGGACAGGACAAGGCTCTGGCCATCCCAGTGTCCCTGTGATCACAGATGTCAGCATTTGGTTCTAAGTGATGAAGAGAACAGAGCCAGGAGGTGACAGAGATGAGGAGTGACCGTGTCAATGCCAACAACGCACAGCCCTGTTCTCACTCAGCTCCCACAGCCTCATCCTGTCCCACCAGATGCACAGAACACAGTTTCTGGGAGGTTCTCCACGCTGCCATTTATTTCCTCCATAAACTCTATCTCACTTCTTTATTTTACCACCAATCAAACTTTGAGATCAAGGACATGAACAATCAAGTTCACATTCAGATTCTTATTTTCAGTGGGGAAGTCAGGGCTGCAGCTTAGGACAGCATGGTGGAGACAGGATGGAGATTCCCCTCATGTCTGCAGGAACAGGAAGGTTGGCTGTGGAAGGGAACAGTGCAGTGCAGGGACAGGGACCGGTGTGCAGGGTGGGCTGGGCTCCCCAGTTCTTCACATTGAGCCCATAGTTTGACAGGGAACATCAAACACTATTGCTGAGAGTGAACTGAGGGGCTCTGGATGTCACAGGAGAGACCTGAACACATCGTCTGTCACTCCATCCACACCAGGCAGCTGTCTTCACCCTACAGAACAAGAGTCACGAACAATCACTGTGAAGACAACATCCCAACAACCCACCACTCACTCAAAGATGATTCTGGGAGTCCCTGAAACCCAATCATGTCCACTCTGCCCCTCCCCAAGTCAGGTCTCAGAGGGTCACCTTTACAGTCTGGGAGAGACACATCGGAGCTCTGGGAACTGTCCCTGCCTGGGGTAAAAATACATATATATTCATGGGAAGGTAAAAAATTGGCCCCTAGAAGATTTGCTGGAGGAGCTATTATGTATTGCCAGAGCTCCCCAAATACTCCAGCTTCACCCCACTGGCCTCAGGGACAATCTTGCCCACCACTCTTACCTGAAGCTGGAGCATAGTTTCCTTCTTTTCCACCTGTGAGAAGAAAATCTGTGAGAGACCAGGGAAGTCCCCGACCCTAGGAAGTTTCCAGAACTGACAGCAGACCCAGGTTAGAGACAGCAGCAATGAGGGTGTGGATGTGTTTCCCATTAAAGAGGCAGAGATACTTCTAAAAGGGGCTGAGAGAGAACTCACACCCTGCCCTTTCTACCTGTGTTTCTCCTCCTCTTCCTCACAACAGCCAGCACAGCTCCAATGATCACAGCTCCAAGGAGAACCAGACCAGCAATGACTGCCATGGTGGGTACTGCGGCCTGAGGAGGCTCTGGGAAGGGAAGGCCAGGAAGGGAAGGTGAGGGTCATGGTTCCAGCTCTCAGCCCTGACCCTGCTCAAGGTCTGTAGAAGCCTCAGCTTTCCCTGACCCCAGCTCTGCACTCACTCCCTCCTTACCCCATCTCAGGGTGAGGGGCTCAGGCAGCCCCTCATGGTGCACATGGCATGTGTATTTGTGCTCCTCCCCAGAAGGCACCACCAGAGATGCCTACTTCTGGAAGGTTCCATCCCCAGAAGGCCTGGTCTCCACCAGCTCCATGACCTGAGTCTGTTTCTCCTCCTCCCTCTGCCAGGTCAGGGTGATGAAAGCAGGGTAGAAGCCCAGGGCCCAGCACCTCAGGGTGACATCACCTTTAGGTCCAGGATGATGGGTCACATGTGCCTTTGGGGGATCTGTGTGTAAGGTTTATGATATCTCATAATTAACAAGATAAACTGAAATCTGCAAAGACAAAGTTAAATCAATGATGACACTGAACTATGTGACTGGACACTTCTGTCATCACACAAGTGACCTGCAGGTAGAGCTGGTCCCCTCATCACATAACTGCACAGTTTCCTGGAGATCCAAAAGCTAAGAGGGAATCCACATGAGCCAGCAGGTCAACATGGTCTTCTTATGTGATGTTCTATAGCATAAGTTATGTAGGAAAAGGATGAAGGAATGGAAAACAATTACTTTATATATGTGAATAAATTCACAGAAAAAAAAAGACTAAGAAGAAGGAGGTGCATGAGGTGCCACCAACTTCTGCTGCCACCATTGAGGCACATCTTGCTGACCAACATTAGCTGTCTGACCAAGTGAACAACCATCTTCAAAATATGTAGAACTATTGGGTGAACCTGTGACACTCAGCCAGAGAAAATGAGTCCTCAAGCCACGCCTCTGTGGGGACAAGATACCAGGTATTGTCACCCCGGATCCCTGAGGTATGCTGTGGAGCCCAGTGCAGCACTCACTGGGACACAGCAGTGCTCACAGGGTGTGTGGATCTTCCCTGTCACTCCAGTCCTTGAGGTGCAGAAGACCCTGTCTCTGAGGAAGTTCAGTTCCTAATTCACTAGGGCAACACTGTATCTTGTTGGGTCAGAGGGAGTGCAGGGTGCTCTGGATGGCTAATTCTGAAAGAAAAGAGTCTAAGCTCCCAGGAATCTTTCTTGTTTAAAGGGAACACTGACTTGCTCCAAAGCTAAGGAGAAACCGTGTCTCAAACAAACAAACAAACAACAACAACAACAAAACCACAACCTCACTGACTTAACTTGTCTAATTATCCAGAGTGTCAGTCCCCAAGGTACCTGTGCAGATGGATACACATGATAACATAAGGGGAGGGAGAGAAGGAATACCTTCCCAGAGAAAGGAAAAGTCACTAAAAGGAAAATGATGACTTCGAAAATAAAACCAAACATACAAAAGAATGAAATAAAAAAAGAAGAGAAAAAAAGCCTCCACAATTTGTCCAAGGCTCCCTGTAAGTTCCCACGTGACCATACTAGGAAGAGATAGAATTGGGGTGTGGGATGGATGCAAACCTCACACACAGGAATCTGAGTTCTAGAAACTGGGGAAGCAGCCTAGGGTAAGGGAGCCCATGTCTCCCATCAGGTGAAGGAGACTCCGGTCCTGGTGTGTAAGGGCTGACACACTCAGATGACAGGAGTCAGAGTCCACACACACTGGGTGTGAGCAGAGAACCCGGCCTGGGAGAGGCCATGGCTGACAGGGGCTGCAGACTGAAGGAGCCACTGTTGGTGATGTCGGGATCCTCTCTCCTCCCTCCTGAGACAGATGTGGAACTGTCCAGGGAGAAGGCTGAGTCCTGGGAGGTCAGTGCAGTCCCTGCCATGCTGGATCAGGAGACCCAGGGACCCTGTTTGCTCTCAGAGACAGGGGCATGACCCCAGCTGAGGGTTTCCCCTTCCTCAGTACTGAGTCCAGCCCGAGGGCAGAGGGAGGAGTTGCCTGCAGCCCCTGCACCTGTGCGCAGCAGTGAGTCCTTCCGGTTCTCCAGGTATCTGGGCAGAGACTTCACGCACCAGCCCTCCAGGTAGGTCCTGTATCTCTCTGCCTCCCCGACCTGCTCCCACTTGCGCCTGGTGATCTGCCCCGCCGTGTCCGCCGCCGTCCACGTCGTCAGGTCCTCGTTCAGGGCGAGGTAATCGCAGCCGTCGTAAGCGAACTGATTGTATCCACGGAGGAAGCGCCCGTCCGAACCCACCTCACAGCCATTCATCCACTGGATGGTGTGAGAGCCTGCAAGGACCCTGCCGTCAGCCCCGCCCACATACCCCGCCCCCGTCACCCAAGCCCGCGGCCCCGCCCACCTACGGACTCTAAACTGAAAGGGAAACCCGGTCTGGTCCCCGCTCTCCTCCTGAACCTCGGACCTGGGTTTCATAGGGGCGTGGAGGGGTCGTGACCTCCGTCCGCGGTCACTCACCGCCCTCGCTTTGGTTGTAGTAGCCAAGCAGGGTCCTCAGGTCAACTCGGAAAGTCTGTTCTTGTTCCTTGGCGTTCCGTGTGCTCAGCTCCCAATAATCCCGCCCCTCCTGCTCCATCCACGGTGCCCGCGGCTCCATCCTCGGAGTCTCCGCGTCGCTGTCGAAGCCGCACGAACTGCGTGTCGTCCACGTAGCCGACAGCGATGAACCGGGGCTCCCCGAGGCCGGGCCGGGACACGATGGTGTTGAAATACAGCAAGGAGTGCGAGCCTGGGGGCGGCGCGCGGTGAGACCCCGACCCTGCTCCCGGGACCCCTGGCAGGAGCGCGGGCCGGGAGGGGAGCAGAATGCTGGGCTCGGGACGCGGGTTGGAAAGGGGCGGGAGGGTCCGGTTGTGCCACGCGGGGACGCGGCTTCCCCGGTGCCGCCCCCGCCCTCCCCGCGGAACCCGTTTCCCTCCCGACCCCGCACTCACCCGCGCGGGTCAGGGTCGGTGCCAGGGCGGCCGCCAGCAGCAGGAGCAGCGTGCGCGGCGCCATCGCCCCCATCTCGGACCTGGGGCGTCTCTGAGTTCCACGGACTCTGTGGACTTTATAACCTGTGATCTGGGCGACGCTGGTTGTTTCTCCTGGATCTCGCCACCCAATGGCTGTGAGAATTGCCAAGTTGTCATCAATGTCAGGGCAGAAGGACCTGATCCAGGTTAGGAGCTGGAGAAGTGAAACTGGGGACAGGGGAATCCCCCGCCAGGCTCAGACCTCACCTGGGGACTAAGACTTTGCCTGAGCCCTGTGCTGCGGGATGGAGTGCTGTGTGTCATGGTGTCTCTGAGCCCCCTAAGGCCAACTGCTCCTCAGGTTAGTCAGGATGAAACCTAAGAACATGCAGTTTCCAGGTAAAATACACACAGCACTTAAAATGAATGTTCACAGAAACAGGCGCTGTCTGAGTCCTGGAGGGTGCGGGGCTGCTGTGGACACCTGCATTGGAGGTGACTGGAGTTTTTACTGCTCTGATTAAGCACTTTTGACACACTGTGTCATATGTGACTCTCACTGCAGGAAGGAGGCCTGCTCACCTCTGCTTTCACTTTCTACTACAGATGTGTGTGGCTGCGATTTGAAGACATCAAGTAAAAATTCACAGGAAAAAATTTAAATTTATAAATTTAATTTTTCTCCACATATTGAACACAGTTGAAACCTAGAATCCTCAGTGTGTACCTCTACCGTGAGAATGACCCACTGTGTCCGGTGTCCACACTGCACAGGACTGAGGAACTAAGTAGCCAACTGTTATCAGATCCAGTGTCCCACAAGTCTGTGACATTCATCTCCCTCATCCATCAGCTCATAAAGTGGGACTGAAGGTCGGGGGGGGGGGAGGCCACAGGTTATGTATCTTCTACCACAGGGTCATCATTATTCTCTTTATTATTAGTTCCAGTTTCTCTCTGACTGTGATTTATTCACTAAAGCAGCTGTACCATGGAAGTGTGTGCACGCAGGGAAACGTGGAGTGTAGGCAGGGTCAGTGCCCTGATGTATCTGGTTTCCACCACAGGGGTCTCTTCCCATGGAGAAGGGGTCTACTGTGCTGAGACAATGACCCAGGTCCACAGGGACAATCTCAGGACTATGGAATGAAGATCCGTGTAAAACACAAGCACCTGGAGCCACAGATGATCATCTGGGAAGAAACACTAGGAGTCTGAGTGTAAGCACCAGGCTGTGAAGACACGATCCCTAGTGAAGAGGCAACTTCTGACTGGGATCTTTGAGATAGGAAGACAACAACTTTTAACCCAGATCTTGAGAGTGGCCATGCCTTCTACTGGCAGCCTACGAGGACATGGAAGAAGGAAGCTTGCTGTCTAAGCATGTTTGCTCTTCTTCTTCTTCTTCTTCTTCTTCTTCTTCTTCTTCTTCTTCTTCTTCTTCAGGATTTAGCATATGCTGAAGACCAGCTGAGGCATCAGTCATGTCATCGGCACTGGAGCCTTCTTCTTCAGGACTTAGCATATACTGACGACTGGCTAAGACATCAATCATGTGAACTGAACAAGTACTGTGATGGAGGAAGGTCATTGGTCAATAAACAAACTGCCTTTGGCCCATTTGATAGGCCATCCCTTAGGTGGGTGGAGTAGACAGAACAGAATGCTGGGAGGAAGAGGAAGTGAGCTCAGATGCAGGGCAGCTCCTCTCAGAGCCAGACGCGAAGCAGCCAGCCGCCAGGTCAGACATGCTGAATCTTTCCCGGTAAGCACGGTAGTGGTGCTATGCAGATTATTAGAAATGGGCTAAATTAATATGTGAGAATTAGCCTAGAAGAGGCAAGATATAATGGGCCAGGCAGTGTTTAAAAGAACACAGTTTGTGTGTCATTATTTTGGGGCATAAGCTAGCCAGGTGGCCGGGAGCTGGGGCAGCAGGAACACAGCCCGTAGCTCCCACTACAGTACTGGATTCAGCCTCTGCAGTTCTGGGATTACAAGTATGCACCTCTATGCTTAGTTAGTTTGCGGTGTCTATACATACGTGTATTATGGCACCTTGGTCATTTCACCCATGCTGGTCTCCCTGTCCCATCTCTCCTGCTGACCCTCCCCCAAGTGTCCCCATGTTCTTCTTGTTTCCCATGTTTAAATCTAGAGTCCACATATGAATACGTGTGTGTGAAGTCACAATATTGCTTCCATACAGTTGTCCCCTCCTCTGCTGGGAAAAAGACACCCAGTGAGAGGCTGCGCGTGAACCCCAGTAGAGCAGGGAACCCTGTCCACACTCCATGTGCCGTGCACACATCCTATGACAGAGTTCATGAATCAGCTACAGAAAGAGACAACAGCAATTGCAAAGCAGAACAGTGACAGAGGGCAGTGCACAGAAGTGATTTAATTTGTCCCCTCCCGCCATCCTGCACTCACCCGTGTGAGCTGATGAGATGAGGGAGATGAATGACCAAGGCTGTGGGACAGGGAATCTGTGGATCTGATAACTGAGTGGGCCCCTGAGAACCTCAGCCCTGCACAGAGCACAGTGTGGACACCGGGCAGAGGACGGTTCTCACACTAGGGGAGACAGACTAAGGACAGAAGCTTCATCCCATAGTCAGAAAGAAGACATGTAAAACACGTATGTCATTTACTCCTGTAATGTTTGCCTATTTCTTTCAGACCTCAGTTAACCAAAGCCACTAAACTGGAAATAGAAACCCCTGCTATGAGAGAGCTAACACACAAAGCATCACAGGGCAGCATGGTGTATCTCTGTGTGCTTCAAGGAGAGGAAGAACTTTAGTCCTCTTACTGTGCAGGGTCCCTACCAGCCTGCCACCCTCACCAGGACTCAGGCACTAGCTGTTCCCATGAACTGTTCACACAACGCTCTATGCAGAATTTACTGGGAAGGTAGGCTGCTCCACAGAATGTGTCACATGACAAGGTAAAGGATGTCCCACCAGGCTATGTAGATGTGTCTATAACGTCTCTGGACCTGGGCAGGGCATGTGGTGCTCACCTTAAATCCCAGCACTCAGGAGGCAGAGGCAGGTAGATCTTTGTAGGTTCGTGGTGTTCTTGGTCTACAGAGAGACTCAGGACAGTCATGACTACATAGAGAGACCGTGTCACAGTAAAGCAATCAATCAATCAATCAATGCACCAATTTTCTCAAATCTGAGATTTTTTCCAAGTTTAAGCATCCTGGGGCAGGAATATCAGTGGCCTCTCCAGTCCTATGCCCAGTCTGTTCCCAGCTCTAGGACACAGCCCACAAGGACAGGCTTGGAGAAATGCAGATCTGCCCAGTGACAATGAGAACCTGGACCCTGGTGCTGGGACCAAGCTTCTTCATCCTCCTGTTCCCCATTTCCCCTGTTCCTGGCTCCCTTCACTGACACAAAGGTTACCACATGCAGTGATGATGCCACAGATGACAGGATGTGATCTTTACGGACAGCGCCCTCTGGTGGGACATTCCACACTCTCTGTCCATGCATTAAGTGACTGATGACTTTGCACAGGGAGGAACACATAACCTGCCCCAACTCCTGTTTAGAGAGCTCTCTCCATCATGGGGTCTACACAGTCCCAACGTGAGATCTGCAGAGTCTTACATTCCATGACTGACAGCCTTAAAGAGGATTTCCCACTGACTATGGAGCAGAGACTCTGTTGAATCGGTTGGACTTCCTGTGTTAATGGAGACTGCTTGTTCGTTTCCCAGCTGCCCAGAAATCTGTATTAATTGCAATACTGTTTGGCCACTAGCTTAAGTGTATTTTTAATTAGCTCTTACATTATAAATCAACCCATACTCTATGAGGCCATGCCCCAGTAGGTGGGTAAACCTTTCTGCAGCAAGATGGTCCTCTAGTTACCCCACAAGGTCAGTCTGTCACTCAGGGTGCTCACAGAGCTCCCCTCATAGAAGCCAGAGGAAAGGAAAAAAGCCACTGATGGAAGGGAACTGAAGATGAGCAGGGCTGGCTGGATCCCACAGATAGGGAAGGAATAGCTCCAGGCAAGGTGTGGGGCACACTCCTTCATCCCAGCATGCAGGAGGCAGAGGCAGATGAATCAGAATTCCAAGCCAGATGGTCTACAGAGTGAGTTCCAGGACAGAGAGGGCTACGCAGAGAAACCCTGTGTCTAAAAAAGGAAAGACAGAAACAAAAGTAACAGTTCTGGCGCTGACTGCTCCTCCTCCAGTCTGGCAATCTCATGAAGCAACCTGTGTGGGAAAGAATTGCCCACAAGCATTGTGGCAGACATGGATGGTCCTGAGGCTGCTAACCCTGACCCAACATGTTAGCAAAGCCTGTCTGCAATGTGCTTGGAACCACCGGAAGCAGGCACCCAAGGATGCCACAATGACGCAGACACAAGGTCCTACATGTCTGAACATCTTGGGGTTGACGTCACTGAAATTCATCCCAGCAGAGGGCACCCGCACCCCTGGTTATGATGTGCACTTTCCCACGCTGGGGAGGAGCCTTCCCTACACTCTCTGCACTTTATGCACATGGTTCCACCCCCGATCACCAGGCTGTGTTGAGAGAATCAGGAGAACTTTGAAAATGGCACTAGCTAAACACAGACAAAGAACAGACCTCCCCTGGCCAGAATCTCTGCCGGGTGCACTGTCTAGGGTGCACTGCACACCTTGTAAATGTGTTTACTCTTTTTTCAAGATCATGTTTGGCCACACACTACCCCACCCCCAGAGGACTCAAACAACCTCTGTCCACTTCTTCCTGAGAGATGTGACTGAACAGAAAGGCCCATCCCACAGTTCTTAAAGTTGTAGGTGCCAGTCACCAGACACAGCACACCCTCGCCACGGCTGCTGAGGACTTGAGTCAGGAATGGGCTGTGAGAGCCACACAGACCAGTTTCTCAGATGACCCAGCTCAAAATGACCTCGAGATGGAGACGACAGCTTAGTCCTGCTCTGCCCCTGATGTCTTCCCGTCCTAGGGACAGGATCCGTGCAGTCCTCCCTTGGCCTCTCTCCCCCTGTCACATACGTCAGTCTGGAGAGCAACCTTGTCCAGAGCAACTCCAGTTCCTAGACGCCATCAGTGTATCTAACTGTCCCCAGAGCTCTGCCTCCTCTTCTTCAGATGGGGCCTCTACTGCGGAACAGGCCGGTCATGGATCATCCCTCTGACCTCATTACGCTGTGGTGGAACTGTAAGGACATGAAACATTTTAAGGAACTTTTTGCTTGTTTAGTGGCTAATTAGGGCACTGTGTTCAAATGCAAGACGTCTAGGGCTGGTTGGAAACAGGATGTCTCGCTAGGGCGCTGAGCTCACCACAAAGTGCCCCTGGCATCCTGGCAGCGGGCCACCTGTTAACACCTAGCTCTGTGGTCTATCAGGGAGCAGAAAAGTCGACCGCTTCGGGGAGGGCTTTGGGGATGGGAGGCCTGCTAGACATAACCACTTTGGGGAGGGGGCTTGTTAGAGATAAGGCACCTGCTCTTATGTAAGACTAACTCCTTTGACCCCAAATGAACTTGGTTTGTGGTTTTTGCCTGTATAATGTCAGCCCCAAATGATGAGGGGCTCTCCTCCCTACTGTGCTGTGACGAGTAGGGGATGAGACCCCAGCCTGGCTGTGTAGAGCTCCGAATAAACCTTGCTTTTGCATTCTGGACTTGACTGGATCCTGGTGGTCTCTCTGGGGTTGCGACTTGGGCACAACAGAACCAATCACACCAGTACAACAGACTGGGATTCCTTGTGGAGACAGCCTCAAGGAGTGACATCCTAAGGACATCTGGCCAGAGGACAAAGGAATGAGTGGATTATAGGGTACCCATTGGTCTTAAATACTGGTCATCCATGACTTCATCATGGAAAGGTCTTGGAAGGCAGCTCCCACAGAGGGACAAGGAGCTAACTGTCCTTTGGTTGTGGGGGAAGCAGGGGAACTAGGGAGGAATAATGTGGAAATGGACCACAGAAAGCCCTTTATCTGTCAAAGACATGTCTGAAAATGCTTGGTTTAGTCAATGCCAGCCATGAGCTCCTTACGCAGGCCAGGACTGTTGGGTATGCTTACGTGCAAGCCAGGCTACTTATACTGGGGTGGGAAGGACTTTGACCAGAGCCCGACTGCAGTACAAAAGGGACAGGATTAACTGGGCCACCTGCGTGGGTCATAGGAAAAGCCCAGTGTGGGAGGAATGACAGTGTCTGCCACAGACTTGCTCAGAGAGCAGTCGCCCCTAATGGCACACACTGTGCCTGCCCTGGGAGCGATTGCACCTGCTGTCTGGGGTTCTCGGCCCTGGCTTAGATGTGCTCCCAGGAAGCGAGGTCCTGAAACACTTTCACCCCTTATGTTCAAGACACAAGAGACCCCTGTGCTTCTACCAGTGCTGATGGCAGCGACCCTGGCAGGTCCACAGCCACTGTTGCTGCAGCAATGGCTCCCAAGTTCAACACAGCTGATCTTACTCAGACCAAGGAAAATTTAACTGCTGTTCAGGAAAACACAGTCCCTCTTCAGAATGAGATAGATGTTAATCAGGAAGGAATAGAATGAGAAAATGTCAAAACATCGTCAGGAAGAATCAAGGTTCCAGGCAGAAACAAGAGCCAATGATGTACAACACAGAAACGGGCCAGGAGTACCAGCCAATCTCTTCAGGATGAATTCATAACGTGTCATGGAAGTGTCGAGGAGGGGATGAAGTGTAAGGGAGAAAAGGCCAAAGATTAGGCCCTGATTTGTTGACTTACTTACAGCAGTACTTGTACTGCCTGTTTGCCAAGTGTGGCTTCGTTTGCTAAACAGCTGGACCTTTGGGTCATTGCCCTTAGCAACTTGCTGACTGCCACATAGGCTTCTGTAAATCTTCCTGCCCGCTTCATCTGGTGGTCTTAGAGTATAAAGTGAGAATGCAGGTGGCCCCGAAGCCAGTGCCTTCAGGAGCTGCCTGGCTTCTGTCCCCTGGGGGCATCTTGTCTCTTCTTCTCTCATTGCTCTTGGAGTTCTTAGCCCAGAATGGTTCCCGCAACAGAATGGCAAATCTCTGCCAATTGTGTCATGATAGGTCTACAAGACCAAAAGACTGAAGAAATAAAAGGACAGACATGTGACTTAAGAAAGAGCATCTGGTGGGCTGGAGAGATGGCTCAGTGGTTAAGAGCACTGCCTGCTCTTCCAAAGGTCCTGAGTTCAATTCCCAGCAACCACATGGTGGCTCACAACCATCTGTAATGAGGTCTGGTGCCCTCTTCTGGCCTTCAGGCACACATGCAGACAGAATATGGTGTACATAATAAATAAATAAAAATATTTAAAAGAAAGAGCATCTGGGGCAGGCTGTGGTGGAGGAGCACCTGGGGCAGGGCTGCTGTGGAGGAGCACCTGGGGTAGGGATGCTGTGGAGTAGCATCTGGGGCAGGCTGCTGTGGAGGAGAATCTAAGGAGACAGCTGTCCTGGTTCCTACTTCTTTTGGGTATACTCATAGCCTAAGCCAGCTTTTCAGACCTTGAGTACAGACGCACTTAATGTAATGGTGTCTTCTAGGTCACTGGCCATTGATCCCAGGTGTCATTGTCTCATCAGGATCAGCCGTCACCATCAACACTGGTGCAGCATCCACTACCTGGAGCCCATGGGCCTCCATAGTGTTCATGGTGAGACTCCTGTTTCCCAACCACTGGGATCAGCTTTAGAAAGGACTAGTGTTGGTGTCCTGGACCCTTGGGCACCTGGCACAGCCATCCTCTGCTTATGGTAAGCAGTTCCTTGACTATAGGCAGGTGCAAATGACCCTTTAGGATCAAGCTCCACCCACTCCCAATCTCTCTCTCCCCCTGCCTTCTTTTGAAGAGACAGGCAGATCTCTGCCTCTTTTCTCTCTTCCCATTCTCTCTCTCTCTCTCTCTCTCTCTCTCTCTCTCTCTCTCCCCTTCTCATTCCCTTTGTCTCAGGTAATCTCCACACTCAAACTCTGTCTGTTTGGCATATTTGTCTGCTCCTCACCCTCTGGGGTTCCTCTCATGCCATAACATAACAATGGTGACCTGAGAACTCAGCAGGCTCTCTTGTAGCTGAGAGCACTGGGGGATCCTAAACCCTTCAATCAGGTCTCTCTTCCAAAGGGGATATCTGCAATTCTACTCCAACACTGGCAAAATTAGCAATGTTAGGACCCTCTGCCACCTCTGGCCATGCTGCCATGGGTGAGGATTCAGCTCTAGACTGTGGTTCCTCCCCGTCCAGCTCCAGCTGAAAGTTCCAGTACTGCGCAAGCACATGTCCCTTGGTCCCCTCCCCACATGATGACATGGGGTACGCTGTGCCTACCCATTTCCCAAGGCCCTTGGACTTTGTAGATGATGCCCAAGGCCAGCTTGAGCCACGGTCCATGCTGAACTCTGGGTACTGGAGTACAGACTCTAGGGTCTTTTCTTTTCTATCTCACTGACCCAGTAGTTGGAAATGTGACCTCTGCTCTTCGTCCCTTCTCTCTTTGCTTGTCTGTCTGCCTCCTGCTCCTTGCTAGTGATGCAGCCATGCTAAACTCTGTCTCGCTGGCAGCCTCCTGCCACCTCCCACCATGGCTAGGCCTGTCTGGGATGGGATCCTACCTCTGCCTGGAAATGTTCTGTTTTGTTCTCCTGTTCAAAATGTCTCTGGTCTTGCCTTGTGATGGAGGAGGGTCATCTGTCTATCTGTTGTTTCATTGGCTAATTAATAAAGAAAACTGTTTGGTCTGATAGGTCAGAGCATAGGTAGGCAGGGAAGACAGAACAGAATGCTGGGAGGAAGAAGGCAGTGAGGCAGACGACATAGCTCTCCTCTCCAAGATGGACACAGGTTAGAATCTTCCCGGTAAGCCACCACCTCGTGGTGCTACACATATTAATAGAAATGGGTTAATCAAGATGTGAGACTTAGCCAGTAAGAGGCTAGAGCTAATGGGCCAAGCAGTGTTTAAATGAATACAGTTTCCGTGGAATTATTTCTGGGGCTAAGCTAGCCGTGCGGGAGCCGGGCGGGACAAAAAGCAGGCCTGCTCGCCTCACCACTACAGCCTTGTAGTCATACTGATGACTATCTTACATATCACCACAGAACATTTGTTATAATTTATAAAGACATGGTGTTGGGGGACCGGCCCCATGAGGGGCAGTCAGTTCCACGAGGATCCTTGGTGGTGGGTCACCAGACACCTTGGCGGGTCCCCTTGGCAGGTGGGAGACCATGGCAGGTGAGAGACAGACAGATACATCGAGAGAGAGAGAGAGAGAGAGAGAGAGAGAGAGAGAGAGAGAGAGAGTTTGGGTATAGAGTTTAGTGAGTTATGGAAGGGAAAAGGGAGGAGGAAGTGGAGAAGGGAAAGAGAGGGAGAGAGCGAGAGGGAGAGAGAGGCAGCAGTTACCTCTTCAGAAGAGGGACAGGAAGAGAGAGAGCATGCAGGCTGGAGGAGGCAGGAGACTTGCTTGCCTCTGTGGAGTGGGGAGGTTGGAAGTAGGTGGGGCTTAACTGTTAAAGGGACAGGGTACCAGGTGACAGACCAGGCCAGCAGATCGTGACAACCTTCATCCAGCAACTGAGGGAAACAGAGGCAGAGACCTGCATCAGAGCACTGGACTGAGCTCACAAAGTCCAGCTGAAGAGTGGAAAGAGTGAAAATATGAGCAAAGAGGTCAAGTGTGAAACAGTTTAACTGAGCTAATGGGAGCTTACCAACTCCAGCCAGACAGGGAAGAAAAACAGCATAGATCCAAACTAGTCCCTCTGAATGTGGGTGACAGTTGTATGGCTGGGGCAGACTGCAGAGTCACTGGCAGTGGTACCAGGATTTATCCCTGCTGCTTGTAATGGCTTTTGGGTATCCTAGTGTCTTTGGATGGATACCTTGTTCAGCCTAGATATAGTAGGGAGGGCCTTGGACCTTCCCCAAAGCAATATACCTTACTCTCTCTGAGGAGTGGATGGGGTGGAGTAGGGGCCTTAGGTGGAGGGAATGGGAGGAGGGGAGGGAGTGGTAACTGGGATTGGTATGTAAACTGAAAAAAGATTGTTTTCTTTTTAAAATAAATGAATAAATAAATTAAAAGAAATGTCTCCTTGACTCTATGTCCTGTCTCTGCAGCTGCTGCCCCATCCAGCCTAGAGGGTGCCTGAACTGGTCTTGTCCCATATCCACATTGATGATTATCTCAAATATCACCATAGAGCCCTCTTTCCTTTCTGCCACCGCCATGCCATCCAGACTGAGGAAGACCCGGAAACTCCGGGGCCACATGAGCCACGGCCATGGCCGCATCGGTAAACACCGCAAGCATCCGGGAGGACGCTGGAACGCTGGAGGCATGCATCATCACAAGATCAACTTCGACAAATATCATCCAGGTTACTTCGGGAAAGTTGGGATGAGGCATTACCACTTAAAAAGGAACCAGAGCTTCTGCCCAACTGTCAACCTGGATAAACTGTGGACGCTGGTCAGTGAGCAGACCCGGGTCAACGCTGCCAAGAACAAGACTGGAGTTGCTCCCATCATTGATGTCGTGCGTTCAGGCTACTACAAAGTTCTGGGGAAGGGAAAGCTCCCTAAGCAGCCTGCCATCGTGAAAGCCAAATTTTTCAGCAGAAGAGCTGAAGAGAAGATAAAGGGTGTTGGAGGTGCCTGTGTTCTGGTGGCTTGAAGCCACTCAGGGAGGCCAATTAAATGCTAACACTTTCAAAAAAAATATCACCATAGAATCTTCATCCGGTGATGGATGGAGATAGAGACAGAAAGCCACATCAGAGAAATGGACTGAGCTCCCAAGGTCCAGTTGAAGAGAAAAAGGAGGCAGAAGATGAGCAAGGAAGTCAGGACCACGAGGGGTTGGTCCACCCACTGAGACAGTGTGCCTGAGCTAATGGGAGCTCACCAAATCCAGCTGGACCAGGACTGAATGAGCATGCGATCAAACTCGACTCACTGAAAGTGGCTGACAATGGGGGCGAACTGAGAAGCCATTGATAATGGCACTGGAACCTGTTTCTACTGCATGTACTGGCTTTTTGGGACCCCAATCTATTTGGATGCACACCTTCCTAGGCCTGGATGGAGTGGGGAAGGCCTTAGACTTCCCACAGGGCAGGGAACCCTACCCTCTCTTAAGGATGGAGGGGGAGGGAGGAGGGTGAGTGGGAGAGTAGGAGAGGAATGGGAGGAGGGGAGGAAGTGGAAATTTTTGAATGGAAAAAGAAATAAAAGAAAAAGAAAAAAAACACCTATGAGTGAGTACATCTGATAATTGTCTTTCTGTATTTGGGTTACCTTACTCAAAATAATGTTTTCTAGCTCCATACATTTTTTTGCAAATTTCAAGATGTCATTATTTTTTTCTCCTGTGTTGTACTCCATTGTGTAAATGTACCACACTTTCCTTATCCATTCTTTGGTTGAGGGGCATTTAGGTTGTTTCTAGGTTCTGGCTATGACAAACAAAGCTGCTATGAACATAGTTGAGCACATGTCCTTGTGGCACGATTGAGCATCCTTTGGATATATACCCAAAAGTGGTATTACTGGGTCTTGAGGAAGGTTGTCTCCTAATTTTCTGAGAAATCATCACACTGACATCCAAAGGGGCTGTACCAGCTTGCATTCCCACGAGCAATGCAGAAGTGTTCCCTTTACTCCACAACCTCTTCAGCATAAGTTGTCATCAGTGTTTTTGATCTTGGCCATTTCTTCAGGTGTAAGATAGAATCTCAGAATTGTTTTGATTTGCATTTCTCTGATGACTAAGGATGTTGAACATTTCCTTAAGTGTCTTCCAGCCATTTTAGATTCCTCTGTTGAGAGTTCTCTGTTTAGGTCTGTACTCCATTATTTTTATTGGATTATGTGTTCTTTTGGGCCCAGTTTCTTGAGTTCTTTGTATTTTGGAGATCAGACCTCTGTCTGATGTGGGGTTGGTGAAGATCTTTTCCCAGTCTGTAGGCTATCATTTTGTCTTGTTGACCATGCCCTTTGCTTTACAGAAGCTTTTCAGTTTCAGGAGGTCCCATTTATTAATTGTTTCTCTCAGTATCTGTGCTGCTGGGGTTATATTTAGGAAGCAGTCTCCTGTGCGAATGTGTTCAAGTGTACTTCTCACTTTCTCTTCTATAAGGTTCAGTGTGGCTGGCTTTATGTTGAAATCTTTGATCAATTTGGACTTGACTCTTGTGCATGGTGATAAATATGGTTCTATTTTCATTTTTCTACATGTTGATATCCATTTATGCCAGCACCACTTGTTAAATATGCTTTTTTCCCCATTTGATATTTTTTGCTTCCTTGTCAAAGATAAGATGTTCGAAGATGTGTGGATTGATATCCGGGTCTTCTATTTGGTTCCATTGGTTCTCCTGTCTGTTCTTATGCCAATCTCAGGCTGTTTTCAGTACTGTAGCTCTGTAGTAGAGTTTGAAGTTAGGGATTGTGATACCTCCAGAAGTTCTTTTATTGTCCAGGATTGTTTTGGCTATTCTGGCCTTTTGCTTTTCCATATGAAGTTGAGTACCATTCTTTTGAGGTCTTTGAAGAATTTTGCTCGGATTTTGATGGGCATTGCATTGAATCTGTAGATTGCTTTTTAGTAAGATTGCCATTTTTACTATGTTAATTCTGCCTACCCAAGAGCATGGGAGATCTTTCCACTTTCTGGTGTCTTCTTCAATTTCTTTTTCAAAGATTTAAAGTTCTTGTCATACAAGTCTTCCACTTGTTTGGTTAGAGTTACTCCAAGGTAGTTTATGCTATTTGTGACTACTATGAAGGGTCTCTGATTTCTTCCCCAACCCTTTTATCATCTGTATACAGGAGGGCTGCTGACTTTTTTTTGAGTTAATATTGCATCCTGCTACAATGCTGAAAGTATTTATGAGTTGTAGAAGTTCCTTGGTAGAATTTTCGGGATCACTTATGTAAACTATTATATCATCAGCAAACAGTGAAAGTTTGAGTTCTTCTTTTCCAGTTTGTATCCCCTTGATCTCCCTTTGGTGTCTTATTGCTCTAGCTAGGACCTCAAGAACTATATTGAATAGAAATGAAGAGAGTTGACAACCTTGTCTTGTTCCTTATTTCAGTGGAATCGCTGGGAGTTTCTCTCCATTAAGTTTGATGTTGGCTGTTGGTTTGCTGTATATTGCCTTAATTATGTTTAGGTATGTTCTTTGTATCCCTGCTCTCTCCAAGACCTTTATCATGAAGGATTGTTGTATTTTGTCAAATGTTTTTTTTTTGGCATGTAATGAGATGATCATTTAGTTTTTATTTTTCAGTTTATTTATATGGTGGATTAGTTGACAGATTTTCATATGAACCATCCCTGCCTCTGTGGGATGAAACTGACTTGGTTATGGTGGATGATGGCTCTGATGTGTTCTTGGATTTGATTTGCCAGTGTTTTAATTTAGTATTTTTGCATCAATGTTCATGAGTGAGATTGGTCTGTAATTTTCTTTTTTAGCACCGGTACCTGACTTCATTCTCCCTCTGTGCCTCAGCGTTTCTCTGCTGCAGGCTCACATCAGCCCAGGCTCTGATGGGTGCGAGGAGGAGCATGGAATTGGTTACTCCAGTAGCAGGCTTGCCACTATTGCACCAGAGGGCACATCTTTTCTGACCAGTGGGCTGTGCAGCACACAGGACCCACAGCTAAGGAAGCCCTGATGAGAACCCTCCCCCCATTCCCACAGCACACAGGACCCACAGCTGAGGAAGCCCTGATGAGAACCCTCCCCCAGTTCCCGCAGCACCTTCCAGCTCTGTGCACACTCTATAGCAGGGAGGACGCTTCCAGTCAGTTCCCCCCTGGTGTCTCTATGTCCTGTATTTAGCGTGCGGTTCATCAGCAACTGGTCTTGCTTCCTGGTTCTTGTGGGCAGCAGGGGCACTGGCAATTTCCTGTGTTGTTTGTGGGGCCTCTGGCTGACAGCTCAGGGAGATGGCTCAGCCCTGACACTGGGTGCCATTTTTAATAGCCCCTGATTTGAGGGACAGACTTTTGCAGAGAGCATCTCACTGAGTATCTCTGGCTGGCTTGGAACTTGCTGTACTGTGTAGACCAGGCTCACCTCAAACTCGCAGAGATCTGCTGCCTCCACCTCCTAAGTCTGTGTTTTTTATTTAGAGGGATTTTTTTCATTCCCATGGCCCACTGTTTGATTGGGTTGTTTGCTTTCTCAGTGTCTAGTTTTTGAGTTCATGTATACTCTGGATATTAATATCTGTCTGATGTAAAGCTGCAGGCAAAGACATTCTGCAGGCTCTCTTCACTCTGGTAACTTCTTCCTTTGCTGTTCAGAAGACCGTGAATTCCATGAGGTCCCATTGTTGACTGGTGTCTTATTTCCTGAGCATCTCATGTCCTATTCAGAGACTGCTCCTCTGCCTCCATCTAAAGGTGTTTTTCCTGCTTCTCCTTCTAGTCTCCTCAGAGTTCCGGGTCTCACACTGGGGTGTCTGATGCATTGGGGGCTGGTTTGAGAGCTGAGAGAGAGATGAGGACTGAGCTTCATTCTGCTACATGAGACACCATTTTCTCAGCACATTTGATGAAGATATTTTTTCTTCTCCACTGTGCAGCTTTGGCACCTTGTCGAAAGTCAGGTGACTGGAAACTGAGGTATGATGCAGAGGTTAACAGTGCTCACAGTCCTTGTAGAGGACCTGGGTTCTAAACCTACCACATTCATGGTGGTTCACAGTCATCTGTAAGTCCAGTTCCAGAGGACCTGAGGCCTTCTTCTGACTTTCTAGGGCACTAGGCACACATGTGGTCACATACGTACATGCAGGCAGAATACTCACACACATACAATTTTTGTTCTGGTACTATGCTGTTTTTATTTAGAGTGTAGCTTGAATTCTGATATGCTGATATTTCTACTTTTTTTTGCTTGTTTAATTTTTTGGTGTTTGGAGACAGAATCTCACTATGTAGTCCTGATGGCCTGGAACTCATTATGAAGACAAAACCAGCTGATCTCAAGCTGGCAGACATCGACCTGCCTCTCTCTCTCTACTGCTAGACACAGCTAAGAACGATATCCTGGATGTGGCCTTGGGACAGCCACATGCCTGGGATATCTGGCCCCAGGGGTGCGGAAGGATTGTCTGTATTCTGTCAATCATGTTTTAAATAAATGCTGATTGGCCAGGCAGAAAGTATAGGTGGGTCAACCAGACAGGAAGTAAAGGTGGGGCAATGAGAACAGGAAAATTCTGGGAAGGAGGAAGCCCATTCCTCCCACTCCTGCCCAGATCACTGAAGAAGCAGGATGTGACCTGCCTCGCTGAAAAAGGCACTCAGCCATGTGGCTAACATAGATAAAAATAATGAATTAATATACATTATAAGAGCTAATACAAACCTGGGCTAATGAGCCAATCAGCTTATAACTTATGGAGACCTCTATGTGATTTTCTTTGGGGCTAAGCAGCTGTGGAAACCGGGCAGGACAGAAACCCCAACAAGCAGGACCCTCATGTTACATTCTAGCCTCTAGGCTCTGCTTCTTATCCTCTCCGTGGGGCGGAACCTCTGAGGACATAAATGTGAGATTTTCCCCTCCCCGAGGCACACATCATTTTGACAGCTTTTCACATGGAGTCAGGTGAGGTGAGGCCCTGGTTTTGGAAGGAGTGTGGTGGTTGGAAGAAAATGGCCCCAAATGTCACTGTGAGGAGGTGTGGTTGCCTTGTTGGAGGAACTGTGTCACTGTGGCAGTGGGCTTTGAGTTCTCCTGTGCTCAAGCCATGCCCAGTGAGAGAGACCACTTCCTATTGTTTTCCTATCAAGATTCAGGACTCTCAGCTCCTTCTCCAACACTATCTGCTTGCATGTCACCATGTCACCATGCCACACCATGATGACAATGGACTAAACCTCTGAATCGTAGGCCCCGCCTTCAGTTGCCATGGACCAGCTCAGCGAAGCCACTCAGACCGTGGGAGAAGCAGTGTCTTGGTACTCAGGAAGGCACAAGGTCGGGGATGACAGACAGACACAACACACAAGAGAGTGGTTGGAATCTGCTGCGATTTTACTGAATTCATGTTTTCATTATATAGTATTCAAACAAAGAACAAATCAGAAGGTCATGTATCATCAGTTGACACAGTATGAAAGCTTCTTTTAGTCACATTAGCGATTTCTAAGAAGAGCATATTATCAGGAACAGGTGTTAGACATAAAACATCCTTTGAAGAGGAAATCTTGTCCCTGGGAACATAAACCTCAGACAAGTGGTTTTATCTTAAGTATAGAAAGTTTCTGTTTCATCATCGCTATCATGGCCCTTCCCCTTTCTAACCCTTTCTTTATCTCATCTAGTGACCAAATATGCTTAACAGCTCTCGGCACCTGTTGCAATATACTCTTTTATATCTTCTTATGCAGCAGACACCATGAGGCTGGGATCTAGCAAGCCTATTCATAAAATTCAAAGTATAATATAACACTCTTTGTCCATCACCATTAACCTATCTATTCCCTTGCTCATAATACACCCTGTGTATGACAAAGGTTCTGCTGTAGTCTTATACATTCCCATACTGTGCTTCCCTATCCCAGAGCTGTTCCTGAAGAGATAATCCTTGTCTTGTAGATACATAGAATATCATTATTATAAAAGAGATTGTGCAAAGCTCATATCCTGCATAGCCTGCTAATTGAGAAACTCGTCTATGCCTCAGCGGTGGCTAATACCAGGCCATCTGCCATTGACCTCCAGGAAGCCTAGTCCCATGGGACACGTAGCTCCCGTCCGGCATAATGATGTATGTCATGTCACACAGGCGACACTGGAGTTGGTGTGACACCCAGTCAAATGTTTTCCCTTATAAGACTTGCCTTGGTTATTATATCTCTTCACAGCAACTGAAACCCTAAGACAGGTGTCCATGTCATATTTAGCATCCCAGAACACTTGACCACCCGGATCATGTCCCAGTGGACATAGTGTGGTCAGTCTCAGTGATTTCCTGACTCTAATGCTACTCATGATTCCTTTCAAAGCCATCCCTCTGAGGCAGGTACACTATCTTCACTGAATTTGAGGCCCTCATCTTGGTGCCCCATACTGTCCAGTGTGGAGAGCAGAGGGTATGGTGAGACTCCCCTTCCATGATTGGGATCAATCCCCTAAGGTGTCAGAGTGGACTTTGGGGCTCCAGTCTGCTGTGATTGGGGACTAGGAGCTGTGGACCTAGAAGCACACAGAGGGAGACTGGCCATGGGGGTGTCAATTGTGAGGCCACAGCTGAAGTGGATGTGGGGGCAGCAGCAACCATAAGGAGGCTTTCCTTGTGTCCGGTGCCCACTTTTCAGTGCCTTTTCAGGGTGTTCCTCCCTCCTTGGAGGTCAGGTGTGTGAGAGAATCTTTCCTGAGATATGCTGAGTCCCCAGACCCACAGGGTCATGTTGGATCCCACTCTTCTCTCTGTCCCTCAGTATCTGTTTGAAGCTCTCTTCCGCAGCCAGCACTACGCCCTCTTTGACAATTCTTGTCGTGAATATCTTCTCATCTGTGAATTTTTTGTTGTATCTGGCCCAGCTGCACATGACCTATTCCACGCTGTCATGGGCCGCACACTCGCCATGACCCTGGTGAGCCCCTGGATTCTGTGTTTTACCCTCCGTTCTCAAGGCTCCCCCACATCCAGTGGGGTCACAAGTGGCAGGAGTGTCCCGTTCTAAAAAGTCTAAGCCTTTACCTCACAGCATGGCCCCCTAGGAGATCCTTAGAACTCGGGGACCTGCTACTTCCTCTGTGTTTTTCCACAGCAGAGAACAACACCTCTAAATCCTGGCCCCTTATGTCCATCCTAAGATCAGCACTGGTTTCTGCTGTGAGTTGAGGCCAGCGAGCAAGTCAGGGGCCCTGGGGTGTCTGTGGGCAGGAAAGGTGGTGTCTCCCTAGCCAGCGCCTTGTCCCCTAGAAATGTACCACCATTTGCTCATAGCCACCTGAACAACAAGCTGACATCAGATCGTCTGCCTGTTGCTGCACCACAGAAACACCTGGAGTCCTACCTGGCCGACTGCTATGACGCCATTGCTGTTTTTCTCTGCATCCACATTGTTCTCCGATTCTGCAACATTGCAGCCAAGAGGGACGTGCCTGCTCTGGAGAGCTGGCTGTGCTTTGATGTGGGATTTCCTTCTGTCTGCTGTGATTACCATTGCCAAATAAAGGAAGTGCTTTGGACCTATAGTAGAATTATAGGGGAACTGTAAGCGGTGTATTAACCAGGCTAGCTTAATATGAAACAGCAAATTTTAATGAAGGGATAGCTTACAACACCAGGGATCCAGCAATTGGCAGGAAATACAAAAAAAGGTCCGGCGGGGCTCATGCCTGCCAGATTTATCTGTAAACATTAGCCCGAGGCGAAGACGCTCCCGCATTGGGCTGGGCTTATCCTACAGGGAACAGAGTGAGGCAGGGAAAACTAAGCTGAATGCTGGGAGAAAAAAGGGTGAAGTTAGAGAGGGGCCATGGAACTGCTGCTAGAGACAGACTCTGGGAATTTTACCTGATAAGCCACAGCCTCAGTGATACACAGATTAATTGAAATGGGTTAAATTAATATGTAAGTGTTAGACAATAATAAGCTAGAGCTGAAGGGCCAAGCAGTGATTTAATTAATACAGTTTCTGTGTGATAATTTTTGGGTTAAGTTGCCAGGAACCAACAAGCAGCCCCTCCTACAATAGTGCTCTGGTCCTATAGATTTCAGCTTTTTGTCTTACACAGACAACTCCATCCTGACCATGGCTATTCCTCACCTGATATGCTACACCCTTATTTCCATGTGTGTTTAGAGGAAGCATTGATGTCATGCAAACATGTACCCCTGTGTCCCACTCACCATGCCCCTGAAGGGTGCTGTGCACCCATGGCCTGCCAGCCCCCTCGCCAGCTGACCTTTGGTTCTGATTAAGCCTGCAGGTACTGGGAGCAGGTACTTGCCTTGCTGTGGCCTCGGTTTGAGCTGATCCTGGTGATGAATGTCCAGAGCGTCCGCAGCACTGACCCCCAGCGCCTCGGGGGGGGGGGCTGGACACTCGGCCCCACTATATGAGGGAGGGTGAGGGTAACAAGGGAGTCTTGTGGTCACACTTAGTGGTTTTTGACACTGGAGAAGGAAGGACTGGGAGCAGGAGCTGCAGAGGCAGCTGGGAGGTTGTGTCTGCCAGGCAGGCTGATGGGAGTCTTCCCTCCTTGGTCCTAGATCACACGCCGCTATGCTGAGTTCTCCTCTGCACTGGTCAGCATCAACCAGACCATCCCCAATGAACGCACCCTGCAGCTGCTGGGACAGCTACAGGTGGGGCTGGCACACAGACTTCCCAGCACGGGGAGGGCCCTGAGGTCTGGCTTTCTCACTTGCTGCTTCTGTTGGGCTGTTGCAGGTGGAGGTGGAGAATTTTGTCCTCCGAGTGGCTGCAGAGTTCTCCTCCAGGAAGGAGCAGCTTGTGTTTCTGATCAACAACTACGACATGATGCTGGGTGTGCTGATGGTAAGGCCGCTCCTCCCCGGGGTCCCCACGGCTTGTCAGCTCTACAAGCTCAGCGCTGTGCAGCTCAGCGCTGTGCCCTGGATCCTGGCTCTGTCTGCAGTGTGGAGTGGCGGGAGGTGCTGGCGTGAAGGGTGTCCCTAAGTTCCTCACTCCATGTGTCTCCTTAGGAGCAGGCTGCTGACGACAGCAAAGAGGTGGAGAGTTTCCAGCAGCTGCTCAATGCTCGGACACAGGTGGGCCCTGGGAGTGGCAGGGAGACCTGGGTGCTACTGGGCTGACCTCAGTGTGCAATCATTATTGCAGCTCACTGCCTTGTTGCTAGTCTGTCATTTAATTTTGGTGATATTAGTAGCTTAAAAGCAAAATAAAACTATAGTTGTTTTATGTGTATATATGTATGTGTTTATGTATGCATGTATGTGTGTATATGTATGTATGTGTATGTGTGTGCACATGCCAAAACAAACAGTTCTGCTTTGTAGGAGATTATTTGTGTGTGTGTGTGTGTGAGAGAGAGAGAGAGAGAGAGAAAGAGAGAGAGAGAGAGAAAGAGAGAGAGAGAGAGAGAGAGAGAGAGGCACAAGTCATGAAACACGTAGATATCAGAGGACAATTCCAGGACTGGGTTCCTTTCCTGTTTCTTCCACTTTGTGTTCTGGGTACCAGTGCCCAGTACTGTTCCCCCTGAGCCAATTCATTGGCTCTTGGTTTTGGAAGAGGAAATCCTTGGGGACTTTGAATCCACCTTGGGAGATCAATACCTACAAGTGGAAGACTAACAGAGGCTGGTTGCTTTGTCGAGGGGCACCTCCTAGTCATCCCAGTTCAAGATGGGGTCCTTTGGTCCCAGACTCCTTGCTCTGTGTTCTGGCTTCCACTGCTTCTGTGATTGCATCTCAGCTCTTAGGACAGAGCTGTGGAGGTTTCCTCCACTCTTCTTTAGCTTGGTAAACCCTCGGTCTTCTTTTGAACACTAACCCATCACCTCCCAGCTGGGGTTTAATTTGTCTCTCTGTCTGTCTGTCTGTCTGTCTCTCTGTCTGTCTTTAGGAAATAATAAGAACTAATGTGCTGACAGTTTCCTCTCCTTTGTCCTGGCCCTTCGAGCTCTCCAGCATTTCCTTACTGTAGGCCTATCTGGGTCCCAACCTGATGGGCATCCAGGAAGAAAGGAAGGGTGGTGACCTATGACCTGTCACAGCTTCAACCCAGGGGTGGTGGATAGCTTAGGAGCAGACTGCTTTGTAGCTCTCCAGGATGGTGGCACACGTCACAAGACCTGGAAACATGGACAGCTGTGGGCACTGTCCTGAGGATTACCATGGGAAAAGTTTATGACTCTGGGATTGTCTTAGCCCCTAAGTGATGTCACATCTCCTCTGGGATTGTCTGTCTCAGCCCCTAAGTGATGTCACATCTCCTCTGGAATTGTCTCAGTCCCTAAGTGATGTCACATCTCCTCTGGAATTGTCTCAGTCCCTAAGTGATGTCACAGCTCCTCTGGGATTGTCTGTCTCAGCCCCTAAGTGATGTCACAGCTCCTCTGGGATTGTCTGTCTCAGCCCCTAAGTGATGTCACAACTCCTCTGGGATTGTCTGTCTCAGTCCCTAGGTGATGTCACAGCTCCTCTGGGATTGTCTGTCTCAGCCTCTAGGAGGATGTCACATGTCCTCTGAGATTGTCTGTCTCAGCCCCTAGGAAGATGTCACAGGTCCTCTGAGATTGTCTCAGTCTCTAAGTGATGTCATAGCTCCTCTGAGGGTGGAGGGTCTGCAGCACCTGCACCCAGACATTGAGGCATGGGTGGATCTGGCTCCAGAACACATCTTGTCATTTACATTTGACCCAGACCCTCCTGCTGCCCTACTTATGTGCCCAGTGAAGACCACAGCAGTGGTTCCCACCTTCCTAATGCTGGGAACTTTAACACATTTCCTGACATTTGTGGTGACCCCATAAAATTATTTTCATTGCCACTCCATAACTGTAATTTTAGTACTGTTATTAATCATAATGTAAATATCTGTGTTTTCTGTTGGTCTTAAGCAACTCCTATGAACAGATCCTTCAACCCCCAAAGGGGTCGTGATCCCCAGGTTGAGAACCACTTCTATCTTAAAGGATGTTCCTTGACCAAGCCCTTTTTGGGTGGTTTCAAAGAAGTTTCTCTGTGCAGTCCTGGTTGTCCAGGAACTCACTCTGTAGACCAGGATGGCCTCAAACAGAGATATGCCTACTCTGCCTCCTGAGTGCTGGGATTAAAGGCATAAACCACCATCCAGCAACCTGACCAAGTTCTAACCAAAAGCCCATGTGGTTTTAGACCTGTATTACCAGCTAATTGGGAGACTGAGGCACAGGATGTAAAACCTGTTTAGGTTACAGAATAAGTTCAAGACCAGCCTAGGCCAGGTTTTAAAAGTAGAGGTGGGGGCAGGGAGATGGCTCAGCTAATAAGAGCCCTGGCTGCTCTTCCAGAGGTCCTGAGTTCAATTCCCTGCATCACATGGTAGCTCACAGCCATCTATCCTGTGATATGGTGCCCTCTTCTGGCGTGTAGGTGTATGTGTAGATAGAGTACCATAGACATAAGAGAAATAAATCTTAATAATTTTTTTTTAAAGGTCAGGAATGTAGTTCAGTGGCAGGAAGCTTGTGAGGCTGACAGCAGTCCCTAGGTTCCTTTTACAATGTGGGGGGAAAGAAGCTATCCAGAAAATAATAACAATTTGACGTCATTTCCTCCTCCCCACTCACTTTCAGGTCCTTGGCCAGTGGCGGCTCTGAGCCCTCACCTAAGGATCTGGCTGTCGCAGCCCAGAGAAGGGAAAGGAAGGAGGAAGACTCTGAAAGCCGCTCTTGATTGGACCGTATGTCTGTGGGTGGAGTCAGTGCTGTCCTTAGGGAGCTTGCCCAGTCCACCTCATTTCCCCTTCCCGCTTTCCAGTTCCAGTTTTTCCAGTCTCTCTCCAGCTCCCAGGATCCTTGAGGCTCACCGGGCACAGCACTAGGTTGGGGGCCACAGGCTCACCCCAGACCCAGCCCTGAGAATTCTTCATGGTCCTTTCTAGCTTGCCAGGCCTTAAATATCTACTCCGCCGCCGCCGCCCCGCCCTGCCCCAGGTGTCAGTCTTGGGGATCCCTGTGTTCTGGTCTCACCTTATAGCCCTGGCTGTCCTGAACTTGCTATGTGGATAAGAAAGTCAGAGATCTGCTTGTCTCTGCTATCTGACCACTGGTTTTAAGGGTGTTCCCAAAGAAACCGGGACCCTTTTTTTTTGGGGTTACATCTAACCAAGCTAGTGGGGCTGAGGCGTCGTTCAGTTAGGACGAACTCAACACATACGGTTAAATCCCGGGCAACATCAACAACTAAAGAAAAAGAAACTAACGCTGTGACGTGAGGGGCTTTGTAGGAGACAGCCTGTTCTCCAGTGTGGCGCAGACAGCCTCCAAGGCTCCTGAACCAGGCCAGCAGGTGGAACTCCGCAGCCTTCAGACTGATGGGCATTTAACATTGTGCTGTTTCTCCCGGGACCTTCGGAAGCCGCGATGCCGCTAATGACCACCAGGGGGCAGCAGGACACAAGAGTGGGAGCTGGTCCGGGCGCCTGCTCACCTGAGGGGCTGTGAACTTTGATTGCTGGGGAAGGCAGGGAGGTGTAGCCTATGCCCTCTTCATCCTGAAGCAGGGAGGAATTTTCCCTTCAGCCCGAATCCTCTGTTTTGCACGGGTCCTTGAGATCTCCGGGCTGAAACTCAACTTCTGAGGAAGATTACACCTCCAGCTCCATGACTGTCCTTGAAAGTGACATCATCTTCATTTTTACGCCGAGTTTTCTGTGGTTCTTTTCTCTGCAGCCCAGGGCCTCACTCAGGGCCTGAGCCACCAAACCCCCTGCAGGGAGGGTTTTAACTGGAGAAGCTCAGGGTCCTCAGGTCACAGCATCCAAGCCATGGACACACTGATCAAAGAGAAGGAGCTTCCCCGTCTGTGCCCACTGCTCTCTACAGGAAGGTCTGCTGTCCTCCAGCACCAATGCAGCTCTGTTAACACAAACCACGCAGGGAACTTTCCAGATGGCCTGGTCCTCCTGGAAGGTCCCCTGCTCAACTGAGTGTGTTGCCACGGTCCACACCTATTGTTTAATTTGTAGCCTTTGATTTCGTCTTCATCCCAAAGTTTTAGTACAAGTCTTTGAAATAACTACAATCCCTGTTGTTTGAGATTTTCCCTCCATACATCAGGAATGTGGCTTGGTGAATAGAGCGCCCACCTCGTACACCCTGCCCTGGGTTTGATTCTTCAGCACCTCCAAAATTAGGGGTGGAGGCACACAGGCTGGGCAGGTGAGATGACTCAGTAGTTAGAGGAGCTTGCCACCAAGTCCGGTCACCTGAGTTCAGTCCCCAGAACCCACAGTGCAGAGAGAACTCGCTCCCCAAAGTTCTATTCTGATGCACACACACACACACACACACCATGGCTGGGTGTGCCCTTATTCTCACACCATACATGTACAGTGATACTATTAATGCACAAAATAATTTTCTGGGTGTTGGTAGCATGCGCCTTTAATCCCATCACTCAGGAGGCAGAGACAGGTGGATCTCTGTGAGTTTGAGGCCAGATAGGGCTACAGAGTGAGTTTGAGGACAGGCTCCAAAGCTATACAGAGAAACCTTCTCTTGAAAAACTAAAATAAAAATAATAATATAAAACTTTTCATGATTATTTTTGTACGACTTGACTTGCAATCCTTTGGACAGTTTCTCATCATAGGATGGGTTTTGGACACAGGAAAATTCCCCTACCGGAAGGTCTAAGGCAAACTAGGCACAACAAATGAATTTGTGTTTATGTGTTCTTCAACATAAAATCATGCTTTCTTTTTGATTTTTGTTACATTGATTTACTAATTACGTGAGGGGCATACATGTCCTGATGCCCATGTGAGGTTAGAGGACGACTTCTGGGCCTCAGTTCTCCCCTGTCACCCTGTGGTTTCCATGGATGGAACCCGGGTCGTCAAGCTTGGTGGCAAGCTACTCGAGCTGTCTATCTCGATGGTCTCCTTGGACACCAGTGTGTTTGCACTTTTCCTTTTGAAGGTTCCTTCATTTCTGGAGTTGGCACACAGGAGAACCCCCACGCTGACTTAGAAAAGGTGTTTACTGGTCTGATATGTAGTAGCGTTGCCTTGGGTGTCTCTGCGGAACCGTGTCTTCCTGTCCACCCTTACTAGAGCCAGCTAGTGTTGTCTGGAATGTTGTCAGCCAGACTTTGGGGTGACTGCTGTCATGGTTCAGCTATGATGGCTTTGTACGTTCCAGGGTGGGGGTGTGTTGGGTGTGGGAGAATTGTCTGTATTGTGTCAATCATGTTTTAAATAAATGCTGATTGGCCAGACAGGAAATATAGGCAGGAAAACCAGACAGGAAATAGAAATGATGTAATGAGAACAGGAGAATTCTGGGAAGGAGGAAGTTAATTCCTCCTACTCCTGCCCAGACCACCAAAGCAGCAGGATGAGATCTGCCGCACTGAAAAAGGTACTGAGCCACATGGCTAACATAGATCAGAAAAATGGATTAAGGGGCTGGAGAGATGGCTCAGTGGTTAAGAGCATTGCCCGCTCTTCCAAAGGTTCTGAGTTCAATTCCCAGCAACCACATGGTGGCTCACAACCATCTGTAATGAGGTCTGGTGCCCTCTTCTGGCCTGAAGACATACACACAGACAGAATATTGTATACATAATAAATAAATAAATAAATACTTAAAAAAAAAAGAAAAATGGATTAATCAAGATGTGAGAGTTAGCCAATGAGAGGCTAGAGCTAATGGGCCAATTAGCTTTATAACTTACAGAGATCTCTGTGTTATTTTTCTCTGGGACTAAACAGTTGTGGGGTACCGGGCGGGACAGAAAACCCCAACAACAAGCAGGCCTGGCCCTTCATGTTACAGCGTGTGGATTAGAAATGTCAGGTAGGAGGCACAGAGATATGAAAGAAACACAGAGACACAGGAGAGAACCGGGAGGACAACCCAGTGTGTGCTGGATACTGAATCTGCCCGTGTTTACTTTCCACAAACTTTATACCCCAATAGAAAAGGCGGGGGGGGGGGGGAAGAAGGCAAAAGTCTGCTTTAATATGACAGAAAGGACAATAGGAACAGTTACTTGTTTCAATACTTGAGACATTGAGCCATTATTTCCCGAGTAAAGCATTTGGTGTTTTGGGCAGGATATGCAGAGAATTCACTCTAGACCAAGTATCCTGTGGGCAGCCACTCTCTATGTCAGTTCTCCTATTTTAAAATGAAGGAGCAGGAATTGGCTCGAATTCTCTGACCTTTGGCCAGAGAGGAGCACATCCATATTTATATGGCTACAATATTTTATAATAAGGTAGTGGAGTACCAGACAATGGATGACATTTTTAAATTGGTCTAGGATAGCTTTAACAGTTTTTAGTTACAATCAAAATTGAAATTTATCTTTTTAAACCTATCACTTCTAAGGACTCATGGGCAATGTCAAATTATTTTTTAGACAAGCTCTAACCTTTTTCTAATTAGTGACATCTTTATAATGAACTAAGGCAGGTCAAACATTAACAGGTCAATACCATAATTTTAGTATGGCTACTAACCATATACACATAATTGTCAAATCACATTCTCTTAAATCCGTTATAAACAAAAGACAAGAAAGGTCCCTGTGACGGGTGATCTAAGAGTCTTCCCCTCCTGTCGTCCATCCACTCTGCTGCTGTAGTTTCAGTGATGTCTGCTCTGCCCTGGTCTCTGAGCAGCAGAAACTTAGGCTGTTCTTCCCCATCTCTGACGAGGGCTCAGTACCTCTGTCATGAGTCTCTTCTCCCCAGGGAGGAAATTGAGGTCCCAGGTCTCAGCTCCTTTATTTCAACAGTATTGAATGCCATACTGACAAAAATGAGTTCTGTTCTCACAATACAGCATGGATGAACTGTGAAACATTCAGTCAGTGATCCTGGACCAGCTCTGAAGTAAACAGGACTCACTCAGACCTGGAGGTTTGTGCAGTGGGTCCACCCAGAAGCCAGGAATCACCAACCATCACCACATCTTCCTTCCCTTCTCAGACTGCAGCATGATGGCTTCAGTTAGGAGCACAGACTCAGGAGCCTCACTGCAGCTCCTCCGTGGGTCTCCAGCGGCTGAGATGTCGTCAGGGCTGGCTCTCCTCTATGTTTGCAGCCATCAAGTTTTCTTCTTTTCTTCCTGTGAAAAAAGCACAAATGCGCCCTCGAACCCACCTGAGAACAGGATAGGGTTATAATTCCCCTATTTTTTCTTTACAAAGCTGTGTTTTAATCTCACCAAGGGGCTCAAGATCCCCTGTAAAATCCAAACTGTAAGTCCACCTGGCTGACAGGTTTGCACAGACTCCTGTTTCCAGGTGCATTTGCATAGACACTCCACTGTGCCTGGAACAGCAGCTTCCTGAGCCTACTTCTCAGCAGCTTGACTGTCAGGCTGGGAACCAGTCTTGATTGGCAGCTGAAGCTGGGGGCATGGCATGGTGCAGCTGCCCTCTCTGTTGCTTGACTATGTCCCACAGGGGTGACCCGTCCAGCAGGTCCAGTTATTCAGGGTCTGAAGAGGCTCTACCTGTAAGAATCATGGGCGAAAGAAAAGGAGACCAAGCTGAATTCAATTGTCAAGGTCTCCTTTTATTAGGGTAATGGTTACAGCTTATATAGCCCTTGAATGAGGAACTTGGCTTGGGGTGGGGGGGTAGGGGGTAGCAAAGGTAATCAGTCAGCACACCTGGTGTTTTTTGTGTAAGCAGAAACATTCTCTTTGTGGTTCCATTAACAAACAGTTCTCAAGATACTTTTTGCAAACATCCTTAGGACAATGGTCCCTGCTATCATCTTTAGGACAATGGTCCCTGACACAGGGGCTTTGGGACCCAGGGGTCAGTGGTCTGGGTCCAGGCCAGCGCTCTCCATGCTCAGTGGTCCCTGTCTTGCCAGGGGTGGCTGTCACACTTTTATCCTTACAGACTCCTCAGATCATGGGCCCTGTAGCTCTAGCCATTTCCTGCCAACTGGCTCCAGGCATCGGCTATGGTGGGCACAGCCCTCCAGACTTTTCTGTCTCTGGTTTTCCCTGGCTGTGTGGCACTGTGTGGACCAGGCTCAGCTGGCTACAGTGTGTGCATGTGGGCTGGTGGCAATGGCTGTAGCCATTGCTGGGTGATATGGGAGAGTCTTCTGTTTTGTATTGATTTCATTGGTTAAATAAAGAAACTGCCTTGGCCCTTTAATAGGACAGAAAATTAGGTAGGCGGAGTAGACAGAACAGAATTCAGGGAGAAAGAAAGCTGAGTCAAGCAGTTGCCATAGCTCTCCTCTCCAAGATGGATGCAGGTTAAGAATATTCCCTGTAAGACACCACCTCGTGGTGCTACACAGATTAATAGAAATGGATTAATCAAGACATGAGAATTAGCCAGTAAGAGGCTAGGGCTAATGGGCCAAGCAGTGTTTAAAAGAATACAGTTTCCATGTAATTATTGTGAGGCTAAGCTAGCTGTGCAGAGGCCGGGCTGCAGCCTGCCGCTCCTATTACTACAGCTGGGTCTTCTGCCCCAGGTTCCATTCACTTCTCCACCTGCTCAGCACCAGCTGCTGAGGCTTCATGACCACAGCCCTGCAGGTTGGGCCCGACCATCATGGATAGGGGCTGCACACTGGCTTCTCCAAGCACTGACACTGTCTGGAGTTGGTGGTGGCTATGCTGCCAGCATGGGGGAGAGATATAATATTTACAAACTCTAAACATCTCTGTCTTTGCTTTTGCTCTATCCCAGCTCCTCTATCTATCAAATACACTCAAGTAAATGTGCAGAGAGTTGGACACTATTTTCTAGTTCCATATCTACAGTTAGGTACAATGTTTCTCCTATAGTTCACCCTCCATCTTTCTTCCTTTATTATCTATCATTGCCAGTTTCTGAGAGCTCAGTTATCACCTCTGCACCTGCAGTGTGATATTCATTAGAAGGGGTCCTTCACGTTTTCCCATGCACCGCTGGCCACACCTCTGTGCATTATCTGTTGTGCATCCTAAGCCCCACGTTGGGCTCCATCTGTTGTAGCCACAGGCTCACATCTGTGCTCCACACTGGGAGATCCCACGTTGGGCGCCATCTGCTGTAACCACAGGCTCCCGTCTGTGCTCCACACTGGGAGATCCCACGTTCGGTGCCATCTGCTGTAACCACAGGCTCACATCTGTGCTCCACACTGGGAGATCCCACGTTGGGCGCCATCTGTTGTAACCACAGGCTCACATCTGTGCTCCACACTGGAAGATCCCACGTTGGGCGCCATCTGTTGTATCCACAGGCTCACATCTGTGCTCCACACTGGGAGATCCCACGTTGGGCGCCATCTGCTGTAACTACAGGCTCACATCTGTGCCTCCACACTGGAAGATCCCACGTTGGGCGCCATCTGTTGTAGCCACAGGCTCACATCTGTGCTCTACACTGGAGATCCCACGTTGGGCGCCATCTGCTGTAACCACAGGCTCACATCTATGCTCCACACTGGGAGATCCCACGTTGGGCGCCATCTGCTGTAACCACAGGCTCACATCTGTGCTCCACACTGGAGATCCCATATTCGCACTGAGAGCTTGGGAGTCACTGTCTGTGTCAGTTACTGTGGTCATTTGATGAGATGACCCCATATCATGGCCATTTGAATATGGAGTTTCTAGTTGGTGCTGTTTGGGGGGCTGGAGGGATATGTGGCCTTGCAGGAGGAAGTGTGTCACTGGGGCATGGTTGGAGTTGTGAGCTCTCAGCTGTTCCTGCTGCCATGCCTGTCACTTGCTGCAACACTTCCCTGCCATGGTGGTGATGGACTCTCAACTCTCTCAACCTGAGCCCCAAATAAAACCTTCCTTCTTAAGTTGTCTTAGACAAGATGTTTTATCATAGCAACAGGTGAGTCACCAGTACAGCTACTTTACCATTACTGTGATTGGTGTGGAGTGTTTGCACACTATGCAGATGCAATGCTCTGATTGGTGTGGAATGTTTGCACACTGTGCAGATGCAATGCTGTGATTGGTGTGGAGTGTTTGCACACTGTGAAGATGCAATGCTGTGATTGGTGTGGAGTGTTTGCACACTGTGAAGATGCAGTGCTGTGATTGGTGTGGAATGTTTGCACACTGTGAAGATGGAATACTGTGATTGGTGTGGAATGTTTGCACACTGTGAAGATGCAATGCTGTGATTGGTGTGGAATGTTTGCACACTGTGCAGATGCAATGCTGTGATTGGTGTGGAGTGTTTGCACACTGTGAAGATGCAATGCTGTGATTGGTGTGGAGTGTTTGCACACTGTGCAGATGCAATGCTGTGATTGGTGTGGAGTGTTTGCACACTGTGCAGATGCAATGCTGTGATTGGTGTGGAGTATTTGCACGCTGTGAAGATGCAATGCTGTGATTGGTGTGGAGTGTTTGCATGCTGTGAAGATGCAATGATGTGATTGGTGTGAGTGTTTGCACACTGTGCAGATGCAATGCTGTGATTGTTGACATAAAACACTGAACAATTAACAGCTAGGCAGGAGAGATAGGTGGGCAGTACAGAGTGAAGGTGACTGAGACACAGAAAGGAACGTAGGTAGAAGATATGGGTTAATTTAAGTTATGATAACTAGTTAGGAACAAGCCTAAGCTAAGGCTGAATTTCACAATTAATATTGTCTGTGCCTCATTTTTTGTGAGCTGGTAGCCCAAAGAAAAAAATCTATCTACAGTGACTGAATGCCCGCTAAGAAGCAGCTTAGGGAAGAAGAATTTATCTGGCTTAAGGTTCAGGGATACAGTCCACCATGGTGGGGGGGCCATCAGTGTTGGGACCGTTTGGAGTCCTGGCCTCCAGCTGCTCTCCCCTGCTAGTGCCCTTTACTTGAGCTACTGAAAGCTGTGTCCAGCTCTGCTTCCTGAGCACGTGTTGCCTTGTCCTTAATTGAGGATCAGGAGATGAGGTTTTCACCTGCTGGCCCACTTGACTGTGTTGGATATATAAGCCTCCGTGGTTCTCTTCAATAAAGGGCTTCTTTACCAGTGACTAGAGGTGTGTGTCTCTGTCTGTGCAGTCTTTATGTGTCTTTGTATGTTTCAATCTCCAGCCCCTTGCCCGAGGTTCATGAGTGGTCCTGTGGTGCAGGTGCTGCCATACAGGAGTGGTTCTGTACTGTCACATAGTACAGGTGGGCGCTACACAGCAGCAGGAGCTCGAGGCAGGGACTCTACCCCTTCCCATACCTCAGAGGAACAGGAAGCTGAGCAGCCACCATATTTAATAGGGTCCATCACAGGAACAGGTGAAATCCAGCCAGTTCCTGCCCAGTGTCCTTTAACAGCAAACACAGGAGCTGGACTCCACTGGCTCTCCACACACTGCCTCCCCAACACTGTCTCTGCATGTCTGTCCCCACCACAGCCTGGCCTTGTCCCTCTCACACCTGCCCTCCTGCCCTCTAAGGGGATCAGCCCTCACAGACCTCACTGGCCTGTGGCCTTCTCCCCTGTCTGGCTTCCTCTGAAACATGTGCTCTCTGGGGCAGCTCCTGCTCTGCAGCTTCTGAAGTGAGAGGTGTTTGAGTCCGTTCCTTGTCCTGATGCCTCCTCCTCCTCCTGGTGCAGGATATTTGGTCACTGTGAACCCCGAGTTATTTATTGGAAAACCTGTTTCTAGTTGTGGTGTGACTCAGCCCTAGCACACACCTTTCTCCAGGAGCTTTCTGCTTAAATATAATATTTTATTTTTGACACAGGGTTTCTCTGTGTAGTTTTTAAGACTGTCCTGGAACTCTCTCTATAGACCAGGCTGGCCTCGAGCTCACAGATATCTGCCTGACTCTGCCTCCCAAGTGTTGGGATTAAAGGCATGAGCCACCACTGCCCAACTATTTTTTATTGTTGTTGTTTGTTTGTTTTTGTTTTTCAGGTTTTTCAAGACAAGGTTTCTCTGTGTATATTTGGAGCCCATCCTGGCACTCACTCTGTAGACCAGGCTGACATTGAACTCACAGAGATCAGCCTGTCTCTGCCTCCCGAGTGCGGGAACTAACGGTGTGCATCTCCAGCGCCCTCTACTGCTGGGACTAAAGGTGTGCATCTCCAGCGCCCTCTACTGCTGGGACTAAAGGAGTGCATCTCCAGCGCCCTCTACTGCTGGGACTAAAGGAGTGCACCTCTACTGCTGCACAATAATACAATTCTTTCCTGATTATTGTCCTTATTGTGCAGTTTTACTACGTTATAGTTAAAACTTTTCCTTTTTATTTAGACAAAGGAGGAAATGTCGAGGGATATGTGATTGTACTGTGAAACTCTAAGACTCTTGGTAAAGTTACCCTTGAGTCAGGGGGCGGAGTCAACAACCAGCTGTCTGGAGTTAGCCGTAGCGGTTTTGGAGGACCCAGGATACAATATGATAGAGAGGCACAGAAAAGTGTAGGGTGGGGCCTAGAAGGATTCATGGGTCTTTTTTGAGGTGGAAGCAAGGAGAGAGGGTCAGCTGTTTTTTTCTCCTCTGCTTTCTTGATCTATCAGGTTTTTACCCCATTATCTGACTCCTCAGTTTCATTAATGATAGAACAATTTATATAAACATTCACATGGCTGTGTCCCCTGCTTGAGGAGTGGATTTCCTCCACCCAGATAAGAGACAGTAACAGCAGACCAAGGAAAACATCCATCCACAGTCAGCTCGGTGAGCCCTGAGCTCACTGATCCCTCACAGGAGCCTGGGTGAGTCGGGGATAACCACTGACAGGCACCCCAGTGCGCATGTCCGCTCACACAGCTTCACCACTGCAGCCCCTGCACAGCTCCCAGCAGGTCCACTCCAGTCTCCTCTCCCTCAGGAACTGCAGCTGGTTTAACCCTGAGAGGGAAGCGCTACATTGTGTCAGCTCCGTGAACCTGTAGCTTCTTGTTTCCTGAGACTCATCAGCTTCTCCTGGCTCCAGCAGGGATGTTTCAGTCCAGAGAAAAATTCACAGTCACCTCCCTGTTCTACAGAAGCTCCCGTTGTTAATGCAACCTCAGGCCAAGTGCTAGGCTGTCCTCCCCTCACACTGAGGTCACAGTCACCTGAGCTTTCCCCTCAGCAAAGCCCTCCCTCCCTCTCCCCGCCTGCCCTTCACTCTGCGACCCATGATCCTCCTTATGTTTATTTATTCAGTAAACATTTATTGGCTATGAATGCTCGCTGGGGCCCAGGCACTGGAAGTCAGCATCCCTCACAAGACAAAGATGGCAGCACCTTGACAGAGATTATCACCTTCTTGGTCTTCAGACACCTCTGCTAGGGCTCCTGGAGCTCCTGACTCAAAGTCACAAAGCTAGAAGAGAAAACTGCGGGGAGTGGAACCTCAAGCAGGAAATGGAGGATTTTCTATTTCTGGCGTTCTCACAATCTATTTCATGAAAGATTTATTAATTAATGTCTATGTGTGTTCTTCTTGCTTGTTTGTATTTGTACCATATGCCTGTCTGGTTCCCACAGGGGCATTGGATGCCCTGGAACAGGAGTTAAGGACGGTTATGAGCCATTAGGTGGGTGCTGGGATCTGAACCTGGGTCCTCTGCAAGAGCAGCAAGTGCTCTCAAGCCCTGAACCATCTCTTCAGTCCCTGGATCAAGTTTTTTTTTTTTTTGAGACAGGGTTTCTCTGTAGCTTTGGTGCCTGTCCTGGAACTAGCTCTTATAGACCAGGCTGGCCCCGAACTCCCAGAGATCCGCCTGCCTCTGCCTCCCGAGTGCTGGGATTAAAGCTGTGAGCCACCACCTCCCGGAGGATTATGTTTTTTTAATAAACATAAATCCTAAATAGACTCAGCCTGTAAATCCTTGAGTCTCCACTGGAGGCAGCACCAGGATTCCCAGAGGCAGAGAAGGAGAGGGAGAGGGGACCTTGGGCAGAAAACAGATCCAAAAGACAGATCTGAGATGAGACCCTGTGGATCCCTCCTCTCTGCCCATCCTACAACCTGGGTTAAATTCTGATAGATGGGAAAGAAGGAGAGAACCTCCAGGGAGGGGTCTGGAAGAAGGCAGGAGCTCAGGAGACTGAAGCTCACATCAGACCACAGTCTCCTGAGTGCAGGGGCCTAGTTGGGCCTTGAGGGGACACCTCCTACTGTTGTCACTCAGGGACCCCCACCACTCACAGGAGCAAGAACAGGCCTTGTCCTCCATACTAGATAAAAAGACAAGAAATCAACACAGAAGATGGGAAAGATCACAGCCAGGACAGCAGCCCTGATGGCTCATAATCCTGGGGACAGGACAAGGCTCTGGCCACGACAGTGTCCCTGTGATCACAGACTCTCATCTCAGCATATGGTTCTAAGTGATGAAGAGAACAGAACCAGGAGGTGACAGAGCTGACAAGTGACCTTGTCAAAGCCAATAAAGGACTGAGCTCCACCTGGGCACAGCCCTGTTCTCACTCAGCTCCCACAGCCTCATCCTGTCCCACCAGATGCACACAGCATAATGAACACAGATTCTGGGAGGTTCTCCATGATGCAATTTATTTCCTCCACAAACTCTACAATTTAATTCTTTATTTTACCTGCCAATCAACCTTTGAGATCAAGTGTTGTGAGGAGCAGTGGGCCACTTCCTGCCACCCGGCTAGCTTTACCTGAAATAATTACACGGAAACTGTATTCTTTTAAACACTGCCTGGCCCATTAGTTCTAGCCTCTTAATGGCTATCTCTTACATATCGATCTAACCCATTTCTAATATTCTGTGTAACACCACGAGCTGGCTTACCAGGGAAGATCTTAACCTACATCTGTGTCTGGTGGAAAAATCATGGCGACTCCTGACTCGGCTTTTTCTCCCAGCATTCTGTTTTGTTTACTCCGCCTAGCTAATTTTCTGTCCCATTAAAAAAGGGCTAAGGCAGTTTCTTTATTAATTAACCAATGAAAGCAACAGATTAGAAAGAAATCACTCCCACATAATTTCCCCTTTTTCTGTTTAAACAAAAAAGAAGGCTTTCATTTTAACATAGTAAAATTACATATAACAAAACAGTTATCAAGAATTACAGTTACAATATTTATATCTATTTTATCTCTTATCATAACTAAGGAAAACTATAACTATCTATTCATTCTTCAACTCCATCAAAGACTCCAGAAGGATATAAAACTACCTAAGTAAACAAGAAATAAGAAAACTCTAGAAATGACAGAAACATCTCGTTGCCTGGACAGTCACCCAAAGTTCCTCTGTACTGTTGGGGCATCCATCTTCAGCCTTCAGGCCCATAGTATCCAGCAGACATTTCCATGAAGCAGGAAATTCCAAAGACAGTTCAGTCACTTTCTTCTGTGTCCTGCAGAATGTCTCGTAGACTCTTTCATGAATCAGGAACCCCGAAAGACCATCTCACCTTTAGGCAAGTTCAGCAGTCCCCTCTCTGCGGGTTCTTTGTATCCAGTTTATGCAACAGTCCAGGCAAGAGCAGTTTCTTGCCCAAATGGCTATCAAACTCCATCAGGAGCCTCTTCGATGCCCATCTTCCTCTTGAAGTAGATTGGTGCTGCCAGGAGCAGATGTGTCTCATTGTCATGAAAAGCCTTAAGTTATTAAAACATCTTAAATGCCATATTCTATAACCTTTGAAAGATATGAAGAATGCCTATCTGAAATATATCTATGCATATCTAGAAAATCTAACTAACATGACTACAAGCTTGACTATTATTGATGATTATCTATCAACAACCTATATTTCCTAATTATACATTACATTTTTAAATGAACTACACAATCACAATACCTTAATCAATATCAGAAATACATATAATAAAATTGACCTTAAAATCCATACCAGTGCAAATTATTCATAACTATATCATATCCCCCTTTAAATGTAAAAGAACAGATATAAACAATATTTGGGAACATGGGCAGTTTTTTTCTCTCCAAACTGCTTCCTGCTGAATGGGGGTGCTGTTATTCAGGTCTTTTATGGGATAACCTGTCTGCTAGGTTCATCTCACTTGATACTTGAGCAAAGTAATTTTTTGAGGGTGTTCACAGCAACCTTTCAGGAGGGCGTGGTCTATCATACCAAATTGGGAGAGAAGAAATCCACAGGGTCTCATCCTCTGTGAAAACAAAAGAAGACCCTCTCCAAAGCATCATATCCTTAGACCCAAATTCTGAAGTCATAATACCCTTATGATATCCACTCTGGTTCCATTTGGCAGCCCATATAATGAAATGTCTCTCTGTAATTAGCTCCTCCACAGTCAAAAATTTTAAAGAAAACACAATAATCAAAGAATCCAGACTCTCTGTGAATTTTCCATTTTTACGTGGCTTATTTTTCTTTATTTCTCTTAATCTATAACTATCTTTACTCTGTCTCTTTAAAGACTTTTTACCCCCTTTTTTTTAAGGGCATTAACTTTATTCTCTCTATTTTTTTTCCTCTCTCATGCCTACGTACACTCGTCCAACATTGTGATCCATTGAAGTCTTTTATGTTTGAATATGTCCTATTGTGAATCTGTAATTTTTTTACTATCTAGGAGCACTTTGTTTTGCACTTTTAAATCGTTAAGCACTTAAGAATCTAAGCTGTGACATTCCTAGGTCAAAAACAGGTACTGCCTGCTTGCCCCACCCAGTCCAACATGGCAGAGCTGCTCATCCCTCTGAGCCTTGTACATTACATCGGTAGCATGGAGGAGCAGCTTGCATTGCGCAGTCTGAAAACACGTCTCTGTATGGCGGTAGGAATCTGCCATGCTCTTCCACCTGCCTAAGCCTGATTCTGCCTTCTGCCCAGGTGCAGGCGGGGAGCGCTGAGCCATCTGCAGGGTCTCAGAGCACTCTCCTTCCGATTCCAAGTGGGAACAGAAACATCCAGACCCATAAAAGCCATTGAAATGCTTTAAAGCCAGAGTTTGCAGTGGCGGCATAGACCCAGGAAGCCGCACTTTAAAATGACACAGCTTTTTTTTCTGCTGCTGTTGCCAAATCAGGAAATCTCTCTACAGCACGCCACCAACAAACAGCAAAAATCTGTGTTAAACTCTGTTTTTTCTCTGTTTAAAATTAAGCTCTCTCAGGTTTTACGTGAAGTTTGTTACCACGCTGGGCACCACTCTCATGTGCTGAGCAGTGGGCCGCTTCCTGCCACCCGGCTAGCTTTACCTGAAATAATTACACGGAAACTGTATTCTTTTAAACACTGCCTGGCCCATTAGTTCTAGCCTCTTATTGGCTATCTCTTACATATCGATCTAACCCATTTCTAATATTCTGTGTAACACCATGAGCTCGCTTATCAGGGAAGATCTTAACCTACATCTGTGTCTGGTGGAAAAATCATGGCGACTCCTGACTCGGCTTCTTTCTCCCAGCATTCTGTTTTGTTTACTCTGCCTACCTAATTTTCTGTCCTATTAAAGGGCTAAGGCAATTTCTTTATTAATTACCCAACGAAAGCAACAGATTAGAAAGAAATCACTCCCACATCAATCAAAGACACGAACAATCAAGTTTTCATTCAGATTCTTGCTGACAGAAGTATTCTCACCTTGCTTCCTCTGTCAACTCCAAACTCAGCCTTTCCTCTTCCGAGAATTCTGTTCTCGTTGCCACACTTCTATTTCCTGCCTGGTGGCCCTGCCCATACTTCCTTCCTGGCTACTGGCCAAGCAGCAT